>NC_092515.1:12812686-13412686 GCF_047511675.1 Marmota flaviventris | reverse complement strand
TAAAGATCCATGTTCTTGGAACACGTGTGTGACCTTCTCTTCTATTTACCTCTCTAGAGGACAGCCTCCATGTGTTATTATGGCACTTAGCATTAAAGGGACACAAGCTCTCCTGAGATAAACTTCAGTTGTACCAGACTCAAGTCAAATATTCGGAACATCTACTAGCTTCAGCAAGGGAATTGATTCATCAGAATTAAGGAGAATTAAGGAGACAGTTTTAAGAGAGAAAGAATTAAGGAGAAATTCAGGAGAAAGTTTAGTTTTCCCAAACCCCCCCCCAAACAAAGAAATAACCCTTGAGTTTTTCAGACTAGCTGGATATTACAGAAACTTGATTCCTAACTTTTCCTTAACGGCTCCACCACTGTATTCCCTTTTCAAAATGGGACAACCTGGGCTGGCCATGGTGGCACACACTGTAATCCCAGTGACTCCGGAGGCAGAGGCAGGAGGATCTCAAGTTCAAGGCCAGCCTGGGCAATTTAGTAAGACCCTCTCTCAGAAAATAAAAAGAGCTGTGGTTATGTTCAAGGGTAGAGCATCCCTGGGTTCAACCCCCAATACTGAAAAGAAAAAAAAATACAACCTGACACCTGACCCTCTTGAATGGATTATAGGAGACCACTCTACAATATCTCAGATTTAAGAAAAAAATTACTGGGCATGGTGGCACATGCCTGTAATCTCAGTGGCTCAGGAGGCTGAGGCAGGAGGACTGCAATTACAAAGCCAGCCTCAGCAACTTAGTGAGGCTGTAAGCAACCTAGTGAGACCCTGTCCCCAAATAAAAAATAAAAACGACTGGGGATGTGGCTGAGTAGTTCAGCGCCCTTGGGTTCAATCCCTGGCACCAAAAGGAAAAAAAAATCTTGCTAACACCCCAACAATAGGACAACTCAGCTATAAATTGCAATTCTCCCTATTTATGTGTGAACAAAAGGAAACTGCGTTGAAGCCATACTGTTTAAGACTAAGAAGGACTCTGGACAGATGAACTCCTCTCTTAGTTGGGGCGGCTGAGTGAATTCTCCCACTATCTGTAAAAGATTGGAACTGCAAATGATCTGTCAAGTACCATCTTCTGACATTTTGACAGAAGCTCTTGCACATGGACAGCAGCCTGAGGAAGGGATCTTTTCTGTGGCTCATAGTTTAATTCTAGGTGCTTTGTTTGCTGTCCTGCTTGTTCAAGATTTAAAAACATTTCTCCTTTTGAGAGAGGGAGATCTTGCATTATGAACCTCTAAAAAAATCTCTTCCAAGGAGAGGTGTCCTGTGGAAGGAGCCAGCAGAAAGGAGTGGGAGGCCACCAGGGACCCTGCTTGGAATGTCATGGGCTGAGATTTACAAATGGTTACTGGGTGATTAGAGACCCCACCATGGGAATAGTTTCAGTACTTGGAGGAAGGGGACGTTTTAAGGTGGTGGGGTGGAGAACAGAGTGGCTGTTAGAGTCTGTTTTTAACAAACGTGTCAATCTCTTCTAAGGTATAAGGAGAAGACAGAGACTTCCCTTTTTATTTATTTATTTATTTGATTTTAGGAAGTCCCCTTTAGATCCCTGGGCACCCTGGGGTGTTTTAAAGGGCTGTGTTGGTGGGAGAAGGGACTTTAGCTGTGTTTGCCCTGGCTGCTATTTGAAGCCAACAGCTGTCCTTCTTAAAGTAGCAAAGGTGTTTGCAATAAAAGCAGCCTCTCCCTTTGATTTATGTCCCTTGGAAAGGACAGGAGATTTAGCCTGACGTAAATTGTTGGAGTTTACAAATTCATAATCCGAATGGCTTGTTTCTTTGCTATCTTTGGAGGGTTGTACAAAGTCTGTCAGCAACAACTGCTGGGGTTTTTTCAGTGGCCCAGTTTAATGCTGTCACTTTACAAGTATAGCAAGTTCTTGGTCTAGCTGGTTTAAGAAGGTGGTATTAAAAAGAAAGATGTTGTGAGTGTTTGGAAATTTATGCCTTGCACTCCTGAAGAGCGTTTAAAGACCTTCTGAAATAGTTACGAACAGATTCATCAGGTCCTTGAGCACACCACTAAATTAAAAAAAAATTTAGGTGTTGATGGACTTTTATTTTATTCATTTATTTATATGTGGTGCTGAGAATAGAACCCCGTGCCTTACACATGCTAGGCAAGTGCTTTACCACTGAGCCACAACCCCCAGCCCTACACCACTGAATTTTAATCCAATCAATTACTTTAGGAAAAATTTGAGGAGTGACCTGGTAAAGAGTCTGGGCTAGATCTTGGGCTTCAGTTCAGTCCTTGGGTGTATATTTATTAAAATCCTCCCATAGGATTTACCTATTTAGCTTTTCCATTTAGCCATTCATTTGCTCTGTCTTCAGTTACCAGCGTGGGGACAAAGTAATAAAGGTCAGAGAAACTCCCTCCATGGGTCTGTATTACCCGATTAAATTCTTTAGCTCTCTCTGTTGGGGTGTGTAACAGCACTGGGGAATTCTTTAGTATGCCCTGAGCTCAGCTTTTGTCCAAGGAGTACACACAATAGGAGCTTCGCCTCAGCTATTACCAGCTTGACTTTGAAAAGCTCTGCAAGGATGGAGGAATCAGGGGCATCTTTGATTCTGGGTGTGGTGCTGCAGGCCTGTAATCCCCGCAGCTCTGAAGCCTGAGACGGGGGATCTCAAGTTCAAAGTCAGCCACAGCAACTTAGCGAGGCCCAAAGCAACTTAGTAAGACCCTGTCTCAAAATAAAAAATGAAAAGGGCTGGGGATGTGGCTTGGTGGTAAAACACCCCTGGGTGCAACCCCCAGTATCAGGAAAAAACAAAAAAAGGGAGGGGGCATCTTTGAGTTGTCCTTCAAGACATTATTGGGTGGACAAGACTGTTAGGGTGGGTTTGGTGGTGGAATGTGGGGTCCAGAGATGACAGTATTGGTGGAAGTTTTGGGGGAGAAGGCAAAGAAGCTGCAAAACAGAGGGGCACAGCAGGGCAGTAGGAAGAGGAGGAGCCTGGGTGATAGGAGGAAGGGGCAGGCTACGAGGTGCCCCCAAGGAAGGGGACAGAGGGAATGCTGAGGCTCCAGAATATCTCTTTAACTCGGAAATAGCCTCAATTAATTTTTGATTTTCCTACTTGGAGAGAGAAGCAATTTTATTTTGCCCTGGGTTTTGAAGCTTCTAAGTACAACTGCAAGTAACACTCCAATTCAATTTGTGTGGTTCTAAAATCTCATTTCTCTTGGGTTGTGCATGCAAATAAACAAACTTGGGGAGATAAAAATCCCCTGTTTTGGCCCACTGTAATTTTAAATTGTCCCAGGTTATTTGGGTTCCTCTCCTTATGATTTTGCAGAAAGAAGCCCCATAGGTGTTATGCATAAGACCAGTAGGATTCTGGGGGGCCAGGCTGGTCCTCAGCATTCTTAGTTTGATGCATCACAAGTTTTGTTTTTTATTTTTTTAGTTGTAGTTGGACACAATACCTTTATTTATTTTTTATGTGGTGCTGAGGATCAAACCCAGTGCCTCACATGTGCTAGGCAAGCGCTCCACCGCCTCCAACCCATATCACAAGTTTTAAAACAGTAAGTACCTTAGTTCATCAGTGCCCACAACCTGAGTATCCTCTTGGGAGTTGGAAGTCAGCCTTTTACCCAAACATTCTGCTGTAGAGATAGACTCTCTACCCTAATGGAATAGTCCTAGAAAGCCTGAGTCAAATATAGAAATCTAGACTGGGAGGCCCAAATCCAAGAGGAATTTCCTGGGGAATTGTAGAGACTCAGTCTTAGCTGTCTCCAAGTAGGGTCACTCTGGATCCTGCTGACTACATTGAGAATCTAAACCTTTTAGAGAAACTGAGACACAAATTGATTGAGAAATAGAGGGGGCTATGGATGTTGCTCAGTGGTAGAGCACTTGCCTAGCATGCATAAGGCCCTGGATTTGATCCCCAGCACCACAAAAAGAAACAAACAAACAAACAACAACAACAACAAAAAATCCAGTGAAGTTTATCTGGGCTGATAAAGAGTTGCAACTCGAAAGACACAAATTTCAGGCAGGCTGAAATGTCCTCTGGGGTCTTTCAGATTTAAAACAAGTTTTAAAGGGCAAATATTACAAATGGGGAAGAGGATTACATAAGTTATTATTTTTTATTTGATTAGTGCATTATATTTATGCATAATAGTTGGGTTTATTTTGACAAACTCACACAGGCACAGAAGTTGATTTACTCCATTTCAGTCTCCAGGGCCTCACCTCCCCCTCTCCCGACCCCCATTCTTCCTCTGGTATTTATTTATTTATTGATGGTACTGGGGGGTCACACTCAGGGGTTCTTAACCACTGAGCCACATCCCCAGCCCTTTTTATTTTGAGACTTCTTGCTAAATTGCTCAGAGCCTTGCTAAGTTGCTGAGGTTGGCTTTGAACTTTTGATCCTCCTTCCTCAGCCTCCTACGTCGTTAGGATTACAAGCGTGAACCACCATGCATATATAGAAATATGTGTTTGTATGTTTGTTTGTTTATTTATTTCTATATTTTTTGGGTACTGTGGATTAAACCCAGATACTTGGGAAGTTGAGGCAGGAGGATTGCTGGAGCCCAGGAGTTTTTTTTTTTTTTTTGGTATGGGGTATTGAACCCAGGGGTACTTAAGCACTGAATCATATCACCAGCCCTTTTATGCATTTTATTTGAGACAGAGTCTCACTGAGTTGCTTAGGGCCTTGCTAAGTTGCCGAGGCTGGCTTTGAACTTGCGATCCTCCTGCTTCAGCCTCCCAAGCCACTGGGATTACAGGCATAAATCATTATGCCCAGTGAGCCTGGGAGTTTAAAACTGGTCTGAGCAACATAGTTAAACCCTGTCTCAAAACAAAAAACAAACAAAAAAAAACATGGCTGAGGTTGTGGCTCAGTGGTAAAGTACTTGCCTGGCATGCGTGCGGCCCGGGTTCGATCCTCAGCACCACATACAAACAAAGATGTTGTGTCTGCTGAAAACTAAAAAATAAATATTGAAAAACTCTCTCTCCCTCTCTCTCTCTCTTTAAAAAAAAAAAAAGATCCATTGACAACTAAAAAATATTAAAAAATAATTGAATCAATATGCATGGGATTGCAAAAGAATCAATACAATTTAATTATTTATATACATAGAGAAAAAAGTAATATAAAATAACAAAACTCAATATTTCATTATTAGGGGGCAAATATATATTTGTGTTTGAATCAAAATAAAGCAGTCAGGGGTTTGTCCCTGAATATAAATACATCATAAATGAGACCATTATAAATGCAGATCCCCGTGGGCGTGCCATGTGAGTAACATAAGCAACCATGAATGACCTTTAAATTGCTGCCATTTTTTTTGTGGGGGTGGGGTACTGGGGATTGAACTTGGGGGCACTCAACCACTGAGTCACATCCCCAGCCATTTTTTTGTATTTTATTTAGAGTCAGGGTCTCACTGAGTTGCTTAGCATCTCCCTTTGGCTGAGGTTGGTTTGAACTTGCAATTCTTCCTGTGTCAGCCTCCGAGCCACTGGGATTACAGGTGTGTGCCACCATGCCCGGCTGCCATTTTTTCATTTGTTTTTGTATGCATGTATGTTTTATTATTTTCTTCCTGCTATTCATTTTGCAATGGTGAATGATGCTTGAGAAAATTCCAAACAGAACAAAACGTGAATTTCTTTGCTTTTACACTGAAGCTGCATTGCAAATAAAAATCATTAAAAGAATGGACAAGGACAAAGAAATTCTTGGGAAAAGAAGGAAGTGAGAGGTGATGTAACGCTGGTGACTATCTGTGGGACTGGACTGTTTGCTCTAATGGAAACTAGGGCTCTCAGCACAGAAATGACAGGATGTACAACTTGCACAGGGTCAGAAATTTATTCAGAGGTAGCCATGGCTGATGCCTGGTTGCAGGTCCTCTTGGCCTGGTATTTTGGGGTGCCTCCTCTGCCTTTACCTGTTTGATTTTGATTTTCCCACAGGATCAGTGGTGCTACCTGGGTATTTTTAGGGTGCAGCAGCAGCTTCAGGTCTCAAGTGATGATTGGTTCCTGGGAACTTAAAAAAGTAACTTTCATCATTCTTGCTATTATCCCAAAGGTGGCTCAAATTCTGGAAAGTCTTGACAACTTGTTTAGGTTCTTAGTTCACTGTCCTGGATCTGGAAATGCTCTCTGCAGTGTACTCTTAGTCCTGAAGTCCCAGGACACTTATTAAGTTGAACCTAGGCAACCCCATTATTTGTTAAGGTTTAGTGGTAAGAGACCTGGCCACTTGGAGTGACTTGCCTGAAATTCATTGGGGACATTATGTGGGTGATATTTTGCTCATCTCTACATATTTAAATCTTTAGAAGAAACTTACCCAGAAAGTCCTAAAGCATCTGCCATCCAAGATGGATGAGCAACCCACAGAATGTCCTGGACAAGGGAGCACTATAAAATGATGGGTTTGGTCTGGTAGGATAAGACCTGACAGTGTGACTGGAAAGATACAGGCCTACCCATGACCTCAAATGGTTAAGGAAGAATAAACCTTTTCAGGTTTGCAATGCTTACAACTAATATGTGGTACCCCAAACCATTACCTTTCTAGGCTCTCTAACTCAAGGTTGGGCAAAAAAGGAGGGTCTTCCGTGGCAATTTCATCTACCCTACAACCCACAGACAGCAGGATTTACAGAGGGGAAAAATGACCTCTTAAAGAATCAAATTAAGACCTTGACAGGAATCTCCCCATTGATGGATTGGGCTGTGGTTTAACAGAAGCTGTATGTGCCTTGAATGAGGCTATGACTATGGAGGAAAGTCAGAACTCAGTTCCACAAGGGACACTTGATTTTGCACTCCTTTCTCCTATAATATCTGGGCTGGGCACTCTGAGAGATTCTGGGGTAAATGGTTCCACAGAGCTGGATTCAGGCAGGAGGCCACCACTACCCTGGGCATGACCCCACTTTCCTTGTTGATAAAGGGTCCAGGGAGACACTTTGGCCATGGGCAGACAGTGCCCCCCACCCACAGATGGATTTCACCCAGCTCTTCAATTTGGGGACAGAAGGGCTGGTACAGTCCTCCCAGGAAGATTCACATGGTTGTCAAGATTATTGCAGAGGAGTGGAGAGGTATTGAATACCAGTTTTATTATACAAGGGGGACAAGAAACTCCACTTTCCTAAGCACTCTTAATGAATTTTTGTCTCTTGCTAACTTGAGCTGCGTTCTCCTTTGCTGTTAAAACATTCCCACTAGCAACTGGATATCCATGGAGAAGATCTTGCTGGCCTGGGCCCATCACACAACTTGTCTGTAAGGCTGATCTCAAGTCTTCGTGACTCCCTGATTGACTGAGCCACTACTGGGCAATGACTGGATCTCTGCGCAAACCTGGATAAGGTACCCAGGGTCCCTTCTAAGCCCAATGTCAGTACATAATTACACTTAATGACATAGATTGGTTTGCCACAGTTCAGTCTCATGGTCCAGGTATATACTAGTTTGCCCCACTTGGCACTGAGTAACTCTGTGGTCCCCTGGGTGGCTTGTATAGTGCACCTTTAACTTCCTGTGAGTAATTCTAGAGCCTTTGACACCATCCCTGACCCTCTATGAGCCCTTCTGGAGGGGCGGGCACAATAGGTCTGATATGTCTTATTAATTCTATCTGTGCCTCTGGGTCATTCATCGATATCATGCAAAAGGTGGAAAGTCCTTCAGAGATTTGTCTCCACAACTGTGAGTGGCAGTGAGCCTGGTTTGGAGGCCCTGAACATTCAAAAAGCTGTAGTGAGGAAAGTTCTACAGAATCAGAGCGCTCTGGCCATGCTGACTGCTGCTTAAGGGGGAACCTGGGCCCTTCTGAAAACTGAATGTTGTGTATATGTCCCAGATAAAGAAGCTGAAGTTAACCAATTCCTCTTTTATTTGTAAAAGCAGTTATAGTTAATTGACCCACAGGGGTGGGGTGGGGTTGATTCCTGAGAGTCTACAGTAAAACCGTGGTTTTTGGTAGGCATTCTTCATGGAAGCTCTGTTGGTAAACTTTTAGATATTGTGATTTCAGGTCTTGCACTGTGCACCTGTATTGACAGTAGGTGTGGGCTTTGTTTGCAGTGTTTCGTAAGATGGGGAAAAGAACTTTGCAAGCGACCCCACTCTTACTTGTCCACTGGGATCATGGAGGAAGAGGTGGGCATGTGCAATTACAAAAGCCAGTCAGGGAAGTGGATGGAGGCTCCCTCAGTTTACCCTGCTTTCTCTCTTTCTTCTTTACTCCCCCGCCCTTTCTATCGTTTTGTACTGGGGATAGAACCTAGGGGTTCATGCACGCTAAGCATGTGCTCTATCACTGAGCTGCACCCTGTCCCTTGCCCTGCTTTATTTCTGTGACCAAAAGTCAGAGTGCTTTGATTGCTCTGTGACCTGCCAGTGGAATGTTTTTTTCCTGGCTGGTTAGAGCCCAACCTGGGGCCTTAACACCCAGGCATTGATAAAAGAATTTAGATAGTTGCCCAAAGCACGGAAAGAAACTGTCCCTGACCCTGAGCCAAAGTCCTTAAGCCTTTATACAAATGCTGTCTGTACACTGACACTCGCTGTGACCCTGTTAGGTGCAGGGCAGGCTGAACTAAATTGTTTGCTGGGTGGGCTGAACGAATGTTAGCTGCAGGATAACCCACACACTCAAACCCCACTCTGTCTGGTCCTTTATCACCTGTTTGCGTCCTGAACACTCAACCCCACTGAAGGCTGAACACTTGACCCCCACCCGTTTGGTGCAACGGAAACCCACATCTTACCCCTACCTGGTCTGCTTGAAGGCAGAAGATGACACCCTTAGCAACTACTGTATGATCCAATCACTGTATGCCAACAAGGCAGCTTGCAGACCCAGAGACCCCATTAGACTTTGGCTATAAAAACTCCCTCCTGCTGGGCCCCTCTCTCTTGCTTTTGTTCTCTCTCTCTCTCTCTCTCTCTCTCTCTCCCTCTCACCCTCTCTCTTGTTCTCTCTTTCTTCTCTCACTTTCTCTCTCTCTCTCTTTTCTCCTCTTTCTCACTGCAGCAATAAAGACATCTTGGTCACTCCGAGTGTTGTGGTCACTTTCCTTTCAGACCCACGTAGGTACAATATCCCTTTCTCTTGCTGTTGGTGGTGAGGACATCTTAGCTCACTTGTAAGTGAGTTTCCTAAAAAGGCTTTGCAAGAATCGCCCTGGTATGGAGGGCTTCTTTCTTTGGAATCCCAATGGGCCCTATCTTGGGATGGTTTGGGGCACTCCTTATGGGAATCTCCCTTCGGCTGCCTTTGGGGCAGCTCCATCCACCAATTCCAAAGGGATAAAACATACTGCCAAACGGTTCTTCAAAGTGGCTTACCAATTTACAAGACCCTCTCCTGACCTGGTACCATCCTTTAGTTGCTGCTGAGTTCTCTCATCTTTTTTATTTATAAATCTTCAGATTTTTTTTCTTTTTCTTTTTTTAAAATTTATATATATATATTTTTAGTTGTTGATGGACCTTTATTTTATTTATTTTTATGTGGTGCTGAGAATTGAACCCAGTGCCTCACACATGCCAGGCAAGTGCTCTACCACTGAGCCACAGTCTCAGCCCAGCTTTTTTCTTTTTTTTTTTTTTTAATATTTATTCTTAAGTTTTAGGTGGACACGATATCTTTATTTTACATTTATGTGGTGCTGAGGATTGAACCCAGTGTCTTGTGAATGCTAAGTGAGCGCTCACTCTACCACTGAGCCACAACCCCAGCCCCTCTTCAGCTTTTTTCTATTACATTTTCAAAGCCATACAAAGGCAGGAAAAAACTTAACAAATGCCCACGAACCAATCCATCCCTTATTTTTCAAGGTGCAACCGATCTTCTTTCATTTCTTCACCTACTTCTTCCCTGCCCTCCCCCACATTTTTTTGGTACTATGGTTGAACCCAGGGGTGCTTAACTACTAAGCCACATCCCCAGTCCTTTTTAGTTTTTAATTTTATTTTACTTATGAGACAGGGCCTCATTGAATTGCTGAGGCTGGTATGAAATTGTGATCTTCCTGCCTCAGCCTCCCAAGCCACTGGGATTACAGGTGTGCACCACAGCACCAGGATACATCTTCACCATCTTAAAGTGTGCAGTTGCATAGTGTTTATTACCTGCACAGTGTGTACAGACAATCTCCAGAACTCTTTTTACTGTCAAAGCTGAAACTCAATACCCATCAAACACAGCTCCCATATCTCCTTCTTTGCAGCCCTTGGAAAACCTCCAGTCTACTTTCTTTCTTGATGAATTTGACCAAACGACGTTCCTCATACAAGTAGATCATCAGTATTTGTGACTGATTATTTCACGTAGTGTAATGTCCTCAAGGTTTACCCACGTTATAGCCTGTATAGAATTTCTTTTGAAGGCTGAATCATATTGTATTATATGTACATGACACAATTTGCTTACCTGTCATCTGCTGATAAGACACTTGGGCTGCTTCTGCCTGCTGGCTATTGTGAACAGTGCTACCATGAACATGGTATACACATACCCTCCTTTGAAACTATCACCTAAATATCCATCATCCACAAAAGTTTCCTCATGCTCCTTTTGTAATCCCTCCCTCAGACACTTCTCCATGCTTTCCCCCACCCCGAGAAACCACAGATGTGCTTTTTGTTGCTTGGTTTGCATTTTCTAGAGTTTTATGTAAATGAAGGTATACAGTAGGTACTCTCTCTTTGCTGTTTCTTCTTCTTCTCCTTCGATATCAGGGATTAAATCCAGGGATGCTTAACCACTGAGTCACATCCCCAGCCCTTTTTATTTTTTATTTGAAATAGGGTCTTGCTAGGTTGCTTATAGCATTGCTAAGTGGTTGGGGATGGCTTTAAACTTGCAATCTTCTTACTCAGCCTCCTGAGCCACTGAGGTTATAGGCATTTGCCACCATGTCTGGCTCTTTGCTTTTTTCTCACTTTGTTCCTGATCTTAGGAGCAATTTATTTAGCCTTTTACCATAAAGTGTTAGTGATTGATTTTTCATACATGCTTTTTCACCAGGTTGAGAAAGTTCCCTTCTATTTGAGAGGTTTTTTTTTTTAGTTGTAGATAAGCACAATACCTTTATTTATTTTCTCTAACAAAACCTTATCTCCAAATAAACTAAAAAGGGCTGGTGCTGAGTATCAAACCCAGTGCCTCACATGTGTTAGGCAAGTGCTCTATCACTGAGCCCCAGCCCCAGCCCTAGTTTGAGAGTTTGGATGTTGGATTTTTGTCAGAGAAACATCCACCTGCACTTATTTAGATGCTCGCAATTTATTTTTAGTATTTATTTATTTATTGTGATATTTGGGATTGAGCCCAGGTGTATTCTACCACTGAGCTCCATCCCCAGTACTTTTTTATTTTTTACTTTGAGTCAGGGTCTCAAAACATTGCCCAGGTTGGCTTTGAATTTGTGATCCTCCTGCCTCGGCCTCCAGAGTCGCTGGGATTACAGGTGTGTACCACCACACCCAGCTCTTCTATTGGGTTTATCTGAATTATTTTTTCATAGTTAAATTCAGATGATGCAATTTGGGTAGGAAAAAATCACGGAAGTGCTGGGTTCTCCTCTGTGCGTCCTATTGGAAGGTTTGATCAATTACTGGTGATGTCAACTTTGATCACGTGGCTAAGGTGGAGACTGCCAAGATTCTTCAGTGTAAAGTGGGTGTACGCTTTTTTATTGAACACAATTCCCTCCTGCTTGGTTCACTTTGTGCCTGGCCCTTATTCTTCTATATCAGTACTGCCCTTTATCCTCTTTCCCTCATCTTCCCAACCTCCAAATGTTGAAGTTCAGCCCTTGAATCTTCTCTTCCCAGGAATATTCATTCCTTGGTTGCTCTATTCCAGGCCTATGACTTTAAGTAATATCTGCCCCAAACAGAACTCCCCATGCCTCACCTACCACTTCCCCTTCCCCAGGTTTCTTCTCAGTGATGGAACCCACAAAGCCTTTCATCATCTGGGCCCTCTCAAGTTCTTTGGATTTGTGTCTATCCTCTTTTGTTTGTTTCTTCCACATGAAATTCCTATTCTTTCTCCAATGTGTGAAGCTGATTCAAGCCCAGGGCCTTTTCCAATTGTTGTTTCCACATTCTTCCCCCTGATATTGGCAGTTTGCTCCCTCACATCATCTGAGCCTCATTTCAAACACCTCCTCTTCAGAAAAGCTTTCCTGGTGACGCTGCCTAAATGATCAGTCTCTGTTGTTGTCCCTCCCCTTGCCCTGCTTCTTTTATTTTTTTCTTCATAATAATTGTTACTATGTTATTTGTGTTATTAATATCATTTTAAAATTTTATTATTAGCATTATTTTTGAATGACATCATAACTGCATATATATAGGGGTACTCAGAGGACATTATGCTAAGTGAAAATAATAATGCCACATGATCTCAATTATATGTGAAATCTAATAAAGTTGAACGCATAGAAGTAAAGACTAGTGTTTTTCTTTTTTCTTTGTTTTTGGTGCTGGGGATCAAATCCAGGGCTTCGTGCAAGCTGGGCAAGTGTCCTGCCACTGAGCTACATTCCCAGGCAAAAATAGAGGGTGGAATGATGGTTATCTGATGCTGGGCAGGGGTGAGGAGTGAGAGAATAGGGAATTGTTGATCAAAGGGTACTAAATTTCAGATAGGAGGAATAGATTTTGCCCTCTCTTGCACAGCAGGGTGACTATAGCCAATGGTAATGTATTATATATTTTAAAATAACTAAGACAGTAAATTTCAAGCACACTAAAATATTAACTCCCTGAGGATGGATTACCCCCCTTTGTGTACCAGGGATTGAACTCAGGGGCACTGGACCACTGAGCCACATCCCCAACCCAATTTTGTATTTTATTAGAGACAGGGTCTCACTGAGTTGCTTATCGTCTCGCTGTTGTGGAGGCTGGGTTTGAACTTGTGATCCTCCTGCCTCAGCCTCCCAGCAACGGGGAGGATGGATGCTTTTTATCTGTTTTGCTCACAGGGCAAGAACAGGAAGTAGATGACCAGTAACTACGTTGAGTTACCATCTAAGCAAGTGCGTGGATTGAGTTCAGAGGATGGTCTGCTTAAAAATTTAGTCTTGCTGGGTGTGGTAGTGCAAACCTGTAATCCCAGTGACTTGTGAGGGTGAGGCAGGAGGATGGTAAGTTCAAAGTCAGTGTGGGCAATTTAGTGAGACCCTGTCTCAAAATAAATTAAAAAGGGCTGGGGATTGGTCCGGAGATAGAGCACCCCTGGATTCAATTCCTGGTACTGGGATGGGAGTGGGGGAACAAACAACAAAAGCTTGGAATTTTAGGGAATTTCAAAAATCACCATAGTGATTCCTTCGTCAGGGGTGACAGAGGAGGGGTGTAAGAAAACTTTCTGGGGGTTGAAAATGCTTAATGGATTGATTTGTGAAATGATTTTGTAGGGGGTATATACATATGCACATATTCATTAAGCTGCAAACTTAATGGTATATTTATTACATATATGTGTACTTCAATTTAAAAAGTACAAAAGTGCATCTTCAGATATAACTAGACTTTCCTGGTGCAGTTAAGAACCAAGGAGTGGGGCTGAGATTGTGGCTCAGCAGTAGATGGCTGGCCTAGCAGGGGCGGGATCCGGGTTCATCCTCAGCACCACATAAAAATAAAGGCATTGTGTTGTGTCCATCTACACCTAAAAAACAAACAAACAAGCAAAAAACCAAGGAGTTATGGCTTAGGGTGGGTGATTAATGACAGATGTGACTTTACTTAGCTTTGGAAGTCCTTTTTATTGTCCAATTAAAAGCATCCACGTAGCGTGAAGTGTTATAAATACTACTGAGGTGACACAGAAGTCAAACACCTGCTTGAAAGTGGGAGGGCAAGGTGAACTTCTACTTCTGAAGAAAACCATGCCGCACTATCCCTTGTAGGCCGCTGTCCCCTATTTATATACCTAACTGCAGCACCGCCCTTTGCCCTGATTGGAGGACTCATGGGCACAATGTATGCGATTGGCTAATTTTAAAATTAGGGCGGGCAAAAGGAAAGGGCTACAGTTAAAAGGGATCCAATTACGGCTGAACACCGTATTCTGAAAGTGGACCCCTGGAATTTATTTCTCACAGAAAGGCTGAGGGAAGATTAAAAATGACAGGTATTTGGACAGTTCTTTTTCCCCCCATTTTTTTTAACCCCCTAAACATGTACGCTTAAAAATAATCTCAATGGGGGGCGGGGAAGGAAAAGCCTCAAGTCAACCCTCGCGCCGTTCGTTTTACCAGTGCCCATTTCTTCCTTAAGAATCTAGAAAAAGAAGATGGCCGAGTGGAGAAAGGAAGCTCCTCAGCACCGGCCGCAGGGAGCCGGAGGCCGGGAAGGCTCCTTCGTGAGGTGAGTAGCCGAGGAACCGCCTGAGACACAACACTGAGCCACACAAACCAATTCCCAGAGCTGCCGAAAGTGGGTAACTGGAGCAGAAGGACAACCCTAGGGAAGCCCTGGCGCCCGTCGCCAGCGCGGGCAAGAGGCGCGTGGCTGGAGGACCAAGAAATTAAAAAATGAGGAGAAATCGACTTGGGGAAGGTTGTGGTTTACAGAGGAAGAAGATATATATATATATATATATATATATATATATATATATATATATATATATATATATATATACATACATACATACATACATACACCAGGGATTGAACCCAGGAATACTTAATCAGTATGCCACATCCCCAGCCCTTTTTCTTATTTTATTTGAAGACAGGGTCTCACTAAGTTGCTGAGGCTGGCTTTGAACTCGCGATCCTCCTGCCTCAGCCTCCTGAGCCGCTGGGATTACAGGCATGCGCCATCGTGCCCTGCAAGGAAGGCTGATTTTAATGGACACAGAGTTGGTAGGGGAAGTGTTCTGAGGGGTAGGTGAGGAAAGCTGAAAGCTGTTGCCTGCATAGCTTGGGCAGCTGCTAACAAAGCGGGGATTGGGACTTCATAAGGAAGTTACCAGCAGACCACAAAAACAAAAACAAAAAACAAAACAAAACAAAAACAAACAAACAAAAATCCTGGAGGGTGTCTGAATCATTGAGAGTGAAACAGGTACAAAGAACATTTTACCTGGACCATTCAGTCTTTACATGTGACCTGATGTTTCTCTTGCAGTTTTTAATATTCTTTCCTTATTTTCTATGTTAGGTGTTCTGATTAGGATGTGTCTTGGAGGATGTGTCATTTGTTTAGGGCTATTTGGGGTCCTGTATGCCTCATGGATGTGGATGTTTCTAAAGTAACTAGCTCATTAAAAATGTTCTTAGTGGCCAGGCATGGTGGCACACGCCTGTAATTCCCGTGGCTTTGGAGGCTGAGGCAAGAGGATCTCAAGTTTGAGGCCAGCTTGGGCAATTTAGTGTGGCCCTAAGCAACTTAGCAAGATCCAGTCTCAAATAAAAAATAAAAGTGGTTGGGGATGTAGCTCAGTGTTAAATGTCCCTGGATTCAATCTTCAGTATCAAAAAAAAATTATTAAAGCCTTTAGCTTGTATCTCCATGTTCGCCTCTATCCTGATGATTCTCAGGTTTGGTTTGATCTCTTGATATTATCCCAGAGTTTTTATATATTCTATCATTTTTTCCCTTTATTGCAGTCTGTATATTCAAGTTCATATATCCTGTCTCCAAGTCCTGAAGTTCTGTCTTCAAGGACTGAAGCATTAAAATTTTTCTGTATTTTCAAACTTTTCAGCAGCCTATTTCCTATAAATTGAGAGATTTCTTTAAGTTATCACTTATATATCATCTTTATCTTTTTCCTGATCAGTTGTGTTTTTATTTGCATGCAACTAAATTACAGAAGGGGATTGTAAAAGGTTCAACTTATCCTTGAAGGTTAGTCTTTTTTTTTTTTTAAATGGCATTGGGGATGGAACCTAGGGCTTCACACATGCTAAGGAAGTGCTTTACCACTGAACTACATTCCCAGTCCTTTTTAGAAAATTTTGAGACAGGGTCTCACTAAGTTGCTAAGTTGCCCAGGCTGGCCTCAAACTTGCAATCCTTTTGCCTCAGCCTCTGGAGTTGCTGAGATTAAGGTGTGCACCATTCTGTCTCATTCCTTTTGCATTTATTAATTGGAATCCTTCTGTAAGATATAATTGTCTCTTCTTCTGTGTTTATTTCTTTATACAATTATTTATTTTTATTTATTTATTTGGTACTGGGGATTGAACCCAGAGGTGCTCTACCTCTGACCTACATGCCCAGCCCTTTTTATTTTTTATTTTCAGACAGGATCTGACTATGTTGCTGAGTCTACCTTGAATTTGTAATCCTCCCGCCTTAGCCTCCTGAGTTGCAGGGATTACAGGTGTGCTGACCACTGCTCCCAGTTTATCCAATTATATCACTGTGGTCTCTTGGGTATTCATTTATTTATTTTAAGGTGTGCATTATGGTTTGGATATGAGTTATCCCTACAAATCTCCTGTGTTAATATAAGAATAGTCAGAAGTAAAACGATCAGATTATGAGAGTTGTACCTAATCAGTTCATCCTAGTTTGAGCGGACTAACTGGATGGTAACTGTCCTTAGGTGGGGAGTGACTGGAGGAGGTGGTCACTGGGGGCAAGCCCTGGAAGGGTGCATCTTTCCTGAAGCCCCTTCCTCTCTCTTTCTGCTTCCTGGCTACCTTGAGTGGAGCAGTGCTCCTTGCTACATCCTTCCTCCGTGATGTTCTGCCTCACTTGGCCCAGAGCAATGGAATTGGCTGACCATGGAGTAAATCTCTGAAACCATGAGTCAAAATAAACTTTTCCTCCTCTAAGTCATCCTTGTCCAGTATTTGGTCACAGCAATGAGAAGTTAATGGATAATGTAAGATTTATTTATTAAAAAATGGATAGATAAAGTTGTATGCATTTTTCAGGTATAACATATTGTTTTGAAGAATACATTGTTGAATGACTAATCTAGATTACTATTGTATGTACTGCCTTACAATTATCATTTTTGTATGGGTATTTCTTTTATTTCATGAGTTATAATCCAATACTATCTTTTTTTTTTTTTTTTTGCTCAGGTTATTATAGCTTTGACCACGAGGAGCTCTTTCTGTTGATTCCTATGTCCTTTTGATGTACCCCATCCTTTTTTTGACCACTACTTTGTAAGACTATAGGATATTTCTGGATCATCTTACTTTTTTTTTTTTAACCTGTAGTTGGGACATAATACCTTTATTTTATTTATTTATTTTTATGTGGAACCACAGTCTCTGGATCATCTTGCTTTTTTCCTGCTCCTGCCCTTGATTTTCTGCACCTGACCACTGAGCCACAACCCCAGCCCTATTTTGTATTTGATTTAGAGATAGGGTCTCACTGAGTTGCTTAGCACCCTGCCATTACTGATGCTGGCTTTGAACTTGGGATCCTCCTGTCTCAGCTTCCCAAGCTGCTGGGATTACAGGTGTGAGCTACTGTGTCCAGCTAAGAAACACTTTTTATCAGCACTTGAGATGCCCAAATGCTCCCTCTCCCCACCCTGCCACTGCAGAAGCCCCAGTCTTGGCTTCAGGCATCATTCATTAGTTTAACCAGTTCTGTCCTTTATATAATGGGATCATGCAGAATATCCTCATGTGTCTTTCTTCTTTTGCTCAGTATTATCTCAGGATAGCATAATGGGTAAGAGCATGGCTCTGGAGCCAGACTACATCAGGTAGTAGGTTAGTTGATTTCTCTTTGCCTCATTTTACTCATCTGTACAATGAGGATAAGAGCAGCATCCAACTTGTGAGGTGGTTGTAAGAATTAAATCAATTGAAAAATGTAAAGTGCTTAGAACAGGGTTTGACCTCTGAGGAGCATTCAGCGCAGGCCATCTGTTGCAACCTCTGCAGCCCCTGACGGTTTCCAAGCTCTCGTCCACATGTTCTGTTGGCTTTTGTAGTGTGCCTATGAACGAGGGAGCCACAGCAAACACCATTCCCACAATGAGGTCCAGAATTGGGCAGAGAATCCCACTCCCTGCCTCTCCCAGATCCTAAAGATGCCTCTCAATTGAGAGCTGAGTTTGGCTTGGTTGCTGAGTGGGAAGCGATCCTTTCAGAATCCGGGGTGGGGATTCAACAACATGGGTTTGGACAAGTGAAACCGGGAAGTTGGCAGATGGAGATTCCTGTTGTTGTCTCTGGTACTGTTTGTAGTCAGGCCCGTTTTCTCTGTTAGCTTTGTGATTATGGGGATTAACCTTCATTCCACCTCTGTCACTATTCCACCTCTGTCACTTCTCTGTGTGGCAGTCTGCCACCGTCACACCCTCCCCTTGGAGGAACTGTTTACTCCAAATAAAACAAACCTAAAACAAGCTAGTTCTTTCTCACAAGCTGTGGCTGGAGTGACTGACCATTACTGGTGGAAAGAAGTCTCGCCCTCTCAGGGTGGCCTTGTTGCCATGGGGTAGCTGAGGATGCCAGCCATAGCATGCAGAAGAATCTCAGATTTAAAATTTTGTGGTGTCGCTGACTTTTAAGATTTGGGGAGTCTGAGATTCTCATATTCGTATCCTAGTTAAACGATGCTATTTGCGGAATTGTTCAAGGGATGGGCCGCAGTCATGTCTGCAGTGTATTGTGAACTACTTCAAAACCCAGATGGATTGTAGGATGGACAGGTGGATACACAGGTAACAAAGCAAGGACAGTCGTGCGTCACTTAATGACAGGGACACATTCTGAGAAATGCGTTTTGAGGTGAGTCTGTCATTGTGGGGACATCACAGCCTAGGTGCTGTAGGTCAATCATTCAGTGCAGCCTCTTGATACATCAAAGGACGTGATAAACACCAGATGTGTAAGGCTCTTGCCTGTGTGACACGCCTAGTGTTTTACAGTGAACTTTAAAAAAAATAAGTAGAAGGCGTTCACTCTAAGATAACATAGCATCCCAAGTCTACAAACATGTTGCTGATCACCATTATCAAATGTTATCCACGATACTTGTATGTGTGACTGCCATCTGCCTACTGTGTGTGATTATACCAGCATTTCCATAAGCCTGTGAGGAATTCTTTGTGCTGTGACTTTAGGATGACCACAGTGACCCGGAACTTTTCAGCGTGCTGGTAATTTATGGGATCACAGTTGTATATGTGGCCCCTCATTGACTGCTGTGTCCCTAAGCATCACTGTACAGTAAATGCTCATGATAAAATTTAGGGGGTGGTTTTCCAGACAATTCTTTCAATGTTTCTATACGTTTCCAAATCGCCACAGTACGACACTGGGGAAATAGGATGTTTCCATGTCTCTTAGTGGGGCTAGCTGATTCCTTTGGGAGAATCCAAATGTGGGCCGAGTCACCACACAAGTCTGGTGGGAGGGTGTGACAGAGCTTGAGGAGGCTTTCTCTCCAACATTCCTGGGTTAGGACTTCTGCCTTTGAAGTGGTTGGAGTCTAGCTCAAACTAGTTTAAGTAGAAGTGGGAATCTACTTTTGGGAGCCGGTGGGCAGGCCAAGGCGGAAATGCTAGATTCAGTCGTTAAATGATGATGTTAGAACAATTTCTCTCAATGTGTTCTCCTTTTTTCTTTTACCCCTCTCTCTGTCTTTCTTTGTGCTGTGGTTCAACCCAGGGCACATGCTAGGTAAGCTGTCTACCACTGAGCTACAAACCTAGCCTATGGTTTTATTCTTTGACATGATTTTGTTATAGGAGAATATAACTATATTCATAGTTACAGGAGGGTTGCTGAAAGTCTGTGTTGACCTTGTCTGTGGTGGGTTCAATTGTTCAAAAAATATTTCCTTCTCCCATTGGTCCTTTCCTTAGGATTATACTTCCTCCCTCCCCAGGGACAAGCTTGGCCGTACAATGGCTTTGGCCAGGACTTCTCATTTTAAACCTACGGGTCTCACTGGGTTCCAGAAACTGCTTCCTCCCTGGGTAACTGCTGTCCTTTCCAGGGGTAGGGGTGGCAACTGAATCACAATGCTGCTAGCTCCTAGGCATGACCATCCCCTCTTGGATTTCCCTTAACCTGGCCTTCAAAAAATTTTTATATATATATATATATTTTAGTTTTAGATGGACACAATACCTTTATTTGTTTATTTTTTATGTGGTGCTGGGGATTGAACCTAGTGCCTCACACATGCTAGGCAAGTGCTGTACCACTGAGCCACAACCCTGGCCCCCCTCAACTTTTTTTAAACTCTCAATTATCCCATTTGTGTATATGTTATTTTTTCTGCTGGGATCCTAACGGGTACCACTTTGCACTGTATGCACAAACCACTATTTACTCATCTATCATGAACATGTGGGTTACATCCAATCTTTCACTGTTTAAGCTGCAGTGAATAGCTTGTATGTAGGTCATTTAACTTTTTTACATTTACTTGCTTGAGCACATCTATAGGATGGATTATTATCAGTGGAATTGCTGAGTCAAATGACACATTTCCTTTATAATTTTGACCCTAGTGTCAGATCACACTATACCAATTTCCAGCCCCACCAGAGCTGAGTAAGAGTGAGGATTGGTCCTTTGAGGTAAACCCAGAGCCCTCAATGTTCCAACAACCACACGTGAGGGCTGCCAAGAGAGTACTCAAGACCAGAGAACCAGATTTCTGGCTGATAGGTTTAGGAGAGTGTACCTTGAAAAATTAAATGAATACATGAGATGTGTGATTTTATTTGTTTTCCATCTTGGAATCTCTGATCATAAGAGTTATAGAAGTTTTTAAAGGTTCATATTAGAAAGTTTTGATTCTCAAAGTTTTGAGACCATGATTCTACATACTGGGATTGTAATATTGTAATATTTCAGATCTTTGATACTGGTTTCCAAGAGTGCATGAATCTTTATTATATAAGTCAAAGATTTTCAGCCTCCTCCCGAGGGGTGGCGCCCATGGATGGCTGGAGTCTGTGCACTTGCTATTAATGTGTTTGCTATGAAACATGACAAGTGACTTTTAGGTTCGCTATTGTCCTTCCATACCTCCCTGCAGCTAGAGAAAAGCAGCCAATAGTGGAATCTAAGCTGTCAACACAAATCTGAAAGTGTTTGGAACTTGATTACGGTGGCATATTATGAAATACACAGGGCTTTATGGATTAGATTATTTCACATTTGTTTTTGGTACTGGAGGTTGAACTAGGAGGCATTTTACCACTGAGTTACATCTCTAGTCCTTTTTAAAATTTTTTTTTTAGTTGTTGATGGACCTTTATTTTATTCATTTATTTATATTCGGTGCTGAGAATCTAAACTGGTGCCTCACATATGCAAGGCAAATGCTCTACCACTAAGCCATAACCCCAGGTTCCCAGCCCTTTTTTTTTGGTTTATACTGAGACAGGGTCTTGCTCAGTTGCTTAGGGACTTGTTAAGTTGCTGAGGCTGGCTTTTGAACTTGTGATCCTCCTGCCTCAGCCTCCTGAATCGCCTGGCTACTTCACATTTGATTTTATTACCCTGTCAGTAGAATGGGGGAAAAGCAGGAAAGAGTCAGCCATACATGGTTCAGCTCTGAGTGCTGCTTTACTTCTTTAGCTGTGTAACTGTGGACATGTCTGTCAATGCCTCTGAGACTTAGCTTTCTTACCTGAAAGCTGGGAATAATGATAATAACAATGATAGTAGAAGTGGATTATAGTGGCTGTTTCTGGTGTATTTAAGGATTATAGGAAGAAAAAGCGAAGTTCAGCTTTAAGTTCCCAGTTGAAGTCAGTGAACCAGGCAGCTTCTATCTAACCCTATAGGAATCTCTTATTTCTTCTTGTTACAGGGTGAAAATTAGACACAGAACTTAATTGTGTGGGTACAAGAATTATACCAGAGTGGGGCTGGGGATGTGGCTCAAGTGGTAGCGCGCTCGCCTGGCATGCGTGCGGCCCGGGTTCGATCCTCAGCACCACATACAAACAAAGATGTTGTGTCCGCCAATAACTAAAAAAAAAAAAAAATATTAAAATTCTCTCTCTCTCTTAAAAAAAAAAAAAAGAATTATACCAGAAGTTGAGAGTACATCCTCATGAAATCTTTTTTTTTCTTTTTAAATAAAAATTTTAAAAGTAAAATTGGTACATAATAGTTATACATGTTTGTGTGGTACATTGTGACATTTCATTGAATTTGTACAATGTGTAATGATCAGATCAGAGCAATCAGTATATCTTATCAATTAGAAAAATATATTTTTTAGTTGTAGGTGAACATAATACCTTTGTTTTATTTTTATGTGGTGCTAAGGATCGAACCCAGTGCCTCACGCATGCTAGGCAAGTGCTCTACCACTGAGCCACAACCCCAGCCCCATATCTTATCAGTATTTTCGGGTAAATTTTGATGCTTTATTCTGTTAATTCTTTGGTGAAGTAGCGCGATTTAAACAAGTAGTAGATCTTGTTTCCCATAACGTATCTACCAATTTAAACATTTATCATTTTTTTTGTTAGGAAAATTTAAAATCTTCTCTACTAGCTATTTTGAAATATACAATTAATTACATGCAGTATTTTAAACAAAAAATTTTTTTTGTAGTTGTAGATGGATAAAATGCCTTTATTTATTTATTATTTTGGTGCTAGGGATTGAACCCAGGGCCTTATGCATGCAAGGCAAGCACTCTACCAACTCATTCATATCCCCCAGAATGCCTTTATTTTATTTGTTACATGGTGCTGAGGCTTGAACCTGGTGCCTCACACATGCTAGGCAAGCACTCTGCCACTAAGCCACAACCCCAGCCCAACATGCAGTATTTTTTAATTTTTAATTTTTGTACTGGGGATTGAACCCAGGGGCACTTAACCACTGAGCTACATCCCCAGGCCTTTTTTATTTTTTATTTTGAGACAGGGCCTTGCTAAGTTGTAGAGGCTGGCTTGGAACTCACCATCCTGCTGCCTCAACCTCACAAGTCACTGGGATTACAGGTATATATTACTGTGCCTGGCAGGGACCAATATTTTTAAACTAGAATTGTCATTATTAATATATTCTCCCAACAGGGATCCAGGAACTATGGTGCTCTAAGACTGGAAAAGGAGGTCCAAGGCATCTCAGGTTGCCAGAATTCCCTGGAAATGCCCTCCTATCTTTCTATCTTCCCAGGTTGTTACGAGTTCCTAGGCAGGCTGACCAAGACATCGACATTAACTGTGGGGAAAATAGCCTGGGCGGGGTGGGGGGGTAACTGATGTGCACATGGTACCAGAGAGCTGGGCACTCCTGGGATTACAGGCTTCATCCCCACTCTGCTGACACTTGTGACATTCCATGGCAGCTCTAACTAATGCCTGATGAAGGGGCCTGGCCACCCTGAGGTTGAGTCATGGCCCCTCGCCTCAACTAGGGTCATGCCATGTCACCATGACTTGGAAAAGCCATCCTACCCTCCCTTACCCTGTTCATTTCTACTAACATTTCAAAAAGGCACTGCCTCGCCACCTCCCCCTGCTCACCCAGCCTCAAAGGCGTTTACTAAGAGAGCCTTTCAAGCCCACTTAGTTGGCAGGACAGCACAGTGGTCAGAGGCTGGCTCTGGCATCAGAATGGTTGGGTGTGAACCTTGGCCAGTTCTACCATTTGTTCTATGTTCGACCTTGAATATGTGACTTTGCTTTGTGTTCCAGTGTCCTCATCTGTTGAATGGGACTCATGATATGACTATCATGAGGATTAAATGAGATCATGTCTGAAATAGTGTTTATTAAAAAATTAATGCCTAGGAAATAAAATTGACCAAATTATATTATGTGCATGTATCAGTATGTCATAATGAATCCCAGTACTGTGTATAATTATGCACACACACATACAAAGAGTACCTAGCACAGTCAGTGCTCAAAAATGCTACCTAGTATTACTAATGCTTTGCATGCTTTGCAACAGGAGTATGTCTTTTTTTGTGGTACTGGGGTGAAACAAAACTACCTCCCCATCCACTTTTTTAAAAAAAATTATAGTCCTAGGGACTGAATCCAGGGCACTGTACCACTGAGCCACATCTCCAGCCTTTTTTATATTGAAACAGGTCTCACTAAATTGCTGAGGCTGGCCTCAAATTTGCGATTCTCTTTCCTCAGCTTCCTAAGTCTCTGGGATTACAGGCACATGCCATTGCGTTTTGTTCCCAACTCCCACCTTTTAAACCTTGCAATAGGTCTCACTAGGTTGCCAAACAGCTTTGAGCTTGCAATCCTCCTGCCTCAGTGTCCCAAGTAGCTGGGTGGAAGGGCATACGTCCCTGCCTCTCTAGGGCCCAGCTCTGCAGTGCCCCCCTACTATTTGAGCTCTGGTGTGAGTGATAGGAGAGCTCTTGCTGGGTATATAAAAGTAAGACTAAAATAAGAAATTGAACAGATATGACAGCCACACACTGTGAGAAAAACAGACTCCATAGATTAATCCAGACAATAGGTAAACAAAACTGTAGCTGAGGGAAAACCTAGGTAAGCCCTCTATGTTCACTTGCACTTATTTGACTTTAAATGACACTAATTTTGGATGCTGTACAACCAAGCAATATATTATTAATCTCCCACTAGCTTTGTTGTAAATAACACATGTGATTGAAACATATATAGGCTTAAAACTTCTCCAACAGAAGTTGCTTTCTGCTTTCCTCCCTAGTTTTGTATATTGAACTTCAAGGTTAGTTCTTCCTGGGAAAATAAACTAAAAAGACATGAGTCATAGAAACTACTGTTAGGTTGGGATGTGAGGTGACCCCAAAAGCTCATGTGTGTGACACAATGTAAGAAGGTTCAGAGGAGAAATGCTTGGTTTGTGAGAGTCTTAACCCAATCACTGAATTAATCCCCTGCTAGGGATTAACTGAGTGTTAACTGAAATGGTAGGGTATGACTGGAGGAGGTAGGAATTGGGGGCATGGCTTTGGGTTATATATTTTGTAACTGCCAAGTGGAGACCTCTCTTTCTGCTTTCTGCTCATCATGTGAGCTGCTTCCCTCATACACTGCCATGATGTTCAGCCTTACCTGGAGCCCCAAGGAATGGAGCCTGTTATCCATGGACTGAGACCTCTGAAACTGTGACTCCCCAAATAAGCTTTTCCTCTACTTCAATTTTTCTGCTCAGGTCTTTTAGTCACAGCAGTGAAAAAGTTGACTAAAACAACTACCAATAGTAAAAACGCAGAACATCTGATGATCTTTGGATAACACCAGAATGTGCATCACCTAACAAATGATACACAACACGCCAATTCTGTTCTTTAATTGAAAGAGGAAGTATAAATAATGGTTAACTTGGGGGAAATAATGTTTTTATATAAAGAATTACAGGGACTGGTCTAGGAGATAAAGGTCAATTATTTTCACAGGGATGTCCCAGCAGAAAAGAGAAAGTAAAACATACCCTGTGTGACAGAGATGGTTATCAAGCCTGGATGAACAACACAGCATGTGCTTTTCCTGCCCATTGCCTCTCTGCTCTTCCTTTCCCTCCTTATAAAAACTCTTTTGTATACCTGAGTCTCCTAAGATGGTCATTATTTTGGGGATAATAGCTCCCCCATCTTCTCAGGGTGCCAATCCATTTGAATAAAGTGTGATTTATTTCCTATGAACTCTCATCTTCTGAGTTGACTCTCAAGTTGCAAGCAGACAGACTTGGGTCCAATAACAAAACTCACAACAACAACCACCCTCAGGGAAAGAGATCAAAATCCTGTGTTGCTAATTAATATATAATATAAAATATCTAGGATTTAGCAAAACTTTCTAAGACATTCAAAGAAATGGGAGTGTGAAAACAACCATTTGATAAGAACTATCTCTGCAGGGCACAGAGATATTGGACACAGCAGACAAAGACCTCAAAATGGCTATTAAAAGAACTTTAGGAAACCATGTTTGAAGAATTAAAGGAAAGTATGGTAATAAGAAAGTAGAGATTAGTAGCGAAGAGAAATTATAAAAAAGAACTAAATGGAGTTCTTGAGTTGAAAAGTTTAATAAGTGAAAGAAAAAATTCAGTAGAGGGACTCAATAGAAGATACAAGGTAGCAGAAAAAGGAGTAAGTGAATTTAAAATTTGAAAGTAGATACAGATTATTCAACCTGATGGACTAAGAGGAAGAGGAAGAGGAATAAGAAGAGGAGGAGGAGGAGGAAACTAATATACATGTAATGGAAACCATAGAATCTCAGAAAGAAAGGGGTAGAAAAAGATATTTGAAGAAATGATGAATATAAACTTCAAATCTGTAATGGAAACCATAGAGTCTCAGAAAGAAAGGGGTAGAAAAAGATATTTGAAGAAATGATGAATATAAACTTTCTAGATTTGATGGAAAACATTATGTATACATACAAGAATCCTAATTTACTTCAAGTAGTATACATTTAAAGAGATTTGCACACACACACGTGTGTGTGTGTATGTGTGTGTGTGTGTATGTATGTGTATATATAAAATAAACAAACTGTTAACTGCCAAGGGCAAGGAGAAAATTTTGAAAGCAGCAAGAGAAATCTAATTTGCAACATTAAGGAAACTATAATAAGATAAAAAGCAGACTTCTCAACAGAAACTCTGGAGGCCAGAAAGCAATGGGGTTGACATTCAAAGAACTGAAAGGAAAACACCCCTGTGGATCAAGAATTCTACATACAACTGGGGTGTATGCCTGTAATCCCAGTGGCTGGGGAGGCTGAGGCAGAAGAATCTCAAGTTGAAAGACAGCCTCAGCAATTTAGTGAGGGCTAAGCAATTTAGTGAGAACTTGTCTCAAAAAATTAAAAGGGCTGAAGATGTGGCTTAGTGGTTAAGCACCCCTGGATTCTGACCCTGTACAAGAATAAAAATTCTATATGCAAAAAAACTAACTCCAACAATGTAAGTGAAACAAAGATGTTGCCAGATAAACAAAACAGACAATTCATTGATAGCAGACTTGCCTTACAAGAAGCACTAAAGGAAATTCTTTAGGTTGAAAGGAAATAATGCCAGGAGATAATTTGAATCAATACAAAGAAATAAAGAATATGAATAAAATCTATTCGGCAAGAATGTTTAAAGTACAGAACTACCTTTTCTTTCCTAACTTCTACTTTTATGAAGAGAATTGCATAATAATGATAGTTTATTGACTTTTTTGTAAATTCTAATTCTCTTTTGAAATCTCTAATTTTTTATATATTTCTCCATATTTTCCTCACCACTTTTATTAAAGCCACATTATACTACTTGTCTGGGTTGCTTATATGTCTGATTTTTAAATTTTTTTTTTAGATGTTGATGGGCCTTTATTTTATTCATTTATTTATATGCAGTGCTGAGGACTGAACCTAGTGCCTCACACATGCCAGGCAAGTGCTCTACCACTGAGCGACAATCCCAGCCCTATAGGTTTGCTTTTTATTTTTTTAGTTTAGTTTTGTTTCTCCCTTAAAATTATCAAGTTCATTCTCCGTCTTCATATATCTAGCTATTTTTATCCTGACAGATATTATGAATAAATGAATTGATGGTACACACTGGATGATTTTAGCTATCAATAGAGAGGGTTTCACATTTGTCTTCTAGGCAGATAGGAGGAAGAGTGGATCTTATTAATGTGATTAGGAATTGATCTGTGTTGAAACTAGATTTCCAGTTTTAGTAAGACTGAGTTTACTGTTGTTTCATCCAGGGTCACTAGGATCTCATTCTAAACCTTGGGCTTTTGATCATCATCTGAAAGGTTTCCACCTACTTAAGCCCTGAAATTCTGCATTAATGCTCTCAGTTGGAATATTTGTGTTTAGATATGTACTTCTAAGTTGAGTGTTTGAGGTAGAATCCTTCCCTATAGTGATATTTTTTGTACATTACAAGAATACATGAGAGTTCACTTCTAAAATTGCTGTTAGGCTAGTTCCCAATCCTTTTGTCTTGACCCCTGAATTCAGCAAATGTTCCCTGTGAAACACTGATTTTATGTTTGTGTTTCCCCAGATTTCTAACTTGTCATACCATCTCTGTGTTTCTAAGGAAGCATTGCTGTTTTTTTTTTTCCCTAATAAAGATCCTCTGCATGGATCCATGGGCCAAGTCTGATCCTGAATTCTAGATAGATTTGAAAAACACCAAGAAAAAAAGACAATTTGTAATTGGAACACTCCACCTCGGGAATCCCTATTCATTTTGTTCTTGTTTTCTTCCACAGTTTGTCATTTCTCAAAAAAAGAAAAATGTCGTGTGGACTTTTACTACTGGTTGAAGTAGGAGTGTTGCACTGCTTCTACCTGCTACATCCTGTTCAGAATTGAAATTATAGCTTCTACTTTTTGAAGCTTACTGTTTTTAGAACTTCTGTTGTCACTTGAAATGATAGGGCATAGTTCTGAATGTGGAAAGAATTCCCTTAAAAAAAAGGGCTTGAGAGTTAGTGAGAAGATGCTGGCATAGACAAAGGCTGAGGCTGAGGTTGAAAATCTTCAGACCCAAGCTTTTGTGCTAAAGTCATGGGTTTGGGAACCATAGCTAAAGATATGGGAATACACCAACCTTGGAAGTGCAAGATTGGAAACTTCTGCAAGAAAGATGCTGGTGGGGGGCAGGTATCACTTAAAAGTGTCGGGGGGCTTGGGGGAGATGAAAAAATAGTGGTTAAGGGCTGAGCTTCTGGAACCAAGCTGCTTAGGTCACCACTTGCTAGCTGAGTGAACTTGGGCAAATTGATCTCTGTACTGGAATGTCATTATTTGGAAGATGGATGTAAGAGTATTTACTTTAGAGGGATATTGACAGGACTGGCAGGACAAACACATTAAACGTACACACTTTGAGTTCTGTGAATGTTAGTTATTCTCAGATAAACATGACGCTCACTATCACTGTGACTAAGTGTCCCTCAGCCTGTGTGAATGGAAAGTGTCCCTTAGCCTGTGTGAGCAGAAACTTAAGCTGTGACAGATACATGTCAATACTGTGCTGGTCATGCCCTGCTGTTCTCCTGGCTTAAATTTGGAAGCAGATGTAGATTCCCTTTCTACCAGGCTTAACTCCCCTCCCCACCCTCTCTTCTCAAACAGGTAATGCATTCACATGATCCAAAATTCCAAAAGTACAAAGTGATTTAAAGTGAAAACTGTTCCACCCACTAACCCTGCCCAGGGGGTATTAATGTTTTCCGTTTCCAGTCATGCCTCTGTCAGCAGAGGTTGAATTTTTTTTAAAGAGAGAGAGAGAGAGAGAGAGAGAGAGAGAGAGAGAGAGAGAGAGAGAGAATTTTTTAATATTTATTTTTTAGTTTTCGGCAGACACAACATCTTTGTTTGTATGTGGTGCTGAGGATTGAACCCGAGCCGCATGCATGCCAGGCGAGTGCGCTACCGCTTGAGCCACATCCCCAGCCCAAAAATGGTTGAATTTTTGTCTAACAACAAAAGTTAATTACTCAAATCTGAATTGTGTGGTCCATGACTGCTCGTGATTACCTAGGCTCCATCTGATCACGTACTGCCATGGTCACCTCCACAGGAGCAAGAGGATGCTGGAAGGTCTTGGGTCAGCAATTAAATTCTCTGGCTCAAAATGCACACATTATTACTCACTACCCACCAACCAGAAATAGCCCCATGGCCTTATTAAATGACACAGATCCAGGAAGTTCAGTTTCCTGTACGCCTGGAAGGAGAGGAGAATCAGATTGGATGAATGGCATTACGGACTGTACATTGCTTTTCTGCCTCTGGCTTTGTTCACTGGGTAGAATATTTTGGAAAAGGCATCCTTTCTGCAATCATTTTTGCAGTTGCTTGGCATTTGTGTTGGATATTTTATTTGTTCTGCTCTCTCCACTCTCCACCAAGGTCCGACTTTTTGAAGGGTGAAATGAATGCTATCACCCCAGCTCCCTTGAGCTCTGCTCTTATTTGAATTTGGCCAATAGATGGTTGAGAGGAGAGCAATAGCAGATTATTTGTTCTCTAGCTTCATTTTTGATGGACTATGAAGTGGTGGTAGTTGAAGTCCTCTGCCAGAACAGACTGCAAATGGGGGACTTTCTTTTACCTCTACAGAGCCAGTCTCAGTTTCAGAAATTGCCCCCTCTCACTACACCTTAAGGCCTAGGATGGCAATGTCTCCTTGTAAGTCACAGAGTGCTTTGACATCTTGTAGATGTCCTTCAACACTGTCCTCAAATTTGTAAATAGTTCCTTCCTTAAATTCTCATATTTTTGGCTGATATTCTGATGAACATATTTCATTGAATGGATGTATCATAATTTACTTAACCAGTATCCTTTGATAAGCATTTTGGTTGTTTCTAGTTTTTTACTATGTGAACAACAACCCTGTGATGAATAACTACACAGAAATCATTTTGCACATTTTTAAGTATATCATAGGAGATGTGACTAGAAGCAATGAAGTTACACAGTCATGAAATTTAGGCAAATATGGTTGCGTTGTTGTCTTCTGAACTTGTACCAATTTACATTTCTGTTATTCATGATTGCAAGCAAGGATTGCTCTTTGGAAATAAATATAAAGTCCTACATTCCAGGACCTCTGGGGTAGGTGTTGCAGAAAGGGGTACGAGAGAGAAACATGGGTGGGGTATATGGTCGGGGAGTGGGGTGAGAGAGAGAGAGAGAAAGAGAGCATGTGAGTGAGCACTGGTGAATTTATCTCTGGATTTTGAGAAACTGATTGACAGATGATCAGTGACTGTATTTTTTTCCTCACCTCATAACACTTACATAAGATTTTTGATATTTCTATTTGATTTAAAGAGACCACAATTCTGGGCCCAGTGATCTTCAAAGCTAAAGTTTTGATCCTGGGACTGTGGTCCTAATATTCATGAAATTTCTGATACTGAAGAACCTCTGAGTGAAAAGTTTTCTGGCTTGCCAGATGTAGTGGTGCACACCCATAATCCCACTGACTCAGGAGGCAGAGGCAGGAGGATTGGCAAGTTTGAGGCCAGCATCAGTAACATAGTAAGACTCTGTCTCAAAATAAAAATAAAAAGCACTGGGATGTGGCTCAGTGATAAAGCACTCCTGGGTTCAATCCCTGGTACCCCCCACCCCACCAAACAACAACAACAACAACAACAACAACAACAAAGTTTTTGGTCTCTTTCCAAGAGAAAGTACACATGGATGGTTACCATCCAACCTGAATATTTCTTGATTCATGTGCTAGTTTCAAAACATGACATGCTTTAGCATTTCCCAATACTTCCCTCCCCCATTGCTACTGGGTAGAAGACAGCCAACAAACGACATGTAAGCTGCTAACACATATTGGGAAATGTTTGCAACTTGAGATCTGTGTTGGGGAAAGTACCTTGGAGTTTGAATTTCTTACCTCTGTGCCCTCATTTTCCATCTGTAGATTGGGGAAAGGGCAAGGAAGGTGAGCAAGGGTGGTCGTTAAGAACAGCCCCTAAACATCTGGGTAATAGATGTGCTGTTATCAGAGTTCTATGCTTAAGACCTGACTCTGGGGGTGTTGACAAACCAGGTCTACTTGCTCCCAAAACCAAACAGATAAAAGAATGATAAAAAGCAAGTAAGGCACTTTAATCAATATGGTCTTACTGGGAAGGCAAAGCGAGACTCAGCATCTCAACCCTGTCTTCAGGGTACTTAAAGGAGCTATAGGTTTAAATAAAGGATTGACTGGGGCAGGGGGTGAGAGCTATGTAGAATTAAGGCGTCTTGCCATGTTTCTCTAAGGTGGCTCTGGAGAAGTCCTTAATGCTTGAGGAGCTGATCTCCATTAGCTGCTTAGGACATCTGTCTATCAAGACTGTGATCCTGAGAAAGAGACAAATTGGTTCCTAGGATATGATTATTTCTGCTGGGGGTGGGGGCAGTCTCATCATGGGGACATTCCTGAAAGGCTCCCCTGTTCCTGGAAAGTGTAGGGCAATGACTGGGGACTTTTAGGTGCCACTCCAGGGGTTTGGAACAAGACCCCTGTTAAAGCTATCAGTTGAATGTCCTTGAGAATCTTGAAAAACACCTTAGTCTCTCTCTCTCTCTCTCTCTCTCTCTCTCTCTCTCTCTCTCTCTCTTTAAACTGGGGATTGAACCCAGGGGCACTTAACCCCTGACTTACATCCCCAGCCCTTTTTATTTTTGATTTATAGACAAAGTCTCCCTGAGTTGCTTCAGTTTTTGATTCTTTGGGACCATGCTGAGAGTGTTATTTAGCACAGCAAACCATTGTGAAGCATGGACTTATATTGCAGATTCTAAGGGAATATGGATTTTTCCTTATCCAGATTCAATGGCAGGCATTGCTGGTAGCCAGATATACTTGTATTTCCACAGGTAGTCTTAAGCCTCATTATGGAATGCAGTTAAGTTATGCAGAAATATTTGTTCCTTTTTAGGTGTTCAAGAAGGCTTTGTGAGGTTTTGTAAAGAGGTTAGAATATCCAGTAACCTAGGGATAATTTTAGATAAGTACTGAAGCAATACCCTTTGGAGTATTTTGCCCTGTGTCCTGCAGGATGAGGGTTACAACATGGATGAGGGACAAGTGGACTCTCTGTAGCCTGAGTGAGTTATGACAATTGCATGGTTCCAGGAGCCTGGGAGATCCACTCTAGGACAACCCATCACTGTGTTTGTTTCTCACCAAGTCCAGGTCCTACTAACAGAAGGGTGACTACTGGCAGACAGCTGGGAGTGTGGGGAGATACCAGGCCATCCTACTAGACAATCCAAATGTCAAGTTTAAAACTGTGTCCACCTTAAATCCAGGAACCCTGTAGCCAGCAGATGACAAGGAGCCAATACAACACTCCTGCTCAGAGATCCTGAAGACTGTCTACTCCGTTGGATTCTCTGATCAGCCTATCACATGGCCAGACTGGGACCTTTTCATCAGTGGGAGCAGCTTCATGACCAATGGCCAGCAGATAACTGGATATGCTGTGATCACGAAACAACAGATACTAGAAGCTGGGGCTTTACTACTGGAAACATCAGCCCAGAAAGCTGAAAGAATTTTTCTGACATGAGTTCTCAGACTGACCAAAGGAAAGAAGGTAACATTTAAGTTGACTCAAAATATGCTTTCAGGATATTACATGCACACAGAGCTATGTGGAAAGAAAGAGGGCTCTTCACCTCTGAAAACAAGGACATTAAACAAGTCCTTAAAATGTTGACATTGATACAGGCTGTGGTTAAATCAGATCATACATTATCCAGGTCTTCAGGAGACGGCCACTAGGTGGTGGGGGAAAATCAGGCGACTGATAGGCAGCCAAAAGGGAAGCAAAATTTAAAATAAATTTATATATATTAGGGGCCCTAATATCTCAACCTGTATTAGACCTAAAGCTCTTTATACAGAGGAGGGTGAGAAACAGTCCGGAGTGGAGTTCTGACTCCTGGGAGAGCACTGCAAAGTGAAGAGAGAATTCCCAGGGGCTAATCCTCCCATCTGAACACTGGTCTGACCCTTGGGGAAAAACATCTATTTGAGAGTACTCACTATGAGAGGGACATCTTTGTAAAGTTCACCAAGCCCCACTTGTGGGGACCACATCGCCAAAAGACTATTCAGCACAGAACTCAAAACTGTGTCCTATGCACCCAAAACATGCCAAAGACTGAAAGGTAACCAGCCTACTAGGAAAGAAACACAATATGTAGAAATGCAGGCTCCTAGTGACCCTCATATCCCATGCCATGGGAAACTTCAGATAACTGCTTTAATAGTAGACATCTTTGCAGGGTGAACTGAGATTTATTCCACCAGAACAGAAAAAGCGTCAAAGATAACTAAGCCCTCTTCAAGGAACTAATCCCAATGGGCTCCCCTCCTTGATGCAGACTGACAACAGACTATGGCTCATTACAATAGTGACCCAGGAAGTGAGCAAAACATAGGATATCCCATGGACATGCATGCATCCTAAAGGCCCCAATCTACAGAAAAAAGAAAAAAAAGATTACAGGATCATACCTTAAAGAAAACAGTGACTAAGTTGTGCCAAGAAACTCATCTGCAATGGGATAAGTGATGGGTTGTCCTAGAGTGGATCTCCCAGGCTCTTGGAGTGAATCACAAGAGGCAGCTGCTGCCCAAAGGCCAGGGGGTGATCTTTTTCTGTGTGGTCAAGCTGTTTTGACAATAGGCTATTGGTAATGATATGTCTCCCAATGCTTATAAGAATGGCACGGGCTGGACCTTGTTTCTTCTGCACACATAAGTGCAGGAGGGCCTATGGCAGGGACTTAAGGCTTCGTTTTGACTTTTCAAAGGCAGCTTAAGATTCTGAGGTCCAAATCCAAGGTTTTATTTCTGTTTCTTTTGAGGTCTCATAGAGAGGTTAAAATTAGGAATCCAAATAGGACAGAATCCTGCAATTTCCAGAAACACACATAACTGCCTCCAGTGCTGGGTTCTGTCTGTCACATGCACTCTCTCTCTTTTTTGGTACTGGGGATTGAATGTGCTTTACCACTGAGCTACATCCCAATACCATTTTATTTTTTATTTTGAAATAATGTAGTATTGCTATGTTGCTGAGGCTGGCCTTGAACTTGCCATCCTTCTGCTCAGCCTCCTGTGTCTCTAGGATCACAGGTATGCACCACACTATCTCTGGCAGTGCCTGGGTTCAGTAAGGCTCAAGATGGTCTGCTTCCAATCTGACATCAGACTTTGGGTTCTACGGCTAATCTGGAATCTCAGACAAGTGATTTGTTGTTTATAAATAGGAGTTTTTTCCAGTAGACACCTTATATTCACATGAGACAAAGTAATAGTATTTGAAAGTGAGGGTTTACAGCTATAAGCATTGCCATAGCTATCCGCAGGTCACCACATATTGCAAAGGGTTTCCTTGATCCAGACTTAATCCTCACAGGTCTTTTTCGAGGCTTTCATTAAACATATCCCTTTCCTGATACATGTTTGGAGAAATGGAATTTGTAAATTCCTTACACACAGAAGCCCTCTCTGACCTTTAGGATGAATCAGGCTTCTTCTATGGGTTCTTGCAGCATTTAGGATTCTCACATCACAATTCTGATGAGTCTGAAATATCACAGCCTGTTGACAAGGCTGTTTTTTTCCATTGGACTGGGAACCTCTAGAACGACAAGGTCCAATGATCTTTAACTCTGCTGATCTCAAAACAAAGCGCACTATTTCATTGAACTTCAGTCAGTCCTCCCAAAAGCAAGTTGAGGGTCAGACTGGGAGACCAGGAGTATATAGCTATTAAGTGAAAGATTCAGGCTTTTCCCTTTGAACTGCATGTGGAATAATTAAATAGAGGCTATTTTAAACAACACATTACACATTTAGTTCACAGATTTCCCCAGTCCAAATTTAATCAGGTCTCCTTATATTCATGTCTTCCCCTCCCAGGCATACCTGGATTGCTGAAGCCAGAGGGCTGGAAAGGAAGTTGAGGAACTGACTTGTCTTCTTCTGTTTTGTGTGGCTATAGCAAAATATTACAGATATTTATAATGAACAGAAATTTAGTTTCTCCCTATTCTGGAGGCTGGAAAGTCCAAGATCAAGGGATTCACATCTGGTGAGGGCTTTCTTGCTGTATCATCCTGTTGTTCGAGGCAGTAGGGCAAGAGAGAACAAGAGGCCAAACTCACCCTCTAGTAATGGTACCAATACCACCCACGAGATGGAGTCCTCATGGCTTAATTACCTCTTAAATGTCCTGCCTCTTAGTACTGTGACAATGGCAAGTAATTTTTCAACATACATTTTGCAGGGGACAAACATTCAAATCACAGTTTGACTTCATTATTAGTAAAAAGCTTTTTATCCCCAGACATCTCTGATTTAAGTCTTGGGAACATCTGGAACTCATCTCATGGTAGGGGCAGGGCATCCGCATGAGACTATACAGGGTTGAAAAGGGAAGCCTCAGATGTAGTTTTCCAGGTCACAACATGTTCAGCCAGGTTTGTTTTCTCAGTCTCATATTAAACTTCATCATATACATTTATATATATATTTATTTATTTTGGGTACTGGAGATTGAACTCAGGGGCACTCAACCACTGAGCCACATTCCCAGCCCTGTTTTGTATTTATTTAGAGACACAGTCTCACTGAGTTGCTTAGCACCTTGCCATTGCTAAGGCTGGCTTTGAACTCGAGATCCTCCTGCTTCAGCCTCCAGAGCTGCTGGGATTACAGGCATGTGCCACCGAGCCTGCTCATATATTTTGAATAAAGATTTTAAAGAGTTTGAAAATCCCAGTGATAGTTGACTTTTCTGAGTTGAAATAGGACAAGCCATTGACTTTTCAGTGAGGCCTAGAGTTATGGTTCAAGATTGACATGTTTGGAGTTTACCAATGGAATTGATAAAGGATTGATAAGTTGTATTGTTATCTAATGAGATTAGATTGAGTATGAGGTTAGATCAAGTATGCAGTTGATAATGGGAATGGATTTGGGTGGATGGAGTTGAAAACATAATGGGGATGGGTAGAATAGAATATTAAAGCCTATTCGTTACAAGGGACGAAATCATAAATGATAAAGTCAGATTAATTTATTTGATACATGGTAGAGTGCAATACAGAGGCACTGTGGGGCAGCAGTCAACAAGTGGAATGAGAAAAGTGCCTTGTGTAAGATTTAGGTTCCTGCTAAAGAATTCAAAGGAGGGCCTAAGATATGTAGGGATAAATTCTAGATTGGCTGGTCTTTCCAAAGAGGAACTAAGAAGTGGGGACTAACTAGGGATTGAGTTGTGAGCCATGAAATATGGTGATTTAACAATTGAGTGTTACCTGTACTACCTGGGTGCAAAAAAGCAGTCTGGGAGAGTCATTAGTGAGAAATCAGTATTCAGTCCATATAGGGTATTCCTATAGTGTTTATTTATTTATTTATTTTTTTGCCTTTTTTTATTGGTTGTTCAAAACATTACAAAGCTCTTGACATATCATCTTTCATACATTTGATTTAAGTGGGTTATGAATTCCCATTTTTACCCCAAATACAGATTGCAGAATCACATCGGTTACACATCCACGTTTTTACATAATGGCATATTAGTGACTGTTGTATTCTGCTACCTTTCCTATCCCCTACTATCCCCCCTCCCCTCTCCTCCCATCTTCTCTTTCTACCCCATCTGCTGTAATTCAATTCTCTCCCTTGTTTTTTTTCCCCCTTTCCCCTCACAACCTCTTATATGTAATTTTGTGTAACAATGAGGGTCTTCTTCCATTTCCATGCAATTTCCCTTCTCTCTCCCTTTCCCTCCCACCACTCGTCTCTGTTTAATGTTAATCTTTTCCTCATGCTCTTCCTCCCTGCTCTGTTCTTAGTTGCTCTCCTTATATCAAAGAAGACATTTGGCGTTTGTTTTTTAGGGATTGGCTAGCTTCACTTAGCATAATCTGCTCTAATGCCATCCATTTCCCTGCAAATTCCATGATTTTGTCATTTTTTAGTGCTGCGTAATACTCCATTGTGTATAAATGCCACATTTTTTTTTATCCATTCATCTATTGAAGGGCATCTAGGTTGGTTCCGCAGTCTAGCTATTGTGAATTGTGCTGCTATGAACATTGATGTGGCAGTATCCCTATAGTACGCTCTTTTAAGGTCTTTAGGGAATAGTCCGAGAAGGGCGATAGCTGGGTCAAATGGTGGTTCCATTCCCAGCTTTCCCAGGAATCTCCATATTGCTTTCCAAATTGGCTGCACCAATTTGCAGTCCCACCAGCAATGTACAAGTGTACCCTTTTCCCCACATCCTCTCCAGCACTTATTGTTGTTTGACTTCATAATGGCTGCCAATCTTACTGGAGTGAGATGGTATCTTAGGGTGGTTTTGATTTGCATTTCTCTGACTGCTAGAGATGGTGAGCATTGTTTCATGTACTTGTTGATTGATTGTATGTCCTCCTCTGAGAAGTGTCTGTTCAGGTCCTTGGCCCATTTGTTGATTGGGTTATTAGTTATCTTATTGTTTAATTTTTTGAGTTCTTTGTATACTCTGGATATTAGGGCTCTATCTGAAGTGTAAGGAGTAAAAATTTGTTCCCAGGATGTAGGCTCCCTATTTACCTCTCTTATTGTTTCTCTTGCTGAGAAAAAACTTTTTAGTTTGAGTAAGTCCCATTTGTTTATTCTTGTTATTAACTCTTGGGCTATGGGTGTCCTATTAAGGAATTTGGAGCCCGACCCCACAATATGTAGATCGGAGCCAACTTTTTCTTCTATCAGATGCAGAGTCTCTTGATATCAAGCTCTTTGATCCATTTTGAGTTAACTTTTGTGCATGGTGAGAGAAAGGGATTCAGCTTCATTTTGTTGCATATGGATTTCCAGTTTTCCCAGCACCATTTGTTGAAGATGCTATCCTTCCTCCATTGCATGCTTTTAGCCCCTTAATCAAATATAAGAAAGTTGTAATTTTGTGGATTGGTCTCTGTGTCCTCTATTCTGTACCATTGGTCCACCTGCCTATTTTGGTACCAGTACCATGCTGTTTTTGTTACTATCGCTCTGTAGTACAGTTTGAAATCTGGTATCGCTATACCGCCAGATTCACACTTCCTGCTTAGCATTGTTTTTGCTATTCTGGATCTTTTGTTTTTCCATATGAATTTCATGATTGCTTTATCTATTTCTACAAGAAATGCCGTTGGGATTTTGATTGGCATTGCATTAAACCTATAGAGAACTTTGGGTAATATTGCCATTTTGATGATGTTAGTCCTGCCTATCCATGAACAGGGTATATTTTTCTGTCTTCTAAGATCTTCTTCTATTTCTCTCTTTAGGGTTCTGTAGTTTTCATTGTATAAATCTTTCACCTCTTTTGTTAGGTTGATTCCCAAGTATTTTATTTTATTTTTTGAGGATATTGTAAATGGAGTGGTTTTCCTCATTTCCATTTCAGAAGTTTTGTTGCTGATATACAGGAATGCCTTTGATTTATGCGTGTTGATTTTATATCCTGCCACTTTGCTGAATTCATTTATTAGCTCTAGTAGTTTCTTTGTAGACCCTTTTGGGTCTGTTAGATATAGTATCATATCATCCGCAAATAGTGATAATTTAAGTTCTTGTTTTCCTATTTTTATGCCTTTAATTTCTTTTGTCTAATTGCTCTGGCTAGTATTTCAAGAACTAAATTGAATAGAAGTGGTGAGAGAGGGCATCCCTGTCTTGTTCCAGATTTTAGAGGGAATGCCTTCAGTTTTTCTCCATTTAGAATGATGCTAGCCTGAGGCTTAGCATATATAGCTTTTACAATGTTGAGGTAAGTTCCTGTTATGCCTAGTTTTTCTAGTGTTTTGAACACAAAGGGATGCTGTACTTTGTCGAATGCTTTTTCTGCATCTTTCGAGATGGTCATATGGTTCTTATCTTTAAGCCTATTGATGTAGTGAATAACATTTATTGATTTCCGTATATTGAACCAGCCTTGCATCCCAGGGATGAATCCTACTTGATCATGGTGCACAATTTTTTTGATATGCTTTTGTATTCGATTCACCAGGATTGTATTGATGATTTTTGCATCTAAGTTCATTAGAGATATTGGTCTGTAGTTTTCTTTTTTTTTAATTTATTTTTTTTAGTTTTCGGCAGACACAACATCTTTGTTTGTATGTGGTGCTGAGGATCGAACCCGGGCTGCATGCATGCCAGGCGAGCGCACTACCGCTTGAGCCACATCCCCAGCCCCGTGGTCTGTAGTTTTCTTTCTTTGAAGTGTCTTTGTCTGGTTTCGGGATCAGGGTGATGTTGGCCTCATAGAATGAATTTGGAAGAGCTCCTTCTTTTTCTATTTCTTGAAATAGCTTGAAAAGTATTGGTATTAATTCTTCTTTGAAGGTTTTGTAAAACTCCGCTGTATACCCATCCGGTCCAGGGCTTTTCTTGATTGGTAGTCTTTTGATGGCTTCTTCTATTTCCTCCTTTGTTATTGGTCTGTTTAAATTGTGTGTGTCTTCCTGACTCAATCTGGGCAGATCATATGACTTAAGAAATTTATCGATATCTTCACTATCTTCTATTTTATTGGAATATAGGGTTTCAAAATACTTTCTAATTATCTTCTGTATTTCTGTAGTGTCCGTGTGATATTGCCTTTTTCATCCCATATGTTAGTAATTTGAGTTCTCTCTCTTCTTCTCTGTTAGCATGGCTAAGGGTCTGTCGATCTTATTTATTTTTTCGAAGAACCAACTTTTAGTTTTATCAATTTTTTCAATGTTTTTTTTTGTTTCAATTTCATTGATTTCCGCTCTGATTTTAATTATTTCTTGTCTTATACTGCATTTGCTGTTGTTTTGCTCTTCCTTTTCTAGGGTTTTGAGATGAAGTGTGAGTTCATTTATTTGTTGGTTTTTTATTTTTTTGAGGAAAGAACTCCAGGCAATGAATTTCCCTCTTAAAACTGCTTTCATTGTGTCCCATAGATTCCGATATGTTGTGTCTGTATTGTCATTTATCTCTAAGAATTTTTTGATTTCCTCCTTTATGTCTTCTGTAACCCATTGATCATTCAGTAATATATTGTTCATTTTCCAGGTGATGCAGGATTTTTCCTTCCTTCTTTTATCATTGATTTCCAGTTTCATTCCATTATGATCAGATAAGATGCATGGTGTTATCTCCACACCTTTATATTTACTAAGAGTTGCCCTATGGCATAATATGTGGTCTATCTTTGAGTAGGATCCATGTGCTGCTGAGAAGAACATGTATCCACTTGGTGATGGTTGGTATATTCTATATATGTCGGTTAAGTCTAGGTTATTGATTGTGTTATTGAGTTCTATAGTTTCTTTATTCAGCTTTTGTCTGGAGGATCTGTCTAATGGAGAGAGCGGGGTGTTGAAGTCACCCATAATTATTGTGTTGTGGTCTATTTGACTCTTGAACTTGAGGAGAGTTTGTTTTATGAACGTTGCAGCACCATTGTTTGGTGCATACATATTGATAATTGTTATGTCTTGTTGGTGAATGGTTCCTTTTAACAGTATATAGTGTCCTCCTTTATCCCTTTTGACTAACTTAGGTTTGAAGTTGATTTTTATTCGATATGAGTATGGCCACTCCTGCTTGCTTCCGAGGACCATGTGAGTGGTATGATTTTTCCCAACCTTTCACCTTCAGCCTGTGTATGTCTTTTCCTATCATATGAGTCTCCTGAAGGCAGCATATTGTTGGATCTGTTTTTTTAATCCAGGTAACTAGCCTATGTCTCTTGATTGGTGAATTTAAGCCATTAACATTTAGGGTTACTATTGACATATGGTTTGTACTTCCAGTCACGCTTATTTATTTATTTATTTTAATTTGGCTAGTTTTTCCTCTTTGGTTATTTTTCTCCCCCTTTACTGAGATACCTCCCAGTGTTAGTTTTGGGTGCTGTTTTTCAATTCCTCTTCTTGTAGTATTTTGCTCAAAATGCCTTGCAGTGCTGGTTTTCTGGCTGCAAATTCTTTTAACTTTTGTTTATCGTGAAATATTTTCATTTCATTGTCAAATCTGAAGGCTTAATTTTGCTGGATACAGTATTCTTGGTTGGAATCCATTATTTTTCAGCGTTTGAAATACATTGTTCCAGGATCTTCTCGCTTTCAAAGTCTGTGATGAAAAATCAGCCGTTAACCTAATTGGTTTACCCCTGAATGTAATCTGCCTCCTTTCTCTCATAGCTTTTAATATTCTCTCCTTGTTCTGTATGTTGGATATCTTCATAATTATGTGTCTTGGAGTTGGTCTATTACGGTTTTGTATGTTTGGGGTCCTGTAGGCTTCCAGGATTTGGCAATCCATTCCATCTTTCATATCTGGGAAGTTTTCTAAGATTATTTCGTTCAACAGATTGTTCATTCCTTTGGTTTGAACCTCTATACCTTCTTCTATCCCAATGACTCTCAAGTTTGGTTTTTTTATGATATCCCATATCTCTTGCATGGATTGCTCGTGATTTTTTAACATCCTTTCTGCGTTGACTATATTCTTTTCGAGTTGATAAACTTTGTCTTCATTATCTGATGTTCTGACTTCTATTTGATCTAGTCTGTTTGTAATATTCTCGTTTGAGTTTTTAATTTGGTTTATGGTTTCCTGCATTTCTAGGATTACTGTTTGATTTTTTTTAAATCTCTATCTCCTGGTAGAGTTCCTTCTTTGCAATTTGAATTTGCTTATGCAATTTGTTTTCAAAGTATTTTTTCATTGTTTCGACTTGCTATCTAATGACTTCTCTAAGATTCCATTCCATCTGAGTCAGGTATGCCTTGAGTTCTGATGCCTCTAGGTTCTCCTGTAGATTTAAGTTGTCCTGCATTGTTAGTAATCCTTTTTTCCCTTGTTTTTTTCATGTTGTTCACTTTACTTTCCAACTTTGTTTAACTGCTGTGTTTCTGTTTTCTCCTATAAATTTGTTTTGGTTTTGTATATCTCTGTGTTCTCTCCTTTATGGTGGGAGACTATGCCTAGAAATGTTGGGCTTTATTGTACTTTAAAGCTGATTCATTCAATTCATAAAAGGCTTCCGGATTCTCTATGCATATATTGATTTGTTGTTTGGTCTTAGGACTTTACGTTTAGGTTAGGTGCTATGATGGTTTGAGGGTTAGTATGTCTTGGCTACTTTGGAAGATTGCTCTACTGAAGGGGGATATTAACAGGCGATTGGATCAGGGTGTTTGGTAATAGCTAGGTATTTAGGAGCCCTATAAACAGCCTCGAAACATTCACCTATTTGCATTTAGACAATTACACGTAATGGAAGATGTAATGCTTGGGAATGAAAGTTGGGGGGTAGGGGAAGGAAGGTGCTCTTAAAAAGAAAGAAGGAGAAAGAGAGATAGATAGAATAGAGGAGAATGGAAAGAACAATAAACCTTGAAAAGGGAACGAAAGAAAGAAGGAAAAGGGGAGAAAAAAATAATAAAATAGAAATTAAAAAAAATGAAGTCTTAGAGATCCCTTTTCTTCTCTTCCAGTAGGCGGAGCTGTGCCCTCCGAGCCGAGCTTCTGCCCTCTATGTGCCGACAGCAATCCCTGTAAGGCGGCTCCTGGGAGTCTCTCAATCCTGTTAGTCCAGAGCCGTTTCACTTCTCCGGCCCCTCCCCTCTTCCTCCTGCCAGCCAGCCAGGTCCTGCTCACCGGAGACGGTTCCCCAAGGATCTGGTTACACTTGCAGCCCCACCGCGTGCCCTATTTCCCGAACGACTGAGCACTCTCTCTGTCATTCATCTAAGCCCCAGTGCTGAGGAGCGGTGATCTGGGATCCTACAGTTTAATTTTTCCGGACCCCTTTGGTGGGCACGCCCTCAGAAACTGGCGGCTAAGACCTTGGGTGTCGCCGCTGGTGGTAAGGGGAGCTGGGGATCGAGAATCCCCTCTACTTCCCTCGGCCCCTACAGTCACGTCCACTCCGCTGGCGGTAGGGGGAGTTGGGGGTCGGGAGTCCCTCGGCCCCTACAGTCACGCCCACGGAGAGATTTTTGAGGTTTCTCGGCTGTTTGTATCTGGTGGGGGTGGGAGTCACACACCTGCTAAAGCGGATTCCGCTGGGAAGGAATCTCGTCGGCGGAACTCTGGTGACGTCACTTCTCTGCTATGGTGGGCCCCAGGCTCCTTGCCAGAGTGTCTGAAGAGAGGGGTGGGACTGGCCTGTCTCTGGTCTGACCCAATCTCGGTTGGTTTCGGTTCCCGGTTCACTATTTCATGAAGGCTTGGTTAGAGACCTCTTCATAGGGTCCCTGCGCCACGCCTGCTGAGCCGCCTCAGAGGCTGGTCACTGCGCAGCGGCGGCTGGTCACTGAGCCGCGCAGTGGCGGCTCCTATAGTGTTTATAATTGCCACATGACTTTGGAAGGAAAAACGCATCCTGTTAACTTTGTAGCTAGCTTTATCTGCATCTCTATTTGCAGCCTGATTAACAACAGGACTCTTTTTTTTTCCTTTTTGAATCCAAGCTGATTTTCATTCTTCCAGAATTTTACTTTTTCAAAATGAGAATGGGGTATGGGATGACTTTGATATATTAGTGTTGGGTTTGGGTTGATGTTAGGTTGTTACATGATGGGTTAAATTTGGTGATTGGATTTGTAGGCTGTATGGAAACTAGTTGGGGACTGGCCAAATTGGAAAGTGTTTGGGATAGAAGAGATAGGCGTTGGAATTGGGGAGAAATCATAAATTTATTTAACCAATGGTAGTAGCATTAGCTTGGTTATGGAAATTTTCAATGGGTAACAGGTTGGGATTGAGGTGGACAGTAAGGTTCAGTGCTGATTAATTGACTTGTTAATTGAGGTGGAATTTGGGTGTAATATTGATGTTAAAATAAAAATTGGTTTGAGAATAGGATTGGGCTTGAAATGGAAATTGGGACTGAACAAAAGCTCAATTTAAGGTGGTGATGGTGTTTAGGGCTGGTGACGTTTGGACAGCTTCATTCCATGTCCTGGATTGTGCAGTTTCCCTGCCATGTATGGTGGGTCAAGGACTGCATCAAGAACTGGAGGACTATTGCTGCAGTCTGGCTGGGCACAAATAACCGAGCCGCCATGAAACACTTGTAGGTTCAAAACAGCAACTCTTTATTGCCAACTCCACCAGCACTCCACACACGCTGCCCCTCTCCGGCACACCACACCAACCGGAACTTCCTCTCCCGGAACGTCCCCAACCAACTCGAACTCCCCAGGCAATCCTCGTGAGAACTCCAAAGTAGCAGGGCGCCCGAGCTGGACAATAAAGGTCTAATATACAATTAAAACAATCCAGCATCAATCTTTTTTTTTTTCCTGAATTCATCAAAGATTTATTATGCCTTTCTTTCTTTTTTTTCTGTTCTTTTTTCATAGTTTTTATCGGTGCATTATAGTTGAACATAATGATGGGATTTTTTGTTATACATTCATAATATAACAATATAATTTATCCAATATCATTCTCTAGTATTTCCCCTTTCCTTCCGCACCTCCCTCCCCTCTTCCCACCCTAGTCCCTTTCCTCTACTCATCTCCCTTTGGTTTTCATGAAATCCTCCCCCTACATTTCTCTACCTTTTTTTCCTCTCTAATATGAGAGAAAACATATGACCTTTTACCTTCTGATTTGGGTGTGTTTTTCTTAACAAAATGTTCTCAAATTCCATCCATTTTCCTGCGACTGACATAGTTTCATTCTTCTTTTTGGCTGAATAAAATTCCATTGTATATGTACACCACATTCTCTTTATCTCTTCATCATTTGATGGACACGTAGACTGGTTTCATAGTTTTGCTGTTGTGAGTTGTGCTGCTATAAACATGGGTATGCATGCTGATTATGCCTTTTGATGTTCAATGTCCTTGTCACTGGTCTAATATCTGTAAGAACTGTTCAATTAAAATTTTTCTGATGTTGAAATACACTATATTTCAGGCAGCATTTTCACAAATGCACTAGTGTGTCAGAGCATACACTCAGCTGCTATAACAAAATACCCCCAAATACCAGCATCAATCTTAATGGCTCACCTCTCAACCATTACTTCTGGCAAAATGCCAGGGGCCATTCCGACTCGGCTGTGGCTCTCAACAGACTATATTGTGGAATCACAATGGGGAAGGACTTTTCAGCAGTGGAGAATAAAGGGGCAAGCTTGTCACTTTCCTTGAAAAATAAGAGGCAGCTGCTGCAGACACTGAGGTCTTACCACACACCACAAGGGCCTCCTTCACAGCTTGGTACACACTGAAGATTACCACTAGCCTTCTGCCTGTGGGCAGAAGGATAGAGCTCATGTTTGTCATTTTTATCCCCTACCTCCCAAGTTGAAGGGACATACACCTCTGTGAAGATCAGTGTATTTTGGGAGGGAAGCTGTAGCATGTTTCCCAGGAGTGGTAAGGGCCTAGGTATGGGAGCAGTCTGTCTGTCCTTGCTCCTTGAGCTGAGGTCAGGCATAGACAGAGAAGAGCCAGGGGCAGGAGTTAGATGACTGCATTGAAATGTCCTGGTGAAGAATGTTTTAGGTAACAACTGAGAAGAAAAGTGGGAGGACTTGTGTCTGGGAAGGGACATGCTGCATTTTTCATCTCCACCTGGATCATGTCTTCCCTAGACCTTAGAAATGGGATAAGGTGAGGCAAGGAGAAGACAAAGAAAGGAATAGAGACAGGAAGAATCAAACATGGGAGAGAAAGGGAAGAACGGGGAAGGGAAGAGGAGAGGAAAATAAAGCAGATGGAGGGAGGGAGGGAGAGAGAGAAGGAGGGAGGGAGAGAGAGAGGAAGAAGAAAAAATTAGGTGGAGAGTGATGGAAACAAAGAGGGCGTGAGAGAAGGGAAGAGCCAGAGAAACTGAGAGGTGGAGACAGAAATAGCTAAACAGTGAGTGACTTCTATAGAGAGGTAGAAATAGAGATGGAGACGGAGACTCACAGACTGCAGACCCACAGAGACATGGAGAGGATAAGGAAAAGATCTCTCTCTTTCCTCCCTCCTGCCCTCTTCTCCTCTCTGTCTTTGTTTTTTCCATCTTATTTCATCTTTCCACCTTTTCTCCTCTCTGCCTTTTTACTTTCTGGGTCTTTTTTACTTTCCCCATGTGATCCTGGTTGGTACATCTGTGGTTGTTCAACAGGTGTCTCAAGGTTGGCGTGTGGACTAGGGCAGTGTTTAGGTAAGAAGTTTCCTCAGCTTTCTCACATTGCCATAGTTCATCATCTGTATATCAGGGAAGTCCCCTGGCCACCAAATGGCTGAGCAGGTGGAGGACCCAGGATGACATCTCTAGGGGGCAGTTTGTCCTTCTCTTCCTCATGGTTCCTGAGCTCCTGTGTTATAGATGGTGTGAATGAGAGAGTTAGAGATCCCCAAATAGTATATTCACAGAATCACTGTTTCTGTGGGTAACAGGCTGAGAGTCATGGAAATGTTTACTCTTAGATGTAATCTGATTTAGAATCATGAAACTTTAGGATCATAAGCTCTTTTTTTAATCTTCAATTTGTGTATTTATTTATTTTTATGTGGTGCTGAGGATTGAACTTAGTGCCTCATGTGTACGAGGCAAGTGTTCTACCACTGAGCCCCAGGCCCAGCCCCAGCCCTGGATCATAAGCTCTTTAATTCACTAGAATTTTTATTTATTTATTTTTTAGTTGTAGGTGGGCACAATACCTTTATTTTATTTGTTTATTTTTATGTGGTGCTGAGGATCGAACCCAGGGCCTCTCACTTACTAGGCGAGTGCTTTACCACTGAGCCACAGCCCTAGCTCCTTCACTGAATTTAATCTCCATGAGGTCTGGGATTTGTGTTTGTGTTTTGATCTATCAATTTCCAACTGCCTGGGCTCTATTGGCATTGAGTAAATGATTATTCACTTTGTGAATAACAAACCATATAATAGCTAAGAAAGCATTTGGGTGGCAAATTTGCAGCACTTCTGTTACCCATGGTAGACATAGCTACTCATGGCACTCTTCACAGTTCCAAGTCTCTTTCACAAAATAGCCTGGCAGACATCACCAGTTGATGGGTTTGACATTGCAGATGAAACCTCCTTACCCCATCTTCTTGAGCTCAGACTCAGAGAAAAGAAGGGAGTTGTGAAATGGAACTAGAATCCGAGTTTTCTGGTCTAGCTACTCTCTACTGCACTCTCCTTTCTTCTTGTCTCCATCTGTACCTGCACTTTCTGCCAGAAGACAGGCATCCATCCCAAACAGACTAACACAACTCAGCATAATACCCGCAGCAATGACTCGGCTGGGTTGAACCCAGGACCTCCTGCTCCAGCATCCTCTTGGGTACTGTTGTAAGAGGACAGGGACCTGATAAGACCTGTGAGCAGCTGGCAGTGCTGATTAAAGAGGACCTGCAAAGAGCCTCCTCATGTCTGTGGCCTACTTCTCTAGCATTTTCTGAGTTACTTTCATGTACTCTATTTCTCTTGCCAGATTGTGCTCCCAATTCTGCTTCCATTCTAGGTTCAGTTGCTCAGAAAAATGACCTCAGAGCTGAATGAACTAACAGTGTGCTGAACCAAATCATGACTTCGTGACAGAATGCCGTATGGAGGGGCTACAGGAACAGCATCTCTGTAATCTTGCAGAGGAAGTTCTCAAGGGACAGGGTTTTTTTTCCCTCTCCCTAGTACCTCCTTGTACCCAGGAATAGAGAAAAAGTTTTGAGCAATAAGTTGGATAAGAGTCTCGGGAAAAACTTGGTAGATGTGGTGCCATTTCTGCTTCTGTCTTCTGGGACAGTTGATTTCATGAGGCTTTTTGGACAAGACTTTATGGATTATAGAATTGTCAAATGCCACAAGATTGACCAGAGCTACCTCAAGCTAGCAGGACATTTTTAAGTCATCTTTATGTAGGAATTTTTTATAAGTCTGCCCATCAATTTGGTTCACTTAAAAAATTCCACTTACTTTTCAAAAAAACACTGTTTTATAATAATTAAAACATTTAAAATTGTGGTTAAAAACAGATAATAAAATTTATCATTTTAACCATAGAGAATTCTTTGATGTTTTATAAATGCATAAGTACCCCACCACTTCTGAACAACTGGAACACCTCAGAGAATTAACTTGTATTTCTTGCTTTGTATTGAGATTCTCCCAGACTCTGAACTCCTGCCATCCAAGGATCTGTTCTCTGCTTTAATATTTTTGCATTTTTGGAATGTTATGTAAATGTTTACAAAGTATGGAATCTTTTAAGACTGAGCTCTTTCATCCAGAGTGATTCCTTTGAGAGTCATCCATGTTCTAACGTGTGCCAATAGTTCTTTTTATTCCTAAGTAGTTTCATTGTGTGGATGTGCCATAGTTTGCTTATCCATTCATCTGTGAAGAACATTTGGGTCATTTCCAGTTTCTGGAGATTAAGAATAAAGTTTCTATAAGCATTCGTGTATCGGTTTTTGTGTGAACACAAGTTTTCAGTTTTTAAGGATAAATACCTAGAAGTGGAATTCGGAGGTCTCTGGCTATTGTATATTTAACTCTTTAAGAAACTGGCAAATTGTTTTCTAGAACAGTTGTGTCCTTTTGCATTTCTTTCACTAAGATATGAGAGCTCTGGTTGCTGTAATTTTTCTCTAGGTACTTCAATAATTTTTATTTCAGCCATTTTAATAAGTATGTAGGAAGCTGGGCAGGGTTGCACATGCCTATAATCCCAGTGGCTCGGGAGGCTGAGACAGGAGGATCGTGAGTTCAAAGCCAGATTCAGCAACTAAGTGCTAAGCCTCAGTACTAAGCAATTTAGTGAGACCCTGTCTCTAAATAAAATACAAAATAGGACTGGGGATGTGGCTCAGTGGCCTAGTATCTCCCTTGTACCCCCAAAATGGTATGTAGGATGTCTCACTGGGGCTTAAGTACATTTAACAGCTAAGATGCCTGACATTGATTTATGTGCTTTTTTGTCATTGCTATATCTACTTTAGTGAAATAGGTATCCATCTTTAGCTCACTTTAAAATTGGGTTGTGTTTTGAGAGTTCTTTATATATTTTTAAATGCTAATCCTTTGATTTCCATGTGAGTTTTAAATGTTTCCTCCAAGCCTGTGGTTTATCTTTTTATTCTCTGCATAGTGTTCCATGAAGAGGAAATGCCTTTAATTTTGAAGAATTCCAATCTGTCAGTTTTTATTTTGTAAATGACACTTTTGGCATTGTAACGAAGAATTCTGTGGTGGACTAAATAAAGGCCCTATAAATCTCCAACTCTTAATCTAGGACCTATGGATATTACCATGTGTGGTAAATGGTTCTTCACAGATAAAGTTAAGGATAATAGGATGGGAATATCATACTGGATTATTTGAGTGGACCCTACATGTAATCACAAGAACCTTGGCAAGAGGAGGCAGAGGGAGATTTGACCTCAGACAGCAAAGGAGAATGCACTGTGGCCACAGAGGCAGACATGGAATGATGTAGCCACAAGCTAGGCAACATCAGAAGCCACCAGAACCTTGAAAGGCAAGAGACAGGTTTCCCCTTGGACTTTCCAGAGGGAATATAGCTTTGAATCTTGATAATTTTCCCTCAGGCTAAACTGACTTTGGTCTTTTGTTCACCAAAAGAGGATGCATGTGCATTGTTTTAAGCTACCAAGTTTGAGCTAATATGTTATAATAACTACAGGTAAACTACTACTGAAAATGTTGGTGATATTGGAACTGGACCATGGATAGAGGCTGGAATAATCTGGAGGTGTATGATAGAAAAGTTTCTTCTTGTTACTTAGAGTATAAAGTGAGCAGAAGGAGGTAAATTGAGGGAAAAACTATCAAAATAGAGCTTTGATGCCTTGGGAAATTCTCAATCTCCCCTAATTGCAAGAGACACTAAAATTAGGAGATTTAATATCAGGGAAGTTTGTTCTAAAGGAGAAAGCAAGGGTGTGGCTTGACAAAGCCTTTTACTAGTGACTCTGAAAGATCAAAAAGAACAAAATATTACTTTGCACATAGGGCACTTTGAAGATTGTGAGTGACTCATGGATTGCTTTATCCATCTCAACAGAAGCTGAGAACAGAAATGAGATTGTCAGCAAATGTTTGTGTTTGCTCTGTGAAGTGAATTTCCATGGTATACATAGAGAATCCCCAGGGTTTTAAGGATGGCACACCAGCAAAAATATTGCCAGATTGGTTTTGAAAGGGAGAAACAAGATTTAATTAGTCAGACTTACTGGATTATACAGGCAGTAAACACACTGATAAAACTACACAGTTGCAATCACCTATTGTCTTTCATGAAAAAGGAAGGATGATTCTAAGAGCAGAGCCTCAGCGTCTGAGTAGAGCTGTGCCGTGTGAATTGGAAGTGAATCTGGTACTCACAGATTACAGAGGAGAGAATGAGGAGTCAGGCATGCTGGAAATGGAAATATTTTGTGAGGATTACACACTTATCTAAGAATTAGGTTCTACTGAAAGTCTCAGAGCACCCATCATTGACCAAATTCCATCAGGAATGTTCAAGGGTGGGGCAGCAGCTGCATGAAGAAGTTCAGTGGTGCTTCTTTTCAAAATATTCAGGATGGATGGTCAGAATGGTGACCACAGAGATGAACTTATTTATAGTGTTAGGAGTGAAAGAACCCTAAGAGAACACAGGGTGTGTGGGAAGGCTGAACTTCCAGAAACCAGGATCTGTTATTCTCTTAGTGCTCAGAACATTTAGAGGAATGGTCAGGAGATCTTGAACCACAGGGAGAGTTATGCAGATGCTTAATTGATCATGGTGTCCAACAGACAGGTAGTGGGGTTACAATAGAATTAAAAGAAGATACAATGGGGAGAAGATGACTAAGGTGGTCAGTTCAATAAAAACTTACGAAGCCAATGTGTGAATCTTGAACACAGTCACCGAAAAGCTTGTTCTGAATAAGGATATGGTAGCAGCAGGGCAATCACACAGCATAGATTTCCCTCATCCTTCTAAAAGGGCTTAGGGCCAGCAGCAAAGCAAGACAGTGTCCACTGTGGTGGAATCAATGAACAATCAAACACATAAAACAATTAAGCCAGCTGTTGGCAGCCAGCCTTAGCCACTAGACACTCTGGAACTGGCAAGATGGCCCACAAGCAGAGTAAATAGTACTTGATTTCTTTTGCTGTGTAAGAAATTATCATAAATATAGCAACTTAATGCAATGCAAATGAAGTTGCTCAGAGTTCTATATGCAGAAAGTTCAATATGACTTCACTGGGTTCTCTGGTTAGGATCTAATGAAGCTGCAGTCATGCTCTTATCTATAGACTGGGAAGAATTCACCTCCAGATTCATTCAGGTTTTTGGGCAAGTGCAATTCTTTGCCAGTGTAAGTCTAAGATTCCCCTTTCCTTGGGGCTGTCAGGTGATGGCCACTTTCAGTTTCTAAAGGCCTCTCACATTCTTTGCTACATGATCCCCTCCATCTTCAAATCCAGAAACGACACATGGAAGCCTCAGGCTTTGAATTTCTCTGATTACTTTTATAATCATCCAGAGAGAATGTTTGATTTAAGGTATCAGGGGATTAAATAATTTAATCGCCCTGTCAGTCTATTGTGTTATGTAACACAACTTAATTATGGGAGGGTTCTGGGAATTATAGTGAGATGTTTTGCAGAACCATGGTAGAAATTCTGTCATGGCACACTCAGTATCCCCAAAAGAGAGAAAAAGAAGAGGAAGGGGACCAGCGGCTTCTTTACAATAATCTGTTCTTACAATAAATAATACCTTCCTGTGAGAAGTATTTCATTCTTAAGACAGACCATAATACTTTTTAAAGGCCTCATATCTCGACACTGCATATTTACAACCAGATGTCAACATGAGTTTTGGTGACTGCAAACCATGTTCAAACCATGGTGGATGGGTAAGGGGTTGGTGGTTTACAGTGATTATGATCTGGAAGGAAAAGGAGGTGGATATGGCTACAAAGGGGTAGCTCTAGGGAGTTTTGTCATTATGGGGCAGCTCTGTATCTATTGTATTGGTGGTTATAAGAATTTACACATGACTTGGTGGCTGAGGCAGGGGGATTGCAAGTTTAGGGCCTCAGCAACTTAGTGAAACCCTGAGTAACTTAGCAAAACCCTGTTTAAAATAAAAATCTATACCTAATAAAATCACACAAACACTCCAATACACCACATATACTTGCATGTTAAACTGATGAAATCTGTATAAACTCTGTGGATTATATAAATATCAATTTTCTGCCTTTTGATATTGTACCATAGTTACTCAAGATGTTATCGAAGGGTGTGGAATATGTCACCCCAAAATATGCCACTTTGGCATAAGGATTATTTTTAGGTAAAGTCATTTAGTAATAGCTGATGCACAAGGGTGATCTGATCTTCTTTTTTCTTCCGGAATACAGGAAATGAAACTCCAATGTGAATTGTGTCCTCTGTAAACCAGGAGGAAAGAGATGCTTATTAGAAATGGGAGTCAAGGACAAGAAAAATGTTCAGATGAATCCTTGTCTTGCTAGTCACTGCTCCATGATTAACTGCCTTAGCCCAAGCTATTTCTACAAATAGTTCCACTTTTTCTAACTTAGTATTTAGGCATTTGGCTCTGACAGTTTCCTTGGGTCTTTCTTTTCCTTTGGGGATTTCCCTGTAGATGTAGAGATTTGTGTACATTTCTCCTGTTCATCTGGTGTGTATTAATTTAACCCTGAGGCCCAGCTGAACATCCTGAGAGAGGAGAGGTAAAGTTTCGCTTCTCCTATAGTACCATTGGGAGTAACTGGATAAAGGAAACATAAGAATTCTGGTTTTTGCAACTTTTTTGTGAATCTATAATTATCGCAAAATAAAAAGGGGAGAGAAAATATGTAGTGTGGATAATATAAAACTGAATTCATTCTATTCATTATAACTTTAAACATTTTCATTTATTTCTGCAGTTTTATATATATTTTTCCTTCCTCCTTGCAGTATCTTTGGATTTTCTTTGTTGTTCTTTTTAACTCTGTTTAAATAAAGGCATTCATTGCTATAAACTTCTTATATTGCTTTGGCTATATCCCATTAGTACCAGTATGTTGTGTTTCCATTTTTGTTTAATTCTAGGAACTTTTAAATAACCCCTCTGATTTGTTCAATGACCAACTGATCATTCAAAAGAGTATTGTTCAATCACCATGTGTTCTATAATTTCCCTAGTTTCTCTTGGTATTAATTTCTAGTTTCATTCTGTTATGTTCTGATAAGATGAAATAAATTATTTTGATTTTTAAAATTTTGTTAAAATTTTAATAATTCTATTGTTATCTGTTTTGAAGAAAGTGATCTATTTTGAAGAAAGTTCCATGTGCTCATGAAAAGAATTTTCTACAGCTGTTGGGTGGAATATTTTGTAGATGTCTGCTAAGTCCACTTGCTCCATAGTGTAATTTAACTCTGATGTTGGTTGACTTTTTGTTGGGGTGATATATTTATTGGTGAGAGGTTGAGTATTGAAGTCACCCATTATTATTGTATTGGGGCCTGTGTTTCCCTTTATGTCCTTTTGTTCTAGAAAATTGAGTGCTTTGACATTTGGTGCGTATATATTTACATTTGGTAAGTCTTCCGGATGGATTGTTCAATATGAAATATGAACAATATGAAATGACTTTATCAATATGAAATGACCTCTCTCTCTTCTGACTAATTTTGGCTTAAAGTATGTTTGTCAGATATGAGTATAGATACTTCTGCTTGCTTTCAGATTCCATTTTTCTGGAATATCATTTTCCATCTTTTCACTCTCAGTCTATGTATATCTTTGCTGGTAAGATGAGTTTCTTGCAGGCAGCATATTATTGGGGTCTTTTTTTGTGATTCTGGGGATTGAATCTAGGTGTGCTCTACCACTAAACCATACTCTAAGTCTTTTTTTTAAAGAGAGAGAGAGAGAGAGAGAGAGAGAGAGAGAGAGAGAGAGAGAGAGAGAATTTAAAAATAATTATTCTTTAGTTTTCGGCAGACACAACATCTTTGTTTGTATGTGGTGCTGAGGATCAAACCCGGGCGCGTGCATGCCAGGCAAGCGCGCTACCGCTTGAGCCACATCCCCAGCCCACACTCTAAGCCTTTTTAATTTTATTTTGAGATGGGGTCTCCTTAAGTTGCTGTGGATCTCTCTAGGTTGCTAAGACTGGACTCAAACCTGTGATCCTGCCTCAGGCTCCCAAGTCCTTGGGATTGTGTTTATCTTGCTTCCTCTTCTGGGTATAGGAATCCTTTAAGTACCTTCTATAATGTTGGTTTAGTCATCATGAATTTCTTTAGTTTATGCTTATCTTGGAATGTCTTCATTTCTCCTTCAATTCCGAAGTATACCTGGGGGATATGGTAATCTACATTGGCCATTATTTCCCTTTTCTTCTATTTCTTTTATTTTGAGATGGGGTCTCACTACGTTGCAAGGCTGGCCTCAAACTTATGATTCTCCTGCCTCAGTGATCCTTGTTGCTGGGATTATAGGTGTGTGTCACTATGCCCTGCAACAGTTATTTTCTTTCAGGGCTGATGTACATCATTCCATGCCCTCCTGGCTCTTGATACATCTGCTGTTATTTTGATGAGTTTCTCTTTATATGTGGCTTAGCACATCCCTCTTGCAGTTTTTAATATTGTTTCTTTGTACTTTTGGCAGTTCAGTTATAATATGTTGTGGAAAAGTTCTTTTATGGTCATGTTTATTTGGGGTTCTGAATACCTCCTGTATGTGAATATCTTTTTTCAAGGTTTAGGAAAATTTCTGCTATTACATCACTTAGTAGGTTTTCTGTGCATTTTACCTATAACTCTTTTTTTCTCATCTATTTCAATCATGTGTAGTTTGGTCTTTTAATGGTGTGCCATAGATCTTGTATGTTTTATTCATTGTTTCTTATGTGTGAATGTGATAATTCATCAATATTGTCTTAAGCCTTTATATTCTTTCTTCTGCTGGGTCTACTTTATTATTGAGAATTACAACTAATTTTTTTTCATTCTGGCTTATTGTGCTTTTATTTCCAATATTTCTGTTTGATTCTTTTTCAGACTCTCTATCTCTATATTGAGTTTCTCATATTCTGCATTTTCTTCCTTAATTAATACAGATACTTACTTGTATTATCTTTAAATTCATTGAAAAAATTTAAAATCACTCATCTGATTTTTTTTTTTTGGTCTGGAATTTTGTCAATTTCTTTATTTTTGGAATTAGTTACTGGAGAGTTATGAACTTTTGGAGGATGATGTGTTTTTTCATATTTTTGTGTTTCTATGGTGAAAATTGTGCATCTTTTGGGATGGATATCTCTTCTATTTTATATGAGGTCTTTATTATTAAGCAGCCTTTTCTTGATGATGTATCCTGGTTTATTGGTTGAGTTGTTGTATTGTGTTGAGTTTAATTTGGAGTGGAACTTCATAGTGTGGTTTCACTGTGGCTTCTTTGGCTGTGTCAGAGACTGATGGATCTGCTTTTTCTGTAGGTCTCACAAGAATGGCGTCCCTCTGGTACTTTAGCCAGGAGTGCTATAGACAACAGCATATTGGACACACCCCTCCATGGTTAGTCTTCCATTCTTGTCAGCAATGTGTGGTCTGAAAGGGTAGGATTGTAACCTCTGCTGAGGTCCCTTGTAGGTGTGGTTTTCACAAAAGCTGTGTTATTTCATTCTGCTATGGGTTAGGGTGGTGAATGCCCAAAGGATGACTTCAGCCCTCCTTGCCATGACTATTTGGGACTGAGTCATCAGCTGGGGGCTTTTGTGTCTCCTATTTTTAAGGTGAAGTATCTGCCAAGATTCAGTGCAGACTGGATCATGGCTGGAGTAAGCTCAACTGGGCTGAGGGTGCAGTTGAGCTGCAGTGAAGCCTGAACCCAATGTGCTCAATGTACTGGGCTTGATCCTCAGCATCACTCAGAAAGAAGAAAACAACAAAACATAAAAGCAAGCCATCCATACAGTAAAAACCAAGCAGCAACCACCACCACCACAGTACCAATAACAAACAGTATAAAAGAAAGATAATTAAAAGTTTACAATTAATAAAAATAAAATTAATTAAAAATAATGGGAGAAGAGTAAGAAAGATGAAACAAAGGGAAATAAGAAGAAAAAATTTAAACAAAGAAATATGATAAAGAAGTGAAGAACTCAATTAAAGCATAAAAATAAAGTAGTATAAAATATTAGCAAGGAAATAATAACAAGAAAAAAACACAATAGTAGCTAGACTAGACAAAGGGGAAAAACAGTAAAAAAAAAAAAAAATCCTCCTGGGAGAGGTCCTTGGACTGAATAAGCTTCTTTCTAGGTGTTGGAATCCATCAAGGATGGGAGGGGGATGGGGTGGTGCAACTGAAGCCTGTCATGTTTCTTCTCAGCTCGCAACAGGCAAGTTGGGGTGATATGCAGGCTGTGCTCTGTTTCCTGCCAGGCAGGTTAGGGAATATTGATTGCACCAGAATCAACATAGCTTCCTCCGGAAGCTCTTTGTATATGCATCCAGGTGGATGGCAAAGGTTGAAGCCATCACAACTAGCCCCTTTCATGAACTGAGCTTTGATGTTATGTGGACGGTGCCAGGTGGGTACACATTCTCTCATCTCTGTGCCCAGGGGCATGGCAAATGCCCAAGCAGTGGTGTATCCCCACAATGCTTCCAAGAGTTGGGGGAACAATTAAATCCCCAAATTCTTCAATGGGTGTGTTATTTCTAAGCAATTTGCCAGCCTCAGTCTTGGTGTTTTCTGACTTGGCAGAACCACGTCACTGGTCTCAGTCTTCCTTGCAGAGGGCTAGGACACCACCTGTGGTGCCCTTCATTTCCCTCCCTATCACATCCCATGCTGCCTGTTGCCTGAACCTCTCACTGGGTTTGTGTCACCCTCCCATGCTATGACTATCACAGCGCTCTCTCTCACCAAGTCAGTGTGGTGGGTGGCTACGAAGACCCTGAATTGTGATTTTTTTTTTCTCATCCCGTGAGGAGTTTAGTCACATACAATGGACCCTTCTCAAGATGGCTCCTGCTTATAGCACTCTGAGAGTTTGCGGAGTGATATGGGAAGTTTCTTTCCTAAACCTAGCTTCCCACATAGGAGGAGTCACTGTACTGGATTCCTGTACTGAATTTAAAGCTTGTAAAGAACTGTGGATCCACATATGGTCAGGACTGCTGGTCTGCTGTTGTCATCAGCTTTGTTTGCATTCATTGTCTTGCCTTATGCTTCCAGCATTGAGTTCCAAACCCCAAGATGGGGAACTGGGGTTGAAGTTGAGAACAGCTTTGTAATTTTTTCTGATTTACCTCTCCGATTCTCTGTGCCATTCTGCTTTCCCATCACTTCCTTATTGATTCCCAGAGTTCTTCCTCTCTCTCTCCTCAGGACATGGTTTCTCTTGTTCCCTTTGCTCTTCCCTCTCAGAGTTGTTGGCAGTGGACTTCTGTCTACTCCTGCCATCCTCCAGAATTTCTATTTTGTTCTTTTTAAAAATCTCTGTGGAATTCACGGATACAAATAGGAAAAGAAGAACTCAAACTGTCATTATTTGATGACGACATGATTCTATGCTTAGAGGAGCCAAAAAACTCCACCTGAAAACTTCTAGAATTAATTAATGAATTCAGCAAAGTAGCAGGATATAAAATCAATACCCATAAATCAAATGCATTTCTATACATCAGTGATGAATCCTCTGAAAGAAATTAGGAAAACTACCCCATTCACAATACGCTCAGAAAACCCCAAAAAACAAAACAAATAAATAAAAAAAGAAACAAACTTGAGAATTAACAAAAGAGGTGCAAGACCTCTATAATGAAAACTACAGAACTCTAAAGAAAGAAATTGAAGAAGACCTTAAAAGATGGAAATATCTCCCATGTTCTTGGGTAGGCAAAACTAATATTGTCAAAATGGCAACAGTACCCAAAGTGCTATACAGATTCAGTGTAATTCCAATTAAAATCCCAATATCATTCCTTATAGAAATAGAAAAAGCAGTCATGAAATTCATTTGGAAAAATAAGAGATCCCAGAATAGCCAAAGCAATCCTTAGCAAGAAGAGTGAAGCTGGAGGCGTCACAATACCAGACCTTAAACTATACTATAAAGCTATACTAACAAAAATGTCATGGTATTGGCACCAAAATAGATATGTAGACCAATGGTGCGGAATAGAAGACATAGAGACAAACCCACATAAATACAGTTATCTAATTCTAGACAAAGGCATCACATTGGAGAAAAATTAGCCTCTTCAACAAATGGTGCTGGGAGAACTGGAAATGCTTATGCAGCAAAATGAAAATAAACCCTTATCTCTCACCATGCACAAAACTTAACTCAAAGTGGATCAAGGACCTAGAAATTAGTCCAGAGACCCTGCGCCTAATAGAGGAAAGAGTAGGCCCAAATTTTCATCATGTTGGATTAGGCCCTGACTTCCTTATCAAGACTCCTATGCATAAAAAAATCAAGAATTAATAAATGGGATGGACTCAAACTAAAAAGCTTCTTCTCAGCAAATGAAACAATCAATGAGATGAACAGAGAGCCTACATTGTGGGAGAAAATTTTGCCACACACACATCAGATAGAGCACTAATCTCCAGAATATATAAAGAACTCAAAAAACTTAACACCAAAAAAACAAATGACCCAATAAATAAATGGGCTAAGGAGATGAACAGACTTCTCAGAAGAATATATACATTTGATCAATAAATATATGAAAAAATGTTCAACATCTTTAGAAATTAGAAAAATGCAAATCAAAACTACTCTAAAATGTTATCTCACAACAGTCAGAATAGCAGTTATCAAGAATACAGACAAAAATAAATGTTGGAGAGGATGTGGGGGAAAAGGCACACTCATACATTGCTGGTGGGACTGCATATTGATGTAGCTAATCTGGAAAGCAGTCTGGAGATTCCTTAGAAAATTTGGAACGAGACCACAATTTGACCCAGCTATCCCACTCCTCAGGCTATACTCAAAGGACTTAAAATCAGCATACTATAATAACACAGCCACATCAATGTTCATAGCAATTGACAATAGCTAAATTGTGGAAGCAACCTAGATGCCCTTCAATAGATGAATGGATAAAGAAACTGTGGTATATATACACAATGGAATATTACTCAGCATTAAAAGAGAATACAGTTTTGACATTTGCAGGTAAATGGATGGAGTTGGAAAATATCATGCTAAGCAAAGTAAGCCAATCCCCAAAAAGCAAAAGCCAAATGTTCTCTCTGATAAGTGGATGGTGATCCATAACGTGGAGGCATGGGAAAAATTGAAGAACTTTGGGCAAAGGGGACGTGGGGGGAGGGTGCATGGGGTCAGGAAAGATGGTGGAATGAGATGGACATCATTACCCTAGGTACATGTATGACTACATATATGGTGTGATGCTACATTGTGTACAACCAGAGAAATGAAAAGTTATGCTGCAATTGTGTACAATGAATCAAAATGCATGCTGCTGTCATATATACTTAATTAAAATAAATAAATTAATAAAAAATCTCTGTGGAATTCTCATTTATATTCTTTTTTTTGATGAGATTCTTGTCATTTAATCAGCTTTGCCATGAAAAGCAATAACCTTTGCTATCCACTCTGACCTCCTCCACCACTTAACCAACCATCTTCCTTCATATGCTTACAGCACAAGAACCAAAAGCCTTCCTCCCCACAATACTCCCCACTCAGATCACTGGAAGAAATGACACTAAATGGACTCAGCCTCCTCCATACAGCATGAACTAGGAAGAATAAAAATATGAAGAGTTTGGTTGTGCTATTATCTTAGGATAGAATCAGAGCAGAGACAGAGGCAAAGGAAGGGTGAGGTCTAGGGATCTCTCAGAGATCAGTATTTGCCTGAGGAGCACAGAGCCCATATTATACCCAAAAGGGGGGCTATGTCTAAGACAGGAGCTGGGATTGGCTAGGCTGAAAGATTTTCTCAAGTATACATGTGAGGGTAAGGGCAGCTAAAATCCTTTCTCCTTCTCCTCATGCCTCCTCTAGCTTTCAGACAGAGGGCAGGGGACTCTGAGTAGGGAACAGTCAGTTCTCCTAAGGTTTCATCTGATTCCTACAGCTTTCATCAGGCAGCAAGTGAAGCATATCCCCTGATGCTGCCCAACTCCTTCCTCCTGCTAGGGCTTCTTCTCTCCACCTATGAGCACCAGGGCCTGCAGGATGTCAGATAGTGATACAATTCCCTTGACCACATCATTCTCATCCACTACTACAAGTTGGTGAACCTCTGCTTCCACCAGCCTGTTGATGATGGTCTCTAGAGTTTCATGCAGGTAGCACTTGAGAACACCCTCAAAATAGTGTGATCGATGTTGTAGAGCTTTGGTCACAGACACATCCAGGTTGTTGTAGGTCTTTTCTGCTGCCAGATTGATAACATCAAACTTGGAGTAGATGTCCACCACACACCCTTTCTCATCCACCACAGGCAGGGCTGAGACTCGATGCTGTACAAAGATACCCAGAGCCACATATACGGGGGTGGTAGTACGGACCACAGCAATATTGGCATAGGTGCCAATCTGCAACTCTTCCAAAGACTTAGACATGAACTCTGGCTTGGGGAACTCAGTGATAAACAATTTGAGAAACTTCAGGATGCGCTTGTGAGTAAGAATGTACAAGGTATTGCCTGATTCTGGGTCAATAACTGGCAGCCTGTGGATCTTGTTTTGAATTAATGAAGAGACAGCATCAAACAAGCTAGCATTTGGAGAAATACAGACAAGTGGCTTAAAGGAGTCCTGTAGGTACACCTCTCTCCAGGTTTCTATTTTGTGTTCTTCTAGCTCATAGATCTGTACCAAGGCTGACTTATAGTAGCGATGTAAGATATTGATGAAATCTGTGATAGCATACCCACAAAACTTTGCTTCTTACTATCCCACAATGGGGCAGCACGTACACCATTAGTTACCAAAGCAAAGAAAGCTTTCTTCACCTGCAGGGAAGTATCAAATACAACCAATTTGGAGCTTGTGGGAATCAGGTCATAGCAGCGATGAGACTTCATGAAGGAAGTATACACACTATTGTTCGATTCCGGGGTCTATTTTTGGGGGCATTCCCCTCAAGGGGACTCTGGAGAGAACTATTCAATTTCAAGCTTGGAGGGTGAAGTCTTTTAGTATTCTAGAAGCTGAATCTCCAGGGGAAAGAGGGCTGAAGGGTCAGTACCTGGGGCAGTTCACTTTAGGCTCCAGTTTTCAGTATAGTACCTCCGCCCTCAACTGTGTCTCAGTCTCTCTCTTGATGCCCAGTTTTGGCCAAAGTGGGGAGGGGGAGTTGTCCAACCATATTCAATAGGTAGACTCTTGGGATCTATTTGCTTATTTTCAGTTTTCTCAGATCAGCCAAGTTACTCAACATTCTTCCATCTGCTTTCCAGCTTCCAAGAATTCATTGCTATTATCTTCTCTCCTGTTCTGATAGTTTGTACCTTGAGGATGCTCATTTTCCAAAGCAGGGGAGCTATCTGAAGTAACCGCGGACTGACGGAAGGCAGGCAAGGGCGGGGCCCCGTCTTAGGAAATACGCCCAGCGAAGGAGCAGAGGGGCAGGGTCACGCAACAGGACAGCCACGGGCTACTTCTTGTTTGCCAGACACCAGCGCCAGGCCCTGTCCGTCTCCTAAACTAGGGGGTCTCAGGCTCCACAGCGCCCCGCGGCCGCCCTCCTGCGCTCCTCACCGTCTCCATCGCAAGGGGCACCGGCCTTCCTCATTTATATTCTACATTGCCTTCTTTAATTCCTTCAGCTATTTATTTGAATTCTCTTGGATGTCCTTGAGCCTTTAAAATATCATTCTTTGTAATTCCTTGTCTGGCATTTCATCCACTTCAATATCTTTGGCATCTGTCACTAGAGCTTTATAAACTTTAAGAAATGTCATAGTGCCTTTTTTTCCATATTTCTTTCACTCAGTGTTGTGATTTATGCATATGTTGGGATGGAAATCTTTTCCACTTTTTTTTGTACCAATTTTTTTATTAATTAAAAAAATTATATATGACAGCGGAATGCATTACAATTTATATTACACATATAAAGCACAATTTTTCATATCTCTGGTTGTAAACAAAGTATATTCACACCAATTCGTGTCTTCATACGTGTACTTTGGATAATGATGGCCATCACATTCCACCATCATTTCTAACCCTATGCTCCCTCACTTCCCCTCCCACCCCTCTGCCCTATCTAGAGTTTGTCTATTCCCCCCATGCTCCCCCTCCCTACCCCACTATGAATCAGCCTCCTTATATCAGAGAAAATATTTTCTTTTTGGGGGGATTGGCTAACTTCACTTAGCTCCTTTCCACTTTTATGTGAGGGTCTTCTTATAAACATTTTCCTCTTGATGATGTGTCCTGGAATATTAGTTTGTTGTATAATGTTAATTTTAATTCCAATTGGACTTCATAGTGTAGTTTCCTGAGACATCTTTGATTATGATTAGTGGGTTTTGACACCCTGCATACCATGCTGGAGCCTGAAAGATCCACTTTTTCTGTGATTCTCACAAGAGTAGAATCCCTCTGGTAGTTTAGGCAGGTGTGTTGTATACAGCAGAGTATGCAGTGTGCACACTCAGTGACCTCTTCTACGATGGAATGGAAGCCCATGTCAAGTGTTGGGGGTTTTTTCAGGCTCTGTTGATATTTGCTCTGTTACTTGAAAGCAATTGTGATATTGACTAGTCCAGCTGTGGTGATATGCCTAAAGCTTTTCTCCTGTGTTCAGACACAAGTGCAGCTCCAGTGTTTCACAGGGAGATGCAGGGACTGGGTGACATCTTCCCTTCTGTGGCACTCAACTCTTGTCTTGTCAGCAATGTGCGATGAGGTGGAGTGTGAGTGGTGCTTCATATGCTGAGACACTTGCAAGTGTAGTATCAATAACAGTTGGGTTATTTTTCTCTATAATTGCTATGGGGTTCAGTGTCCAGAAGTAGGACTTCAGAACACCCAACAACCATGTGCCCTCTTGGGTACCAGTAATCAACTAGGAACTTATCCCTCCTACTTTTTTTTTTTTGTATTGGGAATTTAACTCAGAGTTGCTTTGCCTTGTAGCTCTGTCCCCAGCTTTGTTTTTTATTTTGATGCAGAGTTTTGCTAAGTTGCTGAGGGCCTCACTAAGTTGTTGAGGTTGGCCTCTATTGGTTAATCCTCCTGCCTCGGACTCCTGAGTTGCTAGAATTATAGGTAGGCACTACTGCACCTGGTGTCTCCCTATTCTTTAAATTGAAGTATAAGTTAAAATTCCCTTCCTGCTGAGGTGCTTGAATGAGTGGCAAGAGTAGATGCTTGCAACTGATGCCAATCCAAAGCTTCCGTCTCCACCCCACTAGGCTGTGTGCCTCATGTCCAGAGCAAAGACTGAGGGTTATTCTCCTTCCACTACTTTCTTTTGTGGTGCTCACCAGGTGCTTGGAGGGAGTGATTTCTGGCTGGAGCTGGTTGGAATACCTTTCAGCTATTTGCATACTGAAATGAGCTAGGGTGGAATGCAGAGCTCCTCAGGTAAAAGTTCTCTCTGGAGCTTTAGGGCTGCACACACTGAAAATGGGGTGTAACGACTCTGCAGCTTGTGGAGCAGCACTGAGTGCAGAACTCCCCTAAATTCTTGCTGGAGCTTGCTGGACGCTCAGATGGCAGCTGTAACACCAGCTTTGCATGTTCTGGATGCCACAGAGGCTAGAGAGAGGCTATGGAGTGCTGTTGGAAGGGCAAAGGTGGGATCTGCACAATCTTCTGCTCCCGAGTCTGGTGTCTCCAGATTTGGTTTCCATGTGAAATCACCCATGACTGCTCATGCCCCTGGGCTTCAATAGTTTGCTCACCAAACCACCAATTTTTTAGGGAAGTGCCTTCTGTTCTCCATATCGGTCTGTTTCCTCAAGGTATAAAGTTCTTAGTGGCACTGTCTGTGCAGTGCCTTTCGCTTAGGCCAAACTGACTCTCGTGGCAGCTGCCCAAGAGTGATACTACAGCATGGTCTTGGAGATAGGAAAATGCAAAGGCCTTTGGTTCCCAGATCAGTAAGGTCAAACAATAGGACTCATAACAAGATGGCTCTCTGGGAACCACCATATGACCCAGCTTTACCACTCTTCAGTTTTTAAATAAAATAATTAAAGTGATACATGCCTACCCATGTTTGTAGCAGCTCAATTCACAACAGACAAAGTACGGATCAACTTAAATGTTTGTCAACAGATGAATGAATAAAGAAAATGTGATGTGTATACACAGTGGAGTTTAATTCAGCCATAAAGAAGAATGAAATTATGTCATTTGCAGGAAAATGGACGGATCAGAGAACATCAGGTTAATTGAAATAAGCTAAACTTAAAAAGCCATCTGTTTTCTCTTGTATGTGAAAGTTAGAAGGCAAAAAAAGTGGTGGTGGTAGGGAAGGGACCATATGAGAATCGAAGGAAAACCTGTAGGGTAGAAGAAAGGGATCTGAGAAAGGGAGGAGGGGAAGGTATGGGAAGTTAATGAGGAATGAAAACAATCAAAAACAATTTGTATAATGTGTGTACCAAAAAAAAAAAAAAAAAAAAAAAAGCTCCCTGTTGCGGCACCATAGAATTTGCTGGAAGTTTAGAGAACTTCCCCAGAGCCAGTTCATCTTTCAGGTCTAGGAACTGTTTAGGCTATCTTCCTCAGGATGCCAAATCCTGTGCTTCTGGGGCTCACTGGGATTCTCCCTGTGTCTGCTCTAACTCGGCTGAGGAGGGTTCTTCTCTTCACTGTGCCATACCGCCATGACACCAGTGCTGGGGTGCTCTGTTTCAGCCTCCATCCCACAATCCAGAGTGACAGGGTTTCTCCAAGTCTCTGCCAGTTCACAATTGAGTTATAGCATTCTCCTCTGGTCACCCACTTCAATAAATAACTACACTACTATTTTTAAAACTTCCGCTTCATTAAGAAGCAGGTGAAAGCTGCACATCTTGAATCTCTTCTTAAACTCTGTTTTGCCCATTTTTATCCGTTTGTAGTTGTGTGCTTTGATTACTTAATGTTGTGTTTGAGGAGTTTGTGTGTCTCTGATACAAGTCCTACTTTAGAAATGTACTTGCAAATATTTTCTTACAGTGTGTAGTTCTATTTTAACTCATTTGACAGTGTATTTTACAGGGCAGAAGATTTAAATTTTAATTAAACTCAATTTATTGATTTTTTTTTTCATGTGTTGCACTTTTCGCCAAACTAAAGTCACCTGGATTTCCAAGGAACTTTATAGTTTTACATTTTGCAGTTAGTTCTGTGATACATTTAGAGGAAGTTTTCTGAAATTTTAAGGTCTGGATCTAGATTAATTTTTTTCACATGTTCAGTCATGCCGCAGTCTGGCTGGGCACAAAATCATGAGCCACTCAAGCAGGAACAAACTTTATTTCCAAAACTCCTGTGAATGCCAGGCAAGCGGCCTTCTCCTGGGACACACTACACCAACAGGAACTCCCTCCTCCGGAATTCCCTCCTACCGCACTTCCCCAACCAATGGGAACTCTCTGGGAGTCCCGCAGGAGCTCCAAAGTAGCAGGCCAAGGCGGACAGCAGGGGTCTAATCTCCAATTGAATGCACATCTTAACATAATCATTATCATCTCAATGGCTTGCTGGCGTCACCTTTCAACCAAAAATGCCATGCATCATTCCTACTTGGCTATGGCTCTCAGCACAGTCATTTCTGTATCATTTCTTGGAAAGACTCTCACTTTCCCATGGATTTGGATGAGTCTTGGATGCTGCCACAAGTGACACATTATGAGTTTGGATCAGGGACAATGTGAAGCTAAATTCCCATCCTTCTCTCATTTTTCCTCAGGAAACTTTCTCCTTACAATTGCCCCTCCTGGGGCTGGGGTTGTGGCTCAGTGGCAGAGTGCTTGCCTAGCATGTGTGAGGCACTGGGTTGGAGTCTCAGCACCTCATATAAGTAAATAAAATATTCATCGACGTCTAAAAAATATTTTAAAAATTTGTCTCTCCCCCAGAGTTCTACCCCAGTGAATCTCACCATCTGATTCATCTCTGAAAGTTCAAGAGGCAAACTAGAACTGTCCTGTGTCCACATCTGTCCTTTGTCATGTGGTAGCAGTGTGACTTTGGGCAGATTTCTTAAACATTCTTAGTTAGTGGGCTCATTTTTAATGTGGGTTCATGAAAAACTCACCATATAGGCTGGTTTACAGGTTGAATGTGTTCATGCATAAATGGAGTTATGGGTTGAAATTTATTCCCTTAAAAAACATGTTCAAGTCCCAGCCCCCAGTGTACAGACCCTCTCCCCCACTCTCATATTCTTGCAGCCATTGAGATTTTAGAACTGTCCAGCACTGTTTTAACCTTCCCTTCACTCCTGTGAGGAAGAATGCAAATGAGAAGTAAGGCCTCATAAAAGCTCAAGAAGACCCATGAAGTTGGCCCCAAACCCTGGACCAGAATCCAGGGTTCCTGTTTCCATCTCAGTCCTAGCACAGTTGGGGGGTTGGCCCTTCCAGAGCGCCAGAGCTGACAGTGTCCTGTTTGGACACTGTGATCTGGGTGCTGGTGACTAGAATGTGACCTCTCTCAGTACCCCTGGTAATGCCCTGATGACTCCTGCTTTCTTATTCCAGGTGGAAGTTTGAGGATTCTGGGAGTTGTTACTTGTTCCTTTCCTTCTTCCTCATAACACAAAAACTTGCCAGCCACTCTCTGTTTCCTGGAGGTGTGTCTCATTGGCAGGAGCCAGCTAGCTCCAGTTCCTCCTGCCTCCCTTGACTCTTTCTCAGAAGAATATTCAGCAGGGAGGACTGAAGTGTGCTACTACAGAGGTGCTTGGAATATGTTTCCCAAAGATGTGTGCAAGGTGGGTGCTCATAAAAATTATGAACACCAAGAGCTTCAAGCACCAGTGATCTAAAGATTTTGAATCTAAATTTATGAGAAACTGAGGTTCCAAAATTCTGAATTCTAGACTCAAAAGTTTTAGGCTATGACAGTTCAGTTACCACACAGTTCTAAGACTGCCTGAGTGGAAGTTTTTGGAAAGGGGACATGCACGTGGATGGATATTATTTGACTTTTGACAATGACTTGTTAACATGTAGGTGACAATAAAGAGTGTGACTCTAAGGGTTCATCCTCATCCCCATCTCAGAGAGCAGGAAGCAGTCCATTTGTGGTACCCAAGTTGCAAGACACAGATAACAGAAATTGATAAATATGAGTTTCATAGCCTTTTATGAAACTTATAGGATTCCCTTCACTTGATCTCAATCATGGGCCCAAAATAGGGTGAATTTACTGTTTCTGTGTGTGGGTCAGCTGCAGGTGTATGTAGCTTTTAGTTTAAGAAACAGAATTCCCAGGCTGATGTACACACCTGTTCAGATTGTACCATGCTCAAGAATCTCACTTTCTTCATATTTTTTTTCTGGCGTATTTTAATTATACACAGTAGTGGGGGTCATTGTGACATATATTTACGTGCACATAATATGTTCCATTTCATTCCCCAGTACTTCCTTTTCCCTCCCCTCCTTTCTCCCCTTGATCTCTTCCTCTATTCTTTTTTCTTTTATTGGTGCATTAAAATTATACGTAATATTAGAATTCATTGTTACATATTTGTTCATATACACAATACAGTCATATAATTTGTTCAATTCAGTTCCCCAGACCTCTCCTTTCCATCCCTTCCCACCCTTGCCTGGTCTCTTCTCTACTGGCCTCCTTCTCTTTTCATGAGATCCCACTCTCTTCCCCCTTTTCCTCTCTAAGAGGCTTCCACTTAGATAGATCTGTGTTCAAGTACTTGCTGGACATGTATGTTCTATGATAGAAGACAACCTGAAGGATCTCACTTCTAAGGGGATTGGCACTAATTCATTTGAAAGCAGGCTGGAAATTGTGAAGCTCTTAGCTGAGTCTTAAAGTGGGTTCCAATCAGTCAGAAAGAGACCCACCTTCAGAAACTCCTGGCAGAATAAACGTTCATTCTTACCCCGAGAAGAGCATTCAGTCACACTAGAGGTCACATTCTAGTCACTCTTTCATGTGGCCTGTGTATGAACACACACATACTCATGGCTGCATTCTGATTCAGTGTCCTCTAAGCCCTCTCTGAAAGTGTTTTTTCTCCCTCACACAGATAATTAAGAGCTTTATTGTTGACTCTTGACACTGACTTGTTAACATGTCCCATTTTGTCTGACTCAGATAGTTTAGAGAAACTTTCTCTAAACTATCTGAGTCAGACACGATGGCTTTATCTGGTGGAGGGCAAGAACTTTGATGTCCTTTGTGTGCACAGTGAGCAAGCGTGGGCAAGTGTGTGGTGAAGCCAGATTAGCTGCCTGCCAGGGCTCTGAAAACCCCCAGAAAGGCCTGTTCTGCCTGTGTGATAATGTACTATGTTCTTGCTGTGATTTTATTGGGGGAAGAGGTGACATTTTAGAGTCTGCCAAAGGATTTCTGGCATAGATCTGTGTTCAAGTACTTGCTGGACATGTATGTTCTATGAGACTCACCTGAATGAGTACCTCTAACTTCCTAAGCCTCAGTTGTGTCACCTGTAAAATGGGAAAGAACATGCGTGGGGAGAGAATGTGATGTTTTTAGCACAGCTGACAGAATTCTTGCTCAATGAATCGTAGCTGTTACTATTATTGGTGTTGTCCACAGCACACCCCAGCTTTTAAGGACCTATCTTGAGCAAGGTGAATAATCTGTGCCTTTCCTTCTCCTCCTGTCCATCTGACCTCTTCTTTCCTCTGCTTTCTCACCAGTTTTCTTAGCCCTGCCCCTCCCACTGGTCCCGCCCCTGGCTCCTCCCCTCCCCCCAAGCCCCTGCACAGCACAGACTCAGCGGGGCAGGAAGGCTATGGTGTAATTTGTTAGGATCCTGGTAAAGCCCAAGGACTTAGCCGACACATCTAAGTCTTGGGGTGCTTTCGGGGACTTGAAGCAGAAGTTCTGCAAGATGGTGGTGAGGAAGAGAAAGAGCTCCATTCTAGCCAGGCCTTCTCCCAAGCAGTACCGCTTTCCTGAAGAGGAGAGGAGGGAGGGGCTGAGGTGAAGCCAGCTCTCTGCAGCCTCACCCCAGTACCAGATCCCTGCGGCATTCTCCCAGGGAGTAGCAGTACAGTGGCCCCAGAGACTTCTCTGAGCCTCGGTTTCTCTGGTACGTGAGGTGAGATGATCCATGCCGGATTACAGCACTGGGAAGTTTAAGTGCCCCTTCCCCCAGTTACATCCTCAAATATGGCTGCTATGCTGTCATTTTCTTTCCAAGAGTCTGAAGATTTTCTTGTGTGTTCCTGGAAAGTACTCTGACTTACTCTGAGTCTTTATTTTCCCCATCTCATAAAGGGGCTAGATGATCTCTTCCTTCTGGTCTTGGCGCAGATCCTTGGTGCTGGGGAATTCTGGGGAGTACAACTGTCTGACTAGAGGGTAGTTTCAAAGAGGGACTTCCCAGCTGGAGGAAGACACTAGGCTGCACTGGGAGAGGAGCTGGGATGAAGGAGCCTACTTGGGTGTGAGCCCCCCCCCCAAGTCTCTTACCCATGGAAAAGGGCACGTCAGCATCAATCTTCTTCAGCTGTCCCTTGTCATCCAGGAAGTGCTGGGGGTTGAAGTTGTCAGGTGTGGAGAAGAACTTGGGGTCATTGAGCAGGGAGCCCAGCATAGGGAACACTTCAGTGTCCTTGGCAGGGGGAGGAAGGGGACTTTATCAGAGGGTTCAGGGATGAGAGCACTGAGAAACATAAGCAGGGGAATCAGAGTGCTGGGGTGAAGGGAAGTGGAGGTGAGGGAGTTGGGGTTCTGTGGCAGGAGCTTTGGGGGACATGAGGTTGATGTCTCTGAGTCAGGACGTTCAGGGAAGGTGTACTCTGTGTCTCCTGGTTTGGGAAATTTGGGGGACTTAGTGGCTCATATTCACTGAGATGGGCTGAGTGGGAGATTCTGGGTCTATGTCCCAGAGAAGGTGGTTGGGGCATACTCAGTCTGTGTCTCTCAAGGAAGGAGGTTGGGGGTACTAGGAGATTCATGTGCCCTCAGACAAAAAATTGAGGGACTGTAGTGAATCTCTGGAGGCATTAAGTCTATGGGAGTCATTGGAAGCAGGAGACCCTGGGTGGGAAGACTGAAGGCAGAAGGTGGTTGAGGAATTCTTTGTGATGGGGACAGAGAATGGAAAGCTTTCAATAGAAAGGGAGTTCTGGGGCCCTAGGGAGTGGGTTGCAGGTCCCATTAGGCTGGGCAGAGCAGAACCTTTGGGAGGAGGAAGTCTCGAAATATGGTGTCCTTGGTGACCTTGTGAGCCACACCCATGGGGGTAAAATTTGCAAATCTTTGGATCTCATGGATCACAGCTTCTGTGTAGGGCATGTTGGTACGATCCTCAAACTTGGGCTGTCGGTTCCTGCCAATCACCCGGTCAATCTCCTCATGGACTTTGGCTGGGAGAGAAGAGAGAATATGTTTAGCTATCCAGGGGCCTCAGAGTAGGATGATAGTCCCAATATGTAAATCTGGATACATGGCACATATCTATGTATGACATGCATGTGGACAATTGAAAACAGATGTTGGTCATATGAAAATTTTGGCCAATGGCCCTGTTAACTTGTTCATTCTAGAATCATAGGGGAAGCAAAGGGAGGAGTCCAGGAGACCCTGGAGGTTGGAATCTGGCACTTGTATGCTCAGCAGAGGAGCCATTTACCCAATGGTTCAGACACTTCCGATATTTTCAGAGGAAGTGAGACTGTTCATTTCTGTCAGCTTAATAGCACCCTATCTCTGCATAGCAGGGTGAGTCTGAGGTTCCTTGGACCTGGGAGAAGTGGGGTCATTGTGTTGGGCTCAGAGGTGTTGGAAAGGTACGTGGGTCCCCCTTTCCCTGTGCATCCCAACTTTACCAGCAACATCTGGGTGCTTCAAGAGTAGCAGGAAGCCAAAGCGTAAGGTTGAACTGACAGTCTCAGATCCAGCAAAGAAGAGGCCCAGTGTTGTCATTATTAGATTCTTCATGTAGAACTCGGTGTTGGGGTTATTCCTTTCCTGCAGGGTGAGAGGCTTCATGCTGAGTCCATTTATTATGCCCTTGGGGGCTGTCTGGGTTTTCTCCTTAGATCTGCCTCTGTTAGGTCCAGACCACGAGGTGGGAAGAGGGGACCTAGATCTGCAGGTTCTGCAGTTCCCAGGCCTCTTCTCAGGCTGCTGGTTCTTCCTGACATGCTCTTTTGGTGCTATTTGCCTGACTGACAATCTGTTTTTCACTTATTTAAATTGCAGAAATATTTAGAAAGAGGGATAGACTGTGAGAAGGATGGGCAGGGATGTCAAGACAGGGTGGTCAGAGACAGTTAGAGACATATTTTCTGAAGCAGACACAGAATTTTAAGCCAGATCATCCTCCTTCTTTCCCAGACATGTTGTAGTTTCTTTGGAGGAATCCCCTCCCTGACTCTTTGAATTTCAGACTGCATAAAGGCCCATCTCCTTTCTGCATCGATGGGAGTCTGACATCCAAATGGGAGTGGGAGTCCTCCAATGTCACACAGTAAAGCCAGGTCACCTGTTCATACAGGTGCATCTGATGACGGGGGTAGGAACATTTAGAGAGTCTGGTGCTTAGCTGCTCCAGCCTTAGAATCAGAGAGACATGGATTTGAGCTAGGGATCACAGACAAGCCACTTGTGCTGTTATTTACAACCTTAGGGTCATAATAGGACCTTGTTTAAGAAAGCATATGGGTGCTAAGTATGTGGACAATGTCAAGCACTGGGGTGGTTCCAGGCACACGGCGTGTTGTAGGGCTTGCTGCTCTTTGTTTTGTCTCTGCCCTCATCTTGGCTTTCATCAGGGCTCCGTAGATGAAACAGTGATGATTAGTTGTGGTCTGAATTTTGAGGATTAGGCTTCTGTTCTCCCCCTTTCCCCAGCCTGATTGGCCTCTGTTTGACTGTGGACCTCCCCACCCTGGCTGCTGACTGCACCTCCTTCATGCGGATGAGAAAGGAGTCGATGAAGTCCCGCGGGGAGTTGGGGTCCAGAGTGCGCTGGTTCTGCTCCACCTTCTTGGCTATGAAGTCCTCAAGTCCCTGCATGTCCTTAAAGATGTGTTGCTGTGGTCCTGGCAGGTACTTCATCACTGAGTGGAATATGTCAAAGAGCTGGAGAGGGGAAGAGAGATACAAGGGGGGAAGAGAGATGGATTGAGAGCTCTCAGTGGGCTGAACCCAATGAGAGTGGGACGTGTCTTAGCGCATGAAGATAGTGGTTCAGGGCATCTGTCTGTGTGCTTATGTGCTTAGTGAGGTGGAATGGAAGCGTGTACATAATTTTATATGTCGGTTAAATGTGAAGGACTCTAAGAATTTATTCCCTGGTATCCTCCCCCCTCCCCCCAAAAAAAGAATTTAGGTGAGCTTCCATGCAATTTCACCCATTCAGGTGAAGATGGTTTGTTACACACCTATAGTTGTGTCAAGATGGTCAAGTGATTTGGGAGTGGGGGAATTCAGGATGTTGAGCTGTTCAGGTGGAGTACAACAGGGCACTGCCTATGTAGGTGTTTATATAATCAGGTAGACTAAGTTATGGTCAATTGTCTAGATATTTATTGGATTTCATGTGGGGGTTGTGTAATGGTGTTCAGGCATTGAAGTGTGGCTGTAGTTCAGGTACAGAGTGGGAGGGAGATCTGTTTATGTGTTTAGGTGCACTTGGGGCTTCCTAGGGGGTACCTCAGTAGGGTGTGTGAGTGGGCTGATTTGCAGAACACTTATTAGGTGTTTTGGGAACAACCTGAGTAGATATTTTTGTGTTCATCTTGATTGAGGTGCCAGGTAGTTAATGTATTTAAGTGGCTTGTGTCGGGGACACTAATCTAGATATTCCAGTAGGCTGGTTTGGGGCAGATGTGCAGAGGTCAAATGATTTTGGCATCATGCACTTTGCAGTACCAGGTGTGGTGTTCAAGTATTTGGAAGGGGCTGAGGTGGTCACTTCTTCAGGTGTGAAGAAATTTAGAAGCAATAGACAGAGATCAACTGTTAGATGTTTAGGTATGTTGGGTGGGAATACCTGCTCAGCTGAGAGCTGAGTGGAGGCATTTATCTTGCCTGCAGATGGTGTTGTGGGGTATCTGCTGAGATATCCAGGTGACCTTGGAGACTAGGTATTGGACATGAGTCCTGGGCTCTTGTGCCACTGTGCAGTTGCCCAGGAGTGTGGCCTGGTTTAGAGGGGCCTTGTGTGGAAAAATATGGGGATTTGGGGAACCTTTTGCCAGGTGTGGGAGATTTTAGTAGGGGCCTGGTAGGGCAAAACTGGAATAGGTCACCTGCCCCGTGGGAGAAGCTGCAAATTTGTTGATTCGCCCCATCATCTGCAGCAGTGACAGTAACTCTTTGTCCTCATAGTCGAAGCGATCTCCAAAGACAATGGAACTAATAACGTTGGCAACTGTTTTGCTCAAGTAGAAGGTGGTATCAATGTAGGCGCCTGTGAGGTGGGGCAGGGTAGGGGAGAGAGTGGGATTGGGAGAGAGTCAACTGGGTGGTGAGATGCCAGTCTGAGGATTCAAGTAGGGCACTGCAGCGATGCACTAACTCCCACATGTTATCACCATTCCAAAGCACAGCCCACAGGTCTTTTGCATTGGGTGTTTTCTTTCTCCTTCCCAATCACTCTCGGCCCCTTGCTCACCATGTGTGCCTCGCAGGGCCTCGATGAGGAAGCCCGCCTCCTCCTGGATGCGTTCCTCAATACCCCGCTTGCCCACACCAAAGTCCCTCAGTGTGGTGATGGAGAAGCGCCTGAGTTGTTTCCCACGGTCTCCATTGCCAAATGCCACACCTGGGGAAGTGAACAGAGGGAGGAGAGAGGCTGGAGGAACCATGACCAATCCCTGAGGAGCTCCTGAGAGGAAAGCAGTGGAACCAAGTTGAATCTACAGCGAGCGTGGGACAACGTTAAGATTTACAAACTCAGAGCAGTGCCAGATACTTCCAGAAAGAGGAGGCTGAGTTGGAAGAAGACTTTCTGAAGAAGATAGTCAGGGGGAGGGAAGACAGATGTATCCTGAGAAAGGGAGATACAGGGACAGTCCAATGGAGGCAAGAAAAGAGAGAGAGAAGGGACAGTGTCAGAGGGAGGAGAGAGGAGAGAGTCAAGACCTGGAGGTGGATATAAAGCTGAACTGCAGAAGGATGAAAAATAGGAGGAAAAACGCGAAAGTATCAGGAGAAAGGAAAGATTGCTGCATGGAGATGGAGGCATGGGGACTTTGAAAGACATGGTGTGAGATTCTGATAGAGAGAGAAGAAAGAAACAGAGGGATAGAAAAAGAGTCCCGGGGAAGCACAGAAGCTGAGGATGACAAAGGATCAGATAAAGTCCGAGGAGCAGGACTCCAATGGGGGACTCTCACAAGGTTCTAAGGAGGGATCAATGCAGGAAAGAAGACACTGAGGGAGGAGGCAGAGCCAGAGATAGAGAGAGATGTTAGGGAGAGCGGGACAGAGAGGGGGACGAGAAATTAGGACCCAGAAAGTTTAGAACAGCCCATAGTCCCACACAGGAGAGGCAGTGATGGATAAAGATGAAGAGAGAAGATCAGCAAAGGGCTTCCCATAGCCTTGAGGGGCTGGTGAGTAAAGGAGGGAACTGAGGGAATTGAGGCCACCAAGTTTACCTGGCCACCTTCCCCTATGTGCTGTCCCACTTACCATAACCTTTGAAGAGGTGGTCAAAGGTGGCCTGCTGGCCTCGCCCACTGAACTCCTCAGCCTGATCCACCAGCGCCTCCTTTACTGCATCGTATCCACACAACACCACGACCCGGCGAGTCCCCAGGTGGATCTTGAACACAGGGCCATAGTGCTTGCTCATCTGATCAGGGTAGGTGGGAATGGTTACAAGAGTCATGACCTGAATTTGTCCAGGACCCAGAAATCAGAGTCTGGGATGTGTTTCTCCCAAGTTCTGATAGTCTAGGTGAAATCCTAAGATCTAGTCTTTTCTGGCTAGGAACTGGCTGCTGAACCTTTAAATAACCCCCCTTCTAAGACTCTGACTCATCACGGTCAATCCTCTGACACAAAGCCCAAGAAAAACTGGGGAGGTCCCATGCCCACGTCATTCTACTCATTTCCCTGGCTGGTGGCACCTTCATGAGGCAGTTGTACATCTGGTTTGTGTCCAGCTGCAGGTAGTTCCCGATGAAGGGCAGTGGAGTGGGTCCTGGAGGCAGCTTCCGCTGCAGACTCCTCTGTGAGACCAACTTGAACACTATCATGCTCAGGCAGGCCAGCAAAGCCACCAGAAGGATCTCTGAGGCCAGCATGGTGGCAGTGAGGATGATAGGCAGGTGTTGATGGCTGCGATGGTTTGCCTTTATACTCCCAGAGATAGAAGGGTGGCCTTTGCACTTGTTTATATAATTGCTTCATTTTAGTTCCTAATGCTATCTCCCAACATGCATCCTGCCTATGTTGCAACACCCATGGCCAGGAAGGAGGAGGGGGAATTAAGGGAAGACTCATAGTCAACGGGACTCCAGGCTGAATTGTAGCACTTGAAGAGGTGCCTAAAGAGTGTGGATTTATGGACGTGAGAGTTCTGCTCCATTGGAATATTTATGTGGTTGAGTACCTGCGCTTTGTATTTGGATTCCCAGATTGAGAAAGGGCCTGATATAGATTTTGGAGTCTGTGATAAAATTCAAAGTCCTAGATTTCATTGGAATGAGATAGAATGTGTGGCTGTGGATTTGGGGTCCTTCAGTGAGGAGGGACATAGCTTCAGGAACTCAGGAATGGAGATTCCAGGGTTATAGATTTGAGAATTTGGAGTGAAAGAGACCTAGAGCTGTGGACATAGAAGTCCTATGTGCAAAGCCCAGCAGGAAACTGTAGTGAGCACCTGAGCCCAGATCTTGACCCACTGGCTTTATTCCTGTGCTCTTGATGCCCAGCCTCTTCATGGGAACCTCGAGGTGAGGTCAGGATGGGCAGAATTGAGGTCCTCCAATCTTCAGTTTCAAGCCCATCTGCTGCTGGGAAAGGGGTAGAATATCAGAGTCACATTATCAGTGGAACTTTTTATACAGCTGTAGAAGAGTAACTCGGAGTCACAGTTACAGAGGGACTCTGGCCAGGCCTTGAGAAATAGTAATAACCACGAAGAATACGGTGGGAAACCCCTGATGTTCCATGGGTTCTGTTTAATGAAAATACCCGCTGGATTCCTACCCAGATACTTACAGAAGCTTATTAGTTTTATTCAATAATTTCTATTACTGTTATCATTATTAGTAATGTTTCCCTTTTTACACGTGTGTACTGAAGACAGAGCTGAGAAGGTGAGCAGGGCCTACATCCATGAGAAGCCCTTAGGCAAATGGCCTTATGCCTGTTGCCCTACTCTGCCTTCTGTTTCCCCTTTCTGGGCATTGGTTTCCCACCAGTGGAAAGGGAACACTTTGGCAGAAAAGGTAGTACCTGAGGTTGTGTTAAGTGTCCTTTAGGGATGGTTCCTGGCTTCTCATGGACTGTTATTAGCAGACAGGGGGTACTGTAGCCAGAGAGGTCTTGGTAAACTTCAGTGTGGTGAATAGAGGTGGGGTTCTAGGATGCTGAGGGTATGAGCAGAGAAAGGATGAGTGGCCCTACTGTCCTTCCCTTGAAATTCTGGTTTAAAAGTAAGGACAGTTTTCCTTTGTTGAGGTTTTGGTTTTCCCGGAAGACTAAGTCTGTGTGTGTGTGATTTTTTTTCCCCCAATCTTTGTGATGATGGACTGGTTCATTATCAACCTCACTGAGGTAATAAGGGAGGGAGCTTGGATTTTAGTGGTTTTCCCTTCTCCCTTTATTACCTGGCTTAGCCCACCCTGGTGGCCACATGGGGACCAAATTTAGTAGCATGTGCATTTTGATATTGGCACCATCAGTGAACATTGGGATTATACTGGCGGTTCTGATATCTGCATAAGGTGGGCCCATCGAGGGAAGGCATTAGGGTGGCACTAGGTTTCTCCCTAGTATATACTAGGTTGGAAAAGAAGTTGTCACTGAAGTTATTATCACATGCACCTTTAGTGCCAAGATGATTATAAGCCTGGGTTCAGGCAGCCATTGAGATTGCGTTCAGGAAAATGTAAGATGGCACCCTGTAGCTCTGAGGTTGGAACCAGCATGTACTGACATAAGCATTAGGTTGAATATAAGATTGGTCATTTGGGGGCTTGAGATTGACCTCAGTTTTACCCTGGGAGTTGCCCTAGGTTGACACTTGATAGGGTCTGATAGTGGACCTTCCTGGTTATGAGCTGCCCAGGAGCTTCTAAATTTGAACAAGTGGAAATGGGCGAGTTCAGCACTTTCAGTACTATCATCTTGCGCAAAGTATTCGTGGCTCCTGTTCTCTGAGACCAATGGGGAGGGACAAGGGTCAGAGGAAAAAGCATAGAGAGGGGAGTTGTTTGTTGAGCTTGGAGGTGGAAAAGGTGGGGAAGAATATTAACCCAAGCTTGGCAGGTATCAAACCTCATAATACCGATCACTAGCCTGCACCTGGGTTCTGTCCTTTTTCCTTCTTGAATGGGAAGGAGGATGATGTTTGAACAATTTCATACTCTGTGAAAGTGGCATTAGGAAGGGCTCTGGCTTCAGACAGTCTCCAGTAAGCCACCCACAAGTGGTTGCATAGGCTGAGAATGGGAGAAGTACTGGGGATGAAGAGGTGATGTGTTTGTCCTTGCTGATGTCTCTGAAACATGAAGTGAGGGATCAGTGTCTGTTGTCACATGGAGAGACATATATCTGTTGGCAGAGTTTTGGGACAGGCTTCTTGAGTGAGCTACTTGTGAACCCAGGAATGTTCCTTCCTCTTGCTAGGCCTCAGTTTCCCATTCTGCATAATGGATCTTGTTCTGGTTTTATGGGTAAAAATAAGGTTATGAGAAAGTCTAAAGATATCATTTGGATACTAACTTTATGCCTTCTTTATATTGTTACCTTGAAAAGGTGACTGCATTTTCTGAAACTTATGTGGTCAGAGCTCTTACTTTCTGTTTTTTGGTTTATAGATTTCCACCTGCCTGTTGGCATTTACTAAATGATCCTTCACTTCATGAAATATAAACCAAATAATCTTAGCTCAAAAAATACTGGGATTGTAAATTTTAAGCATTTTTTCAAATTTGACATTATTCTGTTTTCATAGTCTTTCACAAAGTATCGTGGACAGTTGATGTACACCAGTATTTCAGAAGAAAGGTCTGTACTACACCTTCTAGAGTCTTCTAGAAAAGAAGGCAATTGTGAAAGAATGCAAGTTTTCTGGGTCTCTCTACTATGTATAGCATGTTCTCTTCTTGTCTTTATCTGTGACTAGATTATCTGTCCCCAAATAGGAAACCTAGCAGAGTAATGTACCCAGTGTACTCCCAAGAGCAATGACTTTTCCAGAGTGAACCCAGGACCTCCCTCAGCCAGCATCCTCCTAGGTCATGTTGCAAGAGGGCAGACAGGTGAAATGACCTGGGAAGACAGTAGTGGAATGTACCTTCTTCTCGACTGCACACGGAACATTCTCCAGGTTAGGCATGTGTTAAGTCACCAAGTAAGGATCAATAAATTAAAAAAAATATTAAAATGATAAAATGTATTTTTTCTGACCACAAAAGAGTGAAGGTAGAAATCAATAACAGAAGGGAAATAGCAAAATTCACAAAAAGGTGGAAATTCAAATACTCAAAAATTTAACTGGACATTTTAAATTGCTCTTAATTTTATCCCACCAAGTCCTAAGTTTCAGTTCTTGATAGATAATGGGTTAGATTTCCCTTAATGATGCAAGAAATTGTACATATTTAGGGGAGATCTCATGATGTTTTGGTGTATGCACACATTGTGAAATGAGTCAATCATGGTTAAGTAAACATTTTTAACAGCAATGGGTGGAAGGATAAATCATGAGACAGTTTATAAAATACTGAAAGAATGACAACAAAAACAATATATAAACTATGAGTTGCAGCAAAAGTATGTAAGCAGGCAGAGGGAAACATAAAGAACATCTACATTAAGTTGGAAGAAAAATTAAACAACTCTTTAAAAATGAAATGAATTAATTTTTATAATGACAAACTATTGAACATATTTATGTAGTATAATGGGATGTTCTAAAAATCTGTCAAATCTATATTTTACCTTTACATCTTTTCCCCACTTTTTAAAAATTGCTTTTATTTATATTTATATTTTTTTATTTTTTAAAGAGAGAGAGAGAATTTTAAAAAAAATATTTATTTATTTATTTTAGTTTTTGGTGGACACAACATCTTTATTTTATTTTTATGTGGTGTTGAGGATGAACCCAGCGCCCCGCGCATGCCAGGCGAGCACGCTACTCCTTGAGCCACATCCCCAGCCCCTATTTTATTTTTTTATGGGGTACTGAGGATCGAACCCAGCGCCACGCGTATGCCAGGCAAGCGTGCTACCACTTGAGCCACATCCCCAGCCTTTATTTTTTAAATACATTATAATTCTTATTTCACATGTAGAACCTAATTTTTCATATCTCTGTATATAAAGTATGTTCACACCAATTCATGTCTTCATACATGCACTTTGGATAATGATGTCCATCACATTCCACCATCATTGCTAACCTTCTTCCCTCTCCCATCCTCTCCCACCCCTCTGCCCTATCTAGAATTCATCTATTCTTCCCATGCTCCCTCTCCCTATCTCACTATAAATCAGTAACCTTATATCAGAGAAAACATTTGCCATTTGTTTTTTTGGGATTGGCTAACTTCACTTAGCATTATCTTCTCCAACTGCATCCATTTACCTGAAAATGCCATGATTTTATTCTATTTTATTGCTGAGTAATATTCTATTGGGTATATATACCACATTTTTTAATCCATTCATCTACTGAAGGGCATCTAGGTTGGTTTCCACAGTTTAGCTATTGTGGATTGTGCTGCTATAAACATCGATGTGGCTATGTCCCTGTAGTATGCTGTTTTTAAGTCCTTTGGGTATAGACCAAGGAGAGGGATAGCTGGGTGAAATGGTGGTTCCATTCCAAGTTTCCAAGGAATCTCCATACTGCTTTCCATATTGGCTGCACCAATTTGCAGTGCCACCAGCAATGTATGAGTGTTTCTTTCCCCCCACATCCTTGCCAACACTTATTGTTGTTTGTCTTCATAATAGCTGCCATTCTGACTTGAAGTGAAATGGTATCTTAGAGTAATTTTGATTTTCATTTCTCTAATTACTAGAGATGATGAACATTTTTTCATATATTTGTTGATTGATTGAATAACCTTCTGAGAAGTGTGTGTTCATGTCCTTGGCCTATTTATTGATTGGGTTACTTGTTTTTTGGTGTTTAGTTTTTTGAGTTCTATATATACCATAGAGATTAGTGCTCTATCTGTTGTGTGAGGGGTAAAAATTTGCTCCCAAGATGTAGGTTCTCTATTCGTCTCACAGATTGTTTCTTTTGCTGAGAAGAAACTTTTTAGTTTTACTCCATCCTGTTTATTGATTCTTGGTTTTAATTCTTGCACTATAGGAGTCTTATTAAGGAAGTTGGGGCCTAATCCCACATTATGAAGATTAGGGCCTACTTTTTCTTCTATTAAACAGAGAGTCTCTGGTTTAATTCCTATATCCTTGATCCACTTTGAATTCAGTTTTGTGCATGGTGAGAGATAGGGGTTTAATTTCATTTTGTTGCATATGGATTTCCAGTTTTCCCAGCACCATTTGTTGAAGAGGTTATCTTTTCTCCAATGCATGTTTTTGGCACCTTTGTCTAATATAAGATAATTATAATTTTGTGGGTTAGTCTCTGTGTCCTCTATTCTGTACCATTGGTCTACCAGTCTGTTTTGGTGCCAATACCATGCTGTTTTTGTTACTATTGCTCTATAGTATAGTTTAAGGTGTGGTATAGTGATGCCACCTGCTTCATTCTTCCTGCTAAGGATGGCTTTAGCTATTCTGGGTCTCTTATTTTTCCAGATGAATTTCATGATTGCTTTTTCTATTTCTATGAGGAATGCCATTGGTATTTTGATCAGAATTGCATTAAATCTGTGTAGTGCTTTTGGTAGTATGGTCATTTTGATAATATTAATTCTGCCTATCCAAGAGCAAGATAGATCTTTTCATCTTCTAAGGTCTTCTTTGATTTCTTTCTTTAGGGTTCTGTAATTTTCATTGTATAGATCTTTCACTTCTTTCATTAAGTTGATTCCCAAGTATTTTATTTTATTTTTTTGAGGCTATTGTAAATGGGGTAGTTTTCCTCATTTCCTTTGAAATACCTTTGATTTATGGGTGTTGATTTTATAACCTGCTACTTTGCTGAATTCATTTTCTAGTTCTAGAAGTTTCCTGGTGGAGTGTTTTTGGGTTTTCTAGGTATAGAATCATATCGTCAGCAAATAAGTTCTTTCCTATATGTATCCCTTTAATTTCTTTCATCTGTCTAATTGCTCTTACCAGTGTTTCAAGAACTGTGTTAAACAGAAGTGGTGAAAGAAGGCATCCCTGTCTTGTTCCAGTTTTTAGAGGGAATACCTTCAATTTTTCTCCATTTACAATGATGTTGGCCTGGGGCTTGGTGTAGATAGCCTTTACGATGTTGAGATATGTTCCTGTTATCTCAAGTTTTTCTAGTATTTTGAACAGGAAGGGGTGCTATATTTTGTCAAATGCTTTTTCTGCATCTATTGAGATGATCACACGATTCTTATCTGCCGCAGTCTGGCTGGGCACAAAATCACGAGCCACCACACAGCTTGTAGATTCAAACAGCAACTCTTTATTCCCGAACTCACACCAGCACTCTACAATCACGTTCTGGGGAAATCCACGTTCTCTGCCCAAATCCACCCCCACTGGGCTTCTGTCTCCCCAAAAATACTGTCTGAATCCCGTGAGAACTCAAGGGGAACTCAGGCAGCAGGATACGCCCTATTCCCAGCAGGAATAACCTTAAACCTGGAACCACCCTAAACCCGGATTGTCCTAAACCGGGAACGCCCTAAACCCGGATTGTCCTAAACCGGGAACACCCTAAACCTGGATCTGCCCTGGTCCTTGAGCAAGGTCACCTTACATGCAATGTCACTGCAAAATGTCCTATTTCCACGAGTCCTTCCACTAAGCAACATGGGGTACGCTGGCAAGGAAATTGTCATACCTACTTGGCTAATGGCTCCCAGCATCTCCCCCCTTCTGATTAATTAAACAACAAGCAATGTGGCTTAAGGACCTTGCCTGGTAGGTTGTCCAATTCAACATATGGTTCTTACCCGTCATCGGAAAACTGACCTTTAGGCGTCAGCCTCCTGTCTTAGGTTGATACCACTGCAATTGGATCATACCCGTCACTGACTACCGGTCCAGCATATAGCCATTGGCCCCCAAATTTTAGACCATCACTAGCAGAAGGGGGGAGGATACAGAAATGCCACGACACCAAGCCAATTGATGGCTCCTTAGGAAAAATTGCATCACTGGTGACACCATCAGCAAAGATATGCCAGCACTACCACAATTAACATGGGGTGCGCTGGCAAGGAAATAAAAATTGCATCACTGGTGACACCATCAGCAAAGATATGCCAGCATTACCACAATTCGCTGCACCAAACGATAGTTACATAGTCCAGGCAAGTTCTGCAAGCAGTTCAAAGCTGAGGAATCTATCAATATGTCCATTTCCTCCCAAAATCTGTTTCCTCCCAAAGTAAGTTGACTCCTTGATTGAGCATTACTTGTTGAGTTAAATTCATTGATGCATCAGTTTATACAGTTTACTGTGATAGCTATCATAGAAGCTGTAGTTTGGTTTTATCTTTGTCTTCACCGGCACTGGGATGAAGATAGGAATTCTGGCAATGATGCTAAAGAGACATTATCCTGAAAAGAATTATTAAATATAATGAAAAGGAAAGGTGAAAGTAAACAAACAGATCTGTTAACCTACTTTAAAAACAATCCTTAACAGCTGTTTACCTAATTTAAATTAGTAAACAAACAGATCTGTTAACCACCTTTAAAAACAATCCTTAACAGCTGTTTACCTAATTTAAATTAAACCATTTAAATCACGTGAATAAAAAAAAAATAATAATTCGGATCCATTTTTTCATGAGCGCTCCTCATATAAGATCTATGGACATACGCACACACAGACATACAACACAAAACACAAATGTGCACACAAACGTACAACACATAAGACAATAGTAAAGGCCTTGTAGCTTTACCTGGGTGAAATCTCCATTGCAATGTTTAAAAACTCCACAGTCAAAAAATAAAACTGATCAGAAAAACATTAACCTAGGTTTGTATGAGCTCAAAAAATAAAATAGAACTTTATGATGTGGGAAAAATGCAATAATAAAATAGATATTGAAAAAAGCACCCTGGTTAATCACTGTCGTAGATGTAAGAATAGCCAAGCTGGAGCTCTGGATATCAGCTGTTATGGATTTGAGTCAAATCATCTTCTTTTTGGACTGTAGAAATTGCTTTAGTTAATCTCTCTGGAATCCAAATCGGCTGCTGTTCTCCCTGTGGAAAAACACAAACAGAGCCCCGACTCCAGACAATCACTGGGTCAGGACCTTTCCATTGTCCTGTTAGAATATCTTTCCAAAGTACTTTAGGCTTATGTACATTTTTTGGATACATATGCCTTTCCGCAGCACTAAGTCCTGATGAATCCAAATTTAAAAAGTTTAGAGTAAAAAGGGTTATTTTAAGTTTATCTTTGGGGGATATATACCCCTTAAAGATCCTTTTAAATTTAAGTCTTTCAAAAGCATTTTGCCTTAGTTTTTAGAATTACTTTAGTCCTTTTAATTTTTTGATGTGGTTTTAAACCAATTTCCTTCTAGTTTAATGTTTTCTAAATTGGCTCTTGTCTATAAATTTTAACACCCTCATCTGAGACTTCTAATTTCTGCACCACCAGAAATTAAAGTTGATGGGCTTTTTGAAAAAAATTACTAATAATCTCCTTGTTTTTCTATTTTATCCAATATTTGACTTTAAACTTTTCTACCTTTTTCTATCTTGAATGTCTGTATCAAATAGTTGTCTTAGCTTTTTGTATTTTTTATCTGAAATACCTTTATTTGACATTTTTAACCATTTTCTATCTTATTTCTATCTTCTAGTTTTCTTCTAAGGTTTTTATATTTACCCTTAGTTGCTTTTTTTCTCTCCTAATTTTCTTTTGTTTCCTATTTTGTGGGTTTAAAATTCTTGTCTTTCTACATCTTTTTTATCTTCCTATATCTTTTTTATCTTTCTACATCTTCTCTCTTTTTTTTACCTTTCTGTACTTCTGTTTTTAAAGTTTTCCACTTCAAATTTTTAATCTTCTTTATCTAAGTCTTTTATCCTATTATCTTCTCATTTTTTTTAAGCAATGCCTTTAAGATTAACTAAGCTTCTTTCCTCCATCATGAAGGCATTTTAACCACCTTCAATTTAACCTTTTAAAGCCTTTTAATTATCATCTATACTGTACTTTTAAATGTACTTTTTCACCACCTACAACTTCACTCTTTTAAACGAGGTTTAGATTCTGCTTTAATGTTAGTTTACATGGCTGCCCTTAAACCAAAGGCTTTTTTTTCTCCATTAAGAAGCTTTGTCTCAGTCTGCCATGTACAAATATCTTTTTCTTCTTTCTTCCTTTCTCAAGCTTTTAAATTAAGTCTAGTGTCCTCAAAATCTTTTTAAATGGCATTTTACAACTATTTACTTTACCACACAGAGATTATCTCATCTAGAAACATTTCTTTTTCCTTTAACCTTTTATATTAAAATATATTTCCACATCTTGAATCTTTTTCTATCTCTTTTTTAACCGTTAACCCTTTTTATAAATTCACATTTTGAAACAACTCTTATAAAATTTCCGATTTAGACAAATTACTCCACTTTAATAAGATGAAAGACTTTCATGTTTTTTGATACTATAATACTATAATTGAAACCCAACTGAAAATTTTTCTACTCTTTGTATATAAATTACACATGATAGAATCTTAATACTTAGTAACCTTGTTTTAGCAAAGACACAGACCAAAGCAATATTAAACCTTTTTTCCATTTACCAATTTATGAAAACACACCTAATGTTTAAATATATTACCTTATGGAACTTAATAAGTAAAGAGTACTTGATTTCATATTTAGTGGTTGATATTTTAACACTTTAGCTTTGTAAATTAATCAGATGTCTGTAAAAACCAAGATCTTAGACAAATGTAGTAAACAGAACTAGCCCTCTCTTTCTTGTTGAAGAAAAATCTTTCTACAGGATACCATGATGGTCCCATTGATATACTTAATAACTCGTCTTTAAAAAGCCATGGGCTACATTTTTGTATTGTATCAACATATATCCTAACTGTTCTTGGTCTTACTGGGGTGCCTCCTTTCTCTAACAATTTCTCTTCCTCAGAGGCGAACAACTTCAAACCTTGAGTGAACCATTTTCCCCAGTTTGCCTGAGAAAGTTCTAGGAACAGGCAACTTGAAATAAAACCAAAATAAATAAAAACAAGAACATATCGTTTTTTGAAATGCTCACCCATTCTCTCGCCTTCCCTCAGGGGCGAGCAATTTCACTTACCTCCAAGTTTCAGACATTCCGCGTACGGACCACCAAATGCCGCAGTCTGGCTTGGCACAAAATCACGAGCCACCACACAGCTTGTAGATTCAAACAGCAACTCTTTATTCCCGAACTCACACCAGCACTCTACAATCACGTTCTGGGGAAATCCACGTTCTCTGCCCAAATCCACCCCCACTGGGCTTCTGTCTCCCCCAAAATACTGTCTGAATCCCGTGAGAACTCAAGGGGAACTCAGGCAGCAGGATACGCCCTATTCCCAGCAGGAATAACCTTAAACCTGAAACCACCCTAAACCCGGATTGTCCTAAACCGGGAACACCCTAAACCCGGATCTGCCCTGGTCCTTGAGCAAGGTCACCTTACATGCAATGTCACTGCAAAATGTCCTATTTCCATGAGTCCTTCCACTAAGCAACATGGGGTATGCTGGCAAGGAAATTGTCATACCTACTTGGCTCATGGCTCCCAGCACTTATCTTTGAGTCTATTGATGTGATGAATTATATTTATTGATTTCTTTATGTTGAAGCAACCTTGCATACCTGGAATGAATCCCACTTGATCACGGTGCACGATCTTTTTATTTACTTATTTATTTATCTATTTTTTAATCATACATGACAGCAGAATGTATTTTGATATATAATACATACATGGAATGTTCATACATCAATCATATTGTCTATTCTGCTGCCCTTCCTATCCTCCCTACTCCTCCCCTATGGTGCACAATCTTTTTGATATGTTTTTGTATTTGATTTGCCAGAATTTTATTGAGAATTTTTGCATCTATGTTCATTAGAGATATTGGTCTAAAATTTTCTTTCTTTGATGTGTCTTTGCCTGGTTTTGTGAACACAGTGATATTGACCTCATAGAATAAATTTGGAAGTATTGCCTCTTTTTCTATTTCCTGAAATAAATTGAAGAGTATTGGTATTAGTTCTTCTTTAAAGGTCTTGTAGAACTCGACTGTGCATCCGTCTGGTCCTGGGCTTTTCTTGGTTGATGGGCTTCTGGTGGTGTTTTCTATTTCATCACTTGATGTTGGTCTGTTTAAAATGTGTATATCTTCCTGATTCAATCTGGGCAAGTTGTATGACTTAAGAAATCTGTTGATGCCTTCAATATCTTCTATCTTATTGGAGTATAAGTTTTCAAAATAATTTCTAATTATCCTCTGTATTCCTGTAGTGCCTGTTGTGCTATTACCTTTTTCATCACGTATGTTGGTAATTTGAGTTTTCTATCTCTCTTTGTCTTTGTTAGTGTAGCTAAGGGTCTGTCAATCTTATTTATTTTTTCAAAGAACCAACTTTTTGTTTTGTCAATTTTTTCAATTGTTTCTTTTGTTTTGATTTCATCTCTGATTTTAATTATTTCTTGCCTTCTACTGCTTTTGCTGCTGGTTTGTTCTTTTTCTAGGGCTTTGAGATGTAGTGTGAGGTCATTTATTTGTTGGCTTTTTCTTATTTTAAGGAATGAACTCCATGCAATGAATTTTCCTCTTAGTACTGCCTTCATAGTGTCCCAGAGATTTTGATATGTTGTGTCTGTGTTCTCATTTATGTCTAAGAATTTTATAATTTCATCCTCATGTCTTCTGTAACCCATTGTTCATTCAGTAGCATATTGTTCAGTCTTCATGTAATGCAGGAATTTTTCTTCCTTATTTTATCATTGATTTCCAATTTCATTCCATTGTGATTGGATAAAATGCATGGTAGTATCTCTGCTCCTTTGTATTTGCTAAGAATTGCCCTGTGGCATAATATATGGTCTATTTTTGAGAAGGATCCATGTGCTGTCGAGAAGAAAGTATATCCGCTTGATGTTGGTTGATATATTCTATATATGTCAATTAAGTCTAAGTTATTAATTTTGTTATTGAGTTCTATAGTTTCTTTATTCAACTTTTGTTTGGAAGATCTGTCCAGTGGTGAGAGAGGTGTGTTAAAATCACCCATGATTATTGTGTTGTGGTTTATTTGACTCTTGAACTTGAGAAGAGTTTGTTTGATGAACATAGCTGCACCATTGTTTGGGACATATATATTAATGATTGTTATGTCTTGTTGGCGTATGGTTCCCTTGATCAGTATGTCGTGTCCTTCTTTATCCCTTTTGATTAACTTTGGCTTGAAGTCTACTTTATTTGATATGAGTATGGACACTCCTGCTTGCTTCCAAGGTCTATGTGAATGATATGATTTTTCCCAACCTTTCACCTTCAGTCTGTGTATGTCTTTTCCTATCAAATGAGTCTCCTGTCAGCAGCATGTTGATGGATCTTTTTTAAAAATCCAGTCTACTAGCCTATGTCTTTTGAATGGTGAGTTTAAGCCATTAACATTTAGGGTTACTATTGAGATATGGTTTGTATTTCCAGCCATATTTGTTTATTTTTGTTATTTAACTTGACCTGATTTTCCTCTTTGATTAGTTTTTACTTTAGTGTACTACCTCCCACTGTTGGTTTTTAAGTGTTATTTTTCATTTCCTCTTCATGAAATGTGTTGCCAAGGATGTTTTGAAGCACCGGTTTTCTGTCTGCAAATTCTTTTAACTTTTGTGTATCGTGGAAGGTTTTTATTTCATCTTCAAACCTGAAGCTTAATTTTGCTGGATACAAGATTCTTGGTTGGAACCCATTATCTTTCAGCATTTGAAATATGTTGTTCCAGGATCTTCTAGCTTTCAGGGTCTGTGTTGAAAGATCAGCCGTTAACCTAATTGGTTTACCCCTATATGTAATCTGCTTCCTTTCCCTTGTGGCTTTTAAAATTTTCTCCTTGTTCTGTATGTTGGGCATTTTCATTTTAATGTGTCTTGGTGTGGATCTTTTGTGATTCTGCACATTTGGCATCCTGTAGGCTTCTAGGATTTGAATTTCTGTTTCATTTTTCATTTCTGGAAAGTTTTCTAATATTATTTCATTGAATAGTTGCTCATTCCTTTGGTTTGGACCTCAATATCTTCCTCTATCCCAATAACTCTTAAATTTGGTCTCTTTAAGCTATCCCATATTTCTTGGATGTTCTGCTCGTGGCTTCTTATTAGTCTTGCTGTGCTGTCTACGTTCTTTTTGAGATGATATACTTTGTTGTCTGATGTCCTATCTTCTAAGTGGTCTACCTGCTGGTGATACTCTCATTTGAGTTTTTAAATTTATCATTTCTTTCATTTCTAGGATTTCTGTTTGGTTTTTTTGTATAACCTCTAGCTCCCTGTAGAGATGATATTTTGCTTCTTGGATTTGTTTATGTAATTCATTGTCGAAGTGATCTTTCATTGCCTACATTTGTTGTCTAATGTCTTCCCTGATACTCCAGAACATCTGAACCATGTATATCCTGAAATCTTTATCTGACATTTTTTCTGTTGTAGATGTTACCTTTTCTAATGTTGTATTGTCTTGCATTGTTTGTGGTCCTTTCTTTCCTTGTCTTTTCATGTTGCTCACGTTTCTTTCCAGCTCTGTGAGATGGTTGTGTTATTGTTTTTCCCCTATAGATTTATATTGCTCTTGTATAGTTCCAAAATCTCTCCTTTGTGGGGAAAGACAATGTTAACAGTTCCCAATATCAACAATACATCATCTATGGGCAAGTTTTCGTTATTAATACATTTATAGTTAGTTTCTATGTCTAGAGATGTTGGATTCAATTATTACTTAAAATGTAGTCATTAGTTTTATAAAAGGCATACAGTTTCTGGTGGCATATAGAGAACTGAAGGTCGGGTATAGGATGTTATGTTAAGGGGGAAAGGTGTGGGTGTATGGGGTTAATATATCTTAGCAACTTTGGAGGAGGACTCTAATGAATAGACAGGAGGTAGTTTAGGGAAGAAGCCATAAAATTAAACACCTATAAGTATTTAGAAAATTACCCGAAGTAAAAATAGTAAAAGTTAGGAGTTTGAAAGTGGGAGAGAGGGAGGAAGAAAATAAAAAGGAAAGAAAGAAAGAAAAAAGAGAGAGGGGAAAGAAAATAAGAAAAAAAAAAGAGGGAGGGGGGCTTATGCAATTTCTCTATATTATTCTGGTGATTCAGTTCTCAAAGTCCTATTTCATGCAAAGTTCTTTGTTTCACATATGTTGGGGTTGTGAGGACCAGAGAGGGAAGGGTAGAGGAGAATGGATGAGAAGAGAGGAAAAAAAACTTCTTAGAATTCTGTTTTCTTTTTTTCCAGTAGGTGGCATTGTCTATTCCAAGCTTGAGTCTCTGTGCTCAGGGTGGTGGAGGTAACCTGCGTGAGAGGGCTTTAGCTTCTGCCTAGAGCCTCCCTGCTCTTAGTCTCTCAGAGTTAGAAACCAGGTGCCTGTATGTACAGTTGCAGTTCTGCCTTGATAGCCATGCCCCCCAAAAGATTGTAAGAAAGGTTTTGAGTTATCACATCTGGGGGTGGGGGAGTTGGAACCCAGGTACTTGATCATCTGCAGAACCGTGCTGGTAGCCACGCCTACCAAGAGATGGCGAGAAAGGTTTTCCAAGATGGATTCTGTCTGTTTCCTGCATTGGGTATTTGGTGAGGTGGGGGTTGCTGGGGTGACCTTGTGGTGTGGCTAGAATTTGGTCTGGTGACTTGCATGGGAGCAGAGTGTAGTCTGGCGATCTACAGTTCTGTAGAGGTGCTAAGTTTGTACTTCTGATCCGCCACTTGTGGGCTGCATGGGTTCAGACTGTGGGCTTTGGGGCCGTCGTTCTGCGCCACGATTGCTGCTCTAGTGGAATCTGCAAAAAATTTGCTGTATGGGGTCCTGTCACATGCTCTGAGATGTAGTTTTTCATCAAGGCAGGACCCGGTGGAGAAGCCTTTTGACTGTTTTCTCAGATTTGTGGGCAGAGCCACCAGAAGCAGTATCTCCTCTACTCTGCCATCTTGGCTCCCTCCCTCTGTATAGTATTTCTTTAAATGTTTTCTCTAGTGGTAGCTATGTAGACATAAGTTCTTTTAGTTTCTGCCTATCATGGAAGGTTTTATTTCCTCTTCTATTATGAAGAATAGCCCTGCTGGATATAGCACTTTTGGTTGACAGTTATTTTCCTTCAGGGCTTGAAACACAGCCTTTCAAGGCTTCCTGCATTTTATGGTATGTTCTAAGAAATCAGAAATCTGACTTGCTTGCCTCTCACTGTAACATGATATTTTCTCTATTGAGGCTTTATAAAAAATTCTAGCTTTATTCTCTGTGTTAGGCATTTAAATTATAATGTGTCATAAAGGGTTCTCCTTTGGTCTTTATTTGGCTTTCTGAATGCTCCCCATATCTGGATGTCCATCTCATTCTCAAGGTTTTGAAAATTTTCTGTTATTATTTCCCCAAAGAGCTTATGAACTCCATTAGCTCACATTTCACAATGCTCTTCAATTCCAGTAATTTTAAAATTTGGTCTCCTAATGTTTTCCCAGAGTTTTTGCATATTGTGGTCATGATTCCTTTTTTTTTTCTTTAGTACTGTTTTGATATTCAAGGTTGTTCACTTAGACTTCCAGCTCTGAGATTCTGTTTCAGCATGGTCTATGTTCAGTTGAACATTTACAATGATTTATTGTGTCTTTCACTTGCAAGATTTCTGTTTGATGTTTATCAATATCTCTATCTCCTTATTGAATTTCTCATTCATGTCCTGTACTGATGTCCAAAGGTGCATTGCCTGTAGGCTGGGTTTAGCACAGCAGTAGAGTCTCCACCTTTGAACTTGTAGTGTATCAGTGTATTCTCAGCACATCATAGAAACGGGGGAAATAAACAATAGCAACAACAGAAGCAAACAATATGCAGCATTAAAATACGGGTCTGATGGGGCTGGGTGGTAGATCATTCGCCTAGCATGTGCAGGTGCTGGGTTTGATCCTCAGCACCACATAAAAATAAAATAAAGGTATTGTGTCTAACTTGAACTAAGACAAAATATTAAAATAAATAAATAAATACCTGGTAGCTACTATGACACCTACAGTACTACTTACCAAAAAAAAAACAACAACAACAAAAAACCCCCAGGAACAGTGGGTTCAGCAATTGCCAACAGCAAAAAAAAAAAAAAAAAAAAGTTGTGAACTAGATATGGCAATTGAATAAATAAAATAAAAATTAAGGAAAAAGTACTCTTTTTTTTTTCTGGTAGGAGCATACTGGGGATTGAACTCAGGGGCACTCAACCACTGAGCCACATCCCCAGTCCTATTTTGTATTTAGTTAGATACAGGATCTCACTGAATTGCTTAGTGCCTCACTTTTGCTGAGGCTGGCTTTGAACTTGCAATCCTTCTGCCTCAGGCTCCTGAGCCACTGGGATTATATGCATGTGCTATTGTGCCAGGCCAGAAAAAGTACTCTTAATAAAAATTAAAATATTGTCTCCCCTTTGCTGATCAAAACTGTTGGTGAGGATGGTGATGGATGATCACTGCATATGCCTGACTGTCTTTTCCATTTCTTCTTGGGCTGTGTATCCCATAGAGAAAGCAAGGATTAGGGGTTGTTATGACTGTCCTCTTTTGCATTGCTTACTGAACTGCTACCTGGAGTGGCCTAAGAATGAAGGTGGTGGAAATAGCTCTCAGCTTCCCTTCTCTCTAGTAAAAAGTAGGATGGAGAGGGAAGTATCTGTCATACACTGGTGTTTTGTCTGGAAAAACCTGGTTAATACACTGCCAGGAGGTTCCAATAAGGGTGTCCTGGCAGCTGTGTCTTAGCTCTAATCAGGCCTTTGGGACCTTGTTAGGTATTATCTACTCTAGAGAGAGTAGATGGACACACCCCTATGTCTGGTCACCTGATGGTCTCTACTGAGAGTGTGGATCTCAGGAATCCCTGAGAATCTTAGTGTAGTTTTGATTTGCATTTTCCTGATTGCTATAGGTGATGAACATTTTTTTTCATATAATTCTTGGCTATTTGATTGTTATTTATTTATTCTTGATGAAAAGGTTTTTGAATTCTTTATTTATTCTAGATGTTAATCCCCAGTCAGAAGAGCAGAAGGCAAAGATTTTCTCCTATTTTGTACTCTGGTCTTAATTTTCTACTGTGTTGTGCAGAAGTGTCTTAATTTGATAGCATCCCACTTACTGATTTTTTTGTTTTATTTATTGAGCTTTAGGGGTCTCATTAAGGAAGTCAGTACCTGAACCAATATGTTGAAATGTTGAATCTATGTTTTCTTTTAGCAGTTGCAGTACTTCTGTTCTAATTCTAGGCCTTTTTATCCATCTTGATTGAATTTGGTGCAGTTTGACATAAACGAGTATAGTTTCATTCTTCTATATGGATATCCAGTTTTCCCAGCACCATTTGTTAAAAAAGGCTATCTTTCCTCCAATATATATTTTTGGCCCCTTTGTCAAATATCAGATGTCTGTAAGAATATGGGTTTGTGCCTCTGTCTTCTATTCCATTCATCTTCATGTATGTTTTCATGCCAATACCATGCTGTTTTTGTTACTATAGCTCTGTAGTATAATTTGAGATCAGGTATTGTGATGTTTCCAACATTACTCTTTTTGCTCAGGATTGTTTTGGATATTTCATTTCTATTATTCTTACAAATGAATTTTATTGCTGCTTTTTCTAATTCTGTGAGGAATATCATTGCTATTTTGATGAGAATTGCATTGAATTTCTATAGTTCTTTTTGTAATGTGAAGGTTTTGACAATATTAACTCTGTCCAAGAGCATGGGAGGATTTTCCATCTTCTAGGGTCTTCTTCAATTTCTTTCTTCAGTGTTCTTAAATTTTATTTTAGAGATCTTTCACCTCCTTGTTTAGATTAATTCCCCAATTATCTTTTTAAGGTTATTTTGAATGGCTTAGTTTTCCTGATTTCTTTCTCAGTATAATCACTGTTGGAGTATAATAATTTATGAATGTTGATATTTTTTGTCCTATAGATAGAGGATCATGTCATCAGTGAACAGAGATAGTTTGACTTCTTTCCTATTTTTATCCTGTTAATTTTCTTTTGTTGTCTAATTGCTCTGCCTTGAGTTTTAAGAATTATAGTAAGTAGATGTAGTCAGTGTGGACATACTTGTCTTGTTTGTGATTTTAGAGAAAATGCCTTTAGTTCTTCTGCATTCAGTATGATGTTGGCTTTGGGCTGGTCATATATAGCTTTTATAATGTTAAAATAAGTTCCTTCTATGACCACTTTTCTGGCATTATAACATGAGTGGGTGATGGATTTTATCAAAGGACTTTTCTGCATCTATTGAAATCATCCTATTATCCTTGTCCTCAATTCGGATTGAGTGGAGAATTAAATTTATTTATTTGTTGAACCATCCTTGTATCCCTGGAATGAGTCCCACTCGATCATGGTGTATTATCTTTCTGATGTGCTTTTGAATGTGGTTTGCTAATATTTTATTGGGTTTTTTTTGCATGCATTTTCATTAGGGATATTGGTGTGTAGTTTTCTTTATGTGTCTTTGTTTGGTTTTGGAATCAGGGTTATACTGGCTTCATAGAATGTATTTGGTAGGGTTCCCTCACCTTCCATTTCATGGAATAGTTGAGAAAGTCTGATTTAGCTTTCCTTTAAAACTCTGGTAGAGCTTGGTGCAAACAAAATAAAATAAAACAATTCTTAATGTGAGAAAAATGGCATTTCCACTAAGGTGATCAAAACTGTCGGGTACTCTGTTTCTGTCAGCTGTGGGGTGCTCTATTTCATCCTCTCTATCCCACCATCCAGATTGTCTGGGTTAATCATGGTGCACATGGTTGTTCACATCTGTCATCCCAGCAACTGGCATTTCTCTCAGGCTCTGACTGTCAAGGGGTTAAAATCCCAAGATCTGGAATTTCCTGGCCAGGAACTGTCTGCTAAACCTGAAAAACTCCTGTCCTAAGAAAATGACTCATCATGGTCAATCCTCTGGCACAAAGCCACAGAGAAACTGGGCAGCCCCCAGGCCTACCCAATTCCACCCACTTCCCTGCCTGGTGTCACCTTCATGAGGCAGTTGTACATATTGTCCTTGTCCAGCTGCAGAGAGTTTCCAGTGAAGGGCAGTGGAGTGGGACCTGGAGACAGCTTCTCCTGGAGACTCTTTGCTTCCATATAGATTTCAACACCATTGCACTCAGGCAGGCCAACAAGGCCACCAGAATCATCTGGTATATCCCAAAAATTTACCACGAGAAATTTTTCAACATATTTCCAGGATTAAAGCCTTTTATATCATTAAGTATCCATTCAGCAAGTGATGCAGGATCCACAAGTTTATTCCTGCTTTCCTGAATGTCCTGGGTGTGATTATGTAACTCCATAAGGTTCAGACTGTTATTATTACTATGACAAAAGCCCATTAGATGACTTTTGACCTTTTCCCAATCCCAGTTGGAAGCAGTATATTTGGCTTCAACAACACAGTTATACTTAGAACTGGCATGGTATCTAAGCCATTGCTTAAATTTGAGAGCAGCAAGTTCATTTCCAATGTTTATGAGAGTAGCTTTGAAAGCATTTAACTTAGTCTTGATCCGTTCATCAATATTTACCTGATTGTGTAAGGCTTTGGAAATATTTTGAGCCAAATAATTAACACTTTAGATATTTTTAGATAAGGGCACAGAAGCTGTCATGGTAGAAGCCAAAAAAGATATTAAAGCAACTACTCCGAGTACAATGAGACCAACAATGTGCCAGGGTCTGTTTAGCAGGACATGCATCTGTTGCAAGACTTAACTCCAACATCAGCATTCCATGGTACTGTAATGTTAGCTGGGAATAACAAAGGAGGGTTGGTGAAGAAGGAGTGTCCCTTTCCCTCTATTATATCTGGTGATACAGTTAGTCAGATTACATGTCATACAAGTTACATGAGTTGTGTTTTTCTTTTTAACAGACAAACACATTACACCTATTTATGCCATGAATTTAATTATATCAAATATAGCAGGAATCTACTATGTTGGTCCCATGATAAACATTCTAGCTGTTTAAAAGTAACCTTCGAGGAAAAGACAACATATAGGGGACCCAGAACAGCTAATAAGACTTACATTTCTAGAAATTAATGCATAAGGAGATTGAACACAGACCTACAGGCCATAGCAGGAACCCTCTTTGTAGTTCCTGTCTATAAAGTCAGGCATGGGGCCATCTGTATATTCGAGAAAAATTGGAGGCAGCTATTAAATGCTATAGATCTGTTTGTATGCCACCATCACTGAAAGTCAAGACATTAATAACAAATTCTCCAGGAGTCAGGAATCCTGACATAGCTATCTCTTTTCAATTCTTGGAGGCCAATCCAAAATATATCCACCACCACTAACAGGAAATTTATGCTGTACTAGCAAGGCATTTGTACATTTCATCCACTTAGGAAAGATACCACATTCTATTGCAGAATGATTTAAGCAGTAAGATATTGGTCGATGTTCCATGGGAATGACTGGCTTATTATGGGCAAGTCCCATTTTAATAACTGTCTGGACATATGATCTCAAGTCCCAAGGCCCGGTATTATTAGCTGTTCTGGGTCCTCTATAAGTTGTCTTTTCCTTGAAGGTTACTTTTAAACAGCCAGCATGTTTATCATGGGACCAACTTATAAGTAGGTTACTGCTATATTCGGTATAGTTAAATTCATGGCATGAATAGGTGTAATGTGTTTGTCTGTAAAACCTCCCATCAAATAAGTATCATTATTAAATACTGGGATGGATTCTCCAGACTGCACAACTGGATGTACTAAAGGTGGATCTGGGAAATAGGTCCAATAAGTTTTCCCATGGATTCCACTAATTACACAAACAAAAAAAGGGGAGGATAGAGCCCCACAAATTGTTTGAGTCATGCTTTCCTTGTTTTAAATTTTTTTTTGTTTTTGTTTTTTTTGCTTTAAATTTTTTAAATTGTGATTCTGAAGGTCGCACTGCTGCTAAAAGACACACGTCTTCCACTGCACAATAAAACTAGTATAGCCACAAACATTGTGGCTGGAGACTTAGGGCTTCTCTGTTTGTTGTTTAACTATCTGTTTAGCCTGATGTGTCAGGTTCTTCAGTTTTTTGAACTGTGGCTCGAGGTCTTCTATGAGACAGTGAACAGCACCTTCAGGTAGCCAGATAGGATGAGCTGCAGCTTCTGGAAAGATACAAGCATAGCCTCTGTCCCATATTATTACTGGGTCTGGTCCCTTCCATTGTCCTATTTATAATCTTTCCACCAAACTAAGCCTAATGGGCCTGTTGTAGTGGAAGACGTGTGTCTCTCAGCAGCAGTGCGACCTTCAGAATCACAATTTAAAAAATTTAAAACAAGGAAAGCATGACTCAAACAATTTGTGGGGTTCTATCCTCCCCTTTTTTTGTTTGTGTAATTGTTGAAAAGAAGAGCTGGTATCAGCTTGAGCATCATTAGCCTTAAATTGTAGAGAATGGCCCAGCACTGCAAAAGTATGTAAATGGTAAAAAACTGACTTAATGAGTATTTTTACTTGGCTGGGAAAGTTAGTAAAAGTCACCTGTTAGGCACGTGAGGATTGCTAAAGTCAATGTTGTTGTTAAGTTAAAGAGGGCACCACAGAAGAAAGAAGCCTTAGCTTCTACCAATACTTAGTTGAGTCACAAAATCATAGGGACTGTATAAATACTGAAAGCCAGCCTTACATCTTGTTTGTCCTATAGGTAATGGCCTTATTATCTTAAATTAACTTAGGTTGTTATATTAGAAATTGTACTTATGTAAGGCATTAACAGATAATAGTTGTAAAGTGTATAAGGAAAATGTACAATGCAATTAACAAGAGTTAAAAAACATATACAATTTGTATAATAGCTATGAATCAAGGAACATAATTTTTTTTGGTAATTTTAAACCTTTATATATATATATGTATATATATATTCTTTATTTTAAGGTTATAATAATCTTTATAACAAAAATCTATCTTTTGAACTTAACTTTAAATCAACTTGAATGGTTGATTTAAACATTGAATAAGGTAAGAGGCAGAGTCTTAGCTCAGGTGAGGTGGCCTATTGACAAATCTTAGGTAAGTTGTTTTATTTTTAGCACTAATCTTAGTCTCTTTTTAAAAGTATTATTTTACAAAGGATTTTTTCCCCCAGCTTTAAAAAGTAAGGTTTATTTAACAAGTTTCACTTGGTATAATACATCTAAATGAAAATCAGAATAAAGGAAAGATTCAAATTAAAGCCTCAGAATTTCATACAAACGACATGACCAAGCTTCTAAAGTATTGGTATTACAGCTCAAAATTGTCCCAGATCTTTAAAAAAAAAGTAGAGGTGTACACTCATGTGCCTTACAGGATATTAAATCAAAAGCTACAATTAACAAACATGTCAAATGTTTTCACTTTGAAATGTAGACACAGCTCCTATATTTTAGTTTTATAGAAAAGCATGTTTCTCAGCGTGAATCTATAGTTTTCAGTGTATTGTGGTATAAGAGCAACACTTAGCATAAGTGAAACTGCTTTAACCTAAATATGCTTACTGCTTAGGAACACCCCTACAACTTAACTAACTTGAGGAAAGCTGAGAGTTGTTTCAGCAGTTATGGCCAATGCTGAACTTTGTTATTACTTCCTAGATGAATGTTTCAGTGTTCAAAATTACTGAGCTTAAAGTTTGAAAACAATCTTGATTTCCAGTTTACAGTAAGCATGAATCATAAGTCTGTAATGCAAAACTGTCAGCTTAAGTTTTGTTTGTTATCTTAAAAAAGAGAAAGAAAGGAAGAAAGGAAAGCAAGTTGACCAAGAGTGATCAGAATCAATTTTATTTCCCATTTACCAATCATACTGGATATACTAGACATTTCTCCCATTCTACTGAGCTCCCATAAATGCACATATTTTATGTCTGTAGTAGCTGTTTAGTATGCTTTCTCTACCTAAGCAAGGTTTGACTGATAGTCACTGGAGTTTTCCTGCAGAACTTGGTCATAACCAGTCACACTGCTCTGACCACCATAGCTACCTCCATAACCACCACTCAGCTGCTGGGTAGCAGTACCCCCATAACTAGGCTGGTTTTATAAGGCCATTTCTCCCTCATTTGGCTACCATAAGCACCACCACTTGGCCCTGCTGTAGAATTCAAAAAGAGTTCTACACAGCTGTGATCATAAGCCCCCCCCCACTTGTTCCTGCAGTAGAATTCAAAAAGAGCTCCACATATCTATGTTGCATATTAACTTTATCTTTTGCCATAGCTGCCATAGCATCTTCATGGGTAGCAAATTCAACATCTGCCTCATGAGTAACTCTGCCATCTGATTCAATTTTAATATATACTCTCATGGGGTGAAGAGGTAAGAAAAAATTACAAATATCATTCTTGGTGGCTCTGTAAGGTAACCCCCTCATGTGTGCACAATGTCCTGTGGTGCTCTGGAAACTTGACCCACTATCTCCATATCTATGATCAGACATTCCTGAGAAACAATAATTGAGGTCTGTTGCAAATCCATCAGACCAGAAGCCATACCCATTATTATAGCCATCATAGTCATCATAGCCTCCATACCCTCCACCACATGCACCCTGCCTCGTCCTCTCAAAACCAGCTCCTCTCCTAATATCCAGAGTATACAAAGAACTCAAAAAATTAGACAATAAGAGAACAAACAACCCAATCAACAAATGGGCCAAGGACCTGAACAGACACTTCTCAGAGGAGGACATACAGTCAGTCAACAAGTACATGAAAAAATGCTCAACATCTCTAGCTGTCAGAGAAATGCAAGTCAAAACCACCCTAAGATACCATCTCACTCCAGTAAGATTGGCAGCCATTATGAAGTCAAACAACAACAAGTGCTGGCGAGGATGTGGGGAAAAGGGTACACTTGTACATTGCTGGTGGGACTGCAGATTGGTGCAGCCAATTTGGAAAGCAGTATGGAGATTTCTTGGAAAGCTGGGAATGGAGCCACCATTTGACCCAGCTGTTCCCCTTCTTGGTCTATTCCCTAAAGACCTAAAAAGAGCATGCTACAAGGACACTGCTACATCGATGTTCATAGCAGCACAGTTCACAATAGCAAGACTGTGGAACCAACCTAGATGCCCTTCAATAGACGAATGGATAAAAAAAACGTGGCATTTATACACAATGGAGTATTACTCTGCATTAAAAAATGACAAAATCATGGAATTTACAGGGAAATGGATGGCATTAGAGCAGATTATGCTAAGTGAAGCTAGCCAATCCCTAAAAAAGAAATGCCAAATGTCTTCTTTGATATAAGGAGAGTAACTAAGATCAGAGTAGGGACGAAGAGCAGGAGAAGAAGATTAACATTTAACAGGGATGAGAGGTGGGAGGGAAAGGGAGAGAGAAGGGAAATTGCATGGTAATGGAAGGAGACCCTCAGGGTTATACAGTGGAGCGGGTAGAGAGAGAGGAGGGGAGGGGAGGGGAGAGGTGGGGAGGGGGGAGGGTGGAGGATGGGAAAGGCAGCGGAGCACAACAGACACTAGTATGGCAATATGTAAATCAATGGATGTGTAACTGATGTGATTCTGCAATCTGTGTATGGGGTGAAGGTGGGAGTTCATAACCCACTTGAATCAAAGTGTGGAATATGATATGTCAAGAAATTTGTAATGTTTTGAACAACCCACAATAAAAAATTAAAAAAAAAAAAGAAAAGTAAAAAAAAAAAAAATATATATATATGTAAAAAAACAAACAAACAAACAAAAAAAACCCAGCTCCTCTGCCAATGCTATTATATCTTCTGCCAGCTCCTGGCCCGTCATAAGGACCTACTTGCTGCATAGCCAGGAGCTTTCAAGGGGGGTCATAGTGGGTTCCAACTTCAGCTCTGCTACTGTTGAAGATTTCAATGTACCTGTGCCCTATACTTGTGTTTCTTTAAGACCTTTCTAGCTATCGCCTATGAAGCAAACTGCACAAAAGCCTGCCCTGTGCTCCACCCCTGAAAGTCCACCAGCAGTGTCATCCCACTTGGCACAATTTCCAACCCTGAAAAGAACTGAACAATCTTTTCCTTGCTACAGCCAAATGGAGTCCTCTAAGCCAGATGAAGCTATCGTGGCAGTATCAGGACCATTCGGACCCAATCTATTTCAACACTGTTGCACTTGAATACTTTAGTATATCTGTGTCACATGGTTTCTCTGTCCTTCAAAGCCAATTTCACTTCCTCTTCAGATTCAAGTTCAACAAATGCTTCATCTGCCTTCTTGGTCTGCCTTCTCTGGTGTAGATGAAACGAATACTTGAGGTGCCACTTTGGATTTTGCAATCAGAGAAGAAATGCATTCCTTTATCAGCAGGGCAGGACTAGGGTAGCCCCCTGACTGTCACCACGAATCCCTCCCCATCTTCGGTGCTCAGCATCGTGGTGACTCTTGGGCTTTTGGTGGCAAGCTTGGCTCCATGCAATTTCAATGTGGCCTTTGACTCTGCTAGAATTCCTTCCAGGAATCTGGTCAACAAAACTACTTACAAAAATGTTTGCTGTAGCGCGAGTAATTTTCCTTCTTCTTCCCTCAAATGCAAGACGGTAGAGGATGACCAGAACTACTTCTGCTCATGTAAGAGATAGTTTTTGTATATCATTTTTGAATCAATGTGAGTTAGTTAACATAATTTAACATTATATCTGAAACATGAACCAAACAAGTTAAGACAGCTTTTGACCCCCTTTTGTGGAAAAGTGGCAAAATGTTTTTATATCTCATATTGTTGACCTTTCAAATAAACCAGATTCTCTTTATTGTCTGTAAAAACATATTTACATTTACTCCTTAGTGTAAAGAGTAACATAAAACTTTATAACTTATGATAGATTATTTTTATTTAATTGTAAAATATTAAATGACATAAATGTATTTTTAATCAAATTTGCTATTTTTATATGTCTGCAAAAGACCATCATTATAGAAAACCTCAATTTGGAGAGCATCAGCTATGTTATATTTTAAAGACTTATATACTTGGGAGATAAGAATACACTCAGTATATAATTACATTGATGTTTTTATATTAACACTGGGCTATTTTTTAAATAAAAAAAACCTTTTTTTTTTTGTAGTTGAGATGGACAGGATGCCTTTATTTATTTATTTATTTATTAAATTTTTATGTGGGGTTAAGGATCGAACCCAGTGCCTCATGCATGCTAGGCAAATGCTCTGCCGCTGAGCCACAGCCCCAGCTCAACACCAAGCTAGTTTTAAAAAGTCACTCCTCTCCCCCTTTTATTTAAAATGACTAATGCACATCTCTTTTTGAGGAGTGTCCCACTCAACCTTGACAATCAGAGTTCCCATGAGAGTTTGAGGCCTGTTTAGGCCCCAATTGTCATGACGTGCATGACATTCAGTTTCCTGAACTTGGGCTGATGGGGAGTTAGAAATAAGAAATATAAGAAATAAAGACATAGAATTATAGGTTACTAGCAGGCTCGTGGGTGAATCAGCCCTGGTGAGATCTGATCTCTGACAAAGTGGGAGAGCCCACGTGCTTTATATAGGCAAAAAAACATCAAAAGGATTTGAGAAAAACTTCTTTAAGGTAAACAAAAGTGAAGTTGGGCAGGAATGGGGGAATTGGAGCTTATCTACTTTTATGATATCTTCTCTAGCTCTGGGCAGCTGGCACTTCAAGGCTGTTGAGCATGGCCATGTTTCTTTCACCCCATGGCAGCAGGCTTTTGAATTCAAAGCTATCGAACTGTAAATTCCATGCCAGGCATGGAATCTGCCCCATTAACAGTGGTCACCTAAATGGATGTTTCTTTCAGCAACATCCTACTGAAAGATTCCCAGAAATGGCATCTCGCTGTCCAGGGACATGGAGTTCAAAGTAATGATGATTTGCCACTACCAACAGAGATCATGCAGAACTGAGGATATTAGAGGATTTTGATGTCTGAGACCTGAGTTTTGGGTTTGTGGTATTAGGTTGAGACCTCTCCGGTGTGGATTTTGAGGTCTATGATTAGAATTCAAGTCCTGGATTTTATTGAGATTTTAAAGGATGTGAGACTGGATATGGGGGTGTTTCATTGACATACTTTAAGGGACTCGGGAGGGGAGAATCCAGGGATATGCATTGGAGGGTCTCAGGGTTAGAAGGTTTCAAAACTGTGGATGTGAAGTGCCTGGGAGGGGAAGTGGTGGAAAGACCAGTAGGATCTTGTAGTGAGCACTGGAGGCCAGGTGTGTCCCTCCTTGGTTTTGGCCCTGTGCTGTCTGTTGATGTCCAGACTCTTCACAAGAGCCTCAGGGTGAGGCCAGGTGGTTGTAGCAGAATTGCAGTCCTGCAGTAGTCATGTGCGGCTGGGACAGGCATAGAAGACCAGAGTCACATATCAGTGGAACTTTATACAGACCGCAGAAGAGTAACTCAGAGTTACAGCTGAGAGAGGGAAGAGTCAGGTGTTGGTCAATAGCAAGAAAAATCATGAATATGGTTGAAAGTCACAACTGTCCCAGGGGTTTTAATTTACCAAGGACTCTCTGGGTTCCCACCCAGAACCTTAGGGAATCTTGCTAAATTCATTTGACCATTTCTGTTATTTGCATTATCATTGTTATTAATGTTTCCAATTCACATATGAGTGTCCTAAGGACAGAATATAGAGGGTGAACAGGGGGACACACATGAGAAGCCCTTAGACCAAACCTTAAATTTCTACTCTGCATTCTCAAGTTCCCCTTTCTGGGCTTTGGTTTCCTCACCAGTGAAATGAGCCATTTGGGAAGTGAGGGTCTCGGAGGAGTTAAGTCTCCTAGAGGACTGATTCCTGGGTTTCCAGGGGTTGTTACAAACTCTAGCCAAAGAGATCTGGGTAACTCCAGGGTTAATCCTGGGATGCTGAAAATAAGAGCACAGAAGGGAATAGTAGCCCTATTATCTTTCCATTATTGAAACTTTTTCTTAATACTAAAGGTACTTACTCCTTGGTGAGCTTTTTTTTTTTTTTTTTAGGAAATTATTTTTCTAGAAATTGCCTAACCTTTCAAATGTGTTGACTGGGTTGGTTGCTCATCAGCCTCACTGAGGTCAGCGAGGCAGTATGGGAGGGAGCTGGGATTTGAATTCTCTTTTTCTTGCTTCATGACTATTCCAGACAATCCTGGGGACCCTGTGGGGACCATATCTAATGGCCGTTGTGTGCTGCTAATGGCATAAGCAGTGGGCACAGTTATTACACCAGCAGTTCTGTTCTCAACGTCAGGTGGGTACAAGGAAGGAGGGAATCAGGTTGGCATTCAGCTTGCCCTCAGGTATTCACTAAGATGGGAAAGAACTTTGCACTGAAAAAATACACACACCCCACACAGGTGGCACCATGTAGTCTCTGAAGTTGTTCCAGAAGGTTCTGACATGAGCATTAGGTGCCCTGGTAGGGGCCCTGGGTGGTCACCGGGCAGGCTGTAATGGTTCAACTCTCTAGATTTGCTGCCTGCCTCAGGGCCATTAACCTTTGCACTGCGCAGGTGGTGAGGTCGATACACCCAATACCAGCATGTTGTGTAATGTCCTTTAGACTGCTGGATCTTGAAATTTTTGGGTGGGGTCAGTGGGCTGATAACAAAGCAGAGAGAGGAAAGCTGTTGGTTTTTCAGGGGTAAGATGTAAGGGGGAAGATTTGTACAGATTTGACTTTTATCAATTTACCTAGTGCCATCAATACCTGGCTGTCTCCGATCCTGAACCCTTTTTCTTCCCCCTTCTTCATTAAATAGAAAAGAGGGAGAAATTTGGGAGGTGCTTCTCAGTGCATTTGGCACCAGAAAGGGCCCCAAGAGTTCAGACAGATTTCTACATGCTGTCAGAGCAGGCAGGATTTGGGGAACAGCAGAATGGAAGATGTATTTCTGGAGACAGAGGTCGTGTGTGTTTGCCCTTATTGATTTCCCTGTAACGGGAGTAAATGTGTCTGAAGTCACATGGTAGTTGTGTTAGTCAGTTTTACATTGCTGTGACAAAATACCTGAGATAATCAAATTAAAAAGGAGAGTAGGTTTACTGTGGTTCCTGATTGGAGGTTTCAGTTTATGGCCCCTTGTTTCTTGGGATTGAAAGCAATTAGGTCTGTCAGGGTTTGGTACATAAAAGGTACTAGAAAAATGACATGCTGGTTGCTGGCAAGTCTTCCCAAGCCACGCTGGTGTGTCTGGGCTTTAATTGTTCCCTTCTTCCTTTATCTGTGTGTCTCTATCATCTCTGGTTTTGTTTCTCCCTCTGTGTCTTGTGTCTTTCTCATGTAGCGTCTCAGTGTTACTTTGGGTCCCAGTTATTCCTTCTCTCCTTCCCTTTTACATCTTTCTCCTCCCCTCCTCCACCCTCTTATCTCAGCTCAAATGCTTCCTCTTTTCTGTCTCTCTCTGCCTCTGCTTCTTTTCCTTGCTTTCTTTTCCCCTGAAACCTCTTTTTCTTGTTCTTAGGCATACATGCCCTTTGCCCAGATGCACCTCCCCTGGCTGCCTGCTTGTGGAGGGAGTGAGGTGGAGGGGATCGTGTAATTATTATGAGTCTGTGGTCAAGGAGAGTGGGTCAATGCGAGGTCAACAAGGAACATTTGACTCCTTCTCACCCTTCTTAGCCTTCCTCTCTCCTTACCTCTGTGATAGTAGGAGCAAATGAGACTCCATTTTGTTTTATGACTTCATCCTGTAAAACAACCATGCCAAGTAGAAGAGTCATGACTGGAGCAAGATGTTCTTTTCCTTTTGCTATAGAAACCTTTAAGAACACGGAACTACCTAATGGGGTATTGTTTCTGTAAGTAGGGTAACAGGGCTCTGTTTCTGTAACTGGGGTGACTGGGCTAACTGTGATTGGTTAGGCTTCCCTCCGCTTGACTGCACTGTCCCGTTTCTGTAACCTGGCTTGCTTGCATTGGTTAGACCCCCTGAACATCCCTTTTGCGGTTTTCAGGCTTATAAGGAGTGCCCTTGCAATTGTTCGGGGCTGATCAGGGGAACAGCTTTATGTTCTGGTCAGCCGCCACCGGTGTGCTTCAGTAAAGGCTTGATTCGATTATACGTGAGCGGTCTGGAAGTCAGTTTATGAAACCCTGGGACAAGGCTTTAACTATATCATTTGGGGGCTCGTCCGGGATCCATTTCTTCCCTACCTCACGCCAAATTTGCCTCCAACGACGGGCCTTTGGACCTCGGCCCTGGAGTAGAGGGGAGCTCCTGAGAGACGTTCCTCAGCCTCACTCCGAGGACGACTCCAATCTGTCCTAGGACACTCTAAAAAGCCTCCTGCCGGCTGTCAGTTCTGGTGAGTTGACTCTTCTCTGGGGGAAAAGGTCAGATTGGATGCAGTCGCTTACACCTTCCCCGGGACAGGATGAGACATTGTCACTGTCTCCCTGGAGGTCTCCCTGTGAGACCTCATCTGTCTGTATCTGGGGCCCACTGGAGGCCTCCCTGGGAGGCCTCATCTGTCTGGGGGCAGGACGAGACTTCGTCTCTGTCCCACTGGAGGCCTCCCTGTGGGGCCTCATCTGTCTAGGGGCGGGACGAGACGTGGTCTCTGCCCCATTAGAGGTCTCCCTGTGCAACCTCAGTGATTGTTGCTTGTCCTGTGTCTGTTCTGCTGTTTGTCATTTCTCCAGTGTCTTCTGCTGTTGGTCATTTGTCCAGTGTCAGTTCGCCGGCCGTTTGTTCTGTTTGTGGGGTCTCTGCCCCATTAGAGGTCTCCCTGTGTGATCTTAGCGATTGTTGCTTGTCCTGTGTCTGTTCTGCTGTTTGTCGTTTCTCCAGCATCTTCTTGCTGTTTGTCATTTGTCCTGTGTCTGTTCGCCGGCTGTTTGTCTTGTGTTTATCTGTCTGAGTGTTGTGCCTGGGGCCCTTTTCTTGTTCTCATAACCGCTCTTCTTTCATCAGGACTCCTTCACTCCACCAATATCAGAGACAAGGAAATGCTACAGAGATCTCCACCTGGACCCCTTTAACTTGTTTTCTTAACAATTTTCAGGACTTTGTCTGTTGGTTTGTTTTTGTTTTTTCCCTTTGTGTTCTTTGTTAATTTCTACCTCAGTTTGTTTCTAATGAAAAAAAAAAAAAGGTTAAAATGGTTTTAACTGTGCTCACTACAGCTTGCATTAAAATGTAAAGTGCTTGCCAACAAGACTAAAAGAATTGTCAAAAGTAAAAGCTAAGGGTAAAAAAGAAAAAGACATTCTAGAGATTGTCTTCATTTAGAAACTGGGCCAGGTGGCCAACTGGGTAAATCATGTCACTTCCAATAGAGGACAGATTAAAACTAAAATGTTTTATAAAATTATTATTCCTAAATTGTATAACAAAAAGCATAATTTTGTCTAGAAAATTTGGCTTTTGTCTCTCAGTATTTGCAAGCATGAATAACTCCCAACTATTAAAAAATAGTCCAAAGATTTTTCAATGTCAAGCTAAAAGTTTGTGGCTGCTATCCAAGAAACCAGAAAAACCAGTTTAGAATGGGACCCCAACCTGGGGGACTCTCCCAAGGAGACCAAAGAAACTGCATCTTTGGGAAGTTCCTCCAGGGAAAAATAAGCCCCCTTCGTTTGTCTATATTCCCTCAACTCTTTTCAGCTTTCATGAACAGGACCACCTCAGGAAAAAAAGGTCAGAAACTTTTAAAATTCTATATTTGTTAAACTTATAATTTTGATCCAGTATGCCTAGATTAATATGTTTTTCTGATTACACTCTGCTTTATTCTAAGGCTAATTTACAAAGGCTAACTCTCAATCTAATAGGTTTTTTTTTTTTAAAAAAATAAGCTATAAGGTTTTTGTCTGTTTGCTTTGTGTGGGTGCACCAGTGTACTGTCTGTCTATATGTATTGCCATGTCTATATATTTGGTACAAAAAAAATTGACATATGAGCTCATAAATTAAAATTTTAAAAAGTGGATCCAAATACTTTTGGTTAATATGATTTAAAAGGTTCAATTTAAATTGGGGAAATAGATAAAAGTACAAATGTCTTTAAAGTTACTAATGCACAGTTTTGTTTCTAGATGGTTAAACAGCTGTTAAAATGTTAATGTCTATAATGTGTCTGATATCCATTGTCTCTAGGATTTTTATTCAACAACAACAAAAAAAGATTACTAATACTATTCAATACACTTGTGTGATACCTTGTTTTTAAAAAAAGATATGTAAATTTCATCTAAACGTATATGAAATTAATCATGGATTTGTTTGTTAGAGACATCTAATTGGTTTACAAAGTTAAAATGCTGACTGTTAAATATAATATCAAGTACTTTTAACTCCTTAAATTCCATAAGGTAAAATACTTTAACAATGTTGGTGTTTTCATAAATTGGTAAACTAAAAAGGAAATTTGTAATCATTTTGTGTTATTATAAAAACAAGGTTACTCTAAATTACAAAGTCCCAACAGGTATAATTCTACATACAAGGAGTCAAGAGGTTTCAACTGTATTTCAATTAAAGTACTGTAAGTAACAAATATTTCATCTTATTAAAATAGATCAATTTATCTAAATTCAAAAATTTATTTCAAGATACAAACAAAAAAAGGGTCAATGGATTAAAAATTATTAAAAAGTTCTAAATATAAAAATATATTTAATAAAAAAGGTTTCCAGGTAAAAAGTCTTTATGTGATAAAGTATAATTATAATACATCTAAGTAAACAACAAAAGGGTCTAATTAAGTAATATAAAGGTGTATAAATAAAAGACAAATATTAAAATATTTATATGTAACTAAGTTGGTTATATATGTAACACAAATAGTTAAAACTATTCAAGGTTGTTCCCTAAGGACAAATAATAATGTACTGATATATTTATATGTTGAGTTGACAAAAACTTCTAAAAATATTAATTACATTATGTCTGTTAAGTTTTATTCCCTAGAACAAGTAATCTTGGAGAAACTAAGGTTTTTACATCTGTGGCTAAACAGCAACTGTTATTTTAAAGTATTGTCCTACATTACAAAGTCTAGATTTTCCTTTAAAAGCTTACCTTGGTTAATATAAAAACATCAATAAAAGTGTGGTACATTACTCTTCTTTACAGATTAAATGTGTTCATATCTTTCAGGTAAACAAGTCTTTAAGGTAAAAGGTTTAAAGGAACATTTTATCAAGCTGGTATTTTCCAAACTAAAATTGTCTGTAATGGTAATTTAAACTTATAAAGATAATAGATTTTATTGGAAATTTATTTGTATTATTTAATGTTTTTTTTTTAATTTTTTTTAATATTTAGTTTTTAGTTTTCGGCGGACACAACATCTTTGTTTGTATGTGGTGCTGAGGATCGAACCCTGGCCGCACGCATGGCAGGCAAGCACGCTACAGCTTGAGCCACATCCCCAGCCCAAGTATTATTTAATGTTTTGTAACCAAATCTTATGTTACCTTTTACACTAAATTTAAAAAGTAATGAGAGCCTAATCTACTTAAAGGTTAAATATTATAAAACATTTTGCCACTGGTCTGGAAGTCAGTTTATGAAACCCTGGGACAAAGCTTTAACTATAACACCTCAATCCATCAACTTGGTGTTACAGAACTTCCTTCAGTTCTGTTGCTCCTGGATTAGGTGGAGAGATCAGATCACTGCACCCCTAACCTCAGATGGTCTGAAATGAATAACAAGGGATCTGAGGGAGTGGAGGTAGACTGAGAGACAGAGGTCACAGCCAGGAGGTTTCTCAGGTGAGACAGGCTTGTTCCAGGGTTCTCCTGCAATCCCTAGAAGACACAAAGGATCAGAGTTAATATGTCGGTGGAGATCTGGGAGAGTCTTCAGATGGGCCGAGGCCTGCAGAATCCACTTGTTAAGTGCTAAAACTCTGACCCCTGCGAACAGAAGGATGGGTGCCTGCCCCCCTCCCTGGTCCACTAGTTCTAGATTTCAACCAGAAAGAAGGCTCTGCTGCCATGTGGGAAATGGTTCCTGAGGAGCAAACCTGTTGCTAATCCCAACTCTGCCTCTTAAGGACCTCGGGCAAGTCTCAGTCTGTTCATCTGTAAAATGAAAATGACACAGAAAGACATGAAGATCGGATAAGTGTGAAAGTGAAGAACTCAGCACAATCCTGGTACCAAAGTGATTTTCAGGAATCTTCCTGCTGCCCTTGTTCATCCAGCACTTGATTGACAGTTCATGCTGAATTCTACTCAGTCCCTGCCATCAGCCTTGGTGCACCCTCAGTCCACCTCAGCCTCAATTTTCAAGCCACTTACCATAATTCCTCCTCTAAGATTGCATTTCAAATGGCTAAGAAGCCTGGGTTAAAGAATAGGTTGTTGAAAAGATAATAATGACACTGTGCTAATGGTTTTAAGTACATCTAATCCACAGGATAATCTTGCAGGGGAGGTACTATTATTGGTGCTCTAATTTTACAGAAATGGAAACTAAGGCTCAAAGAAATTGGGTGTCTCATTCAAGATTGCATAAACCAAGAAAGTAGCAGAGGCAGGACTTGAACCTAGCTCCCCGCCACCTCGGGGCATTCCATAATCTTAGACATGCTCTCAAAGGACCCAATTGGAGGATGTGAACATGAGCGTCAAAGAGGCTAAAGGGATGAAGACACAAGAATGGCCCTTGGTATTTGATGGTAAGTTCATAAGGGAGGCTAGACGTTATATAACTGAGGCCATGACAATCTCCCTTGTGGTATCTAATTCCCAGGACTTTTCATCCAAAGATATTCAGGTTACTGTGGAAACTGAACCCAGGGATCTTTATAACCATGGCCTACAGCCAAGGGCAGTTCCTTCTTCCTGGTACCATGGATATCTGAGAGGTCTTCATCCTGTTCTTGTTTGCTATGTGTCTGTCTTGCTGGTCCTTACCACCTGCAAGTATGTGAGCACAAGTAGCACAATGCCCAAAGGCAAGACTCAAGTTCCCCTCCCAAACTCTCACACTGATGAGGTCATCAGCCGAATGTCAACCCTGCCCTTTGCTGGTCTCCACTCTCAGTCCATCCTCTCACCCCTATATCAACACTAGTGAGAGTTCCCTACCACCACATTCCCCTTCTTTCTTTAATAAGAGAACTCTTCAATCTGGGCTAAGCTCAAGAGTATCCAAAACATGGGCTTCACTTCTCAATCTGTCTCGTAGCAAGGCATTACTTTGAGACAGTGGGTGAATGAGATCCCAGGGGAAGTGACGTGTCCAACCTCCAGGTTGTGCTTTCCAATCCTTTGCCCCACTGCCCTGTGGGTTGGAAAGCAGACTCAGAAAATGAGGTGGTAGACAAATGTCTTGGGAAATGGTAGTGCTAAAGGCAGAAGAAACCTGGATTCATAGCCTTTGACTGTGACTGTGTATACTCAGTGGATTAAGCTACATTTTTTGAGTCTCTGATGCAAATGGATTCAACATCCTTTTTAACTATAACTTTCTAATTGAAAACCTCCAGCCCAAACTCAATGGGAACTGCACACTTCCAGGCTCAGAGAAGTTGGCCACTGGAAGACCAATCTATGCATCCCTAACTGCCCATGTTCCAGTTTCAAAAAGCTTTCCCCTTCCCCAGGCTCATTCATTCAAACTTCCATTCTTTAGTTTATTTATCATCTATTCTTCCATCCTTTTACATACAGACATATAATTTGCTCAAACTAGACCTATATACTCTCCCCATATCAAACATTCTCTATCTCTATCACCTGATCACTATTTCTGCATTCATTGTACCTCTCTCCTACCATGTATATGTTTACCCATTCACTCTTTCTTCTATCATTTATTCCTCTTCCATCTATCCATTCAGTCATCCATCCTTCCATCCACCAATACACCCAACCTTCCATACATGTGCATATTCTCATTCATTTATCCTTTAGTCCATTAAAAATTTTCCATTTGTCTACTCGTACAGCGACTCATCTGTCATCCTCCCATCCATTCATCCTTCTTTCCATCATTTAATCATTCATCCTTCCATCTAATCCTTGTTTTCATCTATTTGTGCCAGCTTTGATCCTTTTGAACATCTGGCAACAGGGGGGATCCTTCCCCCATATTCATGCTTCCCTCTGTAGGAAATTCCATATTGATTGATTCACTTTCCTTACTGACCCACCTGAGTTCTCATGGATTCCTGGGTTAAAGTTTTTGCTTTTTGTTTTGAAGAGAGGAAAAGTTGAGACCTGGCCTTCTTGTTCACCTATAGCAGAAAGAAAGAATGTATGGAAGGAAGAGTGAGGTGGACCCAGTGTTCACTGGGGAGAAGGCTCAGCATGAAGACTCAGAACTGAGCTTCTATCCAGTTCTGGATGACCCATACAGGGATTTCGATATTACTCAATTAACAGTTTTGTTTCAACATACATGCTGGTTAGAATGAGCCCCAAATCAATCTTACATGCGTCCTTGTGTGAAGAGGGCATTTAGATACACAGCAGGATGTAAATGTATAGAGGAAAGACCAGAGTAAGACATTGATAAGGCAGCTATTTGCACACCAAGGGGAGAGGCCTCAGAAAGAACCTAGCCTGCTAACTCTTTGATCTTGAACTTTTAGTTTTAAGCATGAGAAAATAAATTTATGGTATAGCAGCAGAGATTTAGACATAGTCCTAAAAAAATTAAAAGACTTCTCAAAGTTTCTGTGCACCAGGAACCTCAGAAGGTAAGTTTATTTGAAAATTGGGTCCTTGAAGATGTAATTATTTAAGATGAAAACATACCATTACTAAACACTATGCTCTTATAACAAGAGAAACAGAGAATAGACACATGGGAGGAGAACGCCATGCCAAGACACAGATGCACAGAGAGAACACCACGTGGTGATGGGCGCAGAGATTAGTGGGATGTGTCTGTAAACCAAAGAACAACAAGGTTTGCTGGCAAAGACCTGGAGCTAGGAAGAGGCAAAGAAAGTGCTCAGAGACAGCATGGCCTTGACAATACCTTGATTTTGGACTTCAAGTCTCCAGAACTGCAAAGAATAAATTTATACTGTTTTAAATCATCTAGTATGTGATATTTTGTTATGACAGGCTTAGGAAATGATATGGGAATTACAGGGACAGATCTGAAAAGTTTAACCACAAGGCAGAGATTTCGAGGATGTGGAGTGGACTGCACTTCTGGGGAAGGTCTACACTTGGGTGTTCTTGGAGATCACCAGCTCCGGCTCAGGTTGACTCCTTTATAGGAAATGTCATTAAAATTCCTCTTGTCAGGCTCGGGGGTGTAACTCTGTATAGTTCTTGCCCAGTAAGTTCAAAGCCATAAGCTGATTCTAAGTACTGGAGAGAGAAAAAGATGGAGAGAGGGAGACATAAAAGGAAAGAGGGAGAGAGGGAGAGGGTAAGGGAGAGGGAGAGGGAGAGAGAATGGGAGAAAGAAGAAGAAAGAGGAGAAGTTCTTCTTGCCCAGGAAATCTTACCCAGGGACTGTGACTAGAATTCAATGGTTCTGTGGACTCCTTGAATTTATAACCAAAACCCACTGATTACAAATATCATGCAATCTGTTTGGGAAACATCATTCAATAAAGCACGGCTCTGTCTCAAAAATGAATTCATAATAATCCAAAACAGTTACTTGCTTTTCTATTAGGATAGTAAGAGGAAATTATGGAGCAAAAAAAGAAGAAAAGTCAAGGTGGCAGAGACTAGGAGGTTGTATTTCCCGATTTCCCTCATAGTTGTTAGGACGAAGAACATCGGCACATGTCTTATGTAAGTAAGAACTGCATCTTCTTGTGTTGAGTGCATGTGACTTGGGGGATTGTTTGTTACAGCAGCTAGCTCACTAAGATGAGGGTCCAAGCACACCTTCTTGGAATTGTACAAAAATCCCTTCCCCTTTCTTCCTCAATTCGCCAGCTATCTGTAATCCTCAGTGGCACTGCTGCATCCCCACACCATTCACTCACCTCTGTCTCTTTGCTCTTCACCTTTTCTTCCATCAATCACCTTCCTCACCTGGCCTTCATATATGTGCTGCACAACTGCTTCATGGAATTATAAACTGTCTTCTGCTCTCAGTGTTTCTTCCCCAAGTCTAAGCACCCCACAAGTCCTCTATTACTATTACTATTCTTCTCTACAGTGCCCCCCACTCCTTTCTTAGTTTTTCAGGTGAAATTGACTGTGGTCATTCATTTGTCAATCATTCTTTCATGTTAAATACATATAGACTTTTGAGTATGGTGGGTGATGGGTTAATCCAGAAATAGTCTGAAAAAATAAGATACTTTAATTCTCTTACAAATTCTAGACATTCAGCAGTTGTCAGCACAAGATCATTATGGTTCTCCACAGGGTTGGGCTCTTCTACTTTATTGCTCTACTGTGTGTTTTCCACTCTCAGGATCACATCATGGTGCATGATGACTGCTGGAGCACCAGGCATTGATTACACATCCCAGCTGTCAGAAAAGAGGAAAGGACCAGGTGTGGTGGGACAGGCCTCCAATCCCAATGATTCAGGAGGCTGAGGCAGGAGGATTCCAAGTTAAAGATCAACCTCAGCAATTTAGTGAGGCCCTAAGCAACTTAGCAAAATCCTGTCTCAAAATAAAAAATAAGAAGGGCTGGGGATGTAGCTCAAGTGTTAAGCATCCCTGGGTTCAATCCCTAGTGCCAAAAAAGAAGAGAAGAGAAGAGAAAAGGAGAGGAGAGAGAGGAGAGGAGAGTGAGGTAGGAGAGAGGAGAAAGAAGGAAATATAAGAAGGAAATGGGGTCATGGAGTTAAGGCATGTGTCATTGATAGAGATACCAAGAGGGTGCCACATGGCCATTCTACTAAGTCCCATTGGCCAGAACTGAGTTATGTTGCCACATTCACCTGTAAGTGAGGCTGGGAAATGTATTTTATTTAACTCTAGGTGGCTCTATGCCCAATGACAACCTGGAATTTCTGTTGCTGTGGAAGAAGAGATAAGCAGATTTCAGGGAAAAATTGGTGGACTCTATTGGAGTGCCTATAGGCTTATTTTTCTAGGGATAAAATTTCTGACTTTTATCAGATTTCCAAACATGAAGGAACAAAAGTTGTCATGAACCACTGAAACAAAGGGCAGAGATACTGAGCTAAAACTAGACAGACAAATACAAAGAAGTGTCTATGATTGGAAGCCATGCTAGAGCTTGACGAGGGGTCTTGGAACTTCCTGAAGTTTTATTCAAAACTCAGTGCAGAGCCACATTTTTCTGTGAAGGAGGATGAAAAGTTTTCATCAGGTTTTCTTGAGGGTCCACAAGCCCTCAAAAAATGGAAAAGATGCGCAGATCACACTCTGGCTTCCCACTGAACACGTGGGAAACCAAGGCCCTGAGGGAAAGGTTCCTGCTTGTTGTCACTGGGTGTCCCTGGGTACGTGGAGCCAGCATTAAAGTTGTGTGTGTGTGTGTGTGTGTGTGTGTTTGTGTGTGTGTGTCTTTTACCTCCTGACACTGGAAATGGTCCCACCCACTGCCTCATGGGTGCTTTTCCTGTTCAGATCATTCAGTCCTTGCAACAACCTGAGGCAGGTCTCATAACACTTGTTTTATCGCTGCAGTAATTTGGCTGAGACAAGTGAGATGACTTTCCCTGGGTCACAATTAATAATTTGCCATGTGACTTTTAAAAAAAATGTAATCACCTTTTTTTATTGGTAGGAAACTAAGAAATTTCATGAACTACGAAATTGTTTGTAGAATCCATAACATGATCAAAGGTTTTAAATAGAGTTCATGTCTTAACTCTCATTTCCCACTTTTAATCAATAAAAAAATGACCTCTTTTAATGAGGTGGAAAAAAGGATCCAATATTTATCATACTGAAAATAATCCTCCTTAATTTAATAATCCTTCTCTCTAACCTCTTTGCCTTCAGTAAGTAGGATTTCAGAGCATGAAAGTAGATGGGTTTTATATGGCTTCATAGTTCCTGAAAATATTAACTAAAATAAAATTCCAACAATGCCGCAGCCTGGCTGGGCACAAAATAACCGAGCCACCACGAGGCACTTGTAGGTTCAAAACAAAACTCCTTTATTGCCCAAACTCCTGCGAACGCCACCCACGCAGCCCTTTCAGGAACACCACACACCAACTGGAACTCCCTCCACTGGAACTTCACCAACCAACGTGAACTCTCCAGGAATCCCCGCAAGAGCTCAACCGGAACTCAAAGGGAACTCCGCGGGAACTCAAAGGGAACTCTGCGAGAACTCAAAAGTAGCAGGCGCCCGAGGCAGCAGGAGCCGCCCTATTGCCGGAGGGCAGGGGTCTAATATACAACTGAATACACAGCCTGTTTCAATCCAGCATCATCCAGTCACAGCAATTATACACAGCTTAACTTAATTATCATCATCTTAATGGCTTGCTGGCATCACCTCTCAACCATTACTTCTGGCAACATGCCAGGGGCCATTCCGGCTTGGCTGTGGCTCTCAACACAATCTAGTAAACATAGTAACTAATGCCACTTTATCAATTTTATACTTGTGGCACAGTGTATGGTTTCAGGAGTAAAAGAAGCAAGAGGAGTTTCACATGACACTTGAAACCCTGCATTATGTGAGTTTTAAGTTTAGCCGACCCTGTTTATTCCTGACCTCAAGGGCAAGCAGGCCTGCTTACAAACAAGCAGCACCTACAGGTGGTTCTTAGGTTAAACGTGTTCACACTCTTCACAGTAACGTGGATATTATGAAGATGGCGATTGTATGTCACTAGTCAGTGAAACCTCTTCCTTCCTTCATGGTTTCTTTAGTCAATTTTTTTCAGAAGACAACAGCTTTTCAAAAAAGTCTGAATCTTCTAAGGACAGCTCATCTCCTGGTAAAAGCTAGAACATCCCACTAGCCTTGGGATGTGATCCACAGCCATCTGCCAGATCCTTCTGACCCACAAATTTGTTGAGAGAGAGAGAGAGAGAGAGAGAGAGAGAGAGAGAGAGAGAGAGAGAGAGAGAGATGGAGATGAAGTTCTCATCTTGGGCCTGTGGGGGTGCCAAACAATTTTTTTCAGATAGGAAATTTATAGTTGCCTCTGATGGAGATGACCATGGTCATCTAACACTGGCCAAGTTTGTGAACAGGGTGCAGTTTACATAGACACCTGAAGAAGATCATGTCAAAGGCTGACTTTCCCCTCTCAGGAACAGTGTGATCCAGCTGTCTCCATTGTCCTGGAGTGCATACAGGAGCAAGAAGTGGTGCAGGTTATATTGGGAAAAGGTATAACAGCAGCCACACCCCAAAAACCCCAACATGGCATCTGAGGAGCTTCTCTTCCTGCCTCTCCCTTTCCCGCTGGCGCCAATATTCAAATCCCGCTGACGGAAAACCTTAGCCCCAATAAGAACTAACTTCTTGGGCTCTGGAACTTACATCTGGAAGAACTTACCAATAAATGGGTGACCCGTCATTTACCTAAGCCCTGCCACCTCTCCTTAGATCTATATAAGCCCACAGCCATTTGTAATAAAGTGGAACGTCTCCGGTGATTTGTGTCATGTGGTGTCTTCCATTCGTTATTTGGTGCCGTGTCTTTCAGTGGTGCCGAAACCCGGGAGACGGCGTGCTCGACAAACCGAGCCCCGTCTCCGCCACCGCCGTCACCACCCACACATTTTGCCCTCGTCTATCTTTTTGGGCGCTGGCTCCCTGCACTAATCCCTGATCTGGTTTAGGTAAGTTCCCCCTTCCCGGTGCGCCAACTCCCTTCAGGCTGACAGCAGGAACCACGACCGTGATCGTCCGGCACGCCCCTGACGCCCTGTAGGGAGGAGGGAACCCACCCCACTAAGACCTTCACTGGCCGCAGTGGACCCTCTGGTGATCTCACTTCCCTTTGGGGCGTGAGGCTTCTGGGTTTATACGAGAGGCTCCCTAGTTTCTTCCTCCCCCGCGGGAGCTGTGTCCCACTGGAGCTGTGTCCCACTGGAGCTGCGTCCCACTGGAGCTGTGTCCCGCAGGAGCTACATTCAGCTCAGACCTGAACTTCCAGCCTGGAGCTGCATTCTGCAGGAGCTGGAGTCCCATTCCTTTCATTCCTGACTCTTTTGCTGCAGCCGAAAAACTTTCCTGATGTCAGGTTGCCTGCGGCCCCGGCCCTGTTGGCCTCACAGATCTCACTTTACTGGTGATGACCGGGTAGTGCTCTCTGTATTTCCTCACGATGGTTGGTCATTTTGGGGATGCCCACTTGACCCCCGTTCGCCCTGAGCTTTCAGAAAGCTATTCCTCCCGGGTTTTCCCTTTGTCTCTCTCTTACTCTTATTCTCTCTCTCCTTGTGACTATGGGTACCTCTTTGTACCTGAAGCCTCACCTGTCAAATATGGTGGAAATATGACTGTATGGGGTCCTGTCCAGCGAGGTTTCAACGAGTAAGACTGCATCACCTGGTTGAAGAGGGTCCGTTTTAATTCCTGCGTGTTCTCTTAGGAGTTTGTATAGAAGCATGAGATAGGGCAGGTAGGACACAAGGGGAGGAGGAGTGACAGGAAAGTTTTAGTTGATTAAGAAAGGTGCCCATAGAACAGCTCAAAGGGGCTAAGGCCTGAGGGGGCTCTAGGGGTTGCCCGAATTTGGGTGAGGGCTAATGGCAAAAGATTGGGCCAGGACAGTCTGAGTTCAATAGCAAGTTTAGTGAGATGATCCTTGAGAATGCCATTAGGCCTCTCAACCTTACCCGAGGATTGGGGTCAGTGGGGGATGTGGAGCCTCCAAGTGATGTTAAGGCCTTTGGAAACTAGTTAAACAATCCGAGAAGTGAAGGCTGGACCGTTCTGTTACTGGATGGAGACAGGAAGTTCGAACCTAGGAATGATCTGCTCAATGAGGATGGAGGCGACAGTGTTAGCAGTTTTCCTGGAGGTAGGGAAGGCTTCTATCCAACTGTAAGAGAGTGCTATCCCCAAATTACAAATAGTTAAATCCTGTGTCAAGGCCTGACCAAAATGGTAGGGACTGTCCTTGAAGTCTTGGGGTAGGCCTGTCCATATCAGCTGTTGAAACCTAAAGAATGTAAGGTCTTCCCATGTGAAGGCAAAGAAGTCAGAATGGAGATGTCTCAGACCTAGGGATCAACTAGATCAGGGGTCAATGGCACAGTAGGTACTGTCAGGTCATTAGAGAGGGTAAGAGTTAAAGGCTGAAGGAGATGGGTGGTAGTATTCTTGGGGTGTAATTGGAGGGTGGCTCCTAATAATTGGAGAACATCTCTGCCTAGGAGAGGAACTGGACAGGATGGAATGACCAGAATAGTGAGTGAATGGGTGTCTCTCTGGGGCACAGGCCAGCTTTACAGTTCTGTTTGGGGAAAAGGGATTGTCATCAATCCCCATAATTGAGACCTGGGAAGGAAACAGAGGCCTAGAATGGGCAGGCAAGACAGAATAGGTAGCCCCCGTGTCCACAAGGAATGGACTTACTCGCTGCCTGGAGCACTACCCTGGGCTCAGAGAGGGCTGAGGGGGTCTTTGAATCTGGGCTTCTTCAGTCTTCTGCGAACCCCAAAATTTCAGGAGAAGGGACTGCCTGACTGGTCATACCCCTGCGTAGAGGTGCCGAGGAAGGGCCAGCCATGGGGCAGTCAATCTTCCAATGTCCTGTCTGCTTACAGGTGGGGCATGGCCTGGAAGGAGTCCGTGGGTTTGGGCATTGGCGAGCCCAGTGACCTTCCTATCCATATTTGAGGCAAGCCTCTGGTGGAGAGGAATGTTGGTTCCCCTCTGAAACTTTTGCCGGAGATGTAGGCCTCAGGGCTGCTGCCAAGGCCTGGGTTTGGGGTGTTACCTTTTTCTTCTGCAATGGAGCCTGCTTTAAAAGCCATTTTTACCAGATCTCAGATAGGGGTCCAAGGGTCCTCCTTAGCTCATTTGAGTTTTTTTTTCTTTTTTCTGATATCATAGGCCAATTGAGTAATGAAATGGGTTGCTAACACTGTAGCCCTGATGGGAGACTCAAGATCTAGCTTAGTGTATTTGGTTAGGGCCTCTGTAAGGCGGTTGAGAAATAAGGATGGATTTTCATCAGGATTCTGAGTAATGTCCTTCAGTTTATCAAAGTTAACTACCTTATTAGAAACTGCTTGCATGCCTGCTATAAGATATTGGACCATGCGAGCACAGTGACAGTGACCATCTGTTACTTCTGTTCCAGCACAACCAGGAATTAAATCGGACCCTCTTCAACCAGGTGATGCAGTCTTACTTCTAGAGCTACATTCTCAGTCGTTGAAACCTCGCTGGACAGGACCCCATACAGTCATATTTCCACCATGCTGGGGTCCAGCAAACTCAAAAGTTTCTCACCAGCCCTCTCCTGTTACTAATCATTAATCTCTCTCAAGCTTCTATCCCAACCCACAGATGGTGCTTCTACATCCAAGCGGCATGGCAACAGGATGGCACCACCCGCTCTCAGTTTATGGGCCAAGGCGATTGCCCTTTCACTGGCTGTAATTGGGCCCTTAATGTTACTGGATTCAACTAGGCCACCTCATCCCACTTATGTTTAGCAATACTATGCTTCATAGCATATCAAACTGAGGAATCCTGTTGAAGCCATATCACCAGGAGGCTGCCCCACCTGCTGACAACAAGACAACCCCAGAGGAACTTCAAGAGTCATCTCCTAGACCTCCCCTTTACTCCTGCTCTCCACATCCCAACTATCCTCTAAAGCTTCGCCTGTCCTGCGTAACCACACATACTCCACCATGACTCCCACTCTTCTAATTGGTATTTTCACTGTCATCACCCTTCTCCCGGGGACATCATCGTCCTCCTCTTATACTTGGAGATTCAAAGTTAGAGAGACATATGTCCAAGGCAGCACTCATTATACTCGCCTGGTTTCTTCAGTTGATTGCGCCCCTACAAGATGTAATGCATCTATCTTCCTTCCCCTCTCCTCCCAGAATTCTGAACTTTTAAAAACAGCCACTAGGCCTTACCTTTGCTTCTTATATGATCAGACACAGGATTACTGCAAATGGTGGCCCAAAATCTATGGGGGGTGCCCCTATTGATAATGCAACATTCATAACCCACGTGCATGCGTTGGGGGTTCCTGCGTTGGAAATTTCAGATCGATCTTGGGGGGGCTATCAATTGGCTATCATTGACCCCAACCATTCATGCTGGACCTCTAGGGTAAATGCTTCCTTCTACTGTGACATATCCTCTTCCACCCCCTGTGGCTCCATCTCCATCTCCTGGGAGCTTCAACCCTCCCAGCCCTCAGTAGCTATAATCTCTACTGACATAAAGCATTCCGAACAGCAGTTGTTAGGCTCCATACAGGATCCATATGAGCCTAATACCGGGAGTTCACCATAGTATTCATGGCTACGACTACTTGCCGAAACCGTAACCTTCTTAAATCAAACCCTCCCCGCCATTGCACCAACTCATTGCTACTTATGCGCCTCTCTGACTCGACCTTTGCTTGCAGTGGTTCCCTTAAACTTCTCGGCTTCTGACTTCTCAAATTTCTCCACTCCATCTGCCCACCATTCTCTCCGGACCCTTTCACCTGATGCTCCATTATGGGAGCCCGAGGAGTCTAACCATACTGTGATTCCCTGGCGCTGCTTCCTGGGCTTGGGTGTCTCCCAGTCAGAGTTTTGCACTCCAACATCACCTTTAACTTCACCCTCTATGCACCACTTGGCTCATTCTTCTGGTGTAATGGTTTTCTCACCACTATCTTATCCACCAACACCTCCGCCCCATGTATACTGGTAACACTTGTCCCGCAATTGACTCTCTATGCACCTGATGAAGTACAGGCCCTCTTGTCTCCCCCTGTGCAAAGTAGGCGGGCTGCTTTCCTTCCAGTAATGGTGGGTCTCTCACTGGCTGCATCTGCGGCAGGAGCAGGAATTTCTGGTGGAGCTCTAGGACACTCCTTATGGGCTGTACAGGACTTAAAATTCTAAACTTGAACAAGCGCTCACTTCTACAGCAGAATCTCTAGCATCTTTACAAAGGCAGGTCACATCCTTGGCTCAAGTTACTCTTCAAAACTGACAAGCTATAGACTTATTCACGGCCAAAAAAGGTGGAACCTGCCTCTTCTTGAGGGAAGAATGCTGTTACTACATCAATGAATCAGGCCTTGTGGAAACTAATGTAGGCTCACCGACTTGGCTACCTCTTTGAAAAATCCACCAAACCAAAACCCATTTGCCACCTTCCATTTAGCCAACTTCCAATCATGGCTGTTGCCTCTTTTAGGGCCCATATGTCTCCTTTTTCTGATGTGTCTGTTCCTGCCCTGTCTGCTTCGCTTCCTACAGGGCCAATTACAGAATATCTCTAAGCAAACTTTCAACCAGCTTCTGCTTAGGCACTATCAGCCTCTGATGACTGATGAACCCCCGACATCTTCAAGAAAACAGCTCACTCAGTGCTGAAGCTCACTACCAGGCACGATGGAATGCAACGGACATCGGACAGTGGAAGACAACGAGCTGGGAGAATCTCTTAATCTGCCACCCTGGATTCTTGAGTCTTTATGTCCTTTTAAGCCTCCTCATGGCACTTGGCCTCTTCTCTGTCAGTCCCCCAACATGGAACTTCTGCCAAGAACTGATCTTTGCTTTAATCTTTATCTTCATCCTGTTTTTGTTCGCTCTGATCTTCTTCAGGTGCTGGTGACACTATGTCAAGGCAACGCTTCCAATATTTCCTGGAGTCTCTATTACAGGACCAATGGCTGATACCAACAATCTCCTCCATCCAGGACTGGTTCGATGCCATCGACGACTTGTGGCTTCAGGGAATTTTCATAGACTTCACCCCTACCAAAGCAGCTGTCTATAGCCACTGGGCTTTATTTCTGGTTGCCATGATATCCCCCGACCTGCTCCCTGAACATTCCTCCACTTCCCCTTCTAGGCCCTACGCCACCCCCACACAGCAGGAAGCAGCTGGATCTGAACAATGATGCCCCAGTCCCTAAGAAAACAAAAAGGGAGGAATATTGGGAAAAGGTATAATGGCAGCCACATCCCCAAAACCCCAACATGGCGTATGAGGAGCTTCTCTTCCTGCCTCTCCCTTTCCCGCCGGCACCAATTCTCCCGCCAGTGCCAATATTTAAATCCCGCTGACGGGAACCTTAGCCCCAATAAGAACTAACTTCTTGGGCTCCGGAACTGACATCTGGAAGAACTTACCAATAAACAGGTGGCCCGTCATTTACCTAAGCCCTGCCACCTCTCCTTAGATCTATATAAGCCCACAGCCATTGTAATAAAGTGGAACCTCTCCGGTGATTTGCGTCGTGTGGTGTCTTTCATTCGTAGTGTGGTGTCTTTCAGGTTACAGAGGCCAAGTGGCCAAGCTTGGCAGTGATCTAGAGGCTTGGCCAAGCTCCAGAATGGGGTTTCTAGGGGCTGGTGGGGGACCCCTGGGCTATAGCCCCTCTTGCTGGGAGATTCATCACTTTGCCCTTAGTCACTGAGGCATGCAGATGCCACGCACACTGCTTGGTCTTTGGGAACTGTGTTTAGCATTTGTGATCTTCACTGGATCCAATCTGTGAAGGCAGGGAAGAGGCACAGGAATTGGGAAGCAAGGCCCTTAGGAAAGTGATTGACTGTGGAACAAAGAAACTTCAGGATCGCACAGCAAGGAACTGGGTATGCTGGGATTTGAAGTTAGAAATGTCTAAATCTTTACACACACACACACACATACACACACATACACACACACACATTCCAGCAAAGATAAATCCATACAACCAGCCTTTGATGGTTATTATTTAGTATCATCTTGAGTAGCAAAGATGTGTTGACTAATACCATTTAATTGACTTACTTTTCTTACTATTTGAAATTTTCATCTTTATTTATTAAAAAAACATTTAGCTTTACTCCTAACCAAAGGATGAACACAGGAGTCAGCCCTGTTGTTGATCAAGACTATCTGAATCAGCTTGAGAGATAGGGAAACTGAGGCCCAGAGGTTGGATGGCTCACCCAGTGAAGAAAAGATGGAGTTTGAACTTGAACACAAACTCTCTGAACCCTAAACTCTGTAACCTAAGCAGATACCCAGGAGCCTTCCACAACCCACAGGAAATGCTACCAGGGGTTGAGCTGAGAGAAAAACGGAGGGACTGGAAATATGAAGAAAGGGGAATGGCCCCTGTAGATTTCCCTGGGTGAATTTGATTCACTTTTATCCAGGTGGGAGATTATAGGTTATATAACCCCTCCCCTCAATAATGCAGTCTCTTTCCTGATGGTATCCATTCCCAGAAAACTTGAATCTCAGGGTGATCAGATTTCAGAACAAGCTGATCTCTCAGAACCTATTTATGCAGGACCTGGGCCCAGGACACTATCTAACCTGGTGCCATGGAGCTGGGAGGGGCCTTCACCATTTTTCTGGCACTCTGCTTGTCTTGCCTTCTCGTCCTCATTGCTTGGAAACGAATCAACAAGAGGGGAAAGCTCCCCCCAGGTCCCACACCAATTCCTTTCTTGGGGAACCTGCTCCAAATCAGCCCTAATGCCCCTTTTCAGTGTTTCATGAAGGTAAGTTTGTTCATTTCCTCTCCTGGGGATAGAAGCAATGAATCATATAGCCAGATACGTGTAGACCTTATGACTTCTGAAACAGACTCTGAGAGACTGAGAACCTGAGAATTCTGAAATTCCAGGTGCATTGGAATAAAAGTCTCATGATCTCAGGACTTTGGAATCACAGGCTCAGGATTTTGGAATCTTATATCCTTGAACCTAAGGACTCTCGTACTTAGATTTTTACTAGTACTTTGAGACTCTGTACCATGAAATCTCAGGCTTCTAGGAATTCAGCATTTCAGAGAGAGAGAAGTATAGATCTCAGAGTTCATGTAATCCAGCTCCATCATTTTACAGATGAGGAAACTGGCATTTCAGAGTTGAGGATGGTTTGTGCTCAGGATCCCAGGAGTGAAGATTTCCATGCCTTTTCCCAATAGTCTTTCCAAGATTACCTTGATCTGTTGTACCCATATTTATATCCTCTGAATTCTCCTTCCCCTAAAATCCTTGACTGGTTTCTATGTGTGCTCTAATTGAACCCTCCTCTGGTGTCCTGCTTCACTCCCAGCTCCGGAAGAAGTATGGCCCCATGTTCACTGTGTACCTGGGCCCGCGGCCAGTAGTTATTTTGTGTGGACATGAACTGGTGAAGGAGGCTCTGGTTGACCGAGCAGATGAGTTCAGTGGCCGTGGAGAAATGGCTACATTAGACAAAAACTTCCAAGGTCATGGTAGGTAACTACAATCACCAGAAATTATTACAATGTACTAAGTGTGTTCCAGGTTCTTTGGTAAGTGCTCTACAGGAATTATTGCATTAACTCCTTTGAGAAAGCCATTAATATTAAACTAATTTACAAAAGAAAAAGCACTGGTGAGGAAGATGAGGTAATGTCCCACAGAAGTGCTGGAATCACTTTGCTTTGAAGACATCTGATTCTAACATGATCACTTACTATGTTATTTCAGTTCTTACATTCAATGAATTAGTGCGTGACAATCTTTGTGCACCAGTTGAAGCATTCATAGCCAACCCTGTTTCTTATCTTCATACACATACCTAGCACATAGGTCTCTGACTCTTAGGAGGATTATTTTCTAGTGTTACCCACATACCTACTGTTAATTCCCTATATACTTTAATCCAAAGCAGTTTCATTCATTCCATCTTTTCAAATCTCTCTCCCTCCCTCTGATTTTTCTTCCTTCTATCCATTATTCAAATCCACCAAAGCATATTCATTATTCTTTATATGCAAACATCTATTATATTATGTATATATCAATTAATATTCCACCCATCCATCCATTTCTTAATCCTTCCATCATTTGTTTATCTCTTAATCTTTCCATCTACCTTCAAACCATTATCCATTCATCTCAAACCATCCACACATTAACATTTCACTTAGCTACTCAATCTTTCAATTTTCTACCCATTGGTCATATAGTCATAAACTCTTCCTTTCATTGATAAATCTACCCGGAAATGTTATTAAACAATTTACCAATCCACACAGCTGGTGATTTCTAAATAAATATTACTACATGGTAACTCCTTCAGTGTAGGTGTATTGATGTACAAGTACAAGCTCCTGTGTATACATATGTGTTGATCTAGAGAATAGGTGTGGTGCACAGAAAATAGAACTGTGTTCTAATTCCAGGGTGCTGTATGTGGCATTAAACCCTACCTCCTCCACCTTCCCCCCCACTCACTAAGTAATTTACCCAGTTCTAGCTCTTTCCTATAGGAAACTCTCTGTAATCTCCCCACCATTATTCCTAGCCTGACTCCCTTTTCCTCTGCCTCAGTCTGGACTGCTTTTGAGGGTACTGAAGGAAGGGAATCTTAGTCTCCCCATAGAGCCTGCAAGGTCAAGAGGAACTTCTTCAAGAATAAAAATCATTTATAGTCCACCCTATCCTTGCCTAGCACACAGCTGAGCACAGAGAGGGGAAGGGAGGCAGGAGCCTGACACTCAGATCCTGGCAGGTATAGCTATGGCCAATGGAGAACGATGGAAGATTCTCCGACGTTTTTCTCTGACCATCCTGCGGGACTTTGGGATGGGAAAGCGGAGCATCGAGGAGCGGATCCAGGAGGAGGCTGGCTACCTGCTGGAGGAATTCCGGAAGACCAAGGGTATGGGGGTCACAGGGGAGGGCTACTAGGTGACTGGGTGCTTATGGAGAGTATAGTTATAGAAGATGGACCTTGGTGGAAAAAAACACTCAAATGAAGAGGATGGAGAATATTATAGATATGCTAAGCTATCAGCCATGTTCCATGGTAAAAATCAACATGGATGGCCCTCAGAGACCATTTGTCTAGAACCTTTTACCTCTGGATCTCACTGTGACTGTGTGCCCATGATATAATAATATGTAGATTAGGATGATATATGAGTTTGTGTATTTTTTTGGAGGCAGGATCAAATTTCATTATGTTTATAGATTTTTATTGTGGTGAATAACATCAAAATTACCATCTTCACCATTTTTAGTTGTACAATTCAGTAGGGTTAGGTATATTCATATTGTTGGAAAACAAATCTTTAAAATTTTTTTTTCATCTTGCAAATCAAAAACTCTTTACCTATTTCATTATTCTTTTAAAAGAATTCCAATTCCCAACCAAAAATAGGGTCTGTAACCAATGAAGTTTAGAGAGAAAAGACCCAGGGGCTGAGAAATATGTAAAGAAAAATAGATAAGAGCTAGAAACAGAGATAGCTTTCTTTAAATCAGATTTTACATCTGGATTCCATGGATAATTTATAGGATCTTTACAAAGGCTTTGAAAAGACATGTACCCTCACAAGTTATTTGTCAAAATGTGCACTTGTAAATATGTACATTTTTTTCTGAAGCAACTGTTTCCAAATCTACTTCCTTGACCTGCATTCCATTTTACAGACGGTGCAGCTGAGGTCTTGGGAAGGATTTCCTTCATAGCCTAAGTGGAATCCATGGTAGAGTTAGACAGAGTCCAGGCATCATTCTTCTTCTTCTTCTTCTTCTTCTTCTTCTTCTTCTCCTTCTCCTTCTCCTTCTCCTTCTCCTTCTCCTTCTCCTTCTCCTTCTCCTTCTCCTTCTCCTTCTCCTTCTCCTTCTCCTTCTCCTTCTCCTCCTTCTCCTCCTTCTCCTCCTCCTCCTCCTCCTCCTTCTTCTTCTTCTTCTTTTTTTGTTCTTTTCAGTGCTGGGAATCGAAACCAGGGACTCATGCCTGCTAGGGAAGCACTCTACTACTAAGCTGCACCACCAGTCCTTCTTTTTAAAATATGGCCCTTACCATTGCTTTCCTCCCAAATCTGTGACTCATTTTTTCTTTTTTAAGTCATAGATAGACACAGTACCCTTTTCTTAATTTTTTTTAGTTGTCAATGAACCTTTATTTTATTTATTTATATGTGGTGCTGAGAATCAAACCCAGGGCCTTGCACATACTAGGCAAGCACTCTACCACTGAGGTATGACCACAGCCCCAGATACAATATGTTTTTTAAAATTTATTTTTATATGGTTTTAAGGATCACACCCAGTGCCTCACATGTGCTAGGCAAGCATTCTACCATTAAGTACAACCCCAGCCCCAAATTTATGACTCTTATCCACAACTGCATGTAAGCAACAATGTAACAAAGAAATAATTAAGCCTCACCAGCATTTATTGAGTGTTAAATCCATGTCGGGCACTGTGCTAAGCATTTTGCATGGATCATAACATGGAATCTGCATGAACAAAGGAGGTGGTCTTTAAGCCAGTTTCCAGATTGAGAAATCTAGACTCAAACCCCAAAATGAGCTAATTCACATATACTATTAAGCAGTAGATACAAGACCCAAATCTACCAATGGATGATTCCACATCCCTGATTACTAATTTTCACCTCCAACATAGACAATTTCCATCACCAGGTGCCCCCATCGATCCCACCTTCTTCCTAAGCCGTACTGTTTCCAATGTCATCAGTTCGATTGTCTTTGGAAGCCGCTTTGACTATGAGGACAAGGAATTCCTAAACCTGCTGCGGATGATCAATGAGAGCTTCATAGAGATGAGCACCCCCTGGGCACAGGTACCACTGGTCACTTCTCTGCCCACTTCCAGTCTGAGTTCAATAGGCACTTGCCTGTACCTCACTTAATCTTCTCCACAGCCCTGGAAGACAACTATCAATATGCCCAAATCTCTAGGAAGCCAAAAGCCACACCTGGTTCTCAGACCCAGCACTGCATTTTGAGCCCAGCTCCCTGAATCTAGACACAACCCGCCTGGTGACCAGTACCCACTCCTAAATAATCTTCTTTGCCTGTTCCCCGCAGCTCTATGAGATGTACTCAGGAATCATGCAATATTTGCCAGGAAGACACAAACACCTCTACTATATGATAGAGGATCTTAAGGACTTTGTTGCATCCAGAGTGAAGATCAACGAGGCATCCCTTGACCCCCACCATCCCCGAGACTTCATCGACTGCTTCCTCATCAAGATGCACCAGGTGCTTGCTTCCCTCCCCCAATACCCTTCTCTCATCTCCTCCGGGTATCTGAACCTTTAAGCCCCCTCTGCAGAGGTTGGGGCAAAAAGAGCAAGTACTCCCATGCTTCACTCTATCCATAGATGGGATACAGAAATTATGAAAGTAGAAACTCTCACAACCTTTAAACTTTTTTTTAAGTTGATGAAATAAAATTTATTTTTATTGACATGCATTAAATGCATATATTAGTGGGTGATCACTGGTGTGATATTTCCATACATCATAAGGCAGGCACTGATCAAATTCAACCTTTCTTTTCCACCCACTTCTTTCCAATCACTAGTAATAACAATTCTTCTTTCTGGTTGAGTTTTTAGCTTCTACATGTGAGAGAATATGCGGTATTTGTCTTTCTGTGTCTGGCTAATTTCATTTAACATAATGACCTCTGGTTTTATCCATTTTGCTGCAGATGGAAGGATTTCCTTCTTCCTTGTGGATGACTAGCTTCCCATTGTATATGGATATGGTACCTTTTTTTCTATCAAAAATAAGATTCAAATCCAGAAATTTTAGTAACAAGGAAACTGAAAATCTTACATTTTTCCAATCATATATGCCAGAGACTTAATGGTTGTAGAAAAGCAGAGTGAATCTTTAGCATTTTCGAATTTGGGAAATTTAGAAGCTTAGTTATTTTTAAAAATATATTTTTAGTTAGATGGACACAATGTTTTTCTTTTATTTGTTTATTTTTATGTGGTGCCAGGGATCAAACCCAGTGCCTCACACATGCTAGGCAAGTACTCTACCACTGAGCCACAACCCTGGCTCCTAGAAGGTTAGTTTTTTAAAAAATTGGAGCTCAATCTTTAATAATTTTAAAGTCTTAGAGATGTAAAAATTTAGAGGCTTAATACGTTGTATCATTGATTCTTAGAATTGTAGACATCTGTAAATTTCTATTTTTATCTTATAGAACCTTAGCCCTTGGATATGCAGATGCTAACACACAACAAGTGGGTAGGGGAAGAATAGAAATTCACTGGATTAGACAAAGGGGAATAAAGGGAAGTAGGGGTGGATAGGAAAAGAAAAGGCAGTGGAATGAATGGGACATAACTTTTCTATGTTCATATATGAATACATCACCATGAAACTCCACATCATGTACAACCACAAGAATGGGATCCTAATTAGAATAAGTTATACTCCATGTATGTATAATGTGTCAAAATATACTCTACTGTCATGCATATCTAAAAAGGACAAACAAAAAAGTAAATAGGAAAAAAAGAAACTTAGTACTTAGTAGTTTAAAATTATAAACTCTAATATTTATAATTATAAACTTCAAATCTTACAAGGCACTGCTCCCTTCTCCTCTCTCCTTCTCTGTCCACTCCAGCTGCAGTGCCCTCTGCCCTGTTCTTCCTCTAACACACCAGGATCAGGACCTCAGCTCCTGCCTCAGGATCTTTGCTCTGGTTGTTTCTTCTCCCAGCTTGGCTTACCCATCTATTGCCTTTTCAAAAATGCCTACACTATTCACAGGGAGAAAATAAAGACTTAAGATGGTAGCTATTTATTATCTCCTCACTTTCAGGAAAAAAATGATCCCCACACAGAATTCAACCTCAAGAATTTGGTTCTTACCACGCTCAACCTCTTCTTTGCGGGCACAGAAACAGTGAGCTCCACACTACGCTATGGATTTTTGCTGCTAATGAAGCATCCTGAAGTGGAAGGTGAGTGTCCTCCCGGAATGGCCCATCCTATCTGGCACCTCCTGGTCCTACCAGGACATAATCTTGAAAATTTAGGGTTCCACAACCTTAGATAACTCTTCACCCTTCAGAACGCCAGGACATGGGATCTTGAAATCTCTGGATTGGGGGCCACTAACCCAACCTTCAACTTGGTGTCTCTTGTAAGAGGCAGCTTCAAACCACATACATGTGTTACCTTAAAGTCCTGGAGTCAGAAGTTCAGAGAGGTTTGACGAGGCTGAAACCAAGGGGGGAGCCTTTTCCAGCATTAACAGCTTCCTCTTTTGTATTTCTGGGTTCGTGGCTCTTTCTTGCTGCTTCAAGGCTAGTAGTGCAGATCTCTCCTTGCCTCCTCAGCTGCCACGTCCCCTTTTCCTACTCTGGTCCTCCAGCCTCTCTTATAACAGACACACGTGATTGATTATACTAGGGCCCTTCTGGATGATCCAGGCTAATCTCTCCCTCTCGAGATCCTTTATTTAATGGCATCTGTGACACCTCTTTTGTCCTTTTGTTGTCCTTTATTACATAACTTTCACAGGCTTCAGGGATTAGGAGGTATAGACGTCTTTGATGACCACAATGGAGCTGAAGGTATTGCCAAAATCAAATAGAATCCATCTTCATTCGGCTACAGTCTGGTCTGGTTGGTAACTCTAGTCATGAGAAATTTGTTTGTCACTTACAAAAAAAAAATCTCCAATTTGGACACTCTTTCTAGTGTGGCAGTTTGAACCAAGCCAAAGCCTTTTTTTTTTTTTTTTGGTTAAAAGGCTGTGTGTGGAAGCCCAGCCGGAAGCAGGATATTGGCCTGCTCATCTGTCTTCCTTGGCTCATTGGTGTTTCCAGGTCCAGGTCAAATGCTCCAGCTAGCATCCAGGCTGGAGGCCTGTGCCTCCCAGGGTCTGATGGACATTTCTTGAGTACCACTGATGTGTCGGTTGTCAAGTGTGGATGATGGCCTTCACCTCAGAGCTCATTTGCTGGAGATTCTTAACTTCGTGGCATTCGCAAACAGAAGCTCCTCCTGCCCTCCCTGTCTTATTTTCTGCCTTCTTCCAGACAAGATCCATAAAGAGATTAACCAGGTGATTGGCCCCCACCGGATGCCACGTGTGGAAGACAGGGTCAAGATGCCTTACACAGATGCCGTCATCCACGAGATCCAAAGACTGACAGACATTGTGCCCATGGGTGTCCCCCACAATGTCATCCAGGACACTCATTTCCGAGGCTACTTTCTGCCCAAGGTTTGGTCACACTCTCACTGTTTCATTCTCCATGGCACCCTTCTCTCCACGTGGTCCTCCCTTCCATGGATTAACCAGGCCTGACCCTGCTTAGCTTCCAAAATCAGATGAGGTCTGGTGGGTGCAGGCTAGTATGGCTGCAGACTCTTGGTTCACCAACCCCTGTCCAATACTGATTTCTTCTAATTGCTCCCCTCTTCACCCCAGGGCACAGATGTCTTTCCTGTGATTGGCTCAGTCCTCAAAGACCCCAAATACTTCCGCTACCCAGATGCCTTCTATCCTGAACACTTCCTGGATGAACAGGGACGCTTCAAGAAGAACGAGGCCTTCGTGCCTTTCTCCTCTGGTAGGTTTCAATGTATGGGTTTCTCCAGGGACATTTTAGAACCTTTTCTTGAAGCCCAAGTCAGAGTGGAAGCTGAAGACTATGTACTGAAACTCTCAAATCCTAAAATTCCTGAATCAGGGAATATTAAAACCACTGGCTCTCATGTTTAGAAAAAAAAATGTTAGAGTAGAGCAACAAAATTTTCCTATTAAGAACCAAATACAAAATATTTTAGTTTTTCCCAGCCTTGTGATCCTTGTCTGAACTACTCACCCTTTATATTGTACTATGGAAGTGACCATCAACAACACTGAAACAAATGAGCATATGTGTGAGCCTATGAAATTTTATTTATGGACACTGAAATTTGAATTTCATACTTTTGAAAAATTTTTGAGGAACTGAAATGAAGAGAAGTTTGAAATTCTTGGGTCATTTAGAAACTTTCCATTGGAATCAATGGAATCTGAGGCAGAGAGAAGTAGCTGCCAGTGTTGAGCCCTTCTAAGAAGCAAGTCCTAGCTGAGCATGGACAGGAGGAGCCCACTGAGTCTTGCTAATGACCCTATAAAGTGGACACAGTCATGACTCTTGAGATGCTGATGAGGCAGCTGAGGCCCACTGGGGTGATCAGGCCAGATGCCTCCCAGGCCCTCAGTACCTAGCAGATATGACCTGACCTCCCACCCTGTTCTGTGCCTGCAGGAAAACGCATCTGCCTGGGGGAGGCCCTGGCCCGCATGGAACTCTTCCTCTACTTCACCTCCATCCTTCAGAACTTCTCTTTACGTTCACTGGTCCCCGTGGCAGACATTGACATCACTCCCAGGATGTCAGGCTTCGGCAACATCCCCCCAACTTACAAGCTCTGCCTTGTGGCCCACTGAGCGCCCCCTACTGGCCAGGCAAGACCAGTCTGAGAGCTGAGCTCTTCTTCTTGCTCCCGGACACACCCACCCTCCTCATGTCTCCAAATTCTCCCCATAACCCTAAGAGAAAGCACTCTCACTACTGTGATGGGACCACAGGTCAGAGGATGACATCCCAAAACACACAGCTGTATGTCTTTGTTTTAGAAAAGCTACAAAGTGCCCAACATCTGGCACAAGCCCATAGGTTTAAGTTCACAGTTTCCTCTGCCTTGTTTCTAGCTGCAGCAAACTTCTGTAGATTCTGTCTTTATGTTGTTCCCTTGCCTGAGCCCTGATAGTGATCATAATATAGTTCACAATCTTTTCTGGTTTATTTTGATCTGCATTCCCCCCAATAAAATCAACACAGAGCTCAAGACTGTTACATATAGGAAATTTATTGTGCATTGTGTGAAACAGTATATAAAGTACAGAAAACCATCTGAAGTGAGCTTTTGGACTTCCTCATCACTGGTCATCTTCTCTGACAGCCCCATCTCCAGGGACTCCTCACTTGTTGGGCCACCACATGTGACATTCTTGCCTCGAGTATCTTGAGTGGCATTACTCTCCCCACCATAACTTTTTTTGCCATCCTCACTCTCCTGATTGCTCTGATCAAACACCAAATTCTGCACACTACCCATTCCATTTTGAAGGTAGTTCAGTTGTTCATAGCCTATTATTCCATTTCTAAACTCCTGATGAGTTATTTTATTTATTCAACCAAAACGTATCAAATATCCAACATGTGCTGGCACACCCTTCATGGACGTAGGATCTTTCAGTGAAAAATAACTGATAAAATTCTCGCCCTCATGGAGCTTAGGTGCTAGTGCAAAAGGTTGACAATGAAGCATAAAATTTGATGATTTTAAATAGTAAAGGTTGCTATGTGTTGGAACATAATTGGTCAGCTTACAAAATCAATGAGAATTCTGGAAAAACGGACTATGAACAGAAATAGGAAAAAATGAAGCTCTGATAGAACCATCCAGTAGGGGATGCTGCCACCTCATTCAGCCCCAGTCATGAACACCACAGCCCAAGACTAATGACCTCTGCTGCTGCTGTAGACAACTTCTTGTTTGTGTCTGTGTTTTTGTGTCATACCCTCAATGTTCTAGGCAGGATAATTCAATTAGCCACATTTTAAAGCCTGGGGGCACAGGATGTGGTGAGGATGAATAAATAGTTCTTTGAGTTGTGATGGGGGAGCAAGGACTTGCCTTTGATCAGGGATATCATAATAGACATGCTTACAAAACCAGAAGGGAGTTTTTTAATTTTTAATTTGTTTTAATTAGTTATACAAGACAGTAGAATGCATTTATGCACTTTGATATATCATACATAACTGGGGTATAATTTCTCATTTTTATGATGTATAATAAACACTAAATGCCCTTCTGCACATTATGTGGATAGGGCCCCCTGGGAAGCAGAGGTTTAGTTCCAGGCAGGAGTGCATCTTTTTGTGGGGCTGGGGTTGAAAACATGTGAAGGAAAAAGAGGAAGGAAGGAGAAGCGTTCAGGGAAAGTCTCCAGACCAAAGTGCAGATGTGACAACTGTGGACAGCATGAAGAGAAGGCAGAGCTGGGCAGGGAGGGACCCAGACCACCATGCTGAGACAGTGGACTCCCCAGTCATCTCAGAAGTACCTCTCAAGTGAAGACTGCTGTTAGGAGTGTCTAGGATTGGGCAGAACGGGCTGTGACCGACACCTTGGCTTATGCTCAGTTCTGTCCAAGCTGCCTTAGAAGAACCCAAATCTGCTCCAAGCTCAGTGGGTCCTGAAGATGCTGCAGCTGGGGGCTCACATGCTCCTTGCTGCTGAATGGCAAGTTCTTTTTCCTGCATCGCTGCTCCTGTTTCTTCTCCTCCTCCTCCTGTTCTTTTTTTGGTGCTGAGGATTGAACCCAAGGTTATACTACCACTGAGTTACATTCTAAGCCCCCCTCATTTAAAAATATTCTTTTGTTCAAACATTTTTTATCTTTTGTGGTGCAGGAGATGAACTCAGGGGCCCTGTACGTGCTAGACAAGTGTTCTACCACTGAGTGACTCCCCCAGCCCCCACCAGACCTTTTAATTTTTTTTATTTTGAGCCATGCTTAGGGCTTCACTAAGTTGCTAAGACTTTTCCTCAAACTTGTGATATTCCTGCCTCAGCCTCTGGAATTGCTGGGATCACAGGTGAGCACCAACATGCCTGGAAAATGGCAAGTTCTTGAATGAAACTCCAAATGTTGCATCTCCACATCTGTGGCAGACACAGATGTACAAAAGCTGTCATCAAACACTAGACGCAGTCCCTGACCACAAGGATGTCACAGTTCAGGACATTAGTTTCTTGTATGAGGGACATTCAGTAAGAAGTACATCATTTAATCTAACAAATAGAAAAAGCCAATTTACATAACAGAAATAATACAGAGGCAGAAAGAAACCCCACAGATGATTTTGATGATTGTACAAATTGATCGTTGAACATCATTTTTCTTCAGCAGGATGCTGATGGGATTGTCAGATATCAAAGAAGTGGAAGTGTTGCCCTGAGGGATGGCTCCTCTATACAGGTAAATTTTGTTCCTCACAGTGTTGTCCAGGAGACCTGGAGGTTCTAATTGTGGAGAATGTGAAGGGCTCTCTCTGGCCCTGTCCTTAGCACCCTCCTGTCAGTTCGCTGGCACTTGGATATCACAGTTTGTCATGCTGCTTCCCCATGAGACAGACTGAGCCTTTCTTTTTGAACTTCTGTAAATTTAAGGTGACACACTATGGTTTCGTGTTTCAGTCTTTGATTACCGAGGACTGGACTTTGTGTGTTTATGTATGTGCTGCATTTGAACCTTAATAACCTGTGAATTAACTCCTTGTCCATGTGGTTCCTCTACTGTCAGGATATCTCTCACTGACTCTAAGTTGTTTCACAGTTAGGAAAGTATCTCATTTTGGGGGGGCAAGGATTGAACCCCAGGGGCACTCAACCACTGAGCCACATCCCCATCCCTTTTTATATTTTATTTTGAGACAGGGTCTAGCTAAGTTGCTCAGGGCCTCACTCAGTTGCTGACGCTGGCTTTGAACTTGCAATCCTCCTGCATCAGCCTCCCAAACTGCTGGGATTACAGGCACGTGTCACCTTACCTAGCTGGTAATCCCACTTCTGATGGTGGTTAACAGGATTCTACCTAATGCTCTTGCTCTTGAATTTTCATGTTTCTAAAAGGTATTTCTTCTGAAGTAAAATGACTTCTAATTTTTCTTTTCTTTTTTAATGAACTATCTCTAGTTTTAGAAAGGCTTTTTCTTCTGTGCATGTGTTCATCTCACCATTCCATTAGGGCATACAAACGTCAAAATTATGAGGACATAATTTTGTCCTCATAATGTTCTTTCCAACGACACTTGAATACGGGAATTCAGTACAAGGTAAATGATGAGCATGCCCAACAATAGAGGTGTGGTGGATCCTACCGAATGGGTTATGCTGATCATTGAAAAGTCAAAATCTAAATTCAGTCACATTATGTTATGTCATATATAATTAAAATAGCAATAAATGAAAAATTACATTTTAAATTCTGCTGAAATATGTATTACAAAACTATCTTCTGGATATTCTTTGCAAACATGATCAGTGACTCCATTTTTCTTTCAAGGTATTAGATAATTAATTAGTATTATTCTTTAAAAAAGAGAAAAAGTCAGACTCCTTGAAAGACATTAACAATAATGCTTTAACAAAATCTCTCATTTCCTGTAAATACCAGACTGAGACAAAACCAGATATCACTCCCACAGGTTTCTTCTTTCTCTCCATTGGGTTTTCCCTGTGGGTGAGCATCTGAGGTGATGTAGGTCCCTCCCATTGCAGGTGAGAAGACCACCTGCTGCTCTGCCAAGAGTTCTCTTTAACCACTGAAGTAATGGTTTTAATGACACCAGTCATAACCTCTTCTTCCCATTCTTGGAGGGAAGAGTGTGAAACACAGCTGGTACTTCTTTCCCTGGCTCTGCGTGTCCATTGTGATAATGCCTAGTTACATGGGGCAAATGACTGCTGGTGGTGTGTTTAGTAGGACTTGGGAACTTTTAAATTCTATTTAGTTTTAATCTATTTAAATTGAAGCACTGATATTTGATTCATTTATTAAGACAAATATTTGGGACAATTAAATATTTGATAAGAAAGTTTAATTTTCCAGTGGTAAATTTTATTACATCTAAATGCAGATCAAGAATCTCAAGAAAGAGTAGAGTTTATAGGTCAACATATCCCATATATGTAAAATACTCACCATATTTCAAAGACATACTGAGAAAAAGGGTTGTAAAATCTCAATAATAAGAAAACAATTAAAAAGCAATGAGTATTTTAAATACAATCGGTCAATAAATATATGAAAAAATGTTCAACATCTCTAGCAACTAGAGAAATGCAAATCAAAACTACTCTAAGATACCATCTCACTCCAGTCAGAATGGCAATCATAATAATACAGGCAACAATCAATGTTGGTGAGTATGTGGTGAAAAAGGTACACTCATACTTTGCTGGATTGCAAATTGGTGCAACCACTGTGGAAAGCAGTATGGAGATTCCTCAGAAAACTTGGAAAGGAATCACCATTTGATGCAGCTATCCCACTCCTCATTTATAACCAAAGGACTTAAAATCAGCATACTAAAGTGATGCAGCCACATCAATGTTCATAGCAGCTGAATTCACACTAGCTAAACTATGGAACCAACCTAGGTGCCCTTCAGTAGATGTATGGATAAAGAAAATGTGGTGTATACATTCAATGGACCATTACTGAGCTTTAAAGAAGAATAAAATCATGGCATTTGCTGGTAAATGGATGGAGTTGGAGAATATGATGCTAAGCAAAATAAGCCAATCCCAAAGAACCAAAGCCTGAATGTTTTCTCTGATATGCTGCTGCCGATCCACAATAAGTGGGTAGGGTGCTAGGGAAGAATAGAGTTATTTTAGATTAGGTAGAGAGAAGTGAAGGGAGGGGTGGGGCTGTGGGGATAGGAAGGATAGAGGAAACAGATATTATTACCTTACATACATATAAGACTACATGATCAATGTGGTTCTACAATATGTGCAATCAGAAGAATAAGAAATTAAACCCCATTTATGTATATCAAAGTGCATAAATGCATTCTATTGTCATGTATAAGTAATTAAAATAAGAAATTATAAAGTAACAACAACAACAACAAAAAAGCCAATGTAGCTTTTTAAATTGGTAAATAAGGCTGGTCCAAATGCAGTGGTGTTTATGACTAATTAAATTGGCAAATAATTGTTATACCAAAGACTCTTCATCAAAGAATATATATAAGCAGCAAATAAGTATAGGAAAATTTGCCAAACATCATTATACATAATGAAAACATGAATTTAAACCATAAAGAAACATCTGTACATATTATAGAAAGACTAAAATAAAACAAAAGTAGCAACTGCTGGCGAGGATACAGAGTAATGTAAAACTCTGTATCTCTTCTGCAAAATAGTGTGGCAGTTTCCTATAGACACAAACTTACCAAATAACTCAGCAATCCAATCCTAGGTATTTGAAAAAAAAAAAAAAAAAAAACGAAAGAAAAAGAAAAACAAAAACTTTTAAAACAAAATTCTATATCAGAATGTTTATAGTAACTTTGCTGTATTTTTCTAAATTGACAAATAACAAAATTCAAATACCATTTGCAACATTTTGTTCTATAAAATATACCTTGTGAATTCGCTAATTAACATATGAATAACTTTCTATACTGATTTGTTTTTTGGTGGAAACTGTTAAAATGTAATACTACTCTTAGGAATTTCCAGTATATGTAATACATCGTTATTAACTCTAGTCTTCATATATTGTACAATAGATTCCATTGTTACCGAAAGCTTGGGCCTTGCCCCTGATGCAAATTCAATGATGAGGACACTGGTTGAGAAAAAGTATAAAGAAGGTTTATTGCTTTGCTGGCAGAGGAGAAGCACAGGGGACTCCTGTCCCTGAGGCTGTGATTTTGCCCATCAGGGTGAACGGAGGATTTTTAAAGAAGAGATTCATTCCATATGTTCCCTGTGGGGAGTTTTGATTGACTTTTTAATTTGGGAGACAGCCATTTCTTGGATCTTCTGGTGCTATCCCTGAGTTCTGAATTACTCAGTTCCTGTGGTAGATGTGTGCTCAAAGATGGAGAACTCAGCCCGGGGTGGGGGTGGGGACGACAAGGTAATCCTTTTGGGAGAAGAGAAAAAGAAACACATCCATTTAAAAATAAGCCTCAGTGGCAGAGCAGCAGGCTCTATTCAAAGCATGAGGTGGTGCACTGTTACACCACGGACACGGTGTAATTTCCAGTCTAATGGAAATTTCATCTATGGAGTCTTTACTCACAGTGACAAAACCTGGAGACAGCCCCAATGCACTTCAACAAGTAAATGGAACTGCAGCCCATCAGCATAGTAAAATAATACTGGGCAACCACAAAATAAGGACTATGGGGCTGGGGTTGGGGCTCAGTGGCAGAGCGCTTGCCTAATACATGTGAAGCACTGGGTTTGAGCCTCAGCACCACATAAATAAATAAAGGTATTGTGACTATCTACAACTAAAAAAAAAAAACCTTAAAAAAACCCAAGACTATATGTCACCGTGTGTACAATAATGAAAGAAAAATAAATTAGACTTCATCAAAACTTAAATTTTTTTAAATAGCTTTATTTTTTTTAGTCATACATGACAGCAGAATGTATTTTGACATATAATGTACATACATCAATCTTTTGTCTATTCTATTCTGCTGCCCTTCCTATCTTAAAATTTTTACGCACCCCAGGACTCACTATTCAAGAATATATATGAAGAATTCTTTCAGTTGACAACCATAAGATAGTCAATACCAATAAAGAGTGGGCCAAGGATTTGAATAGTCATTTTGTTTTTTTCAAAGAGAATACATAGTGGCCAAGATGACATGGAAAGATATTCAACATCACTATCAAAGAAATGTGAATAAACCCCATGTGACAGACATGCCACTTTGTGCCTGTTGAGATCAATGTAAATGGAAAGAGCTTCTGGCTTGGACTTTGAAAGGGAGAGAGCTTGAGAGTCATTTGGCTCATCTTCACAGCCAGAAAAAAAAGCTGAAATAACTGAAAATTAATTCTCGGGTCCATCAGAAAATTATCACACAGAAAGCAGGTCCTCTGAATGCTGGAGAGACAGAGAAGAAGAGGGAGTCACAGCTTATCTGAAACAGAAGCCCATGGAGCCCAATGTGGAAGGAACACTGACACTGTCATAGATGAAGCCCTGGGCCTGAGAGTGGCCTAGTTGTGGGTTAAGAACTCCTGCAGAGTTCTCAAGTCTGAAGAGGGACTGTTGTGAGGTCAATGTCCAGGATCCCAGTTGTAAGAAACACGCTTACCTGTCCAAGCCCAAAAAATGGACTAGGAAACAAGGAACAGTAAAAAGCAAGGCTTTACTTTAATGACTGTCTTGAAACATCGGGTGCTGGTGGTCAGGGAAACACAGTTGGGTAAACCAGAGTTTTATCCCTCAGAGGACAAGATCCTTTTCCCAGTTCCTCTTTGGCTGAGTACTATGGGGTACATAATCTTTCCAAACATTGCCTAGGGTTTACCATCTCCTAATGGGTTATTTAAAGAAATGTACCTTTAGTTGTACCCACGTCCCTTTGTTCTATTGAGGCAGAAAAGTCTCCTTGGACTGAGTGCCTTTGGGCTTGTGCACAGTTTGTTTCTGTGGGTCAGGTGGCCCCTTCCTTCTCACTTCCTGTCAAGCGGCTGTGACATTTTACACTCCAGTATTAACTGCTTCAATCTTTTCACTTTAGTCTCCCAGCCAGCTGCCTTTCTTTCATCCCAAGTCAGTTTACATTTAAAGCTAAATACTGTATTCTGAAAATGGAACACTGGACTTTCCATTTCCCACACATCAAATCCCATGTTGAAGACCCTTATGAAATGAACTCAGAGTATTTCTGTGCTCTGCCTGATTTCAAGGGCAAGGACTTAAGTAGGGCCTAAGCAATATGGAGGCAGGGAAACATCTAACTCCAACCTCTCCAGCTTTCCTGTCTTACAGAAGGAAATCCTGACAGCGTTTGTGAAGTTCACACAACAAAGGCAAAGGCCCCGTGAAAGCCCAACTTTACTCAAAGGACTGTGAAGATCTGCTTTCCCTTAGCGCCTTACCTTCACGTTGACAGGGATCCTGCGTTAAGTACACAAGATTGTGGTGAAAGAACTCAGATACTGACGCCATAATCTCATTATGCCCAGATGCTAAGTGAGAAGGAGTTTCCAGGGAAACCTAACGATGAAGGCAAAAGGACACTAGAGGAAATAGAAACATTGACATCTATGGCTACAGCAAGCAGGAAGTATAGAAGAACCCATAGCCACCAGAATTAAACCCTCATACCTAAGGCCTACTTACCACAGTGTATTGCCCAATCCATCAAAGTCCAGCTTCCATCAAAAACATGACCCCAAGGCCTTCCAAAAGGCAAGAAGGAATAGTGTGAAGAGACAAATCCAGGAACACAGCTGTTATGGGGAGCCATGGCAGAAAACACTCTTTTGAGTCCAAATTTAAAATCTAAAGAGAGCTTTACTTACTTGGCCAGGGACTGTTACCCAGTCATAGAGACTCAAGCTCTGTGGGAGAATAGCTGCTTCCTGGTCTGCTCCTTGAGAATTTATGGACAAAAACCACAACTCAGTGGCTTGCTTAAGCATCAAGTAAGTAAACCAATCACAGAAATTAAAACATGAATTAGCAGGACCTGTGGGCTCTAAGTAGGACTGGAATTTTCCAGTCAACAAGCAAGTAAGCATCAGAAGCTAAAAAAAGCAATTAGCTTTTCAATTCAATTGACCACATTCCTGGGTTCAAGCAGGTGCTAGACAACCATATCCTGAGGGGTTAGCGTGGGCAAGAATTTCTTTCAAAGTCATGTAGACCCGCAAGTGCCCTCAAACCCAGGATGTAGTTCACCATGAGCAACGCTGCATCTGAGTGGAGTACAATTTATGGGGTACAAAGTACAGAAAAATAAGTTTTTATAAGAAGACAGCTTTCCTTTCTGTTTCCCAGAAATGGGTCACACAGTTCTCTCTTCACAGGGACAGTAACAGAAAAAACCAAGATGGAGTCTAGAACAGCTAAGATGGAGTCTCATATCTTTTTGCTCCTATGACTATAGTGACTCCATTCCTGCTATCCCAGTAAGGCAGGAATTGTTACAAGTGATTAATCAGTTTCTACCACAGCAATTGTTTTACACACTCAGTAATAGTAACTTATTTGATGCCTACTTGAAACTACAGTCACCTTATAGTCTACATACACACACTTATCTATCATTTTACTAATATCTGTAACCCTTATGTCCTTTATCCTATGCAAGGCTACAAGATCAAGGTGATATATTTGTTCATGGCTACATTGATCTTACCTTATCTATATTTTTTTTCACTTTTTAAATTTTTTTTATTCTAATTTGTTATATATAACAGCAGAATGCATTACAATTTATAATACACATATAAAGCCCAGTTTTTCATATCACTGGTTGTATACAAAGTATATTCACACCATTCATGTCTTCGTACATGTACTTTGGATAATGATGTCCATCTCATTCCACCATCATTTCTAACCATATGCCTCCTCTCTTCCCCTTCCACCCCTTTGCCCTATCTAGAGTTCCTCTATTCCTCCCATGCTCCCCCTCCCTACCCTAAACTTTGAATCAAACTTCTTATATCAGAGAAAATATTCTTTTATTTGTTTCTTTGGGGGGGATTGACTAACTTCACTAAGCATTATCTTCTCCAACTGCATCCATTTACCTGCAAATGCCATGATTTTATTCTATTTTTATTGCTGAGTAATATTGGTATTAGTTCTTCTTTAAAGGTCTTGTAGAACTTGGCTGTGTCTCCATCTGGTCCTGGGCTTTTCTTGGTTGGTAGGCTTCTTACCTTATCTATATTAACCTACTAGCTTATATTTATCTATAACTATACTGACTTATTACCGTTCACTGTTCTATATCCTTTTCCTATGGTTTAAATCCTATGTCTTACAGTTACATGATTTTACTACTGTTACTTAGGCTTAATCCTGATGAACTTATCTATATATTTATGTTATACTTATGTCTTACTGTTGTTTATCTATGTTATCTTACCTTATTCCTACAGTCTATAACCTATGCCTATGACTTATTGATTATCTATGTTATCTTGCCTTATACCTATAATCTATAACTTATATCTATGACTTATTGATTATATTGATCAGTTCATACCACCAGCCTCAGGTATGGCAGAGAATTGGGATTTAACAGATGAGGAATTATGTCTAATTATATAAAAAAAGGAGCCATCAACCCACAATTATGTATTCGGCAAACTATCCTTGAAAGGCAAAGAAACAAAGCTTTCTCCAACAATGAAAATGGAGAAAGCTTGTCACTGGTGGATTTGCTTTATGAAAATATTTAAAGGTTTCCAACGAGAAGGAAGGTGATATGGGTCAGAAACTTGTATATACAGAAGAAAGAAGATTAGAAATAACAGAGCTAAAATAAAGCCTTTTATTTTTCTAATTCTTAGTTGATCTAGTGATGTTCATTAAAATGTTATAAGAATGATGAATTCTTGTATCAGAGCATATGGATAAGTGAAATGAATGATAGCATGCCTCAAGGGAAGAGAGAAAGGAACTTGGATTACTCTCTTCTAAATTGCCAGCACCTCCCATGTAACAGTATGGTGTAAATAGATGTGGATTAAGAGTTGCTGAAAACCACGTCTGCAAACTTAGTGTAAACACACACACACACACACACACACACACAAATCTTAAGAAGTATAACTGATGTGCTAAGATACAAAATAAAGTGTAATCAGATAAAAACAAGTAATACCAGAGAAGGCAGAAAAATGGGGAACATTTTAAAAGATCCAATTGATAGAAAACAGGTACAAATAGGATAGGCATTAACCTGAATGTGCCAACACTACATTAAATACAAATGGTTTAAATATGCCAAATAAAACTCAGAGACTAATAGAGTGGATACAAAAGTAAGACTCTCCTACATGGTGACTACTAGAAACCCACTATAAATATAAAAATACAAAGATTATAGGTAAAGAGTTAGAGAAAGATATACAAAACTAACAAAAATACCAACAGAGCCAATATGGCTATATTAATTCCAGAGACAGGAGACTTCAGAGCAAACAGAATGATCAGGCATAGATAAAGGCATTACATCACAGTTGTGATGGAACCCAGGTTTTTTTTATTTGCCACTCAAAAAGGGCAATGACTCAAGGACAAGTTGATGGGGCAAGGGAAAAGATTTAATTAGAAAATTACCTAAGCAAAGAAGATGGGATGCTATCACCAACTAAGATCATCTCTGGGTGCAAAGGGCTGAGATATTGAGCAGGGACAATGAGAAAGAAGGTTACACTCTGAGTAAGATCTTGTTCATCCAAGGCCTGTGCTGTCTTTTCTCTGTGGCAATATCCTTGAGATAACAATCTTCTTTCCTCTCCTGAGTCAGTCTCTATAATTTAAAAATGTTTTTATTAATTCTTTAGTCATACATGATAGTAGGGTTCATTTAGACATACACATGCATTCATGTAATATAATTGCTCCATTTCAATACCCAGTTTAGATAAATACATTTCTTTCCTGAAAGTTAAACATTATTCCAATTTTAATTAAAGAACCAGATTACCACACAGCAAAGGAAACAATTATGAGTGTGAATAAAGAACCTATAGAATGGGAAAAAAGTCTTTGCCAGCTATTTTTCTGACAGAGGATTAATATATCCAGAATATATAAAGAACCCCAAAAGCTTACCAACAAAAAATAAAAAAATAAACCTAATAAGTGGGCAAATTAAACAGACACTTCTCTAAGGAAGATATACAAATGATCAGCAAATATATGAAAATATGTTCAACATTATTAACAATTAGGGAAATGCAAAATCAAAACTACAATGAAATTTTACCTCACTCTATTTATATGGCAATCATTGAGAATACAAATAACAATAAATTGTGGAGAGAATATGGGGAAAAAGCAATACTTTTACACTGTTTAGATTGTAAATTAGTACAACTACTATGAAAATCAGTATGGAGGTTCCTCAAAAGACTAGGAATGGAACCACCATATGACCCAACTATACATGCCACTCTTTGGTATTTACCCTGAAGAATTAAAGTTAGCATAATATACTTGCATACCCATGTGTATAGCAGCAAAATTAACACTAGTCAAACTATGGAACCAACCTATGTGTCTGTCAATGGATGAATGGGTAAAGAAAATATGGTATTTGTACATGATGGAGGTTTATTCAGCCACAATGAAGAATGAAATTATGTCATTTGCTGGTAAAAGGATGGAACCAGAAAACATCATGTTAAGTGAAATAAGCCAAACTCAGAAGTCAAGTTGGGTCATGTTTTTTCTCATATGTTACATCTTATTCATTCTGATTCATAAATTCAAGGACTCTGGTACCTTTTAGTCTTGTAACTCTGAGATTCAATAACATGAAATCTTAATATTTGACAATTTAGCACTTTAGAAAGAAAAATGAACCTTTGAGTTTTAATGTAAGTCTGTCATTTTGCACCTGAGGACACTCGGATTTGGAAAAGAGATGTTCCTCCAGGAACACAGGAGTCGAGATGTCTATGCCTTTGTGCCGAAAGCTTTCCCAAGCCCAGGACTTACCTTTACCCATTACCTCCACATTGTGTCTCCCAGAACTCTACAACCTCTACCTGGATTGGTATGTATGTGGTTCTCCAATCAGATTTCTCTTCTGTGTCTTTACTCCCAATCAGGGAGATGTTTTCTGTGCATGTGGGTCTCCAGTCAGTAGTTATCATATGTGGACATGAATCAGTGAAGGATGCCCCGTTCGACCAACAAAGCAACGAATAATATAACATTTATAATGCACTGCCTGTGTTCAGGGTACAGTCACAAATACTCAATATGGATCATCTCCTAAACTCTTTTTGAGAAGTATTAATATTTCACTAAATTTGCAAATAACTAACTGGAAAGTGACAAAGGTTAGGTAGTGTTACACAACATGGCAGGAACACTTCTTTTATCTCAGGCCATAAGCCTCCAAAATTTCCTCCTGGGTTACTTCTGCTTAACCCTTAATGCATCAGCTCCATTGTCTGTGTGTCCACTCAAGTCCTTTTGGCTAACTTACTTATCTTTCTTCATGCACACATATGAACACATGTCCAACACTGCTTGCAACATATGCTCACTTTTTTGTGTGTGTGATGTTGGAGATTGAACCCAGGGCCCTGTTCATGAAAGGCAAGTACTCTATTAACTGAGCTATATCCCCAGCACCCCCCCCCCCCGCAAGCTCATTTGTTAGGATTACCCAAACCTCTGTCCCTGACATCATTCCTTCCATCTATTCATGCAAACACTTTCACTTCATCTATCCATTGTACATTGTCCAAAGTCCCATTCATTCAAAAGCCCTTAGATTCATTTCCATTTCCACCTAATCATCTATTATTCTCTCTCATTTTTTCCACACACATGCATTAACCTTCATACATTCAACTGGATGATTTCTATTCAACGAGTCTTTCAACCATTTTATCTCTTTGATTCTGAGATCATCCATCTATCCACCCTTTACCCTTTCATTAACTCTTTTGTCTATCCATTTCTTCATCAATCCAGCCATAAATTTTTCCTTCCATCCATCCACACATTCTGGGATACACTCACGCTTTCATAAGTTATCAAATATTCTGCCACACCCCCCATAGCCGATAGTTTAAAAATATTACTTCGTAGTAAGACTTTTTGCATCATCAAATTGACGTCCAGGTGTGAGGTTGTGTGTACCTGCATGTGCAGGTCTGGGGAATCCTAGTAGTGCTTAGACTCACTTTTTCAGGGTCCTCCATATGACCTTCAAGTTATCTGTCCTTCCACTTTTTTGTGCAGCAACCAGTTATTGGTCCCATTCTGGCTCTCTGGCCTCTAGGAAACTGACCCTCATCTCCCAACAATCCTCTGTAGCCTGATTCCCTTTGCCTCCACTGTACCCTGAACACAGGCAGTGCATTATAAATGTTATATTATTCGTTGCTTTGTTGGTCGAACGGGGCATCCTTCACTGATTCATGTCCACATATGATAACTACTGACTGGAGACCCACATGCACAGTTCTAGATTGTGTTTTGAGGAGCAAGTAGGAAGAAATCCTTGTTTCCCCATCCCCCTTGGCAGGTTAGAGAAGATTCTTCGAGAGCACAGTGTAGGATATTCATATACAGACCCTCTGAGGGTCCAGCACTGTTGGACACAGCAGGAGAGGAGGCAGGAGCCTGACACTGACATCCTTGCAGGAGTAACCATCACCAGTGGGGTCTGATGGAATATTCCCTGATGCTTCTCCATGAGCCTCCTTTGAGACTTCAGAATGCGAAAGGGAACATTTTCAAGAGAGGATCCAGAAAGAGACTGGCTTCCTACTAGAGAAACTATAGAAACTAAAGGCAAGGGAGCCACAAGGGGAATGGATAGTTAGAGTCAAGTCAACATGAGAAAGATAAAATGCCTTCCCCGGAAAAAGATAAAATGCCTTCCCCGGATCTCAGACCCAGCCCTGGACTGAGTTCAGCTGTCTGACTCCAGACTCAGCCCACATGGTCCCTGGTGCCCATCACTGAGAAATCCCCTTTACCTATTCCCCACAGATTTGTCACACATATACTCCAGAATAGTGCAATCTGTGCTAGGAAGACATAATCACATCTACTAATTGCAGGAGAATGTCAGGAAATTCATAGCCTCCAGGGTTCAGATCAAGAAATCGTCCCTTGACCCTCAAACTTCTCCAGACTTCATTGATTGCTTCCTGGTCAACAACCAGACACATCTTCTTCTCCAATTCTTTCTTCTCCTCTCATGGTGCCTGCCTCTCTAAACCCCTGCAAACACATCGGTGACAAAATAGCAAGTATAGTTTTTGCATGGTTTACCTTGATGTAGGAATAAAATACGGAAACTGTAAAAGTCTAAATTCTTTTGATTTTTGAATAAAACCAGAATCTCAAAACTGTTGAATCATGGAAACTTAAAATCTTATAGTTTTCTAACCATGTAGGCCAAACATGTAATTCTGAGGAAAAGTAGAATGATAACTTTAATTTCACAGACTTTTAAAAAAGTTAAATGTTTATACATATGTATGTGTGTGTGTGTGTGTGTGTGTGACATTTTAAAGCATTTATGTAAAAGATATCAAAGAATACTACAAATTATAATGGATATGTTAATGGTTTACAGTCTTAGGGATTTAGAAACTAAGAAGTGTAACACTTTTATCTCAGAGAATCTTAGAATATTAGGCTTTCAGATTTGAATATTTTTAAGGCCACAGAACCTTAGCACTTCAAAAGTTAGAATTATATATCTTAATTTTTAGAATTTCCTGAAGTTCCAAGACATTCTACTTTCCACCCCTCCGGTTCTCTTTATTGTTCCACAGCCCCACCACTCTGGCCTCCCATTGCTCTTCCTGGGGCACACCTGGCATGTCCCTGCTGGAGGACCTTTGTTCTGGCCATTGCCTCTGCCTGGAACATCTCCCAGGCACCCATAGATTTACCCAGCCAGTGTCTTTTCACCAAGTCATTCCTTGAACACAGGAGGTAATAAGAGGGCTTTTAGAGTGCCCCTGCAGCCTAAAGCTCCTGAGTTAATGCAGGAATGTTGAGGTGAAATGATTAGATTATGAGAGCTGTAACCTAATCAATATATTAATCTATTTGATGAATTAATAATTTGAAAGGACTACTGGGTGGTAACTGTAGGCATGTGGGGCGTGGCTGGAGAAGTTGGGTCACTGGGGGTGTGCCCTTGGGGATCATATCTTGTCCCCTGGCTCCTCCTTGTCTCTCTTTGCTTCCTGGCTTCTATGAAGTGAGCAGCTTTCCTCTGCCATGCCCTTCCACCATGATCCTCTCCTTCACCCTAGGCCTAGAGCAGCAGTGTCGGCTGACCGTGGACTCCACCTCTGAAACTGTGAGCCAAGATAAAGTTTCTCCTCTAAGTTGTTCTTGTCAGGTGTTTTAGTCAGAGTGATAAACAGCCAACATGAAGGCTACTGAAAAATGTTCCATATCCTTTTCAGTTTCAGAATAAAAATTATCCCTGAGAGAATTCAGACTCATCAACTTGGTCCTCACCATCCTCCACATCTTCTAGGGTGGCACTTGGCAGTGAGTTCATTCCTCCACTGTGGTTTCCTGCTAGAGATGGAGTATTTTGAGGTGGAAGGGGAAGGCTCTCACATTATCTCTCCTCATGCTTTCTCTCCCAATAGGATGAATATATAGTCTAGAAATCTTAGAATCCTACTACTTAAACTCTTCAAACTTTAGAAGCTCAGGGGATAGTGAGCACAGAATCATAGGTTCTTATCACATGGAGGCCATTTCATATAATCTTCTACTTGGTATCTGATTCAATAAAATCCAATTCCCACATGTGGAATCTGGCCTGTTGGGTAAGTCCAAAGATAAGGAACTCATTATCTTGCTTAAAATCAATTTCCAACTGTGTCCCCTTTGCCCTTTAATACACTCAAAAACAAGCCTTTGACTTTCTCCTAATGGGTATAATTGGAGAGACAAATTCAAATCCACTCAACTTTTCTAGCCTCACCTCCATCATTTAACTTGATTTTGGTCATTTAAATAATCATATGTTTATTGACAACTCTCCCATGTGCCAAGAATGTTCCTAGTTACCTGTATAATGGATTGTATATAATCCCTTTGGTCATCTGCATCATTATTTCTGGCCTCTAGCAGCCAAAATCCATGAAGAGATTTACTGGGAGATTGAACTACAAATGGATCCCCAGTGTAATAGACTGGATCAAGTTGACCTACATGGATGCAGCAATTCATAAGATACAGAAGGTGACAAATAGTGTACCTTTTGGAGTTCCACACAATGTCACCTGGGACCTTGTTTCTGAGTGTTCCTTCTCCCGATGGCAGGTTTGCCTTTCATTGCTGATGCTCTATCATACCTCTCTCCTCCTGGTTCTCTACCCCCTAGTCCAACGCTGATCTCTCCTAATTGCGTCCATCTTCACCCCAGGTCACAGTTGTGTTTCCCCTTCTTGGTTCAGTCCTCAGAGACCTGGTAAATATATCTGCTCCCCAGATGCCTTCTAACCCCAGAACTTCTTGGATGAGTGGGGCTGCTTCAGGAAGAGAGAAGCATTTGTGTCCTTTTAATATAGTAGGTTTCTGTGGTCTACTTTTCCCCTAAAGGAACATGTCAGAACATGTCATATTTGGAGTTCAGGTCAGTATGGGAAGTAAAGGGACATATCATAGCACCATAAACAACAGGCAGAAAGATAAGAGCATTCTTGAATCAGGGACTACTGGAATCCTTGGCTCTGACCTTTAGGAAAACAGAAACAAATATGGTGATAGCATTGAACAAGGGTGAGGAACTTTTCTTTATAAGATTAGAAGAATAAATATTTTAAGTTTTGAGGGACAAAATCCTCAATGTCACCTACTCCTTTAGGTTGCTGTTGTATCAAACTGATCACAAACTTCTACAAAAAATGAACGAATGTGTCTGAGTTCCTAAATAATTAAAATTTTCAGTTTATATAATTTTCCTATATAACCAAATACTCTAGTACTTTTGGCTTTTCAAAACCATTTTTCAATGGAAAAACCATGCCTACTTTCAGCCTACGTGAACACAACCAACAGGTAGATTGGTCGGATAGACGGTAGTTTGCGCATCATGGTATGAAATTCATCACAATGGCTTTTTATAAGGTGGAAATTATGAGAAACCTGGACTCAACACCATGCATGGGCAATTGAACACCACTGCAGCACTTACCAGTGGTTGGTCCTGGGGAGTCACATCAGATCTCCATCTGTGAAATGGACCTTCATCTCTTTAAACCATGGGAAGGATGCTTCACAAAGAGTATTAAGTGTGAACTTTTAGTTTTTTCTCCCACCAGTGTCTGGAACTTGATGCATTTAAAAAACTTTTGGGGAATTAAAATGAACAGAAGTTGGAAGTTCATGGATCCTTTAGAACCATTCCCTGTTGGACTTAGTGGAATCTGAGGCATCAGAGGCATTGTGCAGTATTGAGCTCCTCTAAAGGAAAGTCCTAGCTGAGCACCAACAGTAGGAGCCCACTGTGTCTTGCTACTGACCCTATAAAGTGGATACAGTCATGATCCTTGGGATGCTGATGAAGCAGCTGAGGTTCAGTGGGGCAGGCAGGACAGATGCTTCCAGGCCTCAGCACCTTGCAGGTGTGACCACAGGAAAGCACATCGGCCCAGGGGAGTCTCTGGCCAGCATGGAACTCTTCCTCTACTTCACTTCATCCTGCAGAACTTCTCCTTATGCCTGCTGGTGCTGCCCTAAGACATTGATATCACTCCCAGATAATTGTATATAAGTAACATCTTGAGAACCTGTGAGTTGCACTTTATGGCCTACTGAGTACTCCCTTCTTGGAAAGCAAATAACCTTCAGGTAATAGAGGTCTAATGTGTTTCCAGGTGCACCTACCCTACTCATTGCCCCAAATTCACACAAATACACTAAGACAAGTCAGTATTGCTACTTAGATGGGACCACTGGTCTTTTGGGAATTGGTGTGGGCCTTCAAGAGGTGGGTCTTACTGGAAATACACAGCCACCCACCTTCAACAGGCAACAGAAAAGCAATGACCCTCCTGAGATTCAATGTAAGCCAGCAGGTTTTCCATTCATCTGATCAACTCTGTTTGTTTCTGTCTGTACCAAATTCTTTTTTTAAAAAAAAATATATATATTTTTTAGTTTTAGGTGGACACAATATCTTTATTTTATTTTTTTATGTGGTGCTGAGGATTGAACCCAGTGCCTCACTCATGCCAGGCGAGCACGCTACCTCTTGAGCCACATCCCCAGCCCCTGTCTGTACCAAATTCTTGTTGCATATTCTATGTCTTTCAGTTTGCCCCTCCACGTGGGCCAAAATGTAGTCTGCATTCGTTCTCCCTATCATCTCCCTCCCCTAAAAACCAAAATCCAAAAACCAAAACCAAAACCAAATAAAACAGAAAACCCAAAGCATCCAGGAACTCAAGGCTGTCACGTATAGTAGGTTTATTATGTGTTGAATTGGATATCATTGTGGAATACCAAAACCATTCCAATGGCCTTTTAGGCTTCTATTACTCATTCCTGTTTTCTCTTAGATGAATAGTGGATATTTATGACTGGTTTTGCCTCCCTGTAGAGTGCCCCAGCCTTAACCACTTTCATCTTTACACCTTCAGAGGCTGTCTTCAGTACTGTCTGGGTTTTCCAGGGAAGAAAACGGTCTCTGATTCTAGCTGAGGTGGATCCTGATGGTGCTATAGGTGGGGGCTGTCTGCTCACTGCATTTGAATGAAGATCTGAGTAGCACATTTCTACGCCTTCCACAGACATAAACACCTACATCTTTAAAGCCATGATATTCCTTCCTCAAACAGCATTTCAGAGCAAGTTGCTATGGTTTAGATATGATTTGAATTGTATTCCCCCAAAGGTATGTGTGATTACAGATTTGGGACCTAATGGGGGTAGATTTGGAAGGTGGTGTGGACCTTTAAGAGGCAGGGCCTAGCAGGAAGTCCTTAGGTCATTGCTGGGAGGTGGTGGTGGGGATAAGGTTGTTTTTTGGTGACTCCTTGGTAGTTCTTGCAAAAGGTGGAGACTTTATAAAAGGGTTACCGTAAAAGGAATAAGCCTGGCCCCATCCAACTCTCTGCTCTTGGTTCAAGATGTGGCCACTCTTCTGCACGAGTGCCTGCCGTCTGCCATGGCACTTTGACAGAGCTTTGTACTGATGCCATTTAGACTTTGAACCTCCAAAACTGTGACTCAAATAAACCTCTTTTCTTTATGAAGTTAGCTGCTGTGGGGAATGGGTTGGAATGTCAAACTGACCAATACGTAAAGTCGGTGCCAGGAATGAGATTTTGACTACACTCGAAGAGGCTCAAGTATCTTTGGGATTGGTTCACTGGCAGAATTTGGAGAAAACAGACTAGCGAAAGCCTTGAATGTCATAAGCAGAGCATTTCAGGCAATTCTGGAAAGGGTCTTTCTTTGTTGCAGGACTTTTTTTAAAGGTTCAGTTTTCTCACTTGTCAATTGTCTGCTCAGGTTGTCTATTTCTTCGTGGCTCAGTACTGTGGATTTGTGTCGAGGAATTTATTCATTTCTCTTACATTTTCCCATTTGTTGGCAAATGGTCACTGATAGGAATTGCTTATTATTCTTTGTATTTTAGTGAAATCAGTTATATTGTCTGCTTTTCCAGTTGTGATCTTATTGATTTGAGTCTTCTTTTTTCCTCGTCTCAGAAAGAACCTGTTGACTTTGGTTTTCTTCTTTAAAAAAATCAGTGCTAAGTTTTATTGATTTTTCTACTGTTTTTCTAACCTCTATTTCATTTAAAAAGTGTTTTTATGAGTGCATTGTAGTTATGTGTAACAGTGAGGTTCATTTTGACATAAATCACACATGCCTGGAGTATAATTTGCTACTTCATTTCCCAGCACTTCTTTGCCTTCCTCCACCCTCCCCCAATTTTCCTTCCTCTAATCTATTGGTCTTACTTCTATTTTAATAGATTTTTAAAATTAGTGCTTGATAGATATACATAAAGGTGAATTTACTGTGACATATTTATGTATGTACATAGTATAATTTGGTTAATTTCATTCCATTGTTCTTCTCTTTTCCCATCCCTCCTATCCCCCCATCAATCCTTTTCTTTCTCTGCTTTACTGATCCCTTTTCTATTTTGGTGGGGGGATTTAACTCAGGGGCACTTAATCACTGAGCCACTCCCAGCCCTATTTAGTATTTTATTTAGAGACAGCATCTCGTTAAGTTGCTTAGCACCTTGCTTTTGCTGAGGCTGGCTTTGAACTGGAGATCCTCCTGCCTCAGCCTCCTGAGCCATTGGGATTATGGGCAGGTGCCACTGTATTTTTTTCTCACTTCTATTTTTATGGGATTTTCCCCACCTCTTTTTGTCTTCTAATTTTGGTCTATGATATTTGTTATTTTCCTCCTTCTGCTAACTTTGGGCTTCAGTGTGTTCTCATTTTTTTCTAGTTCTTGGAGGGATAAGGTTAGATTGCTTAATTGATAAATTTTTCCTTTTTCAATAAAGGAATTTTCCACTATAAATTTCTCTCTTAGGATTTCTTCTGCTGGAACTCATAAATTTTGGTATGTTGTGTTTCCATTTCCAATTGTCTCAAGGTATTTTTATTTCCTTTTTATTTCTTTGGTCACCCTAGGGGTTGTTAAGAAATGTGTTTGATTTCCTCTATTTTCATGTGCTCCAAGAGTTTTTCTGTTATTGATTCTTGTTTCATGCCATTGTGACCTAAAAAAATACATATTTTTAACTATCTTAAATAAGATTTGTTTGTGACATTCTGGGACAATGTTCTGGGGACGTTTGAGAAGAATTTTTATTCTGCTGATGGGTGGAGTGTTTTTGTGTTTGTTGGAGCTATTGGGTCTAAAGTATAACTCAATTCCAGCATTTTCTTATTGATTTTCAGGCTCGATGATCTGACCATTGTTGAAAATAGGGTATTGAGATCTCCTGATATTACACTAAATTGCAGATTATATCTTCCTTATAATAATTTATTAATTGCTTTATATATTTAGGTGCTCCAATGTTGAGTGCATGTATTTACAACTGTTGAATCTTCTCCTTGAATTAATCCCTTTATCATTATGTAATGACCTTCTCTATCTCTTCATATATACATATTTTTTACTTCAAGTCTATCTTATCTAAGAATAGCAATTTCTGTTTTCTTTCAGATCCCATTTCCATTGGAACATCTTGTTTGCCAAATTTTCAATCTATGTTGTCCTTACTAGTAATGTGTCTAGTGAGTGGCATATGGTTGTCTCTTGGTTTCTAAGCCATTCTGTCTTTTTATTGAAAAAGTTAACCCATTCACACCTAACATAATTATCAATAGGAAAGAACTTCCCACTGTTCTTTTATATTTTCTTTTCTGATTATTTTGTAGGTCCTTCTTTTCTTTCTTCCTAACATGCTATTTCCCTTTGTGGTTTGATGACTTTCTCTGATGATGGTGCTTTTTAATGATTTCTTTCTATATTTGATGCAAGGTTTTTGCTTTGTGGTTACTATGAGTCTTACATAACTGTCTACTTTCAGCTGATAGCAACTTAACTTTAATTGAATACAAAAACTCTATATTTGCCCTTCCTCCCCTCTCATCTTTTTTGATTTTGATGTGAAAATTTACATTCCTAATAATTTTTATTCCCTAACAGTTTATTGCAGCTACAGTTATTTTTAATGATTTTATCTCTTCACCCTTCTAGTAGGGGTGAAATTGATTTTCACACCTCCTTACAGCATTTGAGACTTCTGAGTATGATTATGTGTTGCTCATACTATCGAGTTTTTTTAACTTTTATATTTTTTACTTATGAATTAGCAGCCTTTTGGCTTCAAGAACTTCCTTTAGCAATTCCTGTAAGTCTAGTGCTGATAAATTCTCTTGGATTTTTTTTTTTTGGTCTAGAAAAATATTTATTTTTTCCTTGTTTCTAAAGGACAGCTTTTCCGGGCATTCTAGTTAGCATTTTTTTTTTCTTTTTCTTTAGCACTTTGAATGCGCCACCCTGTTCCCTCCTGGCCTGCAGGGTTTCTGCTAAGAAATTCACTGAAAGCGATATTGGGTCTCCTTCATAAGTGATATGTGATACGTTTCTTATTTCTTTCTGTTTTTGGTAATTTTTTTGTGTGCGTCTCTTTGACTTCTGATAATCTGATAAGGTTATATTTGGGTGAATGTCTCTGGGTTGAATTTGACTACTGGCAACCTCTGAGTTGCTTATACCTGATATTGTTGTCCTTTCCCACATTTGTGAAACTATCAGCCATTATTTCCTAAAACATGCTTTTTAGAAAGCATATCTTTTTATCCCTCTCCTCCTTGAAATTGTATTATGTAAAGGTTAGTTTGCTTGATAAGTTCCACAATTCCTGTAAGCCTTCTTCATTCTTCTTTTTGCTCCTCTAATTGGACAATTTCTAATGTGGTATCTACTGGCTCACTGTTTCTTTCTTCTGCTTGGTCAAGTCTGCTTTTGAAACTTTTTACTGATTTTTTTTTCAGTTAAGTTATTGTGCTGTTTCTGTCTAGGATTTTTATTTTTTCTATTTCTTTGTCAAACTTCTCATTTTATTCATAAATTGGTTTCCAAGCTTCATTTAATTTTCCATCTGTATTTTTCTGGAGTTTCCTGAACTTTGTTTAGAGTATTATTCTAATTCTTTGTCAGTCATTTCATGGTTATCAATTTCTTCCATGTCTGTTATTGGTTCTTTATTAGACTTTTTTTGGTTGGTGTCATACTTCCCTGATTTCATTGTCCTCATGTCCTTACATTGATGCCTGCACATTTGATGATATGCCCACATCATCAGGCCTTTTCTGGTCTTTGGTGGTGATAGATCTTTATCATTTAGTGTAGCCTGTGATTCTGGATGGACCACCTCGTAGTAACCCCAAACAGACAGACGTTGGTGCCAGTTCTCTCATTGGGTTGCATCACTTCCTGTGCTCTGATGTCAAATTATATGCTAACTGTATTCCATGAGACCACTGGCTAGACTCTGCCAGCACTGACAGGGCATTGCAATGATCTCTGAACAGAAAAAAGTCTAGGTTTTCTTCCCTGCTGGGTCGTGCTATGATTTGGAATCTATAGCTGGGCAGGATCATGTGCTTGTCTCTGAGGCTGATGGAGATCTCCAGGTTATTGCTCAGCCACTTGGGGTGGGAAGGATCAGAGCTTGTTCTGAACAGATATGTGTGGAGGTGCACCTGCCTCCCAGCTTAAGATAAGCATAAGAAAAGCACTGAGGCTTGGTGGAGTCACCACTGAGCAGTGGCATTGGGCAGGGCCAGATGGATAATTACCTCCATGGTAATGGCTGACGTGTAGTTGCCTCTCAGCCTGGAGAACACTTAATGACAAGACCAGAGCTTAGTTGGATCACTTCTTGGCTGGTGGAGTTGGGTGAGGTTCAATGCTCCTTCTGTGGATAATCACTGAGCTGCAGTTGCCACCTACCTTAACCTCTGAGCACCAGGGCTGTGTGGTGAAGCCAGCTAGGACCTTAAGCTTGGTTGTCCAGTGGACTGTGCCTTCTGCAATGTGAGGCTATTTGCTGGTCTCTTTGGAGTGGTGCCTCTGTTGGCAAGTTGCTGAGGTCAGTGTGCTGGTTGCGGTGAGCCCCACTTCTATTCTCTGTTTCTAACTGACCCAAGGTGTCTAGTCCTGCAGGACTCCTGATTTTCCAGTGGGAGAAGACAGGAATGAGCCTCCTGCCAAGAGTCACAGAATGATGGGGAAACTGAGTGTCTGCCTCCAATTTGCTTTCTCCATTGCAAAAACCAAGGGTCAAGGGGAATCTTCTGTGTATCAGTGCCAGTTTGGGGAAGAGGCAGTGGCTTCAAAGCAAACTGCTCCTCTGACTCTTTGAACATGGTTTTTCTCAGTTTTATGGTCCTAGTTGGGTATCTCAGCCTCACTCCCAAGCGCTGGAATATTCATGTAGGTACTACTGCCTGCTGTAGTTAGATTTCCTGGGCGAGCAGGATAGAACCTGAGAGCCCCTATTCTTCCATCTGGTTGGTACCACTGCATGTTCTAGCTTTTGTCTCACTTGTCTTTGCTCCCCAGAGACCTCTCCTTAACCTCTGAAAATTCACATTTCTTCCTGTTGTATCCTCCTGTTATTACCCAGGGGCTGTATTCACGGATGGTGAGGTGCTGGGGGAGAGGGAGCATCCTGTAGTGTGTGCATATTTCTCAGTTTTAGTGACCTGTGCCCAGGAGCTGTGACTCTCACGAATGTTTCCCCATTTGTTTTTCTTTTTCCCTGTAGGTGAGAGAAAGAGCATGGCAGCTGGACTTGTGTGTTTTCCTTTCTGCACTTTGAAGGCTGAGGAGGGCTGCAGCTGGGTGTGCTGCTTCACCCAGGCTAGTCTCGTTGGTTAGTAAACTCCAGTCAGCTAGACTCTGGTAAGATGGCTTCCCTTGAGGGAAGGCCTCCTAAGAATATCAGAATGCCTGGGGCACTAGAATGCCCACTTCCTCCCTCTGCTCACCAGGAGCATTGATCTCCTATCTACAGTCTGAAAAGAGGTGGGGTTCCTGGAGGTAAAGCAAGAAAGTGTGTGTGTGTGTGTGTGTGTCTTCCAAAAATGACTCCTCTGGAGTTTTTACCTTTCACACTTGGCCACACTGAATCACCAGCAACTTGCCAACTACAGTTTAGCTTTTCTGATTCTCACAGATTTTTGCTCCTGGGATTCTGCTCTAATAAGTTGTGATTTTCTGTATCTACCTGTCTGTTTCTTCAGTTTTGGGGTCAACAGTTTTTCTTAACACCTCAAGTCTCTGATAGATCTAAGAAGAGTTGTTGATTTTCAATTTGCTCAGTTTTTTTCTTGTGTGGATACAAGGGATAATTTCTAACTCCTTCTGAACATTTACATTTATTACATTTTAATTAATTCAAACATTTGATTCAATTATTGGAAACATTTTAAGTAACTTTGGAACAACTTGGAGATGTGCATCTATCTTTTCAATTTTAAGTTTTATAAAATCTAAATACATATCAAGTACTTCTGGTGAAAATATAGTGTCCAAATTAAGATGTGCTTACAAAGACATGATGAAATGTTTTCTCCCAAAGACTGAGAGCAAGACATGGATGTCTGATTTCACCACACCTTTTTAATATCTTACTGGAAATTCTAGCTAATAAGGTAAAAAAGAAACAAAATACATACAGATTGGGAAGAATTATTCTGAGAAAAATACTCAGATTATTGGATTGTCTGTGTAATATATCCAAGAAAATATACACAAAAAGTTTCTAGAACAAATGAGTTTACCAAATCCCAGGACACAAGATCAATGTACATATGTGTATGTGCATACACACACACGTTTGTATGCCATGTGTGTATGTGTACCATATATGTATACATATATATACACATACAGACTAGCAAAGGAAACTTGGAAATCAAAAATTTAAAAACAGTACCTCTATAATTTGGGCCTGGAAGTCACTCAAATGCCCATGTGTTAAAGCTTGATCTTCACTTTGGCATGATTAGTAGGTGATGGAAACCTTGGAGGCGGGACCTAAATGGAAATCTTAGGTCATCAGGGGCATGTCCTCAAAGGGGATTATGAGACCGAAATCTTGATCTTTTTCTGTGCTTCCTGGATACCAGGAGGCGAACAGCTTATGCCACCACATACTCCCCACCATCAATGTGCTGACTCTCCATAGGTTCAAAGTAATCGGGCCAAATGGCAATAGGCTAAAACCTCTGAAACTATGAACCAAAATAAATCTTTCCTCATTTTCAATTGATTATCTCAGGTATTTTGTTAAAGTAAAGCAAAGTTGATAACTAAAGTACCACATACAACAGCCACAAAAAGTGAACACAAATTAGAGTATAAATGTTGAAAACTACAAACTACTGGTGAAAGATATTAAGAAGCTTAAATAAACACAAAACTGCATATGATTTATCCTATGCAGAAATTAGAATGAATATTCAATATTGACAAAATGTTAATTCTTCTGACATTATAGATTTGATGTAATCCAAATCAAAATCCCTACAGTATGTTCTGTGGATATCAACAAGTTAATTTCAAAATGTACATGGAAAAGCAAAGTAATTTTGAAAAAGAAAAACATGGAAAACACATACTTTCTGATTTTAAGATTTACTATAAAGCAATAATAACTAAATATGATATTAGTGAAAAGCTACACACATTGATCAATAGAATAGAAGAAAGAGTACAGAAACAGGCCCACATACATGGCAAATTGAATTTTGAAAATGTGCAAAGTTAATTCAATGGAGGAAGCACAGCATTTCTACAAACAATCCTGGAAAAACTGCACACCCATATTCAAGGTATTCTTGATCCAATATAAAACTACAAACTGGTTAGAAAAAAATGAAGATGTGTTTAAATCATATCATTCTTTGACTCACCCCTCAAATTCATATCCTTCTTACATGTAAAATATATTCATTCCATCCCAACAGCCTCCACAGCCTTCAGTTCATCCTAGCAACAATTCAAAATGCCAAGGTTCAGAGTTTCACCTGTTGTCATCTAAATCAGATACAGGTGAGACTCCAGTTTCTAACACTTGTTCCTCATTTCTGTCTGAGACCTCATCTGAATAGTCCTCACTGTCATGTCCATTGAGGCAGTTGTTTCTCTGTATCCACGGGTTTCTCATCCTCAGATTCAACAAACTGCAGATGAAAAATAGTGAGAAAAACAATAAAATAATATGACAAGAAAACTACAAATAAAAATGTAGAATTGGTTGGGCACAGTGGCACATGCCTGTAATCCCAGCTGCTCGGGAGGCTGAGGCAAGAGGATTGCAAGTTCAAAGCCAGCCTCAGCAACTTAGTGAAGCCCTAAACAACTTAGCAAGACTGTGTCTCAAAATAAAAAAATCAAATGTCTGCGGATGTGGCTCAGTGGTTAAGCACCCCTGGGTTCAATCCCCAGTACCAAAAAAAAAGGGCAGTATAACAAGAATTCACATTGATTCTCCACTATGATTAGCAACTTGAGCATATGTAGATTTTGGTATCTGCAGGGAGTCCTGAAACCAAGTTCTAAAACATCCTTAATCCTTATCAGTCATGTAATTACATTCTTTAATATTTATTCCAATTCCTTTGGTAACTATCTGCTTTATTTTTCCATTCACCAGTAACTTCAGGAAGTTGGTGGAGTTATTTGCTAGATGCTTGATCCAATAGGAGTTACTCAGTCACTACCAGAAACACACTACTCAGTGCATTCTGTAGACTATGACACCTTTACTCTAAAAAAAAACCATTCTCCTTTTAATGACAAATTCTACATGATCTCATTTATAAGTGGAATCTTCAAAAGTCAAATTCACAGGACAGAGAGAATGGTGATTCCTAGAGACTGGGGGAGGGGAGGATTGGGGAGATCACAGGATTCACTTATCAATTAAACAGGAGGAATCAGCTGGGAAGATCTATTGTACAACCTGGTGACTATAGTTAATAACAATATATTGTATTCTAGAAAACTGATAAGAGGGATTTTCAGTGTTCTTGCCAGAAAAATAAATATATGAAGCAAGACATATGTTAATTAACTTGATTTAGCTATTCCACAGTGTATATACCTATCAAAACATTGTGTTGGATACTGTAAATATATATAATGTTTGTCAATTAAAATATAAATTAAAAAATCCTTTCTACTTTGAGTCTGTTTTCTTCATTCCATATCACCTATTAACTTATGCCCCTCCTCTGTACTCTGTGTCCTTCCATTTTCCTGGTAAAGAGGCATTCCTGTGGCCATGGGTGTGAGCCACCCAAACAACCAGACAGAAAGAACCTTGACTTCTCTTTGCACCATATTAGCCAACACTCCCATGACCTCACCCTGATCCCTGTCATCACTCTGAAATACAAAACTCAAACATTTCACAGCCTGACCACAACTTGTTCTCCATGCTCACCCACCACCTCACTGCCAGTGGCTTGGGTGGTAATTGGTCAATCAGGTCTTTGGTTTTGTTCCAAGGAATAAAAAAAAATAATATAATGTCAAATCTCTCTTCTAAAAAAGAGACTTCTAACATTTCAGAACCTTTTGTTTCAAGCTTACAGGGAGGTGTTTCAAGAACCACAGGAGATTATAGGGAGATTTATGATGTTTCAGAAAGAAAAACAGGTGGGGGAGGGGAGGATTGGGGAGATCACAGGATTCAAGGGCTGATTTTTTTTCCTTTCATATGTGGAAGTTAGACCAAAACAGGAAGAGGGGGATCTTATTTAAATAAAAGGGAAAGCAGTGGAGCAGAGAAGGAGAACTGAGGGAGAGAGAGGAGGATGGGAAAAGGGAGGAACATTGGAATGAAAATGACCAAATTATACTATGTGAAAAAAATATATATATATATCACAGCAAAATCTACTTTTACACACACACACACACATCTATAAAGCACTAATTTAAAAAACTATAAATAAATATTAGGAAGAAGAGAAGAATTAGTACTGGAGAATGAAATAGAACAAATTATTTTCCATGTATATATGATTATGTAAAAATGAACCCCAATATTATGTATAACTATGATGCACTAATAAAAATATGAAAGATCACACTCATTTAAAGCTTCACATAATAAGATGTTGGTTGACAAATGATATCGTGGTTTCCCTGTACTAATATTTAAATTTAAAAGAAGAAGGCTGTTAAATAGAAGATTCAAGATTGCAGATTAGAGGCACCTGCACTTTCCCACTTCTCCACAGAATCAAGCAACTGGAGACGTGCTCCTCATGAAGGTTGGTGACTGTGGGAACGTGCTGAAGTTCAATGGCGGACAAAGTGGGAGAAACCCACAAACTCTGAATCATGGGACTGATCATGCAGCAATGTGGGAAGGGTTGGGAAGAGGAGAAAGAGGGAAAGCACAGCTAGCACAAGAACCAGGACCTGCAAATGGGCAATCTGAACGGAAGTGGATCTGGGGTCTGCTCAGCAAACTGATGCTGGGAAAGTTCTCTATCCTTCCTGGTGGGTACTCGTGGTGCCCTAATGGGGCATTTTGAGGTTTTCTCTGAGTATACTGCTCTGGGAGTCAAAAGTTCTTGAATTTTTCTGTCTCTGGGAACCCAAGACATACATTATCACACTGACTCAGAGGGCATCTGCCTTGAGACCAAGTTTGACTCTAGGGAAACGGCCATGGAGACAAATCCACTGAAAATACTATGTGATGGGAAATGGGTCCATGACACTTAAGGAAACAATGCTCATTTCCCTTTAAGACCAGGACCTCAGGAAGCCAGCTTCAGGAGTTTAGGGGACTGAGCAGACAATATGTGGTTTTATGCAAAAGCTAAGTCTCAGGACACCAGAGTGGGCTGTGTGGGTGTGGGCTGCCTTCCTTCCCACCAAGTGCAGAGAGTTGCCGCCACATTACCAATCCCAGTCCCAGGTGGGCATCATGAAAGGCACCAGAGAAATTGATGCACTTCAGTGTCAGCCTGCCCTTGGGGTACACAGAAAATATCCCCAGGGTAAATCTCTGCCAGGGCAGCTCTGCATTCTGTGCTAGCAGGTGCTAGACAGCAGTGTAGCTGGGAGGTATTTCAGCTGACTGGCTCCTGTCACAAACCAAACCAAACCAAATCACTGGTTCCTGAAGACAACACAAAAGTAAGAAGGGTGAATAACCTCCAGCCTTTGTTCTCTCCAAGGGAAATATAGCCTAAGAGACAGAGAAAGTTCTGATGGCCACATGTTGCAAAAATTCACCTTCGCCCACACAATCAACCACCTTGGCTGACAGGAAACTTTTCTATTAAGACTTTTTGTGGTTGTTGTTGTTTGGTGTGTGTGTCTCTCTCTCTGTGTGTGTGTGTGTGTGTGTGTAATTCTTCTTTCTGTATTCTTTTAATATTTGATTATGAATATTTTTCTTTCTCTTACAATTTTCTTTTACTTTCTACCTTTCTCCTGCTTTCTTTCTTTTCTTTTAAAAAACATTTTATTTTCTCCTTCTTTCCTTACCAATTTTTTCTTCCTTTTTAAAAATTTATAAATTTTATCACTTATTAATGTTTTATTTCATTCTATATTATTTTTGCTCCTGTCATTTCTGATCTCATTGATGTTATGGTTGTTGTAGTTTTAAATTTGGCTTTTACCTTATCTCTATATCCAGTTTGCTCTTGTTTATGGTTACTTTTGTTTTTTCCTCTTTCTGTGCTGTGCTGGGGATCAAGCCTGACACTTTGAGCACACTGTGTGGCTACTCTGCCATTGAGCTATACTCTCAGCCCAGGTAAGAAAAATTACACCTTACTCAACCCATAACCCAACCCCCACTGCAACCCTGGTGGATATTTCAAATTGAAGAATAAGGGAGACAAAAGCCCCCATCTGATGATCTGATTCCAAGTAGGTGTGCCTGGCAGGGGCCTGAAGACCTGCTACTCGACATTCACCCACATAACAACAGCAGAGAGAAATAACACAAAGGTTGTGGACACCACATCTATAAGGGACCTCAGCAAAGATCCTATCAGACCACACATTGCAGTTAAGAGTAGAGAAGTAACCACAGGTATATTCCATATACTCTGCTGCCTACAACACACCTGCCTGAACCAGCAGATAGACCCCACTCTCATAAGATCTATAGAGTAAGAAGCTTCCTCAGGCTCCGACATTGCATGTATTGTTTCAAAACACGCTAATCACAGCCATAGGGAATCCACAGTGAAACTACTCAGGAGTTAAAGTCCCCTAGGAGTTTAACCCAACACTACACAAACTGGTGTCTTAGGACACATCACCAAGGGAAGCCTGCTTTATAAGAAGACCCTCATATTAAAGTAAAGAGATATCCATTCCAACAGATGTGCAAAGCTCAACTTAGAAACACAAGAAATATGGGAAAAAACAAGGCAATAGATACCTCCTAAGGTTTATAATTATACAGTAACAGACTAGTATATGGAAATGGATTAAATGTGGAAGAATTTGAAAGAATGATTTTGAAAAAGATCAATGAAATCCAAAAAGAAACAAAAAACTGAATAAATTAAGTAAGACAATGTAGGATATTAAAGAGAAATTAAATGAAAAGATTCTGAAAAAGAACCAAACAGAAATCTTGGAAATGAAAGCACAATAAGTCACGTAAAAACTCAGCTGGAAATCTCACCAATAAACTAGATCCAGTGGAAAAAAGAATACCAGGATTTGAAGACAAGGTTGATGAATTATATTCAGACAAAAAAAGAAAATAAGAAAGAATTAACAGACAAGTTCTATGAGACACTATTAAAAGATTATGTGTAAGCACAATAGACAGGGAGAAGAGGTCCTGGATAAAGGCATAGAAACACTTTTCAGTAAATAATAGAAACTCCCCAAATTTGGGGAAAGATATGCATGTTCACATACAGGAGGTATTTAGAACCCCATAGACATGGCCAGAAAAGAACCCCTCCATAATATATTGTAGTTAAACAGTCAAAAGTACAGACCAAAGTAAATATTAAAAGCTATAAGAGAGAAACACTAAGTCAGATATAAATTATATCAAATGATGTACTTTATGCCCTGAAAGAAAATAAGAAATTAACTACCATCCTAGCTGGCAACACCCAGAAAACTTTCCCTCAGTATCAAAGGAAAAATAAAGGCCTTCCAAGATAAGTATAGTGAAGCGAATTTATGTCTACTAAATAAACACTTCAGAAAATGTTGAAAGAAATTCTATACCCCAAAGAGGAAGAAAAACAAGTTGAAATTTATAAGAGCATGGGAAAGAAGAAATTTCACTAGAAGAGTAGATAAGCAAATGAGAGTTCGGTATCAAACACTATTAATACATTTGACTATTAAACCTCTAAGATTAATAAGAAAGGAAGAAGTAAATATAGAATAATTAAAAAAACAAAGAAAAACAGCAAAATTACAGGAACAAGTTCATACCTTTCAATAATAACCCTGAAGGTAAGCAGTCTTACTTCTTCAATTAAAAGACACAAACTAGAATTTAAAAAAACCAACAGACTCAACTGTGGTTTTTTGCCTGCAAGAAACACACCTCACCAGCAAAGACAGTGTTATGTCTGAAAAGACGGAAAGGGTGGAAAATGATATTCCAAACAAATGGAATCCCAAAGCAAGGAGTTGCTATGCTCATGTCTGACGAATCAGACATTAACCAAAAATCAGTCCTAAGAAACATAGAAGGTCTCTACATATTAAGGGAGCAGCTCATTAAGAAGATACCATAATTACAAACATCTGGACCAACCATCAGAGTACTCTGTTTTATAAAACAAACACTCCTGAACACAAAGGCAGGGAGAGGCCATTATACAATTATAGTGGGTGACTTTAACAGCTCACTCTCACCCAACAGTAGACCATCCTGAACAGCAACAACCACAAACCAACAAAGAAACATTACACTATAGATCAAATGGATTTAACAGACATCTATGGAATTTTCCATCTGACAGCTGAAGAACATACAACCTTTTCATCAGCACATGGAACTTTCTTCAAAATTGATGAAATCAATTTGCTATAAAGCAAACCTTTTTTAAAAATATTCTATTAATTGTTGATGAAATTTATTTATTTATTTATTTATTTATTTATGGTGGTGAGAGTCAAACCCAGTGCATCACATGTGCTAGGCAGGCACTCTACCATGAGCCACAACCCCAGCCACTAAAGCAAATCTTAACAAACTCAAAATACTGAAATCATTTCATGCATCTTATCAGATCATAATAGAGTGAAACTAGAGTCAACAGCAAGAGTAACAACAGAAATGATGCTAACTCAGGAAGACTGAACAATACAATGTTTTTTATAGTTCAATTTACCACTGAATTTTACCGGACTGTATTTGTTTTATTTTATTTTAAAATTAGACTATTATAGTTTTTCCAGATCTTTTCCCCACCCCTTTGGTACTGCCGATTGAATCTAGGGGTGCTTAGCCACTGAGCCACATCCCAGCCCTATTTATTTTTTTTATTTTTTGAGACAGGGTCTTGCTAATTTGCCTAGGTTCTTGCAAAGTTGCTAAGGCTGACCTTGAACTTGCAATCCTCCTGCCTCAGCCTCCTGAGTCTCTGGGATTACAGGCATATGCAACTATGCCTGGGAGGGTGGATATCATCAAAACATGACATATGCACGTATGGAAATTCACAGTGAAACCCAATGGTTTGTATAACTAATGTGCATTAATAATTATATTTTAAAAAATAAAACAAGGCTCACTTAAGATCTTCACTTGGAATGTTTTTGAAATTAGATTAAGGTGGTGGTTGTACAACACTGTGAATGGTACTGACTTTAAAATGATTAGTTTAAAGTTATTTCATCTCAGTTTCTCAATTTTTAAATGGGGGGGGCGAGGAGGGAGGGAGAGGGAGGGAAGGAGGGAGGGGGAGGGAGAATACTCTCATTTGGGATAGGATCATAAATTTTAGGCACATTTGGCCTAAGCGAGGTTTTTCTTGAGAATTCTGGATTGGGCTAGGATTGGAGTGGGGTGGGGTTGGTGGGGGTGGGCATAGGAAGCTGAGGTTGAGGTTAGCAGTGAGCCAGAGTGTGTGCGTTTGTGTGCGCTTGCGCGTGTGCGCCTGTGCATTGGGTGTAGCTGTCAAACACCTCTGTTCTCTTGCCTCCATCCCATATACCCTGGACTGGGCTTGCATGAGTTTCTCTGTCTGGACTTCTCCCCTTTCTTCCCCTACCTGGAGAATTTATCCTGCAAGACCCAGTTCACAAGGCATCTCCTCTAGGAAGCCTTCCTAAACCTCAAGTAGCAAATTACTAATGAATAATGACAGAATCATGAGGACTTCCTTTTTTCTGGGTCTGCTTTCCCACTACTCTAAGAAATCCCTAAGCAGAGACTGGGTCTTGTTCACCCACATACCCAAAGCCAAAGCCATTACCACCTGATTCAGATCTTCTCCTGATCTGTGTGATATTTAAATGTATCCAGTGGGAAGTAATCAGCCTTGGGAAGGCTCTAGAACACCAATTAGTTAATGACATGACCATCTTCCCCTGCTGGAGTGCCCCCCTAACCCTTAGCCCGGCACAGCCAACTGCAACCAAGTCTCAGTTCTCCAGGTCTTCTCCAGCCCACCCCCTCATCCCCACCCGCATGGCTCCTCCATCCACTCTCACTTGGATGCTGTAGCAGACACTAACTCATTTCTCAGCTGCCAGCATTAAGTGTTTTCCAAAAATGTGAAGACTCTTTTTGAAACTCAAATCTGACCATTTTGTCCCCAGGATTAAAACCTTTATGTGGCTCCCCACAGCCTCAAAATGAAGTCTACACTCCTCACTGAGTTGAATTAGGCTCCATGCGTTCTGGCTCCTGCGGTGGCCCTAGCTCTCTCCACAAACACGAGCCCAGATCTCTAATGCCTAATTCCACCCAGCCACACACCCAGACCCTCACATACACTGGTTCTTCTGCGTGGAATACAACCTCCCAACCCTCCCTATCCTTCTGCACAAAATCCCTACTAACAGCCTATCCTAAGCCCACGAGGGCGAGTCAGGTGATGTTTCTGGGTTCCTACAGACACCTGTGCTCTTTCCATCCTGTCTGGGCCCCTCTGCCTGTGTCTTCCCACCCCAGCACAGTCCATTCTGAGCTGTGGGTCTGTCTTCCCCTTAGGAGTGATCCCTGAGTGAGGCAGGGCCCAGGGCTTTCTGGTCACTTGGTACCACTCAGCTCAGAGCTGACATGAATCAGGGAACACTGGGTGAATGATTCTGTTAAATGGCTTGGGAGGTAGGTGGTGATACGTGGGAATGAGAATTTTCTGGGAGGATATTTAAATGTATCCAGTGGGAAGTAATCAGCCCTGGACACACCTGTCCCAGGGAGGCTTTTCAACCTGCTCTTGAAAACTGAGGGAGGTAAATACTTTAAAAACAGAGGAATTATTTGTTTTTTCAAAACGAGAAACGAAGCCAGGCCAGGATTACATTTCAATCCAAACACAGACAAGCACAGGCAGATATCAGATGTTCACCTGTGCACAACATGTTCCACGTGCTTGCATATATACACAAGAACACACACAGATGCACACACATGTGCACACACACAGACATCCATACACTTATACATAGTCACCCACTTGTGCTTTCATACAGACCATGTAGAAGCACATTCATGCTCCAGGTTGGACACAAAATACACACTGTAGACATCCCCCAAACACTATCTCCCAAAACATGTTCTTAAGCTATGTACACAGAGGCAGAGACTGGTGAGCATTCAGGCACACCTGTCTAGAAACACACCCCATATCAGCTGCTCACACAAATGTGCACATGAAGACGTTAACTGGATACCCACTTATTACACACAAACACATAGCCCACAAAGACTGGCGCATAATAAGTTAATCAACATGAACATGAACATGCTGAAACATACATGCACACACCCAGAAAGACATACATAAAGATAAACTAGACAGAGACATCTGGGAGACTCCACTGAACAACACAATACCAACATACAGCTAGCCAGAGCACACAGAAAGCCTGTGGGAAGAGGGAAGGACGATATGGGAAGACGGTGAGATACAAGGGCAGCAGAAACAATCCTGTGCAGGCTCTGAACAACTGATGCTCATCCGCCCTTCTCAGATACTACCTCAAAGAGCACCATCCATCTGGAAGGTCCATTTCCCATCCAGGGGGTTAAAGGTCAGCTGTATGGAGAAAAGGATGGGGAGGGAGGGTGGGAGGTGTCTATAAAATCTCTGTCTTACTTCCTCTTTCCCCAAAGGAAAATCTTTGGGAACTTTGGGCTAGAGAATGTAAAAGCCAGGATAGGGCTGAGAGAAATTCTCCTCCATATCTTTTAAAATTTTTATTGTATCTTTTTTAAAAAAAAATACCTTTATTTCTTTTTATGTGGTGGTGAGGATTGAACCCAGTGCTTCACATGGACCAGGCAAGGGCTCCACCATTGAGCCACAACCCCAGCCCTCCCATCCATATCTTTTATCCTACAGATTAATAAGGTCTAATAACAACCAGCAAATAACATAGCCAATATTTATTGAGCATTTTCTGCTTTGCACTAAATGTGCATTAACTCATATGTTCCTTAACCAAACAGTCTGAGAGGCAGGTGCTGTCCCTGACCCCACAAGGCTCCATGAAGTCACCTGTTCAAGGTCACTCAACAAAGACAGAAGTTAGGATTCCAAACCAAGCCTTCACTTTGTTCTTCATAATCCATCTAGATAGGAATTCATGTGTGCAGAAAGGGAAACTCACTGGGGCAAGGAGAAGGCATTTTCCTGGGGTTCACCACTAGCTCACTCACGTGTCACTCCCACGTGACTTCAGACATGAATCCTTTAGCCCATGGAAATCAGCAAGAGCAAACACACTTGACTGACCACCTGTTTGAACATTCATAACCCTTCCCTTGTCCTCGGGTCAACTTCATTGAGAAACAAATTCTCTAAACATCTCCCTCCCTTCTAAAATAAAACAGGGGGTGGGTAGGGGATAGGAGAGGTCCAGGCCTGGGGCCAGCCCAGGTGCAGGCTGGTAATCAGGATTAGAGGGACTGGATACCTGACAAGCCTTAATCCTTTCCCCACCTCTTCCCCCTCCAATATCAACAAACAACTTTTTTTTTCTCTCTGCTTTGTTCCCTCCCAACAGGTTCCAGAGACCAGTGGCCTAAAAGAGATTGAGCAAAATGTCAGTCCTGGGAGTGCCAACCTCGCCCACCTCCATTTGTCCTGTGGGAGGGCAAATCTGGAAGGTACAACCACCAAGGCCTGCCCAGCACTCTGCTGGCACCCCTCTCAAGGTTTAGCTGAGGCCAATCCCAAACCCAGATAGGGCCAGTCTCAGCACCTACCTAACACAATGTCAGAATCTGCTGGGCCGAACCTCAGAACCTCCATGGTTGGTCACCTACCCTTCCTCCCTCCTGAAGCCAACTCCATGACCACCTGGGTCTACTCTTGGAACCCTCTTGGTACCAGAAGAGGTTCTGATCTTCTTTTGTTGTCCAGTTAAATGACAACTTCTTTTCCACCCTGGTGTTTATCGGGGGGCAATCTCGATGCCAACCTGATGCCTCCCCATTTAGCACCTACCAGATACTGGTATCTGAACCTGCAAATAGAATCCATGTGCCCACTGCTGATGCCAGTCTCAGCACCCACCTTCTGCCACACCTGGTCCTCACCTGGCTCCCAGGGTGGGCTGGGTCAGGAAACGAAAAGAGAAGTGGGGAGAGTTCAAAGCCCAGTTCTATCACTTATCACCCAGGTGCCCTCAGTGAGGTGGGTGATGAGGGACCTCATTGTCAGAGAGATTTAAAGATCATGCAAACACAGACTCCATCTTCTCGGAGAACAACAAGATCACCAAGGGTGACTGTCCTTATTGTTAAAGAAAAGTGTCAATGAGGGAAGGGCAGTAGGGCCACTAGTCCCTTCTCTGCCCCCACCCTTGGCATCACAGGGCCCACACTGGACCTGACCCAAATGTCCAGTTCCTTCTGGCTGCTAATGATAGTCCCTGACAAACCAGGAATCACTCCTAAAAGAGACTGAACGCATCGTCAAATAGGATCTTCTACAGCCCAAATGTTCCCCATCCACTAAACAAAATCCAGAAAGGGGAAATGGAGAAGCAGAGCAGGACAGGGGGGAGTTTAGGCCCTTGGCCTCAGGTTTCTCATGTGATCGCTCCATGTTCATCCTGCATCTGTCCTCAGTGCACCTTATGTGAAATGGGAGGCATGCATATTAGTAATAATAATACCATAGATATGATCCAGTAAACCCCGTGGGCTTCCCTAGGACCAAGGTAGGAACCCAGGGGGGCTGTCTGTACATGAGGACCCAGGAAACTGTCAGCATGTGCCACCATGTTCTTGTTGTCATGACTTTCTCAAGGTCTGAGCAGAGTCTCTGTCCACTGTGACTGTGAGTTACTCCTCTCTGGTTCTGTGCAAAGTCCCGCTGAAATGTGACTCTGGTCTTCTACCTGGTTCCCAGCCACACATGGGCCCTGGAGGAGCTAATTATGTTTTGCCCATCCTGGCCCCACCTTGAGGTTCCCATGAAGAGACTGGGTGTCAAGGGCCAGCACACAGGAAAGTTAGGTCAGATTCACGGCACTGTCTTTCCTTATCCCATCCCTTCTCCCTTCCCTGCATTCCCCTTCAGCTGTTCCACTGAGCTTTCTTCTACTTTTTTATCCCCTTACCCCACTATACTGGATTAGCTTCAGCAGAGAAAACATCCTACCTTTGAATTTTGGAGACTGGCTTATTTCATTTAGCATGATAGTCTCCAGTTCCATCCAGCAAGTGCCATAAAGTCATTCTTCTTTATGGCTGAGTAATACTCCATTGTGTATATGTACCACATTTTCTTTGTCCATTCATCTATTGAAGGGCACCTAGGTTGGTTCCATAGCTTGGCCATTGTGAATTTTGCTACTATCAACATTGATGTGATAGTAGAGTCATGGTAGTATGGTGATATTAAATCTTTTGGATATATACTAAGGAGTGGGATAACCAGGCCATATGGTGGTTCCATTCCTAGTTATTATGTACATACATGAATATACCACAGTGAATCTCACCATGATGTACATTCATAAGACACTAATTAAAAAAAACTATAAGTAAATAGCAGAAAGATTAGTAGAGTAAAGGGAAGGGAACAGGTGGAGAGGGGAATGGAGGGAAAGAGGAAGGATTGGGGACTGAACTAGAGCAGATTATATTCCATGTTTGTATAACTATGTAAAATGAATCCTAATGTTATGGATAACTAGAAAGAACCAATGAGAGAGACAGACAGACAGACAGACAGACACACACACACACACACACACACACACACACACAGCCATCAGGTCAAGAGCTGGGCTCAAGTGCTCACTCCAGAGTCCTGTGGGAATTCCCTCTCAGGAACTCCACTCCAAGCTCTGGGGCCTTCTCACCCCAAGCCATGCACATCTAGAACCCTTAAATCTATGTCCCTCCTCACCAAAATACCCTCAAATCCACAGCCACACATCTTGTCTTATTCCAGTGAAATCCAGACCTTGAGATCCTTTCCTTCTGAGACCTTGAAATTTGCACCTATAGGACCCTTGTAATTCTGCAACCCCACACCTGAAGCTCAGAAGCTCTGGTATGCAAATATCCCAAAGTGTTCAGTTCTCAAATTTATCTACTGACCCTACACCACTGCAATCCTTAGTCCTGGGGTGCTTCCTCCTCAGGTGTCACAAATGCAGTCCAGAAGTCTACCCTGCTAATCTGCCCCCTCCTCCTTGCTTGCTGGCTGTGTTCCAAACTAGCTCTGTGCATGGTGGGGGGTGTAGTTGGAAGGAGACAAGAGACAATTATGTAACCGGGACCAAAGCCAGACTTTGATCTCAGCAGTATAAAGATAGACCATCCCAGCCTTCACTACCTGTTTGTCCTACTCTCTGCCACCATGCTGGCCTCAGGGCTGCTGCTAGTGGCTTTGCTGGCCTGCCTGAGTGTAATGGTGTTGATGTCTGTCTGGAGACAGAGGAAGCTCGGGGGGAAGCTGCCTCCCGGGCCCACTCCACTGCCCTTCATCGGGAACTACCTGCAGCTGGACACGGAGCAGATGTACAACTGCCTCATGAAGGTGCCACCTTCCAGGGAGATGGGTGAAATGGGGTGGGCACAGGGACTTCCCAGTTTCATCAGGGCTTTGTGGCAGAGGATTGAACCTGAGGAGCTACAGTCCTAGGACAGGAGAATTCTGAGTGTTGGGAAGCCAGGACCTAGCCAGGAAAGACAGACCTTGAGATCATCTGAGTGTCAGACACTGGGGAAAAGACATCCCTGACATGGAGGGAACTGAACCAATTCAGGGAAGGAGCCCTGTAACCACTCCCATCGTCCCCCATCAGCTGAGCAAGCGCTATGGCCCCGTGTTCACGGTCCACCTGGGGACTCGCCGGGTCGTGGTGCTGTGTGGCTACGATGCAGTGAAGGAGGCCCTGGTGGATCAGGCTGAGGAGTTCAGCGGGCGAGGGGAGAATGCCACCTTTGACTGGCTCTTCAAAGGCTACGGTAAGTGGGACAGCACCTGGTGGCCTCAGTTTCCCCAGCCTGCCCCAAGTCAGCTGCCCTTGAGCTTGTGCAGAGCCTCTGTCTGGTCTTCTCTGCGTCCCTGTTCACTGTTGCCTCTCCCTGTGTTGGACTCTGGCCTGTCTTCAACCTCCCATGTCCCAGTCTGTCCCTGCTTCTCTCTACCTGTCGCCCTGTTCTCTTCTTTCCCTGGATGGATCCATCTCTTGGCTCCTCGATTTTGTCACCTCAGCTTCTGTGCTCCCCATGACTCTTTCTCTCCTTCCCTCCCCCTCTTCTTCTTCATCAGTCACAACCTCACAGTGACTCTTCAAAATCCCCATCTCCACCCTCTGCTGAGAGTCTCTCCTCTCTCCAGACCTCTTCTCTTCTCTCCCTGTGTTTTGTCTCTTCCAATTGAGAAACCTTCACACTTTATATTTCCACAATCTCACTCTGTCCCTCTGTCCCTAGTGTCTCTGTATCCCCAATTTCTGCATCTGTCTTATCCACTTTTCTTTTCTCCAGATTTTTCTCCTTCTAAGTTTGGATCAGTGCCTGTCTTTTTCTGCAGCGCTCCAGCTCGGCGCCTATGGTCCCCTGCTCCCTGCCTCTCTGTGCAACCCTCTACCTTTTGGGCACATTCTTAGGGGTTCTTTGTGGCCCGCTGGCCCCCTCCGTTGTCGGTGACTTCCTCCTGCCACTGCACTCACCTCTAGGCGTAGCGTTCAGCAATGGGGAGCGCGCCAAGCAGCTGAGGCGCTTCTCCATCACCACCCTGCGGGACTTCGGAGTGGGCAAGCGCGGGATCGAGGAGCGCATCCAGGAGGAGGCGGGCTTCCTCATCCAGGCATTCCGGGACACTTGTGGTGAGCTGGGAGCCCTGGAGCAGGCCAGAAGGAAAAGGAAATCCCCCGCATTGTGTCGCTGGATGGGGTCTTAGGCGGGGAAAGGGTGTGTGTGGCCGCCATCTGTGGCATGGGGCTGGGAATGTCCTTGGCTCAGATTCTGGGACTGGCCTAAGATGGCCCCCTTGGCTCTATTCCAATCCCGGTCTATCACTCCCACCTTCTCCCCACCCCAGGCGCCTTCATAGATCCTACTTTCTACCTGAGCCGAACAGTCTCCAATGTCATTAGCTCCATTGTCTTTGGTGACCGCTTTGACTATGAGGACAAAGAGTTCCTGTCACTGTTGCGCATGATGCTGGGAAGCTTCCAGTTCACAGCTACCTCCACCGGGCAGGTAACTTGTTCCAGCTGGGCACCACCCCTGCCACCACAGTGGCCAACTGCCACACCCCTACCCCCACAGGGCAACCTGTGTCCCATACTGCCATCCCCCTCCATTGATAAAAACCAGCCCCCAGCTGCATTCAAATCCAGGACAAGTGACAAGTGTCCAATATATGGTTTCCAAGAATACCTGTATACCTCAACAGACGTCCCCAACAGAGCCTGCAGGAAACACAAATGGCTTCAATCAGCTGAGATGTTCCCAGCCCAATTTGCCTTCATCTCTAGCAGAGCCTCCCCACCCAACCTTTCTGAATATTTTAATACCTGGACAAATGACCACTTGAGTTCCCTCCTGGGTGCCTGAATACCTGGTGCTGCAAAATCCAGGCCACCAACACCGTTTCACCTCTATCATGGTGTCCCAAGCCAGTCCACAGGTGCTCCCTACTCTGCCCACTGAATTACCTGAACACTTGGGTCAGGCACCACAACCAAGACTCCAAATATTGGGCACTGAATGTTCCCTAAACACCCAAATAAGCGTCCTCCAACACAACTCACTCACACACCTAAAGGGTTCCCTCTGTGCAGCCCATTAGATACCTAAACAGGGAAAGACCCCTCACTTTGCCTCCTGAATACCAGCATTACTTTAATGTCTAACACCTGGTTAGAAGCTCCCAATCCAGTAAGTATATGCACAGCTGTCTCCAGCTGAGGTTGCCTGAATGTCCAAACACCTAATAGGTGCCCCCCCCCCATAAAGTCCCACCTGAAAATCTCAACAAAAATGTCTCCCAACCCAACCTCACCTGAATATCTGCAACCTACATGAATGCTCCAATCATCTCCCCTAAATTCTTAGACAGTTGCCCTCCTACTTAACCCACAGGAACACTTTATGCTGCCTTCCAGCCCCACTCAAATACTGAACACCTGGATAGCTGCCCTGAACCCGTGCCTTTCTCACCTGGAGACAGGTCCTACTCCCACTGGGTGCTGCGTACTGACAGCTGTCTGGTCTTTGCTTTCTCTTTCCTCAACCACCAGCTCTATGAGATGTTCTACTCGGTGATGAAGCACCTGCCAGGACCTCAGCAACAGGCCTTTAAGGAGCTGCAGGGCCTTGAGGACTTCGTGGCCAGGAAGGTGGAGCAGAACCAGCGCACTCTGGACCCCAACTCCCCGCGGGACTTCATCGACTCCTTTCTCATCCGCATGAAGGAGGTGCAGCCAGCAGCCAGGGTGGGGAGGTCCAAAGCCAGGCAGCGGGAAATAAGGCCAGGGAGGGCAGAAGAACAGAGGCCCAAATTAGCCTCCCTTTGCATAATCCTCATGGTCCCAATCATAATTAAACACCACTATTCCATCTGCCAAGCCCTTGTAAGCCCAGAGGAACGTGTGCATACAACTACCTCTACAGTGCTGCCATGAGCCAGGCACTATTTTGAGTGCTTACTTAGCATCTACAACAGCTCTTGAACAATGTTTTATTTTGACCCCAATTTTACAAGTGAAGAGACTGCGGCCCAGAGAGTATAAGTAACTTGCCTAAGGTCACATAGCAAAGAAAAGTGGACCCTAGCTCAAAACAATGTCTCTCTGACTCTGTGGCTGATGCTTTCAGCCACCAAACTGTCTGATGTTTTATAACCTGGTCATCAGTCACACTCATGTGGATAGGTGACCTGGCTTTACTATGTGACATTGAAAGATCTCACCTCCAACTGCATGTCATTCTCTTTTCTGTGCGGCAAGGAGATAGGGATTTATGGAGTCTGATGTTCAAAGGATTAGGAAGGAGATCCTCCAAAGACTTCACTATGTTTGGGGGAACAGATGCTGTTGCTTAAAATTCTTTGTTTCAGAAAAACTATCTTTAATGCTCCTGAATCACTCCATCTTCACATCTCCACCCATGTTTCTCAGTCTCTCTCCACCCCTGTCTCACTAAATACCCTGTAATTGAAAAAGTGACAACTGGCCTGGTCATGAAAGAATAGATAGCCATCAGGGCAAAGCACATGAGAAGAGCATTTTGGACAAAGCCAGAATTTTACTCAAAAGCCTGAAACCTGGGCAGAGCCCAGCAAATCTAGGCCCCCTCCTCTCACCTTAGGTCTGGACCTAAGAGAGATGGTCCAAGGTAAAACCTCAGAAGGGCCCCAAAGGGAAGACTTTGGGACTTGGCCTGAAGGCCTCTCTCCTTTCAGGAGAAAAATAACCCCAACACAGAGTTCTTCATGAAGAACCTGGTGATGACCACGCTGAACCTCTTCTTTGCTGGCACCGAGACCGTGAGCACGACCCTGCGCTATGGCTTCCTGATGCTCATGAAGCACCCAGAGGTGGAGGGTAAGGCTGCAGGGACAGGGGAGTGGAGGCCATAGACCCTTCAAACTCCTCTGAGCCAGCTCCACTGACTCCACCTCTCTCAGGTCCTTGGCCAGGGGTGGGGGATATTCAGTGGATAGGCATCAGCCAAGTAGCCATGAAAATATTGGAAGTGTGTGAACCAGTTAGCAAATTGCTCCTCTGCTAAGCCCACTAAGTCCCACTGCCCGCTCTCCAGTCACTCCCTAGGGCCCCTGACTTGTGGCTCCCATCTGGTACGATCAAGTTAACAAGACCCTGCTGCCACAATGTGTGTGGCCATTGGTTGTTCTGAATGGTCTAAGGGGGTGTCTTACAGAGGTGCTTGCCATTCACCCAGGTTTATGTGTTTGGATTGTCGTGCCTCTTCTCCAGCCACTAGGTACCTAAATACCGTCTTCCTTTTCCCTCAGCCAAACTCCATGAGGAGATTGACCAGGTGATTGGCAGGAACCGGCAGCCCAAGTTTGAGGACCGCGCCAAGATGCCCTACACAGAGGCCGTGATCCACGAGATCCAAAGATTTGGAGACATGATTCCCATGGGCGTGTCTCGCAGGGTCATCAAGGACACCAAATTTCGGGACTTTTTCCTCCCCAAGGTGCTGACCTCTGAGCCACTCCCTGGGACCCTAGCACCCCATCCCCATCAATAGATTTCCAATCCCTATCCCACACCCTCCATCAAAGAATCATGCAACTGCTGTGTGCCTTGCATCTTGCCATTCAGAGACTCCTGTGTCTCCAGTAGCAACAGTCTTTCTGTCTCAGGAGAATCAACCCTATGTCTCCCAACTTCGCTGTCTCAAAAGACACAAATCTCATTTCCCTAGACCTCCTGCCTTCAGGACAGGAACCTCATGTCCCCCACACATCCTGCCTTGAGGGACACAAATCCCCTGTTTCCCCAAATTCCCCCAACCTCCAGCCTTGAGAAAGATGAACCCACATCTCCCAACATCCTGTCTCAGGAGACAAAGACCCTGTGTCCCTTAACTTTACTGCCTTAGAGAGCGTGAACCACCTACTCCCCCATACTTCCTGTCTCACAGGCATTAATTTCATACCCCCCCAAAGCTTCTCTCTCAGAAGAGCCCTGTTCCCACGCCTTCCATTTCTCTTCCGGTGGGGTAGCCTAACTCTCTTTTTGGTGCCTGTGAACTTTTGATACTCTCTTCTTCTAACCCATCTTATCCACCCCTCCTCCTCCCTTCTTCAGGGCACAGAAGTATTCCCTATGCTGGGCTCTGTGCTGAGAGACACCAAGTTCTTCTCCAACCCTGAAGATTTCAACCCCCAGCGCTTCCTGGATGACAAGGGGCAGTTTAAGAAGAGTGATGCATTTGTGCCTTTTTCCATTGGTAAGAGACCACCGCCTGCTGCCAGGCCACAGCTCACACCACCAGGGGAAGCTCATCCCAGCTTCCCTCTCTAAGTGTAGCCTAGCATCTTTCTCCAGCTCTAAAGTCCCTCTTGAAATCTACCCTGGAGCCAACCAGCTGCAACTCCGTAACAACCAGGACCTATATATCTGCACCCAGGAAAAGGGAAGGGATGATCAAATCTCATTTAGAAATGGTGATGATGAAGGATCAGAGAGAGTCAGAAATCCTTTTAAGGACACACAACAACATCTTCAGATTCTTAGAAGATGACAGCATACAGCCGTATTTGAGAATGTATTTGGGGGTAAGGGGCACTTAAACTTCCCAGTGCTACAGGCTGGCATGGATCACCCCAGCTCATGTGCCAGGGAAATGGAGGCTCAGAGAGGATTAGAGCCCTTCCTGAAGGTCTCTCGGGCCACAGGGCTGCAGCCCCTACTCCCTGGGAGAATGCTGCAGGCATCTGGTACTGGGGTGAGGCTGCAGAGAGCTGGCTTCACCTCAGCCTCTCCCTCCTCTCCTCTTCAGGAAAGCGGTACTGTTTTGGAGAAGGCCTGGCTAGAATGGAGCTCTTTCTCTTCCTCACCACCATCTTGCAGAACTTCTGCCTCAAGTCCCCACAGGCGCCCCAGGACATAGATGTGTCTCCTAAACACGTGGGTTTTGCCACCATCCCGAAGACCTACACCATGAGCTTCCTGGCCCGCTGAGCTGGGGCCCAGCCAAGGGGGAGGCAGGGTTAAGGGGAAGGGAGAGTGGAAGTAAGAGGCAAGTTGGATAGAAGAGGGAGAAGAGTCAGAACAGACCAACAGACTGCCTTTGCCAGACATTGGGCCCTGAGAGCAGGGAAACCTTACACTATGCGGTGGTGGTAGTCGCATTCGTAATAGTAATAGTAATAGTAATAATAATAATAATAACAGCTATTATTTCGAGCAAGCATTCTTTGTCAGCTCTGTGCTAAAAGCATCTAACGATCTCCCAGGTTAATACTCAAAAGCCCACGTGAAAGGGAACAGTGTTCATGCCCATTTTTAAGGTGACACGGCTGAGGCTTAGAAAGTTTAAGTCACTATGTGAACACAGAACACAGAACAGAAGTGCCTAGCAAATGCTTCAACATCTGTGCCCAGACTTTGGAGGAGATTTTAAAATATCATCACTTCCCTGAATAAAACAACATATTTATCTACACTCCTGCCTAATTATGCAGAACATGAAAACCAGCGGTCATCATCTGTGTGTCTGTCAGAGAAGGCCAGTGTGTCGGACTCAGAGTCCATCTGGGGAAGTAGAATCAGGCCTCTCATTGAGGTGTGTGAGGGAGATGAACTCTTTCAGGGAAGGCCAGAATTTTGGATTTGAGTACAGCCATGAGCAGGTGTGTGTTCATGCACAGATGTGTAAATGTTACAGAGCCGGGGCCTTTCAAGAAACCAAGGCCTTGTGAATAACCCACCTTCAAACCCAATTCTTGTGATCAATTCAGAAAGATTTCAGATATGTTGCTCAGAGTATAACATGAAGGAGTTTATTGAAGGGACAGGTAAAGGGAAAGGGGACACTCTCAAGGAAGAGAGTGGCTCCTCTCAGAGAGGAGAGGGACAACTTGCCTCTTCTGCATTCCAGTATTTTGGGGGATTCCAAAGAAGTTTCTAGAGAGTTCAGCCCAGATTCATCCCTTGACATTTGACTGACAGCAAGATAACATCAGACTTTCAAGTCCCCACTGCCATGGCAACTCTATGTCACCTTTGCCCCTGCCGATCACTTCTAATTGGACTCTGCCATACATTCTTACAGATTTTATGGTTAGGAGGAACTATCTTTATTCCCCAGAGTTTCAGGATCTGGTCACAAAAGTCTTCACCTTAAGGGTAACTTGGATTCCTCTTGTCAACAATATTTTGGGCCTGCATTTCTCCTACAGTTAGCAGAGAGTTTGCTGAGAAATGCAACATAACCTGTTTACTTTAGCAGGCAGGGATGCAGGTAAATTTCTTTTTGGAAAAGAAAGCACATGGGGGTCAGCACAACAGGCCGATTTGGTGGAATTATTCTCTCAACCTCGTGTTCCCTTCATTCACATGTGTCTGTTCCCTAACACAAGGATATGATTACATATTCTGCCATGGGTTTCCATAGGTGAGGTGCTCTGAGGAGTCAGTGATCAGCTGTAAGACCCATTTTCAGAATCACCTGCTTCCTGCTGTCAGATGAGATAATGCAAGTCTCCTAACAAGGAGGATCCTTGAGGAGTATACATAATCTGAGCATTTGTATACATCAGGATCTCCACATTTCTTAAAAAGGCGAAAGATTTATACGATCTGAAGAGAAACCAGAGTATATCCACATTTCTTAAATGTTACACACACACACACACACACACGCACACACCTCCTTTTAACAAATGAAGATTGAGATCCACCAAAGAGAAATCTGTTCCCTTGGACTTTGCAAGTTTCCAACAGGAAGTGATTCTCATGTTTCTCGATTTCTGTTATCTATGTCTTACAACCTGGGTTCTATAAATGGTCTCTTCCTGTTCACTGGAGTGGGAATGAGAATGGACTCAAAGACTCACACCCCTCTGTTGTTACCAACATGCTGGTCAACAACCGGCATCAGCATCAAGCCACATCCTCTCATTTGCATGTCTCCTTAAAGAGCTTCTAAAATCCTTGACTCAGGGAATCCTTTTTTAAATCTTTTTTTCTTTTTTTAATATTTTTTAATTGTCAATAGACCTTTATTTATTTATTTATATGCAGTGCCGAGAATCGAACCAGGGCCTCACATGTGTTAGGCAAATGCTCTCCCACTGAGCCACAAATCCAGCCCAGGGAATCTTAGAATTGTGCAGTGACAAAACTGTCATATCCTAAAACTGTGATGTCTAAAATTCAGAACCTTGGAATGACAACTACCCAGAAATTTCCCCTCAGAATCTTCGGATCACTGATACTTGGAACTCTCGGTGCTCACAATTTTCATAGAAGTTGCCCCACACACATTTTTGGGAAATGTATTCTAAGCACCTCAGTGGGAGCAAATGTCTGTCCTCCAAGCTAAATGTTCCTATTGAGAAAGAGGAGAGGAATGAGAGGCTGGTGCCATTTGTGGGTTCTGCCAATGAGACACACCTCTGGTGGAAGACAGAGTGGCGGGTAGGTCTTTACCCTGTAAGAGGGGAGAGGAGAGAAAAAGAGCAAGTACTAATTCTCATAACCCTCAAACTTATGCCTGGTAAGAAAACCAAAACCAAAACCAGGAGTTCATCAAGGCATTTCCAGAGGTGCCACCAGCAGCCATTTTCACTTGTTCAAACAGGATGCTTTCAGCTGTGGGGCTCTGGAACGGCCAACTCCCCAGCTGTGCTGAGACTGAGGTGGGAGCATGACCCCTGGATCTGGGCCAGGCTTTGCTGCCATCTTCTTGGGGCACTTTCTCATCTCTCCTTCCTCACAGTAGTGATGTGCAGGTTGACAGATAGCCCAGTTCTGGAGAGCTTAAAACCCTAAATGGTTGTAGGGATAGATGGATGAGATGGGGGTGATGTTTTGTGAGTACCTTTATTTCCACCAATCTTTCCAACAAGCCCAGAGTTCCAAGAGTAAAGCCACATACATGCATGAATACACACACACACACACACACACACACACACACACACACACCTGTTCTTGCCATGGTGACAACTGCCTAGGTTGTGCCAGAGCCTGTGCTTAGCCCCTTGTATTAACTTCCCAGGGCTACCAAGGCAAAATAACACAGAATGGGTTGCTTCAAACACAGAAATGTATTGTCTCACAGTTCTGAAAGCTAGCAGGTCAAGATCCAGGTGTTGGCAGGTCATGCTATTTGAAACACAAAAGGGGAATTTTTCTGCGCCTCTTCCTAGCTTCCTTTTTGTGTTCCTGGGCTTCTAGCTGCATGACTGCCGTCCCTGTCTGGCCACCTTGTTATAAGGACACCAGTCACATGGATTAGGAACCCACCCTACTCCAGAGTAACCTCATCTTCACCACATCTTCCATGACCCTATGCTTAAATAAGGTCACATAGCAGGGGTCCTGAGGATTAGGACTTGAACCTTTTGGGAGCACACATTTCACCCCCATAACGTCCCTATGCATGGCACATTCAATCCTATAAACCAGCCTGTCAGGCAATTTGATGACGCCAAGTTAAGGATGAGTTCACAGGCTCATAGGAAGTTTAGGAACCTGCTTAAAGTCACACAGATAGGACACAATGAAGGTCATAAAGTGGATACAGGACAGGGAAATTCTGATGTGCCTCTCTTGAGCTTTCAGAGAAGAGTTAGAGACAACTCCAGACCCAGAGGAACCCTGGGGGAGGAATCAGCTTTAAGGAGAACGTTTCCCAAGGAAAAGAGGTCAGAGGCTGGGATTTAGCTTCCCATCATCCCTCACTGAAACCCATGATGTTCCATTTTGGGCTGCTTCCACGACTCTGGCAGGCCTGTGGACATGCATAGTATTTCCAAGAAAAAAATGCTGGAATAACTGAACATCCACCTGTGAAAAAATGAATCTAGACCCAGAGCTTATGATTTTCACAAAAATTAACTCTAAGCATACCCTAGACCTAAATACGAGGAGAAAAACTGTGAAATGTTTAGAAAATCCAGGTGACCTGGATTTGGTGATCAAGTCTTAGAATAGCAAATGCATAATCCATGAAAGAAACAACAAATATGTTCAATTTACTTAAATTTAAAAACTTACAAGCTAAAGACTGAAAGAAAATATTTGCAAAGCATACTTTCAACTCTGTATATGAATAATACAAGAGCTTCTAAAATTTGATGGTAAGGAATAAAACAACACGATTACAAATAGAAAAAAAATGGGGAAAAGATGTAAATGGACATCCCACCAGAGAGAATGCATGCATAGCAAATGAGCAGATGAAAAGAAGCCCAACATCCTGCGTCATGAGGGAACCGCAAACTAAAACCACAGTGGGGGCTTGGGCTATAGCTTAGCTGGTAGAGAGTTTGTCTCACATGCACAAGGCCCAGGGTTCAATCCCAGCACCATGGGAGAAAAAAAAAAAAAAACAACACAATGAGACACCAGGGTAGATAAGATACCACTATGTACCTATTAGAAGGGCTTCATTTGAAACCCTGACAATCTTAAATTTTGGCAAGGAGATGAAACTCCAGGAACTTTCCTTCATCACCAGTAAGAATGCAAAAATGGTACAGTCACTTTGGAAGATAGATTGGCATTTTCTTAAAAGTCAAGCATATGCCAACCATGTGATCTAACAACATGCTCTTTATAAAATTTATTTGTAACTTTTATACAAAACATGAATATTACAAATATTAATGGTGTACCATGTAATGTTTGGGTACATTGAGCAATGTATAAATCAGGTTAAGCATTTATCTCCTCAAACATCATTTAATCAAGGTACAAATTTTAGAATCCTTTCTTTTAGCATTTTGAAAGGACTGTATATATTATTGTTATCTATAGTCACCCTACTGTACAACAGCACAGCAGAACTTCTTGCTTTTATCTAGCTGTAACTCAGTAACCACTGATCAAACTTTCTCCAGTTCTCACCCCAAGTTGCCCCAGCCTCTGGGAACCACCATTGTATTCTGAAGTTTGATGAGATAAGCTTTTATAGATTCCACACATGAGTAGGATCATATAATTCTCATCTTTCTGTGTCTGGATTATTTCACTCAACAATCTTCAGTTCACCACATGTTGTCACAAATGACAGGATATCATTGATTTTTGCAGCTGACAGTTCTCCGTTATGTATATGTACCATATTTTCTTTACCTATCTATTGGTTGGTGGACATTAGGTGTTCCCCACTTTTGAATATTGTGAATAGGGCTGAATAAATACAGGAATGCAGATGTCTCTTCAACATACTGGTTTCATTTCTTTGGATAGATACCCAGTAGTGGGATTCCTGGATCATATAATGGTTATAGTTTTATTTTTTAAAGGAAACTACATACTGTTTTCCCCAATGGCTGTGCTAATTTACATCCCCACCAGTGCTGTGCAGGGGTGCACTTTTCTCCACATCCTTGCTGGGACTTGTTGTGTTGTCTTTTTTGATAATAGCCAATATTACTAGGGTGAAATGCCATCTCACTGTAGTTCTGATTTACATTTGCCTGCTGATTAGTAATGTCAACCATTTTTTTCATGTACCTGTTAGTCATTTGTGTGTGTGTGTGTAAAATAGTATACAAAAATATATATAATTTTAAAAATCTGTAGTATTAATTAAAGAATTGTCTATTTAGATGTATTATTCAGTTTTTAATTATGTTATTATTTTTTATTGAGTTTTTGGTGTTCCTTATATGTTCTGAATATCAACCCTTTGTTCAATATACAGTTAGCAAATACTTTCTCCCTTTCTATAGGTTGTTTCTGTATTCTATGATTGTTTTTTTTTTTGCTGTGCAGAAGCCTTTTAGTTTAATGTAATTCCATTTTTGCTTCTGTTCCTTGTGCTTTGGGGGTCTTTTCCAAAACATACTTGCCCATTCCAATGATGACCATTTCATCTAATTTCAATTGCCCCTACGTTATCCCCAAAAGATAGGATAGGAAGGAATTCTTCCAAACATATTCTGTAAGGCCAGCATTACTTGTGAAGCAAACCAGATAAGGACACATCAAAAAAGGAAACTATAGGCCAATATAAAATAGTATATAAAAATCTTGATGAAAATAGACACAAAAATCTTCAACAATAAACTAGAAACCAAATGCAACAACACACTAAAAATATTATCCATTACAGTCAAGTGGAATTCACAGAGGTTCACTGTGGTCGATTGGAATTAAGTTATGGAACCAGCTCAGGTGTTTGTCAACAGATGAATAGATAAAGATGTGGTATGTATACACAATGGAGTCTTACTCTGTCATGAAGAAGAATGAAATTATGTAATTTGCTGGTAAATGGATGAAATGGAGAACATCATGCTAAAATGAAATAAGCCAGAAACAGAAAACTAAAGGTCAAATGTTTTCTAGCATATGCAGAAGTTAGAGCCAATTAAGGAAAAAGGGGGAATCCCAGGAAAATAGAAGGAAGTTCAGTGGAATAGAGTAGAGAGAATTGAGAAGAAGGATTCTGTAGGTTCTACTCAATTTTTATGTGAAAGTAAAACTACTTGAAAAATAGTCTATTCATTGAAAATAATAAGCCCAGACAATTCACCATGTAAACAGATGAAATGAGAAAAAGTCATGTGATTGAATAAACATATGCAGGAAAATCATTTGGTGAAATTCAACCCCTATTCATAATAAAAATTCTCAGCAAATTATAAGTAGAAGACAACTTTTCCAGCTTGATAAAGACTATAAAAACCTACAGCTGATGTTATATTTAATTGTAAAAGATTGAGTGACTTCCCTGCAAAATTAGGAACAAGCAAGTAGATCTGTTTTCAACACTTTTGTTAAATGTATTACTGGAAATTCTAGCCAACATATTAAATCAAGGGAAAAATAAAATAAAAGGCACTCATGTTAGAAGGGGAGAAATAAAACTGTCTCTACTTGCAGATGAAACAATGGTCTATGCAAAAAAATCTCCAAGAATCTACCCAAACATACCCTCCTAGAATTAATAAGTGAGATCTGCAAGGTTAACATACATGTGAAAATTATTTTTTATTATTTCTATATACTAGCAATAAACCTGAAGAAATAATGCTTTAAAACATAATACTACTACAGTCACTCAAATATACTTAATTATAAATGTAGCAACATTTTCACACTACTTGTATTCTAAAAACTACAAAATACTGATGAAAAAATCAATTACTATGTAAATAAATGGAGATACATACCATGTTCATGGATTGAAAGACTCAACATAATGAAGAAGTCATCTCTCCTCAAATTGATCTATAACTTTAACACAATTAAATACAAGCAAGAATTTTGGTGGATTTATATAAACTAGTATAAAAATCTATATAGACTAGACAAAAAAAATTTCAAATAAGGATAAAATGGGAGGAAACACTCTTTCTGATTTGTTCCATGGGAATAAGGAAAATCTGTATTTAGACATTAATTTGTACCTTACAGTTTCATGGGAGAGGAAAAGAACATACAAAAATTAGTACACTAAGTGTCCATCTTTAGAAATTTGAGAAAATCAACACAGAAAACCAAAGATAATGCAAGAATGAAGACAGACGTCAAAGAAAACAATTTTAAGTCACAGTGCTTAGGATGAATTCAATTTCTATGTCAACATGGTAACATTACAGATTCTTTCTCTTCTTTTTAGTGTGAAATAATCATAGATTCAACAAAAAAGATATAGAGGCCCCATGTATCATTTTTCTAGTACTACTATAGGGGAGGAAAATTTTACCTCACAGGGTATTTCAGCTGTCCCTAAGTATAAAATTAACATTAGAAAGATTCACAAGAGCAAAGTATATGGTTTCTATCTTTGCATGGGAATCTCTTCAGGAAAGAGAAGACCCAAAGGAGCAGTTAGAGCCAGATGCTAATATACTAAGTTCAAAAAAGAGTAGTGAATTTTGAATATATGGCAAGACAAGGGGCTTGAGCATGGGCTAATCATGGAGGAGTACTAGAAAGTTAAGGGTTATTTTAACAAGCTTTGTTTGTATAGAATTCTGTTTAATTCTCCCTAGATTCTACAGGTAAGAGCCCAGTCTGTCAACACCTTGACTGCAATGTCATTGGATCCTAACCAGAAAATGCAGTGAATGCATGCTGAACTTTCTGCCTCCAGAACTGTGAGCTAATAAGTTTGTGTTGCTTCAAGATGCTATAATTATGGTAACTTTTTGTACAGCAACAACTAATATTCAGAATCACCGTGTTCAGAGGCCAGTTTTGCCAGTGCTGTTGGCAAAAATTGTATACCACAGTTATTTTGTCTACTTGGTTGTTCAATACTTCTTTATAGTGGACACTTTCACCAGCTCGGGCTCAGGTTGACTCCTTTATGGGAAATGTCATTAAAGTTCCTTTTGTCAGGCTTGGGGTGTAACTCTAATTCTAGAGTTCTTACCCAGTAAGTTCAAAGCCATAAGCTGATTCTAAGTACTGGAGAGAGAAAGAGAGGGAGAGAGGGAGACATAAAAGGAGAGAGGGAGAGAGGGAGAGGGTAAGGGAGAGGGAGAGGGAGAGAGAATGGGAGAAAGAAGAATAAAGAGGAGAAGTTCTTCTTGCCCAGGAAATCTTACCCAGGGACTGTGACTAGGATTCAATGGTTCTGTGGACTCCTTGAATTTATAACCAAAACCCACTGATTACAAATATTCATGAGGGCTCTGTCTCAAAAATGAATTCATAATAATCCAAAACAGTTATTTGTTTTTCTATTAGGACAGTAAGAGGAAATTATGGAGCAAAAAGAAGAAGAAAAGTCAAGGTGGCAGAGACTAGGAGGTTGTATTTCCCGATATCCCTCATAGTTAGGACCAAGAACATGGGCACATGTCTTATGTAAGTAAGAACTGCATCTTCTTGTGTTGAGTGCATGTGACTTGAGGGATTGTTTGTTACAGCAGCTAGCTCACTAAGATGAGGGTCCAAGCACACCTTCTTGGAATTGTACAAAAATCCCTTCCCCTTTCTTCCTCAATTCGCCAGCTATCTGCAATCCTCAGTGGCACTGCCGCATCCCCACACCATTCACTCACCCCTGTCTCTTTGCTCTTCATCTTTTCTTCCACCAATCACCTTCCTCACCTGGACTTCATATATGTGCTGCACAACTGCTTCATGGAATTATAAACTGTCTTCTGCTCTCAGTGTTTCTTCCCCTAGTCTAAGCACCCCACAAGTCCTCTATTACTATTACTATTCTTCTCTACAGTGCCCCCCACTCCTTTCTTAGTTTTTCAGGTGAAATTGACTGTGGTCATTCATTTGTCAATCATTCTTTCATGTTAAATACATATAGACTTTTGAGTATGGTGGGTGATGGGTTAATCCAGAAATAGTCTGAAAAAATAAGATACTTTAATTCTCTTACAAATTCTAGACATTCAGCAGTTGTCAGTACAAGATCATTATGGTTCTCCACAGGGTTGGGCTCTTCTACTTTATTGCTCTACTGTGTGTTTTCCACTCTCAGGATCACATCATGGTGCATGATGACTGCTGGAGCATCAGGCATTGATTACACATCCCAGCTGTCAGAAAAGAGGAAAGGTCCAGGTGTGGTGGGACAGGCCTCTAATCCCAATGATTCAGGAGGCTGAGGCAGGAGGATTCCAAGTTAAAGATCAGCCTCAGCAATTTAGTGAGGCCCTAAGCAACTTAGCAAAATCCTGTCTCAAAATAAAAAATAAGAAGGGCTGGGGATGTAGCTCAAGTGTTAAGCATCCCTGGGTTCAATCCCTAGTGCCAAAAAAGAAGAGAAGAGAAGAGAAAAGGAGAGGAGAGAGAGGAGAGGAGAGTGAGGTAGGAGAGAGGAGAAAGAAGGAAATATAAGAAATAGAGGAAATGGGGTCATGGAGTTAAGGCATGTGTCATTGATAGAGATACCAAGAGGGTGCCACATGGCCATTCTACTAAGTCCCATTGGCCAGAACTGAGTTATGTTGCCACATTCACCTGTAAGTGAGGCTGGGAAATGTATATTATTTAACTCTAGGTGGCTCCATGCCCAATGACAACCTGGAATTTCTGTTGCTGTGGAAGAAGAGATAAGCAGATTTCAGGGAACAATTGGTGGTCTCTATTAGAGTGCCTATAGGCTTATTTTTCTAGGGATAAAATTTCTGACTTTTATCAGATTTCCAAACATGAAGGAACAAAAGTTGTCATGAACCACTGAAACAAAGGGCAGAGATACTGAGCTAAAACTAGACAGACAAATACAAAGAAGTGTCTATGATTGGAAGCCATGCTAGAGCTTGACGAGGGGTCTTGGAACTTCCTGAAGTTTTATTCAAAACTCAGTGTAGAGCCACATTTTTCTGTGAAGGAGGATGAAAAGTTTTCATCAGGTTTTCTTGAGGGTCCACAAGCCCTCAAAAAATGGAAAAGATGCGCAGATCACACTCTGGCTTCCCACTGAACACGTGGGAAACCAAGGCCCTGAGGGAAAGGTTCCTGCTTGTTGTCACTGGGTGTCCCTGGGTACGTGGAGCCAGCATTAAATTTGTGTGTGTGTGTGTGTGTGTGTGTGTTTGTGTGTGTGTGTCTTTTACCTCCTGACACTGGAAATGGTCCCACCCACTGCCTCATGGGTGCTTTTCCTGTTCAGATCATTCAGTCTTTGCAACAACCTGAGGCAGGTCTCAAACACTTGTTTTATCGCTGCAGTAATTTGGCTGAGACAAGTGAGATGACTTTCCCTGGGTCACAATAAGTTTCCATGTGACTTTAAAAAATGTAATCACGTTTATTTTATTGGTAGGAAACTAAGAAATTGATTGTAGAATCCATAACATGATCAAAGGTTTTAAATAGAGTTCATGTCTTAACTCTCATTTCCCATCCTTTAATCAATATAAAAATGACCTCTTTTAATGAGGTGGAAAAAATGATCCAATATTTACCATACTGAAAATAATCCTCCTTAATTTAATACTCCTTCTCTCTAACCTCTTTGCTTTCAGTAAGTAGGATTTCAGAGCATGAAAGTAGATGGGTTTTATATGGCTTCATAGTTCCTGAAAATATTAACTAAAATAAAATTCCAACCTAGAAAACATAGTAACTAATGCCACTTTATCAATTTTATACTTGTGGCACAGTGTATGGTTTCAGGAGTAAAAGAAGCAAGAGGAGTTCCACATGACACTTGAAACCCTGCATTATAACTTTTATAGGCACAAACTTCTGTGAGTTTTAAGTTTGGCTGACCCTGTTTATTCCTGACCTCAAGGGCAAGCAGGCCTGCTTACAAACAAGCAGCACCTACAGGTGGTTCTTAGGTTAAACGTGTTCACACTCTTCACAGTAACGTGGATATTATGAAGATGGCGATTGTATGTCACTAGTCAATGAAACCTCTTCCTTCCTTCATGGTTTCTTTAGTCATTTTTTTTTCAGAAGACAACAGCTTTTCAAAAAAGTCTAAGGACAGATCATATCCTAATAAAAGCTAGAGAATCCCACTAACCTTGGGATGTGATCCACAGCCATCTGCCAGATCCTTCTGACCCACAAATTTGTTCAGGAGAGAGAGAGAGAGAGAGAGAGAGAGAGAGAGAGAGAGAGAGAGAGAGAGAGAGAGAGAGAGAGAGAGAGAGAGATGAAGTTCTCATCTTGGGACTATGGGGGTGCCAAGCAAATTTTTTCAGATAGGAAATTTATAGTTGCCTCTGCTGGAGATGACCATGGCTGTCTAACACCGGCCAAGTTTGTGAACAGGGTGCAGTTTACATAGACACCTGAAGAAGATGATGTCAAAGGCTGACTTTCCCCTCTCAGGAACAGTGTGAGCCAGTCCCCATTGTCCTGGCGTGCATACAGGAGCAAGATGTGGTGCAGGTTACAGAGGTCAAGTGGCCAAGCTTGGCAGTGATCTAGAGGCTTGGCCAAGCTCCAGAATGGGGTTTCTAGGGGCTGGTGGGGGACCTATGGGCTATAGCCCCTCTTGCTGGGAGATTCATCACTTTGTCACTGAGGCATGCAGATGCCACACACACTGCTTGGTCCTTGGGAACTGTGTTTAGCATTTGTGACCCTCACTGGATCCAATCTGAGAAGGCAGGGAAGAGGCACAGGAATTGGGAAGCAAGGCCCTTAGGAAAGTGATTGACTGTGGATTAAAGAAACTTCAAGGTCGAACTGCAAGGAACTGGTATGCTGGGATTTGAAGTTAGAAATGTCTAAGTGTTTACACACACACACACACACACACACAAACACACACACATTCCAGCAAAGATAAATCCATACAACCAGCCTTTGACTGTTATTATTTAGTATCATCTTGAGTAGCAAAGACATGTTGACTAATACCCTTTTTTAAAAAATTTTTATTGTTGGTTGTTCAAAACATTACATAGTTCTTGACATATCATATTTCACACATTTGATTCAAGTGGGTTATGAACTCCCATTTTTACCCCGTATACAGATTGCAGAATCACATCGGTTACACATCCACTGTTTTACATATTGCCATACTAGTGTCTGTTGTATTCTGCTGCCTTTCCTATCCTCTACTATCCTCCTCCCCTCCCCTCCCCTCCCATCTTCTCTCTCTACCCCATCTACTGTAATTCATTTCTCCTCCTTGTTTTTTCCCTTTCCCCTCACTTCCTCTTGTATGTAATTTTGTATAACCATGAGGGTCTCCTTCCATTTCCATGCAATTACCCTTCTCTCTCCCTTTCCCTCCCACCTATTGTCCCTGTTTAATGTTAATCTTCTTCTCATGCTCTTCCTCCCTACTCTGTTCTTAGTTGCTCTCCTTATATCAAAGAAGACATTTGGCATTTGTTTTTTAGGGATTGGCTAGCTTCACTGAGCATAATCTGCTCTAATGCCATCCATTTCCCTGCAAATTCCATGATTTTGTCATTTTTTAATGCAGAGTAGTACTCCATTGTGTATAGATGCCACATTTTTTTTTATCCATTCATCTATTGAAGGGCATCTAGGTTGGTTCCACAGTCTAGCTATTGTGAATTGTGCTGCTACGAACATCGATATAGCAGTGTCCCTGTAGTATGCTCTTTTTAGGTCTTTAGGGAATAGACCGAGAAGGGGAATAGCTGGGTCATATGGTGGTTCCATTCCCAGCTTTCCCAGGAATCTCCATACTGCTTTCCAAATTGGCCGCACCAATTTGCAGTCCCACCAGCAATGTATAAGTGTACCCTTTCCCCACATCCTTGCCAGCACTTGTTGTTGTTTGACTTCATAATGGCTGCCAATCTTACTGGAGTGAGATGGTACCTTAGGGTGGTTTTGATTTGCATTTCTCTAACTGCTAGAGATGGTGAGCATTTTTTTCATGTACTTGTTGATTGATTGTATGTCCTCTTCTGAGAAGTGTCTGTTCAGGTCCTTGGCCCATTTGTTGATTGGGTTATTTGTTTTCTTATTGTTTAATTTTTTGTGTTCTGTGTATACTCTGGATATTAGGGCTCTATCTGAAGTGTGAGAAGTAAAGATTTGTTCCCAGGATGCAGGCTCCCTATTTACCTCTCTTATTGTTTCTCTTGCTGAGAAAAAACTTTTTAGTTTGAGTAAGTCCCATTTGTTGATTCTAGTTATTAACTCTTGTGCTATGGGTGTCCTATTAAGGATTTTGGAGCCCGACCCCACAATATATAGATCGGAGCCAACTTTTTCTTCGATCAGACACAGAGTCTCTGATTTGATATCAAGCTCCTTGATCCATTTTGAGTTAACTTTTGTGCATGGTGAGAGAAAGAGATTCAGTTTCATTTTGTTGCATATGGATTTCCAGTTTTCCCAGCACCATTTGTTGAAGATGCTATCCTTCCTCCATTGCATCCTTTTAGCCCCTTTGTCAAATATAAGATAGTTGTAATTTGGTGGATTGGTTTCTGTGTCCTCTATTCTGTACCATTGGTCCACCCACCTGTTTTGGTACCAGTACCATGCTGTTTTTGTTACTATTGCTCTGTAGTATAGTTTGAAGTCTGGTATTGCTATACCGCCTGATTCGCACTTCCTGCTTAGAATTGTTTTTGCTATTCTGGGTCTTTTATTTTTCCATATGAATTTAATGATTGCTTTATCTTTTTTTTTCAGTATATTATAGGTCAATTTTACTTCAATAAGCATAAAAATGAACTATTAAAAATGTTAAAGGTCAAGTAATTTTCCTCAGAGAAGTCCTCTTTTAACTCCTTTTCACCATGCCCTGCCTATCAGGCATCATGTTTATATAATACAAATTAAATTTTTTTAATTTTTTAAATTTTTTATTAGCTACACAGGACATTACAATGATCTTGGTGATTCATACATTTGAATCATTGGGGTGTAATTTCTCATTTTTCTAATTGTACAGATTGCAGAATCACACTGATCATTAGAGTCACCTGTATACATACAGCAATCATAATGTCTATTCTATTCTGCTGCCCTTCCTATGCAGAACAGCCTTTTACTTATTTTTTTTCTTTAATTTTTATTGTTGGTTGTTCAAAACATTACATAGTTCTTGACAAATCATATTTCACACTTTGATTCAAGTGGGTTATGAACTCCCATTTTTGCCCCGTATACAGATTGCAGCATCACATCGGTTACACATCCACTGTTTTACATATTGCTATACTAGTGTCTGTTGTATTCTGCTGCCTTTCCTATCCTTTACTATCCCTCATCCCCTCCCCTCCCATCTTCTCTCTCTACCCCATCTACTGTAATTCATTTCTCCCCCTTGCTTTTTTTCCCCTTTCCCCTCACTTCCTCTTGTATGTAATTTTGTATAACCATGAGGGTCTCCTTCCATTTCCATGCAATTTCCCTTCTCTTTCCTTTTCCCTCCCACCTCTCACCCATGTTTAATGTTAATCTTCTTCTCATGCTCTTCCTCCCAAATCTGTTCTTAGTTACTCTCCTTATATCAAAGAAAACATTTGGAATTTGTTTTTTAGGGATTAGCTAGCTTCACTTAGCATAATGTGTTCTAATGCCATCCATTTCCCTGCAAATTCTATGATTTTTGTCATTTTTTAATGCAGAGTAATACTCCATTGTGTATAACTGCCAGATTTTTTTTATCCATTCGTCTATTGAAGGGCATCTAGGTTGGTTCCAAAGTCTTGCTATTGTGAATTGTGCTGCTATGAACATCGATGTAGCAGTGTCCCTGTAGCATGCTATTTTTAGGTCTTTAGGGAATAGACCGAGAAGGAGAATAGCTGGGTCAAATGGTGGTTCCATTCCCAGCTTTCCCAGGAATCTCCATACTGCTTTCCAAATTGGCTGTACCAATTTGCAGTCCCACCAACAATGTATAAGTGTACCCTTTTCCCCACATCCTTGCCAGCACTTGTTGTTGTTTGACTTCATAATGGCTGCCAATCTTACTGGAGTGAGATGGTACCTTATGGTGGTTTTGATTTGCATTTCTCTGCTGGAGATGGTGAGCATTTTTTCATGTACTTATTGATTGATTGTATGTCCTCCTCTGAGAAGTGTCTGTTCAGGTCCTTGGCCCATTTTTTGATTGGGTTATTCATTTTCTTGTGGTTTAATGTTTTGTGTTCTTTGTATATTCTGGATATTAGGGCTCTATCTGAAGTGTGAGGAATAAAGATTTGTTCCCAGGATGTAGGCTCCCTATTTACCTCTCTTATTGTTTCTCTTGCTGAGAAAAAACTTTTTACTTTGAGTAAGTCCCATTTGTTGATTCTAGTTATTAACTCTTGTGCTATGGGTGTCCGATTGAGGAATTTGGAGCCTGACCCCACAGTATGTAGATCGTAGCCAACTTTTTCTTGTATCAGACACCGTGTCTCTGATTTGATATCAAGCTCCTTGATCCATTTTGAGTTAACTTTTGTGCATGGCAAGAGAAAGGGATTCAGTTTCATTTTGTTGCATATGGATTTCCAGTTTTCCCAGCACCATTTGTTGAAGATGCTATCCTTCCTCCATTGCAAGCTTTTAGCCCCTTTATCAAATATAAGATAGTTGTAGTTTTGTGGATTGGTTTCTGTGTCCTCTATTCTGTTCCATTGGTCCACCTGCCTGTTTTGGTACCAGTACCATGCTGTTTTTGTTACTATTGCTCTGTAGTATAGTTTGAGGTCTGGTATCGCTATACCGCCTGATTCACACTTCCTGCTTAGAGTTGTTTTTTCTATTCTGGGTCTTTTATTTTTCCATATGAATTTCATAATTGCTTTATCTATTTCTACAAGAAATGCCATTGGGATTTTGATTGGCATTGCATTAAACCTATAGAGAACTTTTGGTAATATCGCCATTTTGATGATGTTAGTTCTGTCTATCCATGAACAGGGTATATTTTTCCATCTTCTAAGATCTTCTTCTATTTCTCTCTTTAGGGTTCTGTAGTTTTCATTGTATAAGTCTTTCACCTCTTTTAGGTTGATTCCCAAGTATTTTATTTTTTTTTTTGAGGATATTGTGAATGGAGTGGTGGTCCTCATTTCCATTTCAGAAGATTTGTCACTGATATATAGGAATGCCTTTGATTTATGTGTGTTGATTTTGTATCGTGCCTCTTTGCTGAATTCATTAATTAGCTCTAGTAGTTTCATTGTAGACCCTTTTGGGTCTGCTAGGTATAGAATCATGTCACCTGCAAATAGTGATAATTTAAGGTCTTCTTTTCTTATTTTATGCCTTTAATTTTTTTCGTCTGTCTAATTGCTCTGGCCAGTGTTTTGAGAACTATGTTGAACAGAAGTGGTGAGAGAGGGCATCCCTGTCTTGTTCCAGATTTTAGAGGGATTGCCTTCAATATTTCTCCGTTCAGAATGATGCTAGCCTGAGGCTTAGCATAGATAGCTTTTACAACATTGAGGTATGTTCCTGTTATCCCTAGTTTTTCTAGAGTTTTGAACATAAAGGGATGCTGTACTTTGTCGAATGCTTTTTGTGCATCTATCGAATGATCATATGGTTCTTATCTTTAAGTCTATTTATGTGGTGAATAACATTTATTGATTTCCGAATATTGAACCAGCCTTGCATTCCAGGGATGAATCCTACTTGATCATGATGCACGATCTTTTTGATACGTTTCTGTATCTGATTTGCCAGAATTTTATTGAGGATTTTTGCATCTATGTTCATTAGAGATATTGGTCTGTAGTTTTCTTTCTTTGAAGTGTCTTTGTCTGGTTTAGGAATCAGGGTGATGTTGGCCTCGAAGAATGAATTTGGAAGTTCTCCCTCTTTTTCTATTTTCTGAAATAGCTTGAAAATTATTGGTATTAGTTCTTCTTTAAAGGTTTTGTAAAACTCTGCTGTATACCCATCCGGTCCTGGGTTTTTCTTAGTTGGTAGTCTTTCGATGGCTTCTTCTATTTCCTCAATTGATATTGGTCTGTTTAGGTTGTGTATATCCTCCTGACTCAATCTGGGCAGATCATATGTCTTAAGAAATTTATCGATGCCTTCACTATCTTCTATTTTATTGGAGTATAAGGATTCAAAATAATTTCTAATTATCTTGTGTATTTCTGAAGTGTCTGTTGTGATATTGCCTTTTTCATCCCGTATGCTAGTAATTGAGTTCTCTCTCTTCTTCTCTTTGTTAGCATGGCTAAGGGTCTGTCGATCTTATTTAATTTTTCAAAGAACCAACTTTTAGTTTTGTCAATTTTTTCAATTGTTTCTTTTGTTTTGATTTCATTGATTTCAGCTCTGATTTTAATTATTTCTTGCCTTTTACTACTTTTGCTGTTGTTTTGCTCTTCTTTTTCTAGGATTTTTGAGATGAAGTGTGAGATCATTTATTTGTTGGTTTTTTCTTTTTTTAAGGAATGAACTCCAAGCAATGAATTTTCCTCTTAGAACTGCTTTCATTGTTTCCCATAGATTCCGATATGTTGTGTCTGTGTTTTCATTTATCTCTAAGAATTTTTTAATTTCCTCCTTGATGTCTTCTATAACCCATTGATCATTCAGTAACCTATTGTTCATTCTCCAAGTGATGCATGATTTTTCCTTCCTTCTTTTATCGTTGATTTCCAGTTTTATTCCATTATGATCAGATAGGATGCATGGTATTATCTCTACTCCTTTATAATTTCTAAGAGTTGCCCTGTGACATAATATATGATCTATTTTTGAGAAGGATCCATGTGCTGCTGAGAAAAAAGTGTAACTGCTTGATGTTGGGTGGTATATTCTATATATGTAAATTAAGTCTAGGTTAGTAATTGTATTATTGAGTTCTATAGTTTCTTTATTCAACTTTTGTTTGGAAGATCTGTCCAGTGGTGAGAGAGGTGTGTTGAAGTCTCCCATAATTATTGTATGGTGGTCTATTAGACTCTTGAACTTGAGAAGAGTTTGTTTGATGAACGTAGCTGCACCATTGTTTGGGGCATATATATTTATGATTGTTACGTCTTGTTGGTGTATGGTTCCCTTGAACAGTATGTAGTGTCCTTGTGTATCCCTTTTAATTAATTTGGCTTGAAATCTATTTTATTTGATATGAGTATGGACTCTCCTGCTTGTTTCCGAGATCCATATGAGTGATATGATTTTTCCCAACCTTTCACCTTCAGTCTATGTATGTCTTTTCCTATCAAATGCGTCTCCTGTAGGCAGCATATTGTTGGATCATTTTTTTTTGATCCATTCTACTAACCTGTGTCTCTTAATTGGTGAGTTTAAGCCATTAACATTTAGGGTTATTATTGAGATATGCATTGTTCATCCATCCATATTTGTTTATTTATGTTACTTAACATGGTTTGTTTTTCCTGTTTGATTATTTTTTCCCCTTTACTGTACTACCTCCCACTGTTGGTTTTCATTGTTATTTTCCATTTCCTCTTTCTGTAAAGTTTTTCCGAGGATGTTTTGAAGAGATGGTTTTCTAGCTTCAAATTCTTATAACTTTTGTTTATCATTGAAGGTCTTAATTTCATCTTCCATCCTGAAGCTTAATTTTGCTGGATACACAATTCTTGGTTGGAACCCATGTTCTTTCAGCATTTGAAATATGTTGTTCCAGGATCTTCTAGCTTTCCGAGTCTGTGTTGAAAGATCAGCTGTTATCCTGATTGGTTTACCCCTAAATGTAAGCTGCTTCTTTCTCTTGGAGCTTTTAAAATTCTCTCCTTATTCTGTATGTTGGGCATCTTCATTATAATGTGTCTAGGTGTGGATCTCTTATGATTTTGCACATTCAGCATCCTGTAGGCTTCTAGGATTTGGGATTCTGTCTTATTCTTCAAGTGTTGGAAGTTTTCTTGTATTATTTCGTTGAACAGATTGCTCATTTTTTGGTTTGGACCTCCATACCTTCCTGTATCCCAATGACTCTTAAGTTTGATCTCTTTATGTTATCCCATATTTCTTGTATGTTCTACTCATGGTTTCTTAACAGTCTCGCTGAGCTGTCTATGTTCTTTTCAAGTTGAAATACTTTGTCTTCATTGTCAGATGTTCTATCTTCTAAGTGTTCTACTCTGCTGGTAGTACTCTCATTTGAGTTTTTATTTTGGTTTATTGCTTCCTGCATTTCTAGGATTTCTGTTTGTTTTTTTTCATAACCTCTATCTCCCTGTATAGTTGATCTTTTGCTTCTTGGATTTGTTTATGCAATTCATTGTCGAAGTGATCTTTCATTGTCTGATTTTGCTGTCTAATGTCTTCCTTGAGACTCCAGATCATCTGAAGCATGTATATCCTGAATTCTTTATCTGACATTCCATCTGCTGCAGATATTACCTCTTCTAAAGTTGAGCTGACCTGCATTGCTTGTGGTCCTTTCTTTCTTTGTCTTTTCATACTGCTCGCGTTTCTTTCTGCTTTGTGAAACTCTTGTGTTATTGAATTTTCCCCCTATATATTTATATTGCTCTTGTATAGTTGCAAAGTCTCCCTTTTGTGGAGAAAGACAATGTTAACAGTTCTCAATATCAATAGTACATCATGTAAGCACACGTTTTCCTTATTACTACATTTATAGCTAGACTCTATGTCTACAAATGTTGGTTTTGATTATTGTTTACAAATATAGTCATTAGTTTCATGAAAGGCATACCATTTCTGGTAGCTTGAAGAAAACTGCATTTCAGGTGTAGGATGTTATGTTTATGGGGAAAGGAGTGAGGGTATGGGGTTAATCTAACTTAGTAACTTTGGAGAGCTCTAACCAATAGATGGGTAATTTATGGAAGAATGTATAGATTCAAATTCCTATCTGTATTTATAAGATTTCCCTACTTATGAATAGTAAAATTGAGGGGGTTGCAAGTGGGATAGAGGGAGTAAGAGGGAGGAAAACAAATAACAAAGAAAGGAAGAGAAAAAAGAGAGCGGGAAAAAGAATATATGAGAAAAAAAGAAATAAAAAGGGGGAAAGGAGGTGGGGCATATGCAATTCCTCTATAGTATATTATTCTGGTGATTAAGTTGTTAAAGACTTTTTCATGCACAATTTTGGGTTTCACATATGTTGAGGTTGCGAAGAACCGAGGGGGAAGGGTAGAGGAGACTGGGTGAATGGCTGAAAAGAGAGAGAGAAGAGAGAAAAAGAAAGAAAAAAATTTCTCTCAGAACTCTGTTTTCATTTCTTCCAGTTGGTGACGTAGTCTGTTCCTAGCTTGAGTCTCTGCATTCAGGGTGGTGGTGGTAGTCAGTGTGAGAGGACATGAGCTTCCACCTGTGGCCTCTCTACTCTTATTCTCTGAGATGTAAACCAGGTGCCTGATCCACTGCAGAACTGCACTGGTAGCCATGCCAGCCAACCAGTTGGTGGGTTTTAAGGGTTGGTGGGATTTTCCAAGATGAGTTCCATCAGTTTTTCTCATAAGGTGATTGATGAGGTGGGGGTGTTGGGGAAACCTTATGTTTGTCAAGAGCTCAGTCAGGTGAGTGCATGGGCGGGTGGCAGGGCCCCTCCTCCAACTGGGGAGGTCTGTCTACTGCAAAGGCGGGCGCTGGGCCCCTTCTCCGGGTTGCACGATCTGCCTACCGTGCAGGCACAGGCGGCATCTGGGCCCCTCCTCCAATTGGGGGTGATCTCAACTAATACCCTTTTAATTGACTTACTTTTCTTACTATTTGAAATTTTCATTTTTATTTATTAAAAACATTTAGCTTCACCCTAACCAAAAGATGAACAGAGGAGTCAGCCTTGTTGTTGATCAAGACTTTCTGAATCAGCTTGAGAGATAGGGAAACTGAGGCCCAGAGGTTGGATGGCTCACCCAGTGAAGAAAAGATGGAGTTTGAACTTGAACACAAACTCTCTGAACCCTAAACTCTGTAATCTAAGCAGATACCCAGGAGCCTTCAACAACCCACAGGAAATGCTACAGGGGTTGAGCTGAGGGAAAAACAGAGGGACTGGAAATATGAAGAAAGGGGAATGGCCCCTGTAGATTTCCTTGGGTGAATTTGATTCACTTTTATCCAGGTGGGAGATTATAGGTTATGTAACCCCTCCCCTCAATAATGCAGTCTCTTTCCTGATGGTATCCATTCCCAGAAAACTTGAATCTCAGGGTGATCAGATTTCAGAACAAGCTGATCTCTCAGAACCTATTTATGCAGGACCTGGGCCCAGGACACTATCTAACCTGGCGCCATGGAGCTGGGAGGGGCCTTCACCATTTTTCTGGCACTCTGCTTGTCTTGCCTTCTCGTCCTCATTGCTTGGAAACGAATCAACAAGAGGGGAAAGCTCCCCCCAGGTCCAACACCAATTCCTTTCCTGGGGAACCTGCTTCAAATCAGCCCTAATGCCCCTTTTCAGTGTCTCATGAAGGTAAGTTTGTCCATTTCCTCTCCTGGGGCTAGAAGCAACGAATCCTATAGCCAGATACGTGTAGACCTTATGACTTCTGAAACAGACTCTGAGAGACTGAGAACCTGAGAATTCTGAAATTCCAGGTGCATTGGAATAAAAGTCTCATGATCTCATGACTTTGGAAGCACAGTCTCAGGATTTTGGGATCTTATATCCTTGAACCTAAGGACTCTCGTACTTAGATTTTTACTAGTACTTTGAGACTCTGTACCATGAAATCTCAGGCTTCTAGGAATTCAGCATTTCAGAGAGAGAGAGAAGTATAGATCTCAGAGTTCATGTAATCCAGCTCCATCATTTTACAGATGAGGAAACTGGCATTTCAGAGTTGAGGATGGTTTGTGCTCAGGATCCCAGGAGTGAAGATTTCCATGCCTTTTTCCCAATAGTCTTTCCAAGATTACCTTGATCTGTTGTACCCATATTTATATCCTCTGAATTCTCCTTCCCCTAAAATCCTTGACTGGTTTCTATGTGTGCTCTAATTGACCCCTCCTCTGGTGTCTTGCTTTACTCCCAGCTCCGGAAGAAGTATGGCCCCATGTTCACTGTGTACCTGGGCCCGCAGCCAGTAGTTATTTTGTGTGGACATGAACTGGTGAAGGAGGCTCTGGTAGATGGAGCAGATGAGTTCAGTGGGTGTGGAGAAATGGCTACATTAGACAAAAACTTCCAAGGTCATGGTAGGTAACTACAATCACCAGAAATTATTACAACGTACTAATTGTGTTCTAGGTTCTTTGATAAGTGCTCTACAGGAATTATTGCATTAACTCCTTTGATAAAGCCATTAATATTGAACTAATTTTATATAAAAAAAAAACACTGGTGAGGAGGATGAGGTAATGTCCCACAGAAGTGGTGGAATTGCTTTGCTTTGAATTGAAGACATCTGATTCTAACGTGATCACTTACTATGTTATTTCAGTTCTTACATTCAATGAATTAGTGTGTGACAATCTTTGTGCACCAGTTGAAGCCTTCATAGCCAACCCTATTTCTTATCTTCATACACATACATAGCACATAGGTCTCTGACTCTTCCACTTAGGAGGATTATTTTCTAGTGTTACCCACGTACCTACTGCTAACTCCCTATATACTTTAATCCAAAGCAGTTTCATTCTTTCCATCTTTTCATCTCTCTCTCTGCTTCTTTCTTCCTCCTATCCATTACTCAATAAATCCATCAAAGCATATTCATTATTCTTTATATGCAAACATCTTTCCATTATATTATGTATATATCAATTAATCACCCATCCATCCATTTCTTAATCCTTTCATCATTTGTTTATCTCTTAATCTTCCATCTACCTTCAAACCATTATCCATTCATCTCAAACCATCCACACATTAACATTTCACTTAGCTACTCAATCTTTCAATCTTCTACCCATTGGTCATCCTAGTCATAAATTCTTCCTTTCATTGATAAATCTACCCGGAAATGTCATTAAACAATTTACCAATCCACACAGCTGGTGATTTCTAAATAAATCTTACTACATGGTAACTCCATCAGTGTAGGTGTATTGATGTACAAGTACAAGCTTCTGTGTATACATATGTGTTGATCTAGAGAATCCATGTGGTGCACAGAAAATAGAACTGTGTTCTAATTCCAGGGTGCTGTATGTGGCATTAAACCCTACCTCTTTCACCTCCCCCCCCACTCACTAAGTAATTTACCCAGTTCTAGCTCTTTCCTACAGGAAACTCTCTCTAATCTCCCCACCATTATTCCTAGCCTGACTCCCTTTTCCTCTGCCTCAGTCTGGACTGCTTTTGAGGGTACTGAAGGAAAGGAATCTTAGTCTCCCCATTGAGCGTGCAAGGTCAAGAGGAACTTCTTCAAGAATAAAAAACTTTTATAGTTCACCCCATTTTTGCCTATCACACAGCTGAGCACAGAGAGGGGAAGGGAGGCAGGAGCCTGACACTCAGATCCTGGCAGGTATAGCTATGGCCAATGGAGAATGATGGAAGATTCTCCGACGTTTTTCTCTGACCATCCTGTGGGACTTTTTTTTGGATGGGAAAGCGGAGCATGGAGGAGCAGATCCAGGAGGAGGCTGGCTACCTGCTGGAGGAATTCCAGAAGACCAAGGGTATGGGGGTCACACGGGAGGGCTACTAGGTGACTGAGTGTTTATGGGGAGTATAGTCATAGAAGATGGATCTTGGTGGAAAAAACACTCAAATGAAGAGGATGGAGAATATTATAGATTTGCCAAGCTATCAGCCATGTTCCATAGTAAAAATCAACATAGATGGCCCCCAGACACCATTTGTCTAGAACCTTTTACCTCTGGATCTCCCTGTGATTGTGTGCCCATAATATAATATGTAGACTAGGATGATATATGAGTTTGTGTATTTTTTTGGAGGCAGGATCAAATTTCATTATGTTTATAGATTTTTTATTGTGGTGAATAACATCAAACTTACCATCTTCACCATTTTTAGTTGTACAATTCAGTAGGGTTAGGTATATTCATATTGTTGGAAAACAAATCTTTAATTTTTTTTTTCGTCTTGCAAATCAGAAACTCTTTACCTATTTCATTATTCTTTTTAAAGGATTCCAGTTCCCAACCAAAAATAGGGTCTGTAACCAAAGAAGTATAGAGAGAAAAGACCCAGGGGCTGAGAAATATGTAAAGAAAAATAGATAAGAGCTAGAAACAGAGATAGATTTCTTTAAATCAGAGATTTTCCATCTGGATTCCATGGATGATTTATAGAGTCTTTACAAAGGCTTTGAAAGGCCATGTACCCTCACAAGTTATTTGTCAAAATGTGCACTTGTAAATATGTACATTGTTATGAAGCAACTATTCCCAAATGTACTTCCTTGACCTGCATTCCATTTTACAGATGGTGCAGCTGAGGTCTTGAGAAGGATTTCCTCCATAGCCTAAGTGGAATCCATGGTAGAGCTAGACAGAGTCCAGGAATTCTCTTCTTCTTCTTCTTCTTCTTCTTCTTTCTTCTTTCTTCTTTCTTCTTTCTTCTTTCTTCTTTCTTCTTTCTTCTTCTTCTTCTTCTTCTTCTTCTTCTTCTTCTTCTTCTTCTTCTTCTTCTTCTTCTTCTTCTTCTTCTTCTTCTCCTCCTCCTCCTCCTCCTTCTCCTCCTTCCCCTTCTTCTCTCCTCCTCCTTCTCCTCCTTCTCTTTTCCTCCTCCTCCTCCTCCTCCTCCTCCTTCTCCTTCTTCTCTCCTCCTTCTTCTCCTCCTTCTCTTCTCCTTCTCCTCCTCCTCCTCCTCCTCCTCCTCCTCCTCCTCCTCCTCCTCCTTCTTCTTCTTCTCAGTGCTGGGAATCGAACCCAGGGACTCATGCCTGCTAGGGAAGCACTCTATTACTAAGCTGCACCACCAGTCCTTCTTTTTAAATTATGGCATTTACCATTGCTTTCCTCCCAAATCTGTGACTCATTTTTCCCTTTTTTAGTCATAGATGGACACAGTACCGGTTTTTAAATTTTTTTTTAGTTGACAATGAACCTTTATTTTATTTATTTATATGTGTTGCTGAGAATCAAACCCAGGGCCTTGCACATGCTAGGCAAGCACTCTCCCACTGAGGTATGACCCCAGCCCCAGATACAATACATTATTTAAAATTTATTTTTATATGGTTCTAACGATCAAACCCAGTGCCTCACATGTGCTAGGCAAGCATTCTACCACTAAGTACAACCCTAGCCCCAAATTTGTGACTCTTATCCACAACTGCATGTAAGCAACAGTAACAAAGAAATAATTAAGCCTCACCAGCATTTATTGAGTGTTAAATCCATGTCGGGCACTGTGCTAAGCATTTTGCATGGATCATAACATGGAATCTGCATGAACAAAGGAGGTGGTCTTTAAGCCAGTTTGCAGATTGAGAAATCTAGACTCAAACCCCCCAATGAACTAATTCACATATACTATTAAGCAGTAGATACAGGACCCAAATCTACCAATGAATGATTCCACATCCCTGATTACTAATTTTCACCTCCAACATAGACAATTTCCATCACCAGGTGCCCCCATCGATCGCACCTTCTTCCTAAGCCGCACTGTTTCCAATGTCATCAGTTCGGTTTTCTTTGGTAGCTGTTTTGACTATGAGGACAAGGAATTCCTAAACCTGCTGCCGATGATCAATGAGAGCTTCATAGAGATGAGCACTCCCTGGGCAAAGGTACCACTGGTCACTTCTCTGCTCACTTCCAGTCTGAGTTCAATAGGCACTTGCCTGTACCTCACTTAATCTTCCCCACAGCCCTGGAAGACAACTATCAATATGCCCAAATCTCTAGGAAGCCAAAAGCCACACCTGATTCTCAGACCCAGCACTGCATTTTGAGCCCAGCTCCCTGATTCTAGACACAACCCACCTGGTGACCAGTACCCACTCCTAAATAATCTTCTTTGTCTGTTCCCCGCAGCTCTATGAGATGTACTCAGGAATCATGCAATATTTGCCAGGAAGACACAAACACCTCTACTATGTGATAGAGGATCTTAAGGACTTTGTTGCATCCAGAGTGAAGATCAACGAGGCATCCCTTGACCCCCACCATCCCCGAGACTTCATTGACAGCTTCCTCATCAAGATGCACCAGATGCTTGCTTCCCTCCCCCAATACCCTTCTCTCATCTCCTCTGGGTATCTGCACCTTTAAGCCCCTCTGCAGAGGTTGGGGCAAAAAGAGCAAGTACTACTTCCCATGCTTCATTCTTATCTATAGATGGGATACCGGAACTATGAAAATAGAAACTCTCACAACCTTTAAACATTTTTTAAGTTGATGAAATAAAATTTATATTTATTGACATGCATTAAATGCATATATTAGTGGGTGATCACTGGTGTGATATTTCCATACATCATAAGGCAGGGACTGATCAAATTCAACCTTCCTTTTCCACCCACTTCTTTCCAATCACTAGTAATGACAATTCTTTCTGGTTGAGTTTTTAGCTTCCACATGTGAGAGAATATGTGGTATTTGTCTTTCTGTGTCTGGCTAATTTCTTTTAACATAATGACCTCTGGTTTTATCCATTTTGCTGCAGATGGAAGGATTTCCTTCTTCCTTGTGGATGACTAGCTCCCCATTGTATATGGATATGGCACCTTTTTTCTATCAAAAATAAGATTCAAATCCAGAAATTTTAGTAACAAGGAAACTGAAAATCTTACATTTTTCCAATCATATATGACAGAGACTTAATGGTTGTAGAAAAGCAGAGTGAATCTTTAGCGTTTTGGAATTTGGGAAAGTTAGAAACTTAGTTATTTTTAAAAATATATTTTTAGTTGTAGATGGACACAATGTTTTTCTTTTATTTGTTTATTTTTATGTGGTGCCAGGGATCAAACCCAGTGCGTCACATATGCTAGGCAAGTACTCTACAACAGAGCCACAACTCTGGCTCCTAGAAGCTTAGTTTTTTTTTTTAAAAAATTGGAGCTCAAACTTTAAAAATTTTAAAGTCTTAGAGATGTAAAAATTTGGAGGCTTAATATGTTGTATCATTGATTCTTAGAATTTTAGACATCTGGAAATTTCTATTTTTATCTTATAGAACCTTAGCCCTTGGATATGCAGATGCTAACACACAACAAGGGGGGAGGGAAAGAATAGAAATTCATTGGATTAGACAAAGGGGAATAAAGGGAAGTAGGGGTGGATAGGAAAAGAAAAGGCAGTGGAATGAGTGGGACATAACTTTTCTATGTTCATATATGAATACATCACAATGAAACTCCACATCATATACAACCACAAGAATGGGATCCTAATTAGAATAAGTTATACTCCATGTATGTATAATGTGTCAAAATATACTCTACTGTCATGCTTATCTAAAAAGGACAAACCAAAAGTAAATAGGAAAAAAGAAACAGTGCTTGGTAGTTTAAAATTATAAACTCTAATATTTATAATTATAATCTTCAAATCTTACAAGGCACTGCTCCCTTCTCCTGCTCTCCTTCTCTGTTCACTCCAGCCGCAGTGCCCTCTGCTCTGTTCTTCCTCTAACACACCAGGATCAGGACCTCAACTCCTGCCTCAGGACATTTGCTCTGGTTGTTTCGTCTGCCAGACTTACTTTACCTATCTGTTGCCTTTTCACAAATGCCTATACTATTCACAGGGTGAAAATAATAAAACAAAGACTTAAGATGGTAGCTATTTATTATCTCCTCCCTTTCAGGAAAAAAATGATCCCCACACAGAATTCAACCTCAAGAATTTGGTTCTTACCACGCTCAACCTCTTCTTTGCGGGCACAGAAACAGTGAGCTCCACACTACGCTATGGATTTTTGCTGCTAATGAAGCATCCTGAAGTGGAAGGTGAGTGTCCCCCCGAAATGGCCCATCCTGTCTGGCACCTCCCAGTCCTACCAGGACATAATATTGAAAATTTAGGGTTCCACAACCTTAGATAATTCTTCACCCTTCAGAACGCCAGGGCATGGGATCTTGAAATCTCTGGATTGGGGGCTCCTAAACCAGCCTTCAACTTGGTGTCTATTGTAAGAGGCAGCTTCAAACCATACACACGTGTTATGTTAAAGTCCTGGAGTCAGAAGTTCAGAGAGGTTTGACGAGACCGAAACCAAGGGGGAGCCTTTTCCAGCATTAACAGCTTCCTCTTTTGTATTTCTGGGTTCGTGGCTCTTTCTTGCTGCTTCAAGGCCAGCAGTGAAGATCTCTCCTTGCCTCCTCAGCTGCCACATCCCCTTTTCCTACTCTGGTCCTCCAGCCTCTCTTATAACAGACATACGTGATTGATTATACTAGGGCCCTTCTGGGTGATCCAGGCTAATCTCTCCCTCTCAAGATCCTTTATTTAATGGCATCTGTGACACCTCTTTTGTCCTTTTGTTGTCCTTTATTACATAATTTTCACAGGCTTCAGGGATTAGGAGGTATAGACGTCTTTGATGACCACATGGAGCTGAAGGCATTGCCAAAATCAAATAGAAGCCATCTTCATTTGGCTACAGTCTGGTCTGATTGGTAACTCTAGTCATGAGAAATTTGTTTGTCACTTACAAAAAAAAAATCTCCAATTTGGACACTCTTTCTAGTGTGGCAGTTTGAACCAAGCCAAAGCCTTTTTTTTTTTTTTTTTGGTTAAAAGGCTGTGTGTGGAAGCCCAGCCGGAAGCAGGATATTGGCCTGCTCATCTGTCTTCCTTGGCTCATTGGTGTTTCCAGGTCCAGGTCAAATGCTCCAGCTAGCATCCAGGCTGGAGGCCTGTGCCTCCCAGGGTCTGATGGACATTTCTTGAGTATCACTGATGTGTCGGTTGTCAAGTGTGGATGATGGCCTTCACCTCAGAGCTCATTTGCTGGAGATTCTTAACTTTGTGGTATTCACAAACAGAAGCTCCTCCTGCCCTCCCTGTCTTGTTTTCTGCCTTCTTCCAGACAAGATCCATAAAGAGATTAACCAGGTGATTGGCCCCCACCAGATGCCACGTGTGGAAGAGAGGGTCAAGATGCCTTACACAGATGCCGTCATCCACGAGATCCAAAGACTGACAGACATTGTGCCCATGGGTGTCCCCCACAATGGGACACTCATTTCCGAGGTTACTTTCTGCCCAAGGTTTGGTCACACTCTCACTGTTTCATTCTCCATGGCACCCTTCTATCCACGTGGTCCTCCCTTCCATGGATTAACCAGGCCTGACCCTGCTTAGCTTCCAAAATCAGATGAGGTCTGCCGCAGTCTGGCTGGGCACAAATCACGAGCCACTGAAGCAGGAACAAACTTTATTTCTGAACTCCACCAGCACACTCCACACACGCTCCCGGGAACTCTCCCGAAAACCATGCTGCTCCTCCAGGAACCAACAATTGGAAATCCCTCTTCCGGAAATCCCTCCCCCCTCACTTCCCCAATCAATGGGAACTCTCCAGGAATCCTCACGAGAACTCCAAAGTAGTGCGAGAACTCCAAAGTAGCAGGCTGAGGTGGACAGTAAAGGTCTAATATACAACCAAATCAATCAAGCATCATCTTAATGGCTTGCCTCTCAACCAGTACTATTGGCAAAATGCCAGGGGCCACTGCGACTCAGCTGTGGCTCTCAGCATCTCCCCCCTTCTGTTTAATTAAACAACAAGCAATGTGGCTTAGGGACCGTGCCTGTTAGGTTGTCCAAAACACATATGGTTCTTACCCATCATCGGATGAGCTGACCTCAAGACGTCAGCCTCCTGTCTTAGGATTAGCATTGACATGGAACCTTTTATGAAAATTTGTAGCTTCTTCTAGTGTAGAGAAAATATGTATGTCATGTGTAGTTTTATCTGCTAAATCATTGCCCAAACTAAGGGCTCCAGGGAATCCTATATGTGCTCTGATATGTCCTATAAATAATGGATCTTTTCTGTCCCAGATTAGACTTTGTATAGTGGAAAACAAAGAGAAAACAGTAGAGGAAGGGGAAATCCTACCAGCATCTTCAAGGGACACTATAGCATTAACTATATACTCTCTATCAGAAAATAAATTAAATACAGAATCTTTAAACATCACAAAAGCTTATAATACTGCATTAAGCTCTACCTTTTGAGCTGATTGTTTGGGTACTAAAAATGTAAAAGTTTGATCAGGGGAAACTGCTGCTGCTGTACCATTATTTGACCCATCAGTGAATATATTTGGAGCATTCATGATAGTTTTTTTCTTGTCATTTTTGGAAATACTACAGGATGCGAAGACCAAAAGGACAATAAAGGATTAGATGGTAAGTGATTATCAAATGAAACATTAGATTTACACATGATTACTGCCCAAGTATTTAACTCATTAGCTAACTCATCAATTTGATCCATAGTATATGGAGTAATAATTTTATTGGGAGAAATTCCAAACTCTCCCTTTGCTGCTTTTATTCCTTTGAGTATTAATTGTCCTACAGCCTCAGGATACCTAGTAAGAATAGTGTTAGGAGAATAAGATAAATGTATCCACAATAATGGACCTTCTTGCCAAAATACTCCTGTAGTAATATTTTTGTTGGTATTACATTAAATAATAAAGGCAAACTTATATCAATTCTATCCAAATGCATATTTTCCATATATGTTTCAATAATTTTTAATGCCTTTCTTGCTTCAGGTGTTAACATTCGGGGTGAATTTGGATCTGATGGACTTTTAGGATATCAAATAAAGGTCCCAACTCTCCTATTTGTATGCCTAGATAGGGCCTTATCCAATTTATGTCTCCTAATAACTTTTGAAAGTCGTTAAGTGATTTGAGTTGATCTACTCGTATTTGAATTTTTGGTGGACGGAAAATGGTTGAGGATAATAGAACCCCTAAATAATTAATTGGAAAATTTAATTGTACTTTATCTATTGCTATCTCTAGATTATAATTTTAAATAAGTTTGTAAGTGTGGCATAACATTCTAGCAATGTGTTTTTATCTTTATGTGCTAATAATACATCATCCATATAGTGAAATATTTGTAGTTCAGGATTTTGATTTCTAAGTGGCTGGATTGCTTTGTTAACATAAATTTGACACATCGTTGGGCTGTTAGCCATCCCTTGAGGGAGTACTTTCCATTCATATCTCTGATCAGAACCTTCATGATTTAGTGCAGGGATAGTAAATGCAAAACGTGGACTATCCTCAAGATGAATTGGAATTGAAAAAAAAAAACAATCTTTAATATCTATAGCTAAAACATACCAGGTTTTAGGCAAGGCAGACAATTGAGGAATCCCTGATTGAGCAGGTCCCATAATAACCATCTCATTATTAATGGCTCTTAAATCTTGCAATAATCCTTACCAGATTTATTTTTAATGACAAAAATGGGAGTATTATAGGGAGATACGGAAGGTTGCATATGTCCCTCCGCTAATTGTTGTTTGACCAGGTAATGGGCTGCTTGTATCTTTTCTTTAGTCAGGGGCCACTGAGGAACCCATACTGGTCTTTCTGATTTCCAAGTAATTTTGATTGTCTCAGTGACCCCTTCTGAAAACCCAATCCATGTCTATCTATTCCTTGATCTATTTGTATTGGTGCTGCTATACCTTGTTCTTGTTCTCCTAATCTTTTTTCTTTCCTAAAACCTTGTCTAGCCCTAATAGTGGGCGCATTTGGATTGATGTTATTTGTTATTGTCAAACCTAATTGATCTAGGACATCTCGTCCCCATAAATTTATAGGAAGATGATCCAATACATATGGCTGTATAGTTCCTTCACATCCTTCAGGATCCTTCCAATCTAATACCATTGCACTTCTATGGGGATTAGTCGCCACTCCTAGGCCTCGAAGCGTTTGAGTGGCTTGTTATAATGGCCAATGTTTTGGCCATTCTTGATGAGATATGATGCTAAGGTCTGCACCTGTATCAAGTAGCCCATTAAATTCATGTCCTTGAATATTTAGTTTTAGCATGGGGTGAGAATCTAAATTTAAAGACAGCATAGCCCAATCTACACCTGTGGAGCCTAATCCCCTGGAACCTCTTTGTACAGTACGGCTGGAACATTTGTCATGCAGGCTGGGTATTATTAATAACTGTGCTATTCTATCTCCTGGTGAAATTACTGATATACCCTTTGGAGAACTAGCTATAATTTTATTTCACCTTCATAATCGGGATCAATTACCCCAGGACTTATCATAAGTCCTTTTAGAGTAGAAGAACAGTGTCCTAACAATAAGCCTACTGTTCCTTGGGGAAGAGGTCCTTTTACCCCTGTGGGAATGATTTGAACTCCCATCTCTGGAGTTAGTACTGCTCTGGTGGAGGTGCAGATGTCCAACGCTGTGCTCCCTCTGGTTCGTCTGATGAGAGATCTGATGGATAATGTGTCCTGGGCACTACCCCGATGGTGTTGCTGTGTTCCTCCAGTGCCCCGTATATTTGTGATTGTGGGCCCTGGAGCATTGGGCCCTCCTGTCCGTTTTTTGGCAATGGAGCCCGATGCCTTTCTCCATGATATCGTGGGTAAACACCTGGTCCTTGTCTGTTTTTTGGTAACAGAGTACCCTCTATGGTGGTTTGAGAATGGCATTCATTAGCCCAATGTCTCCCTCTATGGCATCGTGGGCAAATACCCGGTATTCTACTCCTTTGATACCTAGTTTTGTTAAACCCTCCTCCTATGGAGCAATTCCTTTTAAAATTCCCTGTTTGTTCACAATTGTAGCATGTTTACAGCCTGGCATCTAATGCCTGTTGTACTGCAGCTGCCAAGACTTGCCCTTGTTCATTAATGTCTCTACATAATTTAATATATGTGTTTAAATCTCCACATTTCCATGGTATAATGACCTCTCTGCACCAACGATTTCCTTGCTCATAAGCCAGTTGTTTTATTAATGGCATTGCTTGTTCTGTATCCCCAAAACTCTGGTAGCTGTTTGAATAAGCCTATCTACAAATTCAGCGTAAGGTTCATTAGCTCCTTGTATTATCTTAGATAATTGACCTTGTAAATCTCCATGTCCTTGTAAAGTCTTCCATGCCCTAACTGGTAACTGGCTGCTGCATTTTGCCTAGCTGTCTCCATGCAAAATTCCTCATTGGCAATCTTTTTTTTTTTTTTTTTTAAGTAATAAAACAGTTTATTTACAAGCAAAATTCCGTTACCTTTACTGGGTCTGATTTAAAAATTCCAGTAAATGAAGCATCTTTTATTCAAAATTATGCATCAAATTAAATTACATTTTGACATTAATTGTCCTTAAAAATATCTACTAAAGAACTAACATACTATTACATTTCTGCTGAAGAATCCTGTCGGTTGGATCATGTTAACATTTCTGAGACTGTTGTTACTGAATCAGATAATTCTTGCCACCCAGATTTCTGCTGAGTTCAGAAACACATTTCTGATTCTATAACATCAGAAAAGCTTCCCATGAAATAAGCACTAGTATAATTTACTCTAAATTCTTAGGTCATTTATTTTAATATTAAAATATTTTAATATTTTAACATAGAACTTGTGTATGTCTACTGGCAATCTTCCATAACAAATATTGCCCTCCATTTAGCACAGCTTTACACATGCTAGCCCAGTCTGCTGGCATCATGTCCAAGTTGGTAATGGATTCAACCATGCTTACAGTGAGGGTGCTTGAGGACCATAGGTTGTTACAGCCTCCTTTAACTGCTTCACTGTTTTGAAATCTAAAGCACGGTAAATTCGCTGCCCTCCTGCTTGCTCAAGTACAGGGCATGGTTGAGGGCCACTCAGCTGTCTCCATAGGTGGAGCTGTTGGTTGAATTACGCCCTCGGGTGATAGAACAGAGTTAGTAGCAGCCTCCTGTTGTAGCTTCCCCGCTGATAGCTGTTTCTCCTCTAAGCTTTCTTCCTTTAAATTTTCTTCCTCTATCTGACTAGCTCGAGAGACCTTCTCTTTTGCTTGATCTAACATGTTTTCTACCATAGTCTGGACCTCTAACAATTTACTTAACACTCTTTCGGTTTGTTTTTTACTAATTTCTAATCTACTATAAAGATAACACAACCCAACAAGATAACACAAAACAAAACCGAAACAGAATGAAACAAAAATGGAACAAAAAATCGTTGTATCAATTTTCCTATTTTCTTGACATGTGCATTTGTGGTCTATTTCTATCTCTTCCTCATGGGCGAACAACTTCAAACCTTGAGCCAACCATTTTTCCCAGTTTGCCTGAGAAAGTTCTAGGGATAGGCAGCTTGAAACAAAAACAAAACAAATCAAAACAAGAACACATTATTTTTTGAAATGGTCACCCATTCTCTCGCCTTCCCTTAGGGATGAGCAATTTCACTTACCTCAGAGCTTCAGGCGTTCCCCGTACGGGCCACCAAATGCCGCAGTCTGGCTGGGCACAAATCACGAGCCACTGAAGCAGGAACAAACTTTATTTCTGAACTCCACCAGTACACTCCACACATGCTCCCGGGAACTCTCCTGAAAGCCACGTGGCTCCTCCAGGAACCAACAACCAGAAATCCCTCTTCTGGAAATCCCTCCTCCCGCACTTCCCCAACCAATGGGAACTCTCCGGGAATCCCCACGAGAACTCCAAAGTAGCACTAGAACTCCAAAGTAGCAGGCCAAGGCAGACAGTAAAGGTCTAATATACAACCGAATCAATCCAGCATCACTTAATGGCTTCCCTCTCAACCAATACTATTGGCAAAATGCCAGGGGCCATTCCGACTCAGCTGTGGCTCTCAGCAGAGGTCTGGTGGGTCCAGGATAGTATGGCTGCAGACTCTTGGTTCACCAACCCCTGTCCAATACTGATTTCTTCTAATTGCTCCCATCTTCACCCCAGGGCACAGATGTCTTTCCTGTGATTGGCTCAGTCCTCAAAGACCCCAAATACTTCCACTACCCAGATTCCTTCTATCCTGAATACTTCCCGGATGAACAGGGATGCTTCAAGAAGAATGAGGCTTTCGTGCCTTTCTCCTCTGGTAGGTTTCAATGTATGGGTTTTCCAGGGACATTTTAGAACCTTTTCTTGAAGCCCAAGTCAGAGTGGAAGCTGAGGACTGTGTCCTTAAACTCTCAAATCCTAAAATCCCTGAATCAGGGAATATTAAAACCACTGGCTCTCATGTTTAGGAAATGTTAGAGTAGAGCAGCAAAATTTTCCTATTAAGAACCAAATACAAAATATTTTAGTTTTTCCCAGCCTTGTGATCCTTGTCTGAACTACTTACCCTTGCTATTGTACTATGGAAGTGACCATCAACAACACTGAAACGAATGAGCATATGTGTGAGCCTATGAAATTTTATTTATGGACACTGAAATTTGAATTTCATACTTTTGAAAAATCTTTGAGGAACTGAAATGAAGAGAAGTTTGAAATTCTTGGGTCCTTTAGAAACTTTCCATTGGAATCAATGGAATCTGAGGCAGAGAGAAGTAGCTGCCAGTGTTGAGCCCTGCTAAGAAGCAGGTCCTAGCTGAGCATGGACAGGAGGAGCCATTGAGTCTTGCTAATGACCCTACAAAGTGGACACAGTCATGACTCTTGAGATGCTGATGAGGCAGCTGAGGCCCACTGGGGTGATAAGACCAGATGCCTCCCAGGCCCTCAGTACCTAGCAGATATGACCTGACCTCCCACCCTGTTCTGTGCCTGCAGGAAAACGCATCTGCCTGGGGGAGGCCCTGGCCCGCATGGAACTCTTCCTCTACTTCACCTCCATCCTTCAGAATTTCTCTTTACGTTCACTGGTCCCCATGGAAGACATTGACATCACTCCCAGGAAGTCAGGCTTCGGCAACATTCCCCCAACTCTGCCTTGTGGCCCACTGAGCGCCCCCTATTGGCCAGGCAAGACCAGTCTGAGAGCTGAGCTCTTCCTCTTGCTCCCGGACACACCCACCCTCCTCATCTCTCCAAATTCTCCCCATAACCCTAAGAGAAGGCACTCTCACTACTGTGATGGGACCACAGGTCAGCAGATGACATCCAAAAACACACAGCTGTATGTCTTTGTTTTAGAAAAGCAACAAACTGCCCAACATCTGGCACAAGCCCGTAGATGTAAGTTCACAGTTTCCTCTGCCTTGTTTCTGGCTGCAACAAACTTCTGTAGATTCTGTCTTTATGTTGTTCCCTTGCGTGAGCCCTGATAGTGATCATAATATAGTTTACAATCTTTTCTGGGTTACTTTGATCTGCATTCCCCCCAGTAAAATCAACACAGAGCTCAAGACTGTTACATATAGGAAATTTATTGTGCATTGTGTGAAACAGTATATAAAGTACAGAAAACTACCTGAAGTGAGCTTTTGGACTTCCTCATCACTGGTCATTTTCTCTGACAGCCCCATCTCCAGGGACTCCTCCCTGTCTGGGCCACCACACGTGACATTCTAGCCTCGAGTATCTTGAGTGGCATTATTCTCCCCACCATAACTTCTTTGCCATCATCACTCTCCTGATTGCTCTGATCAAATACCCAATTCTGCACACTACCCATTCCATTTTGAAGATAGTTCAGTTGTTCATAGCCTATTATTCCATTTCTAAACTCCTGATGAGTTATTTTATTTATTCAACCAAAACGTATCAAATATCCAACATGTGCTGGCACACCCTTCATGGACGTAGGATCTTTCAGTGAAAAATAACTGATAAAACTCTCGCCCTCATGGAGCTTAGGTGCTAGTGCAAAAGGTTTACAATGAAGCATAAGCTTTGATGATTTTAAATAGTAAATGTTGCTATGTGTTGGAGCATAATTGGTCGGCTTACAAAATCAATGAGAATTCTGGAAAAACCGACAATGAACAGAAATAGGAAAAAATGAAGCTCTGATAGAACCATCCAGTAGGGAATGCTGCCACCTCATTCAGCCCCAGTCATGAACACCACAACCCAAGAGTAATGACCTCTGCTGCTGCTGTAGACAACTTCTTGTTTGTGTCTGTTTTTTTGTGGCACACCCTCAATGTTCTAGGCAGGATAATTCAAATAGCCACATTTTAACGACTGGGGGCACGGGATGTGGTGAGGAGGAATAGATGGTTCTTTGAGTTGTGATGGGGGGAGCAAGGACTTGCCTTTGATCAGGGATATCATAGTAGACATGCTTGCAAAACCAGAAGGGAGTTTTTTTATTTTTAATTTGTTTTAATTAGTTATACAAGATAGTAGAATGCATTTATGCACTTTGATATATCATACATAAATGAGGTATAATTTCTCATTTTTCTGATGTATAATAAACACTAAATGCCCTTCTGCACATTATGTGGATAGGGCCCCCTGGGAAGCAGAGGTTTAGTTCCAGGCAGGAGTGCATCGTTTTGTGGGACTGGCATGTGAAGGAAAAAGAGGAAGGAAGGAGAAGCGTTCAGGAAAAGTCTCCAGACCAAAGTGCAGTAGTGACAACTGTGGACAGGAATGAAGAGAAGGCAGAGCTGGGCAGGGAGGGACCCAGACCACCATGTTGAGACAGCGGATTCCCCAGTCATCTCAGAAGTACCTCTCAAGTGAAGACTGCTGTTAGGAGTGTCTAGGATTGGGCAGAACGGGCTGTTACCGACACCTTGGCTTATGCTCAGTTCTGTCCATGCTGTCTTAGAAGAATGCGGACCTGCTCCAAGCTCAGTGGGTCCTGAAGATGCTGCAGCTGGGGGCTCACATGCTCCTTGTTGCTGAATCACAAGTTCTTCTTTCTGCAACGTTGCTGCTGTTTCTTCTCTTCCTCTTCCTTATTTTTTGTTGCCGAGGATTGAACCCAAGGGTACTCTACCACTGAGCTATATTCCAAGACCCCTCATTTAAAAATATTCTTTCATTCAAATATTTTTTATCCTTTGTGGTGCAGGAGATGAACCCAGGGGCCCTGTACGTGCTTGACAAGTGTTCTACCACTGAGTGACTCCCCCAGCCCCCACCAGACCTTTTAATTTTTTTATTTTGAGCCATGCTTAGGGCTTCACTAAGTTGCTAAGACTTTTCCTCAAACTTGTGATATTCCTGCCTCAGCCTCTGGAGTTGCTGGGATCACAGGTGAGCCCCAACATGCCTGGCAAATGGCAAGTTCTTGAATGAAACTCCAAATGGTGCATCTCCACATCTGTGGCAGACACAGATGTACAAAAGCTGTCATCAAACACTAGACGCAGTCCCTGACCACAAGGATGTCACAGTTTAGGACATTAGTTTCTTGTATGAGGGACATTCAGTAAGAAGTACATCATTTAATCTAACAAATGGACAAAGCCAATTTACATAACAGAAATAATACAGAGGCAGAAAGAAACCCCACAGATGATTTTGATGATTGTACAAATTGATCGTTGAACATCGTTTTTCTTCAGCAGGATGCTGATGGGATTGTCAGATATCAAAGAAGTGGAAGTGTTGCCCTGAGGGATGGCTCCTCTATACAGGTAAATTTTGTTCCTCACAGTGTTGTCCAGGAGACCTGGAGGTTCTAATTGTGGAGAATGTGAAGGGCTCTCTCTGGCCCTGTCCTTAGCACCCTCCTGTCAGTTCGCTGGCACTTGGATATCACAGTTTGTCATGCTGCTTCCCCATGAGACAGGTTGGGCCTTTCTTTTTGAACTTCTGTAAATTTAAGGTGCCACACTATGGTTTTGTGTTTCAGTCTTTGATTACCGAGGACTGGACTTTTGTGTGTTTATGTATATGCTGCATTTGAACCTTAATAACCTGTGAATTAACTCCTTGTCCATGTGGTTCCTCTACTGTCAGGATATCTCTCACTGACTCTAAGTTGTTTCACAGTTAGGAAAGTATCTCATTTTTGGGGGGGTGCCAAGGATTGAACCCCAGGGGCACTCAACCACTGAGCCACATCCCCATCCCTTTTTATATTTTATTTTGAGACAGGGTCTAGCTAAGTTGCTCAGGGCCTCACTCAGTTGCTAAGGCTGGCTTTGAACTTGCAATCCTCCTGCATCAGCCTCCCAAACTGCTGGTATTACAGGCATGTGTCACCTTACCTTGCTGGTAATCCCACTTCTGGTGGTGGTTAACAGGATTCTACCTAATGCTCTTGCTCTTGAATTTTCATTTATTTTAAAGTTATTTCTTCTGAAGTGAAATGACTTCTAATTTTTCTTTTTCTTTTTTAACGAGCTATCTCTAGTTTTAGAAAGGCTTTTCCTTCTGTGCATGTGTTCATCTCACCATTCCATTAGGGCATAAAAACGTCAAAATTATGAGGACATAATTTTGTCCTCATAATGTTCTTTCCAACGACACTTGAATACGGGAATTCAGTACAAGGTAAATGATGAGCATGCCCAACAATAGAGGTGTGGTGGATCCTACCGAATGGGTTATGCTGATCATTGAAAAGTCAAAATCTAAATTCAGTCACATTATGTTATGTCATATATAATTAAAATAGCAATAAATGAAAAATTACATTTTAAATTCTGCTGAAATATGTATTACAAAACTATCTTCTGGATATTCTTTGCAAACATGATCAGTGACTCCATTTTTCTTTCAAGGTATTAGATAATTAATTAGTATTATTCTTTAAAAAAGAGAAAAAGTCAGACTCCTTGAAAGACATTAACAATAATGCTTTAACAAAATCTCTCATTTCCTGTAAATACCAGACTGAGACAAAACCAGATATCACTCCCACAGGTTTCTTCTTTCTCTCCATTGGGTTTTCCCTGTGGGTGAGCATCTGAGGTGATGTAGGTCCCTCCCATTGCAGGTGAGAAAACCACCTGCCTACTCTCCAGGAGCTACCTGCCAAGAGTTCTCTTTAACCACTGAAGTAATGGTTTAATGACACCAGTCATAACCTCTTCTTCCCAGTCTTGGTGGGAAGAGTGTGAAACACAGCTGGTACTTCTTTCCCTGGCTCTGCGTGTCCATCTTGATAATGCGTAGTTACATGGGGCAAATGACTGCTGGTGGTGTGTTTAGTAGGACTTGGGAACTTTTAAATTCTATTTAGTTTTAATCTATTTAGATTGAAGCACTGATAGTTCATTCATTTAATATGACAAATATTTGGGACAATTAAATATTTGATAGGAGAGTTTAATTTTCCAGTGGTAAATTTTATTACATCTAAATGCAGATCAAGAATCTCAAGAAAGAGTAGAGTATATAGGTCAACATATCCCATATATGTAAAATACTCACCAGATTTAGAAGAAATACTGAGAAAAAGGTTGTAAAATCTCAATAATAAGAAAACAATGAAAAAACAATGAGTATTTTAAATACAATCAATCAATAAATATATGAAAAAATGTTCAACATCTCTAGCAACTAGAGATATGCAAATCAAAACTACTCTAAGATACCATCTCACTCCAGTCAGAATGGCAATCATAATAATACAGGCAACAATCAATGTTGGTGAGTATGTGGTGAAAAAGGTACACTCATACTTTGCTGGATTGCAAATTGGTGCAACCACTGTGGAAAGCAGTATGGAGATTCCTCAGAAAACTTGGAAAGGAACCACCATTTGATGCAGCTATCCCACTCCTCATTTATAACCAAAGGACTTAAAATCATCATACTAAAGTGATGCAGCCACATCAATGTTCATAGCAGCTGAATTCACACTAGCTAAATAATGGAACCAACTTAAGTTCCCTTCAGTAGATGAATGGATAAAGAAAATGTGGTGTATACATTCAACGGACCGTTACTGAGCTTTAAAGAAGAATAAAATCATGGCATTTGCTGGTAAATGGATGGAGTTGGAGAATATGATGCTAAGCAAAATAAGCCAGTCCCAAAGAACCAAAGTCTGAATGTTTTCTCTGATATACTGATGCTGATCCACAATAAGTGGGTGGGGTGCTAGGGAAGAATAGAGTTACTTTAGATTAGGTAGAGGGAAGTGAAGGGAGGGGTGGGGCTGTGGGGATAGGAAGGATAGAGGAAACAGATATTACCTTACGTACATATAAGACTACATGACCAATGTGGTTCTACAACATGTGCAATCAGAAGAATAAGAAATTAAACCCCATTTATGCATATCAAAGTGCATAAATGCATTCTATTGTCATGTATAAGTAATTAAAATAAAAAATTATAAAGTAACAACAACAACAACAAAAGCCAATGTAGCTTTTTAAATTGGTAAATAAGGCTGGTCCAAATGCAGTGGTGTTTATGACTAATTAAATTGGTAAATAATTTTTACACCAAAGACTCTTCATCAAAGAATATATATAAGCAGCAAATAAGTATAGGAAAAGTTGCCAAACATCATTATACATAATAAAATATGAATTTAAATCATAAAGAAACATCTGTACATATTATAGAAAGACTAAAATAAAACAAAAGTAGCAGCTGCTGGCTAGCATACAGAGTAATGTAAAATTCGGTATCTCTTCTGCAAAATAGTGTGGCAGTTTCCTATAGACACAAACTTACCAAATAACTCAGCAATCCAATCCTAGGTATTTGAAAAAAAAAAAAAACAACGAAAACTTTTAAAACAAAATTCTATATCAGAATGTTTATAGTAACTTTGCTGTATTTTTCTAAATTGACAAATAACAAAATTCAAATATCATTTGCAACATTTTGTTCTATAAAATATACCTTGTGAATTCGCTAATTAACATATGAATAACTTTCTATACTGATTTGTTTTTTGGTGGAAACTGTAAAATGTAATACTACTCTTAGGAATTTCCAGTATTTGTAATACACCGTTATTAACTCTAGTCTTCATATATTGTACAATAGATTCCATTGTTACCGAAAGCTTGGGCCTTGCCCCTGATGCAAATTCAATGATGAGGACACTGTGTGAGAAAAAGTATAAAGAAGGTTTATTGCTTTGCTGGCAGAGGAGAAGCACAGGGGACTCCTGTCCCTGAGGTTGTGATTTTGCCCATCAGGGTGAACAGAGGGTTTTTAAAGAAGAGATTCATTCCATATGTTCCCTGTGGGGAGTTGTGATTGACTTTTTAATTTGGGAGACAGCCATTTCTTGGATCTTCTGGTGCTATCCCTGAGTTCTGAATTACTCAGTTCCTGTGGTAGATGTGTGCTCAAAGACACAGAACTCAGGCCAGGGCGGGGGAACAAGGTAATCCTTTTGGGAGAAGAGAAAAAGAAACACATCCATTTAAAAATAAGCCTCAGTGGCAGAGCAGCAGGGCTCTATTCAAAGCATGAGGTGGTGCACTGTTACACCACGGACACGGATTTCCAGTCTAATGGAAATTTCATCTATGGAGTCTTTACTCACAGTGACAAAACCTGGATACAGCCCCAAAGCGCTTCAACAAGTAAATGGAACTGCAGCCCATCAGCATAGTAAAATAATACTGGGCAACCACAAAATAAGGACTATGGGGCTGGGGTTGGGGCTCAGTGGCAGAGTGCTTGCCTAGTACATGTGAAGCACTGGGTTTGAGCCTCAGCACCACACAAATAAATAAATAATGGTATTGCGTCTATCTACAACTAACAAAAAACCTTAAAAAAAACCAAGACTATTTGTCACCATGTGCACAATCAATGAAAGAAAAATAAATTAGACTTCATAAAAAAAATTTTTAAAAATAGCTTTATTTTTTTATTTTTATTTTTTTTAGTCATACATGACAGCAGAATTTATTTTGACATATAATACATACATGGAATGTACATACATCAATAATATTGTCTATTCTATTCTGGTGCCCTTCTTAAAATTTTTATGCACCCCAGGACTTACTATTCAAGAATATATGAAGAATTCTTTCAGTTGACAACCAAAAGATAGTCAAACCAAATAAAGAGTGGGCCAAGGATTTGAATAGGCATTTTGTTTTTTCAAAGAGAATACATAGTGGCCAAGATGCACATGGAAAGATATTCAACATCACTATCAAAGACATGTGAATAAACCCCATGTGACAGACATGCCACTTTGTGCCTGTTGAGATCAATGTAAATGGAAAGAGCTTCTGGCTTGGACTTTGAAAGGTAGAGAGCTTGAGAGTCATTTGGCTCATCTTCACAGCCAGAAAAAAAAGCTGAAATAACTGAAAATTAATTCTCGGGTCCATCAGAAAATTATCACAGAGAAAGCAGGCCCTCCTAATGCTGGAGAGACAGAGAAGAAGGGAATCACAGCTTATCTGAAACAGAAGCCCATGGAGCCCAATGTGGAAGGAACACTGACACTGTCATAGATGAAGCCCTGAGCCTGAGAGTGGCCTAGTTGTGGGTTAAGAAACTCCTGCGGAGTTCTCAATTCTGAAGAGGGACTATTGTGAGGTCAATGTCCAGGATCCCAGTTGTAAGAAACACGCTTACCTGTCCAAGCCCAAAAAATGGACTAGGAAACAAGGAACAGTAAAAAGCGAGGCTTTACTTTAATGACTGTCTTGAAACATCGGGTGCTGGTGGTCAGGGAAACACAGTTGGGTAAACCAGAGTTTTATCCCTCAGAGGACAAGATCCTTCTCCCAGTGCCTCTTTGGCTGAGTACTATGGGGTATATAATCTTTCCAAACATTGCCTAGGGTTTACCATCTCCTAATGGGTTATTTAAAGAAATGTACCTTTAGTTGTACCCACCTCCCTTTGTTCTATTGAGGCAGAAAAGTCTCTTGGAGTGAGTGCCTTTGGGCTTGTGCACAGTTTGTCTCTGTGGGTCAGGTGGCCCCTTCCTTCTCACTTCCTGTCAAGCAGCTGTGACATTTTACACTCCATTATTAACTGCTTCAATCTTTTCACTTTAGTCTCCCAGCCAGCTGCCTTTCTTTCATCCCAAGTCAGTTTACATTTAAAGCTAAATACTGTATTCTGAAAATGGAACACTGGACTTTCCATTTCCCACACCGTGTTGAAGACAGAAGAGAAACACTCTTTTGTGTCTGGAAAAAGGGGAAAGTAACCCTTATGAAATGAACTCAGAGTATTTCTGTGCTCTGCCCGATTTCAAGGGCAAGGACTTAAGTAGGGCCTAAGCAATATGGAGGCAGGGAAACATCTAACTCCAACCTCTCCAGCTCTCCTGTCTTACAGAAGGAAATCCTGACAGCGTTTGTGAAGTTCACACAACAAAGGCACAGGCCCTGGGAAAGCCCAGCTTTACTCAAAGGACTGTGAAGATCTGCTCTCCCTTTGCGCCTTATCTTCACGTTGACAGGGATCCTGCGTTAAGTACACAAGATTGTGGTGAAAGAACACAGATACTGATGCCATAATCTCATTATGCCCAGATGCTAAGTGAGAAGGAGTTTCCAGGGAAACCTAACGATGAAGGCAAAAGGACACTAGAGGAAATAGAAACATTGACATCTATGGCTACAGCAAGCAGGAAGTATAGAAGAACCCATAGCCACCAGAATTAAATCCTCATACCTAAGGCCTACTTACCACAGTGTATTGCCCAATCCATCAAAGTCCAGCTTCCATCAAAAACATGACCCCAAGGCCTTCCAAAAGGCAAGAAGGAATAATGTGAAGAGACAAATCCAGGAACACAGCTGTTATGGGGAGCCATGGCAGAAAACACTCTTTTGAGTCCAAATTTAAAATCTAAAGAGAGCTTTACTTACTTGGCCAGGGACTGTTACCCACTCATAGAGACTGAAGCTCGTGGGAGAACAGCTGCTTCCTGGTCTGTTCCTTGAGAATTTATGGACAAAACCCACAACTCAGTGGCTTGCTTAGCATCAAGTAAGTAAGCCAATCACAGAAATTAAAACATGAATTAGCAGGACCTGTGGGCTCTAAGTAGGACTGGAATTTTCCAGTCAGCAAGCAGGTAAGCATCAGAAGCTAAAAAAAAGCAATTAGCTTTTTTTAAAAACTTTTTATTTATTTTTTTAGTTATACATGACAATAGAATGCATTTTGATATATAATACATACATACATGGAATGTACATACATCAATCATATTGTCTATTCTATTCTGCTACCCTTCCTATCCTCCCTACTCCTATTCTCCTCTCCCATCCTTTCCCTCTATCCAATCTAATTTGACACACTTTTTAAAATTTTTCTCATTGCAACATCATATATGTATTCTGTATAACAATGAGTTTCTCCTTCCATCCTCTGTGCAACTCTCCTTCTCCCTCTTTTTCCCTCCCACCTCTCTTCTCTATTTAGTGGTAGTCTTCTTCTCATGCTCTTCCTCCCTATCCCATTTTGAGTCACCCCCCTTATATCAGAGAAGACATTCAGCATTTGTGTTTTAGGGATTGACTAGCTACACTTAGCATAATCTGCTCTAATGCCATCCATTTGCCTGCAAATGCCATGATTTAATTATTTTTTAGTGTTGAGTAATATTCCATTGTGTATAAATGCCAAATTTTTTAATCCATTCATCTATTGAAGGGCATCTAGGTTGGTTCCACATTCTAGCTATTGTGAATTGTGCTGCTATAAACATTTATGTGGCTGTGTCCCTGTAGTATGCTCTTCTTAGGTCTTTTGGGTATAGTCCAAAAAGGGGAATAGCTGTGTCAAATGGTGGTTCCATTCCCAGCTTTCCAAGCAATCTCCATACTGCTTTCCAAATTGGCTGCACCAATTTGCAGTCCCACCAGCAATGTATGAGTGTACCTTTTCCCGCGCATCCTCGCCAGCACTTATTGTTGTTTGACTTCATAATGGCTGCCATTCTTATTGGAGTGAGATGGTATCTTAGAGTAGTTTTAATTTGCATTTCTCTGATTGCTAGAGATGGTGAGCATTTTTTCATGTATTTGTTGATTGATTGTATATCCTCTTCTGAGAAGTTTCTGTTCAAGTCCTTGGCCCATTTGTTGATTGGGTTATTTGCTTTTTTGTTGTTTAACATTTTGAGTTCTTTGTATACTCTAGAGATTAGAGCTCTATCTGATGTTTGAGGGGTAAAAATTTGTTCCCAGGATGTAGGCTCCCTATTCACCTCGCATATGATTTCTCTTGCTGAGAAAAAACTTGTTAGCTTGAATTCATCCCATTTGTTGATTCTTGGTTTTAACTCTTGTGCTATAGGTGTCTTATTAAGAAATTTGGGGCCTGCCCCCACGTGATGAAGATTAGGACCACCTTTATCTTCTATTAGGTGCAGAGTCTCTGGTCTGATTCCTAGCTCCTTGATCCATTTTGAGTTGACTTTTATGCATAGTTAGAGAAAGGGATTGAATTTCATTTTGTTGCATATGGATTTCCAGTTCTCCCAGCACCATTTGTTGAAGATGCTGTCCTTTCTCCATTGCATGGTTTTAGCACCTTTGTCTAATATAAGGTAGTTGTAATTTTGTGGATTTGTCTCTGTGTCCTCTATTTTGTACCATTGGTCTACCAGCCTGTTTTGGTGCCAGTACCATGCTGTTTTTGTTACTATTGCTCTATAGTATAGTTTAAAATCTGGAATCGCGATACCACCAATTTCACTCTTCCTGCTTAGAATTATTTTAGCTATTCTGGGTCTCTTGTTTTTCCAGATGAATTTCATGATTGATTTTTCTATTTCTACAAGGATTGTCATTGGGATTTTCATGGGAATTGCATTGAATCTGTAAAGTGCTTTTGGTAGTATGTCCATCTTAATAATATTAATTCTACCAATCCATGAGCAAGGTAAATCCTTCCATCTTCTAAGGTCTTCTTCTATTTCTTTCTTCAGGGTTCTGTAATTTTCATTGTATAGCTCTTTCACCTCTTGTTAAGTTGATTCCCAGGTATTTTATTTTTTTGTGAATGGAGTAGTTGTCCTCATTTCCATTTCAGAGAATTTGTCACTGATATACAGGAATGCCTTTGATTTATTGGTATTGATTTTATATCCTGCCACTTTGCTGAATTCATTTACTAGTTCTAGAAGTTTCTTGGTCGAATTTTTTGGGTCTGCTAGGTATAGGATCATGTCATCAGGAAATAGTGCTAATTTAAGTTCTTCTTTTCCTATATTTATGCCTTTAATTTCTTTCATCTGTCTAATTGCTCTGACTAGTGTTTCAAGAACTATGTTGAATAGAAGTGGTGAGAGGGGATATCCCTGTCTTGTTCCAGATTTTAAAGGGAATGCCTTCAATTTTTCTCCATTTAGAATGATGCTGGCCTGAGGCTTAGCGTATATAGCTTTTACCATTTTGAGGTAATTTCCTGTTATCCCTAATTTTTCTAGAGTTTTGAACATAAAGAGATGCTGTATTTTGTCAAATGCTTTTTCAGCATCTATCAAGATGATCATACGGTTCTTATCTTTAAGTCTATTGATGTGGTGAATTACATTTATTGATTTCCGTATATTGAACCAGCCTTGCATCCCAGGGATGAATCCCGCTTGGTCATGGTGCATGATCTTTTTGATACATTTTTGTATCTGATTTGCCAGAATTTTATTGAGGATTTTTGCATCTAAATTCATTAGGGATATTGGTCTGTAGTTTTCTTTCTTTGAGGTGTCTTTATCTGGTTTGGGAATCAGGGTGATATTGGCCTCATAGAATGAATTTGGAAGTACTCCCTCTTTTTCTATCTCCTGAAATAGATTGTAGAGTATAGGTATTAGTTCTTCTTTAAAGTTCTTGTAAAACTCTGCTGTATATCCATCCGGTCCTGGGCTTTTCTTGGTTGGTAGTCTTTTGATGGCATCTTCTATTTCCGCACTTGATATTGGTCTGTTTAGGTTGTTTATATCATCCTGACTCAATCTGGGTATCTCAGATGCCTTAAGGAATTTATCGATGCCTTCACTATCCTCTATTTTATTAGAGTATAGGGTTTCAAAATAATTTCTAATTATCTTCTGGTTTTCTGAATTTTCTGTTGTGATGTTGCCTTTTTCATCCCATAAGCTAGTAATTTGGGTTCTCTCTCTTCTTCTCTTTGTTAGCATGGCTAGTGGTCTATCAATCTTATTTTGTTTTTTCAAAGAACCAACTTTCAGTTTTGTCAATTTTTTCGATTGTTTCTTTTGATTCAATTTCATTGATTTCAGCTCTGATTTTAATTATTTCTTGTCTTCTACTGAATTTGCTGTTGATTTGTTCTTCTTTTTCTAAGGCTTCAAGGTGTAATGTGAGGTCATTTATTTTTTGGTTTTTCCTTCTTTTAAGGAATGAACTCCATGAAATGAATTTTCCTCTTAGTACTGCTTTCATAGTGTCCCAGAGATTTCGATATGTTGTGTCTGAGTTTTCATTTATGTCTAAGAATTTTTTAATTTCCTCTTTGATGTCTTCTGTAACCCTTTGTTCATTCAGTAACATATTGTTTATTCTCCATGTGATGTAGGATTTTTTCTTTCTTATTTTATTATTGATTTCCATTTTCATTCCATTATGATCAGATAAAATGCATGGTAGTATCTCTACTCCTTTGTAAGTGCTAAGATTTGCCCTGTGACATAATATATGGTCTATTTTTGAGAAGAATCCATGTGCTGCTGAGAAGAAAGTGTATCCACTTGATGTTGGGAGGTATATTCTGTATATATCAATTAAGTCTAAGTTATTAATTGTATTATTGAGCTCTATGGTTTCTTTATTCAATTTTTCTTTGGAAGATCTGTCCAGTGGTGAGAGAGGTATGTTAAAATCTCCCATGATTATTGTATTGTGGTCTATTTGACTCTTGAACTTGAGAAGAGTTTGTTTGATGAATGTAGCTGCACCATTGTTTGGGGCATATATATTAATGATCATTAAGTCTTGTTGGTGTATGGTTCCCTTGAACAGTATGTAGTGTCCTTGTTTATCCCTTTTGATTAACTTTGGCTTGACGTCTATTTTATTTCATACAAGTATGGACACCCCTGCGTGCTTCCGGGGTCCATATGAGTGGTATGATTTTTCCCAACCTTTCACCTTCAGTCTGTGTATGTCTTTTCCTATCAGATGAGTCTCCTGTAGGCAGCATATTGTTGGATCTTTTTTTTAATCCATTCTACTAGCCTATGTCTTTTGATTGGTGCATTTAAGCCATTAACATTTAGGGTTACTATTGAGATATGGTTTGTACTTCCAGCCATATTTGATTATGTATGTTACGTAACATGATTTGTTTTTCCTCTATGATTAGTTTTTCCTTTACTGTACTACCTCCCGCTGTTGGTTTTCATTGTTATTTTTCATTTCCTCTTCTTGTAATGTTTTGCCAAGTATGTTTTGAAGAGCTGGTTTTCTAGCTGCAAATTCTTTTAACTTTTGTTTATCATGGAAGATTTTTATTTCATCTTCAATCCTGAAGCTTAATTTCGCTGGATACATGATTCTTGGTTGGAACCCTTTTTCTTTCAGCATTTGAAATATGTTGTTCCAGGATCTTCTAGCTTTCAGAGTCACTGTTGAAAGATCAGCCATTATCCTGATTGGTTTACCCCTAAATGAAATCTGCTTCCTCTCTCTTGTGGCTTTTAAGATTCTCTCCTTATTCTGTATGTTGGGCATCTTCATTATTATATGTCTTGGTGTGGATCTCTTATGATTTTGTACATTCGGTGTCCTGTAGGCTTCTAGTATTTGGATTTCTTTTTCATTCTTTAAGTCTGGGAAGTTTTCTAGTATTATTTCATTGAATAGCTTGCTCATTCCCTTGGTTTGGACCTCTATATCCTCTTGTATCCCAATAACTCTTAAGTTTGGTTTCTTTATGTTATCCCATAATTCTTGGATGTTCTGCTCATGATTTCTTAACATTCTCGCTGAGCTGTCTATGTTCTTTTCAAGTTGAAAAACTTTGTCTTCGTTGTCTGAAATTCTGTCTTCTAAGTGTTCTACTCTGCTGGTAATACTCTCATTTGAATTTTTAATTTGGTTTATTGTTTCCTGCATTTCCAGGATTTCTGTTTGTTTTTTTTATATCCTCTATCTCCCCATAGAGTTGATCTTTTGCTTCTTGGATTTGTTTATGTAATTCATTGTTAAAGTGATCTTTCATAGTCTGAATTTGCTGTATAATGTCTTCCTTAAGACTCCAGATCATCTGAAGCATGTATATCCTGAACTCTTTGTCTGACATTCCATCAGCTGCAGATATTACCTCATCTAATGTTGAATTGACCTGTATTGTTTGTGGTCCTTTTTTTTCCTTGTCTTTTCATACTGCTCATGGTTCTTTCTAGCTTTGTGAAACTGTTGTGTTAATGGTTTTCCCCTTATATATTTATATTGTTCTTGTATAGCTCCAAAATCCCTCTTTTGTAGAGAAAGACAATGTTAACAGTTCCCAATACACAGTACATCATCTAAGCACAAGTTTTCATTATGAATACATTTATAGTTAGATTCTACATCTACAGATATTGGTTTTAATTATTTTTAAGAATATAGTCATTAGTTTCATAAAAGGCATACCATATCTGGTGGCATATAGAAAACTTAATTTCAGACGAAGGATGTTATACTTAGAGGGAAAGGAGTGAGGGTATGAGGTTAAACTAACTTAGCAACTTTGGAGAACACTAATGTATAGACTCAACCTCCTATCTGTATTTAGATAGTTACCCTATGTATAGATAGCAAAAGTTAGGAGGTTGTAAGTGGGATAGAGGGAATACGGATGAAGAAAAGAAAAAAAAAAATAACAAGGAAGAAAAGAAAAATAAGAGAGAAGAAAAGAAAAATAAGAGAGAAGAAAAAAGAAAGTAAGATAGAAATAAAGAAAAAAAATGGGGGGAAGGTGGGGTATATGCAATTCCTCTATATGATATTATTTTGGTGATTCGGTTGTTCATGCACAGTTCTTGGTTTCACATATGTTGAGGTTGTGAAAGAGAGAGAAGAAAAGAGAGAAAGAGGGAAAAAAACGTCTCTCAGAACACTGTTTTCCTTGCTTCCAGTAGGTGGCATTGTCTATTCCTAGCTTGAGCCTCTGTGTTCAGGGTGGTGGATATAGCCAATGTAAAAGGACATGAGCTTCCACCTGTATTTTCCCTACTCTAATCTCTGAGGTGGGAAACCAGGTGCCTGTACAGTTGTTGTTTTGTGTTGATAGCTACAACCCCCAAAAGCTTGTGGGAAATTTTTTGAGTTAAAGCAGCTAAGGGTGGGGGAGTTTCAAACCGGGTACCTGGATAAGCCACAGAACCGTGCTGGTAGCCACACCCCCTTTGATGGGTTTTAAGGGTTGATGGGCTTCCTTGGGACTAGCACGCAGGCGGGGCCGGGCTTCCTCCTCAGGTCTGGCTTGGCATTGGTCTTCCTCCTCCAGTCTGGGCTGGGCTGGCGCCAGGCTTTCTCCTCCCAATTAGATTTTTAATTCAATTGGCCACATTCCTGGGTCAAGCAGGTGCTAGATAACCATATCCTGAGGGGTTGGCGTGGGTAAGAATTTATTTCAAAGTCATGGAGACCGCAAGTGCCCTCAAACGCAGGATGTAGCTCACCATGAGCAACGCTGCATCTGAGTGGGGTACAATTTATGGGGTACAAAGTACAGAAAAATAAGTTTTTATAAGAAGACAGATTTCCTTTCTGTTTCCCAGAAATGGGTCACACAGTTCTCTCTTCACAGGGACAGTAACAGAAAAAAACCAAGATGGAGTCTAGAACAGCTAAGATGGAGTCTCATATCTTTTTGCTCCTATGACTATAGTGACTCCATTCCTGCTATCCCAGTAAGGTAGGAATTGTTACAAGTGATTAATCAGATTCTACCACAGCAATTGTTTTACACACTCAGCAATAGTAACTTATTTGATGCCTACTTGAAACTACAGTCACCTTATAGTCTACATACACACACTTATCTATCATTTTACTAATATCTATAATCCTTATGTCCTTTATCCTATGCAAGGCTACAAGATCAAGGTGATATAGTTGTTCATGGCTACATTGATCTTACCTTATCTATATTAACCTACTAGTTTATATTTATCTATAACTATCCTGACTTATCACTGTTCACTGTTGTATATCTTTTTTCCTATGGCTTAAATCCTATGTCTTACAGTTACATGATTTTACTACTGTTACTTAGGCTTACTCCTGATGAACTTATCTATATATTCATGTTATACTTATGTCTTACTGTTGCTTATCTATGTTATCTTACCTTATTCCTACAGTCTATAACCTATGCCTAAGACTTTTGATTATCTATGTTATCTTGCCTTATATCTATAATCTATAACGTATATCTATGACTTATTGATTATATTGATCAGTTCACACCACCAGCCTCAGGTATGGCAGAGAATTGGGATTTAACAGATGAGGAATTATGTCTAATTATATAAAAAAGGAGCCACCAACCCACAATTATGTATTCGGCAAACTATCCTTGAAAGGCCAAGAAACAAAGCTTTCTCTAGCAATGAAAACCGAGAGACCTTGTCACTGGTGGATTTGATTTATGAAAATATTTAAAGGTTTCCAACGAGAAGGAAGGTGATATGGGTCTGAAACTTGTATATATAGAAGAAAGAAGATTAGAAATAACAGAGCTAAAATAAAGCCTTTTATTTTTCTAATTCTTAGTTGACCTAGTGATGTTCATTAAAATGTTATAAGAATGATGAATTCTCATATCAGAGCATATGGATAAGTGAAATGAATGATAGCATGCCTCAAGGGAAGAGAGAAAGGAACTTGGATTACTCTGTTCTAAATTGCCAGCACCTCCCATGTAACAGTATGGTGTAACTAGATGTGGACTAAGAGTTGCTGAAAACCACATCTTCAAACTTAGTGTAAACACACCCACACACACACACACACACACAAATCTTAAAAAGTATAATTGATGTGCTAAGATTCAAAATAAAGTGTAATCGATAAAAACAAGTAATACCAGAGAAGGCAGAAAAATGGGGAACATTTTAAAAGATCCAATTGATAGAAAACAGGTACAAATAGGATAGGCATTAACCTGAATGTGCCAACACTACATTAAATACAAATGATGTAAATATGCCAAATAAAACTCAGAGACTGATAGAGTGGATACAAAAGTAAGACTCTCCTACATGGTGACTACTAGAAACCACTATAAATATAAAAATACAAAGATTATAGGTAAAGAGTTAGAGAAAGATATACAAAACTAACAAAAATACCAACAGGGCCAATATGGCTATATTAATTCCAGAGACAGGAGACTTCAGAGCAAACAAAATGATCAGGCATAGATAAAGGCATTACATCACAGTTGTGATGGAATCCAGGTTTATTTACTTGCCACTCAAAAACGGCAATGACTTAAGGCAAGTTGATGGGGCAAGGGAAAAGATTTATTTGGAAAATTACCTAAGCAAAGAAGATGGGAGGCTGTCACCAAATAAGATCATCTCTGGGTGCAAAGGGCTGAGATATTGAGCAGGGACAATGAGAAAGAAGGCTACACTCTGAGTAAGATCTTGTTCAACCAAGGCCTGTGCTGTCTTTTCTCTGTGGCAATATCCTTGAGATAACAATCTTTTTTCCTCTCCCGAGTCAGTCTCTATAATTTAAAAATGTTTTTATTAGTACCTTAGTCATACATGATAGTAGGGTTCATTTAGACATTTGTATGCATTCATGTAATATAATTGCTACATTTCAATACCTGGTTTAGATAAATACATTTCTTTCCTGAAAGTTAATTATTCCAATTTTAATTAAAGAACCAGATTACCACACAGCAAAGGAAACAATTATGAGTGTGAATAAAGAACCTATAGAATGGGAAAAAGTTTTTGCCAGCTATTTTTCTGACAGAGGATTAATATATCCAGAATATATAAAGAAGCCCAAAAGCTTACCAACAAAAAATTAAAAAATAAACCTAATAAGTGGGCACATTAAACAGAAACTTCTCTAAGGAAGATATACAAATGATCAGCAAATATATGAAAAAATGTTCAACATTATTAGCAATTAGGGAAATGCAAATCAAAACTACAATGAAATTTTACCTCTATTTATATAGCAATCATCGAGAATACAAATAACAATAAATTGTGGAGAGAATGTGGGGAAAAAGCAATACTTTTACACTGTTTAGATTGTAAATTAGTACAACTACTATGAAAATCAGTATGGAGGTTCCTCAAAAGACTAGGAATAGAACCACCATATGACCCAACTATTCATGCCACTCTTTGGTATTTACCCTGAAGAATTAAAGTTAGCATAATATACTTGCATACCCATGTGTATAGCAGCAAAATTAACACTAGTCAAACTATGGAACCAACCTATGTGTCTGTCAATGGATGAATGGGTAAAGAAAATATGGTATTTGTACATAATGGAGGTTTATTCAGCCACAATGAAGAATGAAATTATGTCATTTGCTGGTAAACAGATGGAACCAGAAAACATCATGTTAAGTGAAATAAGCCAAACTCAGAAGTCAAGTTGGGTCATGTTTTTTCTCATATGTGGAAGCTGGAGAAGAAAAAAAGGAAAAATAAAAGATGTGTGTGTAGGATCTCATGAAAATAGAAGGGAGACCATTAGAGTAGAGGAAGGGGACCAGAAGGAGGGTGGAAAGGAGGGAAAGGGGAGGTACTGGGTAGTGAAATTGACCAAATTATATTGTTATATTGTGTACATGGTCTACTTTTCCCCTAAAGGAACATGTCAGAACATGTCATATTTGGAGTTCAGGTCAGTATGGGAAGTAAAGGGACATATCATAGCACCATAAACAACAGGCAGAAAGATAAGAGCATTCTTGAATCAGGGACTACTGGAATCCTTGGCTCTGATCTTTAGGAAAACAGAAACAAATATGGTGATAGCATTGAACAAGGGTGAGGAACTTTTCTTCGTAAGATTAGAAGAATAAATATTTTAAGTTTTGAGGGACAAAATCCTCAATGTCACCTACTCCTTTAGGTTGCTGTCGTATCAAACTGATCACAAACTTCTACAAAAAATGAACGAATGTGTCTGAGTTCCCAAATAATTAAAATTTTCAGTTTATATAATTTTCCTATATAATCAAATACTCTAGTACTTTTGGCTTCTCAAAACCATTTTTCAATGAAAAAAGGATGCCTACTTTCAGCCTACGTGAACACAACCAACAGGTAGATTGGTCAGATAGACGGTAGTTTGTGCATCATGGTATGAAATTCAGCACAATGGCTTTTTATAAGGTGGAAATCATGAGAAACCTGGACTCAACACCATGCATGGGCAATTGGACACCACTGCAGCACTTACCAGTGGTTGGTCCTGGGGAGTCACATCAGATCTCCATCTGTGAGATGGACCTTCATCTCTTTAAACCATGGGAAGGATGCTTCACAAAGAGTATTATTTAAGTGTGAACTTTTAGTTTTTTCTCCCATCAGTGTCTGGAACTTGATGCATTTAAAAAACTTTTGGGGAATTAAAATGAACAGAAGTTGGAAGTTCATGGATCCTTTAGAACCATTCCCTGTTGGACTCAGTGGAATCTGAGGCATCAGAGGCATTGTGCAGTATTGAGCTCCTCTAACGGCAGGTCCTAGCTGAGCACCAACAGTAGAAGCCCACTGTGTCTTGCTACTGACCCTATAAAGTGGATAGAGTCATGATCCTTGGGATGCTGATGAAGCAGCTGAGGTTCAGTGGGGCAGGCAGGACAGATGCTTCCAGGCCTCAGCACCATGCAGATGTGACCACAGGAAAGCACATCGGCCCAGGGGAGTCTCTGGCCAGCATGGAACTCTTCCTCTACTTCACTTCATCCTGCAGAACTTCTCCTTATGCCTGCTGGTGCTGCCCTAAGACATTGATATCACTCCCAGATAATTGAGTATAAGTAACATCTTGAGAACCTGTGAGTTGCACTTTATGGCCTACTGAGTACTCCCTTCTTGGAAAGCAAATAACCTTCAGGTAATAGAGGTCTAATGTGTTTCCAGGTGCACCTACCCTCCTCATTGCCCCAAATTCACACAAATACACTAAGACAAGTCAATATTGCTATTTAGATGGGACCACTGGTCTTTTGGGAATTGCTGTGGGCCTTCAAGAGGTGGGTCTTACTGGAAATACACAGCCACTCGCCTTCAACAGGCAACAGAAAAGCAATGACGCTCCTGAGATTCAATGTAAGCCAGCAGGTTTTCCATTCATCTGATCAACTCTGTTTGTTTCTGTCTGTAACAAATTCTTTTTTTAAAACAAATTATATATATATTGTTTTAGGTGGACACGATATCTTTATTTTATTTTTTATGTGGTGCTGAGGATTGAGCCCAGTGCCTCACGCATGCCAGGCGAGCATGCTACCTCTTGAGCCACATCCCCAGCCCCTGTCTGTACCAAATTCTTGTTGCATATTCTATGTCTTTCAGTTTGCCCCTCTACGTGGGCCAAAATGTAGTCTGCATTCGTTCTCCCTATCATCTCCCTCCCCTAAAAACCAAAATCCAAAAACCAAAACCAAATAAAACAGAAAACCCAAAGCATCCAGGAACTCAAGGCTGTCACGTATAGTAGGTTTATTATGTGTTGAATTGGATATCATTGTGGAATACCCAAACCATTCCAATGTCCTTTTAGGCTTCTATTACTCATTCGTGTTTCCTCTTAGGTGAATGGTGGATATTTACGACTGGTTTTCCTCCCTGTAGAGTGCCCCAGCCTTAACCACTTTCATCTTTACACCTTCAGAGGCTGTCTTCAGTACTGTCTGGGTTTTCCTGGGAAGAAAACGGTCTCTGATTCTAGCTGAGGTGGATCCTGATGGTGCTACAGGTGGGGGCTGTCTGCTCACTGCATTTGAATGAAGATCTGAGTAGCACATTTCCACGCCTTCCACAGACACAAACACCCACATCTTTAAAGCCATGATATTCCTTCCTCAAACAGCATTTCAGAGCAAGTTGCTATGGTTTAGATATGATTTGAATTGTATTCCCCCAAAGGTATGTGTGATTACAGATTTGGGACCTAATGGGGGTAGATTTGGAAGGTGGTGTGGACCTTTAAGAGGCAGGACCTAGCGGGAAGTCCTTAGGTCATTGCTGGGAGGTGGTGGTGGGGATAAGGTCGTTTTTTGGTGACTCCTTGGTAGTTCTTGCAAAAGGTGGAGACTTTATAAAAGGGTTACCATAAAAGGAATAAGCCCGGCCCCATCCAACTCTCTGCTCTTGGTTCAAGATGTGGCCACTCTCCTGCATGAGTGCCTGCCGTCTGCCATGGCACTTTGTCAGAGCTTTGTACTGATGCCATTTAGACTTTGAACCTCCAAAACTGTGACTCAAATAAACCTCTTTTCTTTATGAAGTTAGCTGCTGTGGGGAATGGGTTGGAATGTCAAACTGACCAATATGTAAAGTCAGTGCCAAGAATGAGATCTTGAGTACACTCGAAGAGGCTCAAGTATCTTTGGGATTGGTTCACTGGCAGAATTTGGAGAAACAGGCTAGGGAAAGCCTCGAATATCATAAGCAGAGCATTACAAGCAATTCTGGTGAGGGTGCAGCCTTTTCTTTGTTGCAGGACTTTTTTTAAAGGTTCAGTTTTCTCACTTGTCAATGGTCTGCTCAGATTGTCTATTTCTTCATGGCTCAGTACTGTGGATTTTTGTCGAGGAATTTATTCATTTCTATTACATCTTCCCATTTGTTGGCAAATGGTCACTGATAGGAATTGCTTATTATCCTTTGTATTTCAGTGAAATCAGTTATATTGTCTGCTTTTCCAGTTGTGATCTTATTGATTTGAGTCTTCTTTTTTCCTCGTCTCAGAAAGAACCTGTTGACTTTGGTTTTCTTCTTTAAAAAAATCAGTGCTAAGTTTTATTGATTTTTCTACTGTTTTTCTAATCTCTATTTCATTTAAAAAGTGTTTTTATGAGTGCATTGTAGTTATGTGTAACAGTGAGGTTCATTTTGACATAAATCACACATGCATGGAGTATAATTTGCTCTACTTATTTCCCAGCACTTTTTTGCCTTCCTCCACCCTCCCCCAATTTTCCTTCCTCTAATCTACTGGTCTTACTTCTATTTTAATAGATTTTTTAAATTAGTGCTTGATAGATATACATAAAGGTGAATTTACTGTGGCATATTTATGTACGTACATAGTATAATTTGGTTAATTTCATTCCATTGTTCTCTTTTCCCATCCCTCCTCTCCCCCATCAATCCTTTTCTTTTCTCTGCTTTACTGATCCCCCTTCTATTTTGGTGGGGGGATTTAACTCAGGGGCACTTAACCACTGAGTCTTATCCTCAGCCCTATTTAGTATTTTATTTAGAGACAGCATCTCGTTAAGTTGCTTAGCACCTTGCTTTTGCTGAGACTGGCTTTGAACTGGAGATCCTCCTGCCTCAGCCTCCTGAGCCATTGGGATTATGGGCAGGTGCCATTGTATTTTTTCTCACTTCTATTTTTATGGGATTTTCCCCACCTCTTTTTCTCTTATTTTGGTCTATGATATTCGTTATTTTCTTCCTTTTGTTAACTTTGGGCTTCAGTGTGTTTTCATTTTTTTTCTAGTTCTTGGAGGGAACTTATTTGATAAATTTTTCCTTTTTCAATAAAGAAATATTCCACTATAAATTTCTCTCTTAGGATTTCTTCTGCTGGAACTCATAAATTTTGATATGTTGTGTTTCCATTTCCGATTGTCTCAAGGTATTATTATTTCCTTTTTATTTCTTCAGTCACCCTAGGGGTTGTTAAGAAATGTGTTTGATTTCCTCTATTTCCATGTGCTCCAAGAGTTTTTCCGTTATTGATTCTTGTTTCATGCCATTGTGACCTAAAAAGATACATATTTTTAACAATCTTAAATAAGATTTGTTTTGTGACATTCTGGACAATGTTCCAGGGACATTTGAGAAGAATGTGTATTCTGCTGTTGGGTGGAGTGTTTTTGTGTTTGTTGGAGCTGTTGGGTCTAAAGTATAACTCAATTCCAGCACTTTTTTATTGATTTTCAGGCTCTATGTTGAAAATAGGGTATTGAGTTCCCCTGATATTACACTATTGCAGATTATATCTTCCTTATAATAATTTATTAATTGCTTTATATATTTAGGTGCTCCGATGTTGAGTGCATGTATTTACAACTGTTGAATCTTCTCCTTGAATTAATCCCTTTATCATTATGTAATGAACTTCTCTATCTCTTCATATATACATATTCTTTACTTCAAGTCTATTTTATCTAAGTACAGCAATTTCTGTTTTCTTTCAGATCCCATTTCCATTGGAACATCTTGTTTGCCAAATTTTCAATCTGTGTTGTCCTTACTAGTAATGTGTCTTGTAAGTGGCATACGGTTGTCTCTTGGTTTCTAAGCCATTCTATCTTTTTATTGAAAAAGTTAACCCATTCACACCTAACATAATTATCAATAGGAAAGAACTTCCCACTGTTGTTTTATATTTTCTTTTCTGATTATTTTGTAGGTCCTTCTTATCTTTCTTCCTAACTTGCTATTTCCCTTTGTGGTTTGATGACTTTCTCTGATGATGGTGCTTTTCAATGATTTCTTTCTATATTTGATGCAAGGTTTTTGCTTTGTGGTTACCATGAGTCTTACATAACTGTGTACTTTCAGCTGATAGCAACTTAACTTTAATTGAATACAAAAACTCTACATTTGCCCTTCTTCCCCTCTCATCTTTTTTGATTTTGATGTGAAAATTTACATTCCTAATAATTTTTATTCCCCAACAGTTTATTGCAGCTACAATTGTTTTTAATAATTTTATCTCTTAACCCTTCTAGTAGGGGTGAAATTGATTTTCACACCTCCTTACAGCATTTGAGACTTCTGAGTATGATTATGTGTTGCTCATGCTATCGAGTTTTTTTAAGTTTTATATTTTTACTTATCAATTAGCAGCCTTTTGGCTTCAAGAACTTCCTTTAGCAATTCCTGTAAGTCTAGTGCTGATAAATTCTTTCGGATTTTTTTTTTTTGGTCTTAAAAATATTTATTTTTTCCTTTTTTCTATAGGACAGCTTTTCCAGGCATTCTTAGTTAGCAAAATTTTTTTCTTTTTCTTTAGCACTCTGAATGGCCACCCTGTTCCCTCCTGGCCTGCAGGGTTTCTGCTAAGAAATTCACTGAAAGCGATATTGGGTCTCCTTCATAAGTGATATGTGATACGTTTCTTATTTCTTTCTGCTTTTGGTATTTTTTTTTTTGTGTGTGTCTTTGACTTCTGATAATCTGATAAGGTTATATTTGGGTGAATGTGTCTGGGTTGAATTTGACTACTGGCAACCTCTGAGTTGCTTATACCTGATATTGTTGTCCTTTCCCAGATTTGTGAAACTATCAGCCATTATTTCCTAAATCATGCTTTTTAGAAAGCATATCTTTTTATCACTCTCCTCCTTGAAATTGTATTATGTAAAGGTTAGTTTGCTTGATAAGTTCCACAATTCCTGTAAGCCTTCTTCATTCTTCTTTTTGCTCCTCTAATTGCACAATTTCTAATGTGGTATCTACTGGCTCACTGTTTCTTTCTTCTGCTTGGTCAAGTCTGCTTTTGAAACTTTTTATTGATTTTTTTTTCAGTTAAGTTATTGTGCTGTTTCTCTCTAGGATTTTTATTTTTTCTATTTCTTGGTCAACTTTCTCATTTTATTCATAAATTGGGTTCCAAGCTTCATTTAATTTTCCATCTGTATTTTTCTGGAGTTTCCTGAACTTTGTTTAGAGTATTATTCTGAATTCTTTGCCAGTCATTTCATGGTTATCAATTTCTTCCATGTCTGTTATTGGGTCTTTATTAGACTTTTTTTGGTTGGTGTCATACTGCCCTGATTTCATTGTCCTCATGTCCTTACATTGATGCCTGCACATTTGATGATATGCCCACATCTTCAGGTCTTTTCTGGTCTTTGGTGGCGATAGATCTTTATCATTTAGTGTAGCCTGGGATTCTGGGTGGACCACCTCGTAGTAACCCCAAACAGACAGATCTTGGTGCCAGTTCTCTCACTGGGCTGCATCACTTCCTGTGCTCTGATGTCAAATTATATGCTACTGTGTTCCATGAGACCACTGGCTAGACTTTGCCAGCACTGACAGGGCATTGTAATGATCTCTGAACAGGAAAAAGTCTAGGTTTTCTTCCCTGCTGGGTCGTGCTATGATTTGGAATCTATAGCTGGGCAGGATCATGTGCTTGTCTCTGAGGCTGATGGAGATCTCCAGGTTATTGCTCAGCCACTTGGGGTGGGAAAGATCAGAGCTTGTTCTGAACAGATATGTGTGGAGGTACACCTGCCTCCCAGCTTAAGATAAGCATAAGAAAAGCACTGAGGCTTGGTGGAGTCACCACTGAGCAGTGGCATTGGGCAGGTCCAGATGGATAATTACCTCCATGGTAATGGCTGACGTGTAGTTGCCTCTCAGCCTGGAGAACACTTAATGACAAGACCAGAGCTTAATTGGATCACTTCTTGGCTGGTGGAGTTGGGTGAGGTTCAATGCTCCTTCTGTGGATAATCACTGAGCTGCAGTTGCCACCTACCTTAACCTCTGGGAAGAATGAGCTGAGCACCAGGGCTGTGTGGTGAAGCCAGCTAGGACCTTAAGCTTGGTTGTCCTGTGGACTGTGCCTTCTGCAATGTGAGGCTATTTGCTGGTCTCTTTGGAGTGGTGCCTCTGTTGGCAAGTTGCTGAGGTCAGTGTGCTGGTTGCGGTGAGCCCCACTTCTATTCTCTGTTTCTAACTGACCCAAGGTGTCTAGTCCTGCAGGACTCCTGATTTTCCAATGGGACAAGACAGGAATGAGCCTCCTGCCAAGAGTCACAGAATGATGGGGAAACTGAGTGTCTGCCTCCAATTTGCTTTTTCCATGGCAGAAACCATGGGTCAAGGGGAATCTTCTGTGTATCAGTGCCAGCTTGGGGAAGAGACAGTGCCTTCAGAGTAAACTGCTCCTCTGACTCTTTGAACATGATTTTTCTCAGTTTTATGGTCCTAGTGGGGTATCTCAGCCTCACTCCCAAGCGCTGGAACATTCATGAAGGTACTACTGCCTGCTGTAGTGGTGAGTTATATTTCCAGGATGAGCAGGATAGAACCTGAGAGCCCCCATTCTCCCATCTGGTTGGTACCACTGCATGTTCTAGCTTTTGTCTCACTTGTCTTTGCTCCTGAGACCTCTCCTTAACCTCTGAAAATTCACATTTCTTCCTGTTGTATCCTCCTGTTATTACCCAGGGGCTGTATTCATGGATGGTGAGGTGCTGGGGGAGAGGGAGCATCCTGTAGTGTGTGCATATTTCTCAGTTTTAGTGACCTGTGCCCAGGAGCTGTGACTCTCACGAATGTTTCCCCATTTGTTTTTCTTTTTCCCTGTAGGTGAGAGAAAGGGCATGGCAGCTGGACTTGTGTGTTTTCCTTTCTGCACTTTGAAGTCTGGGGTGGGCTGCAGCTGGGTGTGCCGCTTCACCCAGGCTAGTCTCATTGGTTAGTAAACTCCAGTCAGCTAGACTCTGGTAATATGGCTTCCCTTGAGGGAAGGCCTCCTAAGAATATCAGAATGCCTGGGGCACTAGAATGCCCACTTCCTCCCTCTGCTCACCAGGAGCATTGATCTCCTATCTACAGTCTGAAAAGAGGTGGGGTTCCTGGAGGTAAAGCAAGAAAGTGTGTGTGTGTGTGTGTGTGTGTGTGTGTGTGTGTTCCAAAAACGACTCCTCTGGAGTTTTTACCTTTCACACTTGGCCACACTGAACCACCAGCAACTTGCCAACTGCAGTTTAGCTTTCCTGATTCTCACAGATTTTTGCTCCTGGGATTCTGCTCTAATAAGTCGTGATTTTCTGTATCTACCTGTCTGTTTCTTCAGTTTTGGGGTCAGCAGTTTTTCTTAACACCTCAGGTCTCTGATAGATCTAAGAAGAGTTGTTGATTTTCAATTTGTTCAGTTTTTTTTCTTGTGTGGATACAAGGGATAATTTCTAACTCCTTCTGAACATTTACATTTATTACATTTTAAATAATTCAAACATTTGATTCAATTATTGGAAACATTTTAAGTAACTTTGGAACACTTGGAGATGTGAATCTATCTTTTCAATTTTAAGTTTTATAAAATCTAAATACAGATCAAGTACTTCTAATGAAAATATAGTGTTCAAATTAAGATGTGCTTACAAAGACATGAGAAAATGTTTTCTCCCAAAGACTGAGAGCAAGACATGGATGTCTGATTTCACCACACCTTTTTAATAAAATCTTACTGGAAATTCTAGCTAATAAGGTAAAAAAGAAACAAAATACATACAGTTTGGGAAGAATTATTCTGAGAAAAATACTCAGATTATTGGGTTGGGTCTGTGTAGTATATCCAAGAAAATATACACAAAAAGTTTCTAGAACAAATACTTTCACCAAACACATACTTTTACCAAATCCCAGGACACAACATCAATGTACAAATGTACAAAAGTGTTTGTGTGTATGTGCATACACACACACACATATGTATGTGTGCAGGTGTGTATGTATACTATATATGTATACCTATATACACACATACAGACTAGCAAAGGAAACTTGGAAATCGAAAGTTTAAAAACAGTACCTCTATAATTTGGGCCTGGATGTCATTCAAATGCCCATGTGTTAAAGTGTGATCTTCACTTTGACCTTCATTTTGGCATGATGGAAACCTTGGAGGCGGGACCTAAATGGAAATCTTAGGTCATCAGGGGCATGTCCTCAAAGAGGATTATGAGACCTGAGTCTTGATCTTTTTCTTTGCTTCCTGGACACCAGGAGGTGAGCAGCTTATTCCACCACATACTCCCCACCATCATGTGCTGATGGTTCAAAGCAATCGGGCCAAGTGGCAATAGGCTGAAACCTCTGAAACAGTGAACCAAAATAAATCTTTCCTCATTTTCAATTGATTATCTCAGGTATTTTGTTAAAGTAAAGCAAAGTTGATAACTAAAGTACCACATACAATAGCCATAAAAAGTGAACACAAATTAGAGTATAAATGCTGAAAACTACAAACCACTGGTGAAAGATATTAAGAAGCTTAAACAAACACAAAAACTGCATATGATTTATCATATGCAGAAATTAGAATGAATATTCAATATTGATAAAATGTTAATTCTTCAGAAATTATAGATTTGATGTAACCCAAATCAAAATCCCTACAGTATGTTCTGTGGATATAAACAAGTTAATTTCAAAATGTACATGGAAAAGCAAAGGAACTAAAACATCCAAAATAATTTTGAAAAAGAAAAACATGGAAAACACATACTTTCTGATTTTAAGATTTACTATAAAGCAATAATAACTAAATGTGATATTAGTGAAAAGCTACACATATTGATCAATAGAATAGAAGAAAGACTACAGTAACAGGCCCACATACATGGCAAATTGAATTTTGAAAATGTGCAAAGTTAATTCAATGGAGGATGCACGGCATTTCTACAAACAATCCTGGAAAAACTGCACACCCATATTCAAGGTATTCTTGATCCAATATAAAAATACAAACCGGTTAGAAAAAAATGAAGATTTGTTTAAATCATATCATTCTTTGACTCACCCCTCAAATTCATATCCTTCTTACATGTAAAATATATTCATTCGATCCCAACAGCCTCCACAGCCTTCAGTTCATCCTAGCAACAATTCAAAATGCCAAGGTTCAGAGTTTCACCTGTTGTCATCTAAATCAGATACAGGTGAGACTCCAGTTTCTAACACTTGTTCCTCATTTCTGTCTGAGACCTCATCTGAATAGTCCTCACTGTCATGTCCATTGAGGCAGTTGTTTCTCTGTATCCACGGGTTTCTCATCCTCAGATTCAACAAACTGCAGATGAAAAATAGTGAGAAAAACAATAAAATTATATGACAAGAAAACTACAAATAAAAATGTAGAATTGGTTGGGCACAGTGGCACATGCCTGTAATCCCAGCTGCTCAGGAGGCTGAGGCAAGAGGATTGCAAGTTCAAAGCCAGCCTCAGCAACTTAGTGAAGCCCTAAACAACTTAGCAAGACTGTGTCTCAAAATAAAAAAATCAAATGTCTGCGGATGTGGCTCAGTGGTTAAGCACCCCTGGGTTCAATCCCCAGTACCAAAAAAAAGGGCAGTATAACAAGAATTCACATTGATTCTCCACTATGATTAGCAACTTGAGCATTTGTAGATTTTGGTATCTGCAGGGAGTCCTGAAACCAAGTTCTAAAACATCCTTAATCCTTATCAGTCATGTAATTACATTCTTTAATATTTATTCCAATTCCTTTGGTAACTATCTGCTTTATTTTTTCCATTCACCAGTAACTTTAGGAAGTTGGTGGAGTTATTTGCTAGATGCTTGATCCAATAGGAGTTACTCAGTCACTACCAGAAACACACTACTCAGTGCATTCTGTAGACTATGACACCTTTACTCTAAAAAAATCCATTCTCTTTTTAATGACAAATTCTACATGATCTCATTATAAGTGGAATCTTCAAAAGTCAAATTCACAGGAACAGAGAGAATGGTGATTCATAGAGACTGGTGGAGGGGAGGATTGGGGAGATCACAGGATTCACATATCAATTAAACAGGAGGAATCTTCTCCAGCTGAGAAGATCTATTGTTAATTACAACCTGGTGACTATAGTTAATAACAACATATTGTATTCTAGAAAACTGATAAGAGGGATTTTCAGTGTTCTTGCCACAAAAATAAATATATGAAGCAAGACATCTGTTAATTAGCTTGATTTAACTATTCCACAGTGTATATACCTATCAAAGCATTGTGTTGGATACTGTAAATATATATAATGTTTATTTGTCAATTAAAATATAAATTAAAAAATCCTTTCTCCTTTGAGTCTGTTTCCTTCATTCCATATCACCTATTAACTTATGCCCCTCCTCTGTACTCTGTGCCCTACTATTTTCCTGGTAAAGAGGCATTCCTGTGGCCATGGGCGTGAGCCACCTAAACAGACAGAAAGAACCTTGACTTCTCTTTGCACCATATTAGCCAACACTCCCATGACCTCACCCTGATCCCTGTCATCACTCTGAAATACAAAACTCAAACATTTCACAGCCTGACCACAACTTTTTCTCCATGCTCACCCACCACCTCACTGCCAGTGGCTTGGGTGGTAATTGGTCAATCAGGTCTTTGGTTTTGTTCCAAGGAATTAAAAAAAATGATATAATGTCAAATCTCTCTTCTAGAAAAGAGACTTCTAACATTTCAGAACCTTTTGTTTCAAGCTTACAGGGAGGTGTTTCAAGAACCACAGGAGATTATAGGGAGATTTATGATGTTTCAGAAAGAAAAACAGGTGGGGGAGGGGAGGATTGGGGAGATCACAGGATTCAAGGGCTGATTTTTTTTCCTTTCATATGTGGAAGTTAGACCAAAACAGGAAGAGGGGGATCTTATTTAAATAAAAGGGAAAGCAGTGGAGCAGAGAAGGAGAACTGAGGGAGAGAGAGGAGGATGGGAAAAGGGAGGAACATTGGAATGAAAATGACCAAATTATACTATGTGAAAAAAAAATATATATCACAGCAAAATCTACTTTTACACACACACACACACACACATCTATAAAGCACTAATTTAAAAAACTATAAATAAATATTAGGAAGAAGAGAAGAATTAGTACTGGAGAATGAAATAGAACAAATTATTTTCCATGTATATATGATTATGTCAAAATGAACCCCAATATTATGTATAACTATGATGCACTAATAAAAATATGAAAGATCACACTCATTTAAAGCTTCACATAATAAGATGTTGGTTGACAAATGATATCGTGGATTCCCTGTACTAATATTTAAATTTAAAAGAAGAAGGCTGTTAAATAGAAGATTCAAGATTGCAGATTAGAGGCACCTGCACTTTCCCACTTCTCCACAGAATCAAGCAACTGGAGACGTGCTCCTCATGAAGGTTGGTGACTGTGGGAACGTGCTGAAGTTCAATGGCGGACAAAGTGGGAGAAACCCACAAACTCTGAATCATGGGACTGATCATGCAGCAATGTGGGAAGGGTTGGGAAGAGGAGAAAGAGGGAAAGCACAGAAAGCACAGCACGCATAAGAACCAGAAACTGCAAATGGGCAATCTGAATGGAAGTGGAAGTGGAGTCTGCCCAGCAAACTGATGCTGGGAAAGTTCTCTATCCTTCCTGGTGGGTAGTTGTCGTGCCCTAATGGGGCATTTTGAGGTCTACTCTGAGTTTGCTGCTCTGGGAGTCAAAAGTTCTTGAATTTTTCTGTCTCTGGGAACATACATTATCACACTGACTCAGAGGGCATCTGCCTTGAGACCAAGTTTGACTCTGGGGAAATGGCCATGGAGACAAATCCACTGAAAATTCTATGTGATGGGAAATGGGTCCATGACACTTAAGGAAACAATGCTCATTTCCCCTTAAGACCAGGACCTCAGGAAGCCAGCTTCAGGAGTTTAGTGGACTGAGCAGACAATACGTGGTCTTGTGCAAAAGCGAAGTCTCTGGACACCAAAGTGGGCTGTGGGGTGTGGGCTGCCTTCCTTCCCACCAAGTGCAGAGAGTTGCCGCCACATTACCAATCCCAGTCCCAGGTGGGCATCATGAAAGGCACCAGAGAAATTGATGCACTTCAGTGTCAGCCTGCCCTTGGGGTACACAGAAAATATCCCCAGGGTAAATCTCTGCCAGGGCAGCTCTGCATTCTGTGCTAGCTGGTGCTAGACAGCAGTGTAGCTGGGAGGTATTCCAGCTGACTGGCTCCTGTCACAAACCAAACCAAACCAAATCACTGGTTCCTGAAGACAACACAAAAGTAAGAAGGGTGAATAACCTCCAGCCTTTGTTCTCTCCAAGGGAAATATAGCCTAAGAGACAGAGAAAGTTCTGATGGGCACAGGTTGCACAAATCCATGTTCACCCACAGAATCAACCACCTTGGCTGACATGAAACTTTTCTATTAAGACTTTTTGTAGTTGTTGTTGTTTGGGGTATGTGTGTGTGTGTGTGTGTGTGTGTGTGTGTGTCTGTCTGTGTGTGTCTGTGTGTGTGTAATTCTTCTTTCTCTATTCTTTTAATATTTAATTATGAATATTCTTCTTTCTCTTACAATTTTCTTTTACTTTCTACCTTTCTACTCCTTGCATTCTTATCTTTTTAAAACCATTTTATTTTCTCCTTCTTTTCTTTCCCACTTTTTCTTCCTTTTTAAAAATTTATAAACTTCATCACTTTTTTAATGTTTTAGTTCATTCTATATTATTTTTGCTCCTGTCATTTCTTATCTCATTGGTGTTATGGTTGTCATAGTTTTAAATTTGGCTTTTACCTTATTTTTGTATCCGGTTTGCTCTTGTTTGCTGTTAGTTTTGTTTTTTCCTCTTTCTGTGCTGTACTGGGGATTAAGTCTGACCCTTTGAGCACACTGTGTGGCTGCTCTGCCATTGAGCTACACTCTCAGCCCAGGTAAGAAAAATTACACCTTACTTAATCCATAACCCAACCCCACTGCAACCCTGGTGGCTATTTCAAATTGAAGAATGAGGGAGACAAAAGCCCCCATCTGATGACCTGATCCCAAGTAGGTGTGCCTGGCAGGGGCCTGAAAACCTGCTACTCAACATTCACCCAATAACAACAGCAGAGAGAAATAACACAAAGTTTGTGGACACCACATCTATAAGGGACCTCAGCAAAGACCCTATCAGACCACACATTGCTGTTAAGACTAGAGAAGTAACCACAGGTATATTCCATATAATCTGCTGCCTACAACACACCTGCCTGAACCAGCAGATAGACCCCACTCTCATGAGAAGCAAGAAGCTTCCTCAGGCTCCGACACTGCATGTATAGTGTCAAAACATGCTAATCACAGCCATAGGGAATCCACAGTAAAACTACTCAGGAGTTAAAGTCCACTAGGAGTTAAACCCAACACTACACAAACCGGTGTCTTAGGACACATCACCAAGGGAAGCCTGCCTCATAAGAAGACCCTCATATTAAAGTTAAAGAAATATCCATTCCAATATATGTGCAAAGCTCAACTTAGAAACACAAGAAATATGGGAAAAAACAAGGCAATAGATACCTCCTAAGGTTTATAATTCTGCAGTAACAGATTAGTATATGGAAATGGATTAAATGTGGAAGAATTTGAAAGAATGATTTTGAAAAAGATCAATGAAATCCAAAAAGAAACAAAAAATGAATAAATTAAGAAAGATAATGCAGGATATTTAAGAGAAATTAAACTAAAAGATTCTGAAAAGGAACCAAACAGAAATCTTGGAAATGAAAGCACAATAATTCAGATAAAAACTCAGCTGGAAATCTCATCAATAAACTAGATCCAGTGGAAAAAAAGAATACCAGTATTTGAAGACAAGGTTGATGAATTATCATATTCAGACAAAAAAGAAAGAAAATAAGAAACAATTAACAGACAAGTTCTATGAGACACTTTTAAAAGATTATGAATAAGCACAATAGACAGGGAGAAGAGGTCCTGGATAAAGGCATAGAAACACTTTTCAGTGAAATAATAGAAACTCCCCAAATTTGGGAAAGATATGCAAGTTCACATACAAGAGGTATTTAGAAACTGATAGACATGGCCAGAACAGAACCCCTCTATAATATATAAGTACAGAACAAAGTAAATGTTAAAAACTGCAAGAGAGAAGCACTAAGTCAGATATAAATTATATCAAATGATGTACTTTATGCCCTGAAAGAAAATAAGAAATTAACTACCATCCTAGATGGCAACACCCAGAAAACATTCCCTTAGTATCAAAGGAAAAATAAAAGCCTTCCAAGATAAGTATAAGTGAAGCAAATTTATGTCTACTAAATAAACACTTCAGAAAATGTTGAAAGAATTCTATACCCTCAAAGAGGAAGAAAAACAAGTCAAATTATAAGAGCATGGGAAAGAAGAAATTTCACTAGAAGAGTAGATAAGCAAATGAGAGTTAGGTATCAAACACTATTAATACATTTGACTATTAAACCTCTAAGATTAATAAGGGAGGAAGAAGTAAATATAGAATAATTAAAAAAAAAAACAGCAAAGTTACAGGAACAAGTTCATACCTTTCAATAATAACCCTGAAGGTAAGCGGTCTTATTTCTTCAATTAAAAGACACAAACTAGAATTAAAAATAAAATGACAGACTCAAGTGTGTTTTTTTGCCTGCAAGAAACACACCTCACCAGCAAAGACACAGTGTTATGTCTGAAAAGACGGAAAGGGTGGAAAATGATATTCCAAACAAATGGAATCCCAAAGCAAGGAGTTGTTATGCTCATATCTGATGAATCAGACATTAACCAAAAATCAGTCCTAAGAAACATAGAACGTCTCTACATATTAAGGGAACAGCTCATTAAGAAGATAACATAATTACAAACATCTGGACCAACAATCAGAATACTCTGTTTTATAAAACAAACACTCCTGAACATAAAGGCAAGGAGAGGCCATTATACAATTATAGTGGGTGACTTTAACAGCTCACTCTCACCCAACAGGTAGACCACCCTGAACAGCAACAATCACAAACCAACAAAGGAACATTACACTATAGATCAAATGGACTTAACAACATCTACAGAATTCTCCATCCAACATCTGAAGAACATACAACTTTTTCATCAGTACATGGAACTTTCTTCAAAATTGTTGAAATCCATTTGATAGAAAGCAAATCTTTTTAAAAAATATTTTATTCATTGTTGATGAACTTTATTTATCTATCTATCTATTTATTTATTTATTTATATGTGATGCTGAGAATCAAACCCAGTGCATCACATGTGCTAGGCAGGCACTCTACCATGAGCCACAACCCCAGATGCTAAAGCAAATCTTAACAAACTCAAAATACTGAAATCATTTCATGCATCTTATCAGATCATAATAGAGTGAAACTAGAGTCAATAGCAAGAGTAACTACAGAAATGATGCTAACTCAGGAAGACTGAACAATAATTTTTATAGCTCAAGTCACCACTGAATTTTACCAGACTATATTTTTATTCATTGTTTTATTTTATTTTTAAATTATACTATTATATTTTACCAGATCTTTTCCCCACCCATTAGGTACTGGGAATTGAATCTAGGGGTGCTTAGCCACTGAGCCACATCCCAGCCCTATTTATTTTTTATTTTTTGAGACAGGGTCTTTCTAGGTTGCCTAGGTTCTTGCAAAGTTGCTAAGGCTGACCCTGAACTTGCAATCCTCCTGCCTCAGCCTCCTGAGTCTCTGGGATTACAGGCATGTGCCACTATGCCTGGGAGGGTGTATATTGAAAGAAGGAACAAGGCTCATCACCAGAGCAAATGCCCATTTATTGAGGAACAGCTCTGAATGATTATAGAGTCAGGGGTGGTTTGAGAGTTGGCATGGGGTGCTTTTTGATTGGAGGGTAAGGATCAGGTGAGCCAGCAGGGCTAGTCTGATTGGTGGGTAAGGATCATGTGAGTCAGCAGGGCTCACCATTGGATGGCTCTTCTTGGGGGATGGGGAAGTTAGTCTTTGGAGCCTGGTCGACTCCCAACAGATATCATCAAAACATGACATATGCATGTATGGAAATTCACAGTGAAACCCAATGGTTTGTATAACTAATGTGCATTAGTAATTGTATTTTAAAAAATAAAACAAGAAGGCTCACTTAAGATCTTCACTTTGGAATGTTTTTGAGATTAGATTAAGGTGGTGGCTGTATAACAATGTGAATGCTACTGCTTTAAAATGATTATTTTAATGTTATTTCATCTCAGTTTCTCGGTTTTTAAACGCGGGGGGGGGGCGAGGAGGGAGGGAAGGGGAGGGAGAATACTCTCATTTGGGATAGGATCATAGATTTTAGGCACATTTGGCCTGAGCGAGGTTTTTCCTGAGAATTCTGGATTGGGCTAGGATTGGGGTGGGGTGGGGTTGGTGGGGGTGGGCATAGGAAGCTGAGGTTGAGGTTAGCAGTGAGCCAGAGTGTGTGCGTTTGTGTGCGCTTGCGCGTGTGCGCCTGTGCATTGGGTGTAGCTGTCAAACACCTCTGTTCTCTTGCCTCCATCCCATATACCCTGGACTGGGCTTGCATGAGTTTCTCTGCCTGGACTTCTTCCCTTTCTTCCCCTACCTGGAGAATTTATCCTGCAAGACCTAGTTCATAAGGCATCTCCTCTAGGAAGCCTTCCCAAACCTCAAGTAGCAAATTACTAATGAATAATGACAGAATCATGAGGACTTCCATTTTTAAGGGTCTGCTTTCCCATTACTCTAAGAAATCCCTAAACAGAGACTGGGTCTTGTTCACCCACATACCCAAAGCCAAAGCCATTACCACCTGATTCAGATCTTCTCCTGATCTGTGTGATATTTAAATGTATACAGTGGGAAGTAATCAGCCTTGGGAAGGCTCTAGAACACCAATTAGTTAATGACATGACCATCTTCCCCTGCTGGAGTGCCCCCCTAACCCTTAGCCCGGCACAGCCAACTGCAACCAAGTCTCAGTTCTCCAGGTCTTCTCCAGCCCACCCCCTCATCCCCACCCGCATGGCTCCTCCATCCACTCTCACTTGGATGCTGTAGCAGACACTAACTCATTTCTCAGCTGCCAGCATTAAGTGTTTTCCAAAAATGTGAAGACTCTTTTTGAAACTCAAATCTGACCATTTTGTCCCCCAGATTGAAACCTTTCCGAGGCTCCCCACCGCCTCAAGACAAAGTCTACACTTCTCACTGAGTTGAATTAGGCTCCATGCGTTCTGGCTCCTGCGGTGGCCCTAGCTCTCTCCACAAACACGAGCCCAGATCTCTAATGCCTAATTCTACCCAGCCACACACCCAGGCCCTCACACACACTGGTTCTTCTGTGTGGAATACAACCTCCCAACCCTCCCTATCCTTCTGCACAAAATCCCTACTAACAGCCTATCCTATGCCCACGAGGGCGAGTCAGGTGATGTTTCTGGGTTCCTACAGACACCTGTGCTCTCTCCATCCTGTCTGGGCCCCTCTGCCTGTGTCTTCGCACCCCAGCACAGTCCATTCTGAGCTGTGGGTCTGTCTTCCCCTTAGGAGTGAGCCCTGAGTGAGGCAGGGCCCAGGGCTTTCTGGTCACTTGGTACCACTCAGCTCAGAGCTGACATGAATCAGGGAACACTGGGTGAATGATTCTGTTAAATGGCTTGGGAGGTAGGTGGTGATACGTGGGAATGAGAATTTTCTGGGAGGATATTTAAATGTATCCAGTGGGAAGTAATCAGCCCTGGACACACCTGTCCCAGGGAGGCTTTTCAACCTGCTCTTGAAAACTGAGGGAGGTAAATACTTTAAAAACAGAGGAATTATTTGTTTTTTCAAAACGAGAAACGAAGCCAGGCCAGGATTACATTTCAATCCAAACACAGACAAGCACAGGCAGATATCAGATGTTCACCTGTGCACAACATGTTCCACGTGCTTCCATATGTACACAAGAACACACACATGCACACACACACACACATCCATACACTTATACATAGTCACCCACTTGTGCTTTCATACAGACCAATGTAGAAGCACAGTCATGCTCCAGATTGGACACAAAATACACTGTGGACATCCCCCAAACACGATCTCCCAAAACATGGGTACTTAAGCTATGCACACAGAGGCAGAGACTGGTGAGCATTCAGGCACACCTGTCTAGAAACACACCCCATATCAGCTGCTCACACAAATGTGCACATGCAGACATTAACTGGATACCCACTTATTACACACAAACACATAGCCCACAAAGACTGGCGCATAATAAGTTAATCAACATGAACATGAACATGCTGAAACATACATGCACACACCCAGAAAGACATACATAAAGATAAACATGACAGAGGCATCTGGGAGACTCCACTGAACAACACAATACAACATACAGCTAGCCAGAGCACACAGAAAGCCTACCTCACAGAGCACCATCGTCTGGAAGCTCCATTTCCCATCCAGGGGGTTAAAGGTCAGCTGTATGGAGAAAAGGATGGGGAGGGAGGGTGGGAGGTGTCTATAAAATCTCTGTCTCACTTCCCCTTTTCCCAAAGGAAAATCTTTGGGAACTTTGGGCTAGAGAATGTAAAAGCCAGGATAGGGCCGAGAGAAATTCCCATTCATATCTTTAAAAACTTTTATTGTATCTTTTTTAAAAATAAATACCTTTATTTCTTTTTATGTGGTGGTGAGGATTGAACCCAGTGCTTCACATGTACCAGGCAAGGGCTCCACCACTGAGCCACAACCCCAGCCCTCCCAACCATATCTTTTATTCTACAGATTAATAAGGTCTAATAACAACCAGGAAATAACATAGCCAATATTTACTGAGCATTTTCTGCTTTGCACTAAATGTGCATTAACTCATATGTTCCTTAACCAAACAGTCTGAGAGGCAGGTGCTGTCCCTGACCCCACAAGGCTCCATGAAGTCACCTGTTCAAAGTCACTCAACAAAGAGAGAAGTTAAGATTCCAACCCAGGCCTTCACTTTGTTATTCATAATCCATCTAGGTAGGAATTCATGTGTGCAGAAAGGGAAACTCACTGGGGCAAGGGCAAGGCATTTTCCTGGGGTTCACCACTTGCTCACTAACTTGCCACTCCAACGTGACTTCAGACATGAATCCTTTAGCCCATGGAAATCAGCAAGAGCAAACACACTTGACTGACCTCTCCCCAAATCCTGCTCCCATTCAGACACTCCCATCCCTTCCCTGGACAGATCAGGAAAGCCTGTTTGAACATTCATAACCCTTCCCTCATCCCCTGGTCAACTTCATTGAGGAACAAATTCTCCAAACATCTCCCTCCCTTCTAAAATAAAACAGGGGGTGGGTAGGGGATAGGAGAGGTCCAGGCCTAGGGCCAGCCCAGGTGAAGGCCAGTAATCAGGATTAGAGGGACTGGATACTGCCGCAGTCTGGCTGGGCACAAATCACGAGCCACTCAAGCAGGAACAAACTTTATTTCCAAACTCCACCAGCACACTCCCCGGGAACTCTCCCGAACGCCACCCACGCAGCTCCTCCAGCAACACACCACACACCAACCGGAACTCCCACCACCAGAACTTCACCAACCAACTCGAACTCTAAAGGAATTCCCGCGAGAGCTCAACCGGAACTCAACGGGAACTCCGAGAGAACTCAAAAGTCATCATCTTAATGGCTCGCTGGCATCACCTCTCAACCACTACTTCTGGCAAAAATGCACGCGTCATCCTGACTCAGCTGCGGCCCTCAACAGGATACCTGACAAGCCTGTGCTAATTCTTTTCCCCACCTCTTCCCCCTCCAATATCAACAAACAACTTTTTTTTTTCTCTCTGCTTTGTACCCTCCCCACAGGTTCCAGAGTCCAGTGGCCTAAAAGAGATTGAGCAAAATGTCAGTCCTGGGAGTGCCAACCTCGCCCACCTCCATTTGTCCTGTGGGCGGGCAAATCTGGAAGGTACAACCACCAAGGCCTGCCCAGCACTCTGCTGGCACCCCTCTCAAGGTTTAGCTGAGGCCAATCCCAAACCCAGATAGGGCCAGTCTGAGCACCTACCTAACACAATGTCAGAATCTCCTGGGCCGAACCTCAGAGCCTCGATGGTTGGTTACCTACCCTTCCTCCCTTCTGAAGCCAACTCCATGACCACCTGGGTCTACTCTTAGAACCCTCTTGGTACCAGAAGAGGTTCTGATCTTCTTTTGTTGTCCAGTTAAATGACAACTTCTTTTCCACCCTGGTGTTTATCTGGGGGCAATCTCGATGCCAACCCAATGCCTCCCCATTTAGCACCTACCAGATACTGGTATCTGAACCTGCAAATAGAATCCATGTGCCCACTGCTGATGCCAGTCTCAGCACCCACCTTCTGCCACACCTGGTCCTCATCTGGCCCCCAGGGTGGGCTGGGTCAGGCAAGGAAGAGAGAAGTGGGGAGAGTTCAAAGCCCAGTTCTATCACTTATCACCCAGGTGCCCTCAGTGAGGTGGGTGATGAGGGACCTCATTGTCAGAGAGATTTAAAGATCATGCAAACACAGACTCCATCTTCTCAGAGAACAACAAGATCACTAAGGGTGACTGTCCTTATTGTTAAAGAAAAGTGTCAATGAGGGAAGGGCAGTAGGGCCACTCGTCCCTTCTCTGCGCCCACCCTCAGCATCACAGGGCCCACACTGGACCTGACCCAAATGTCCAGTTCCTTCTGGCTGCTAATGATAGTCCCTGACAAACCAGGAATCACTCTTAAAAGAGACTGAACGCATCGTCAAATAGGATCTTCTACAGCCCAAATGTTCCCCATCCACTAAACAAAATCCAGAAAGGGGAAATGTAGAAGCAGAGCAGGACAGGGGGGAGTTTAGGGCCTTGGCCTCAGGTTTCTCATGTGATCGCTCCATGTTCATCCTGCATCTGTCCTCGGTGCACCTTATGTGAAGTGGGAAGCATGCATATTAGTAAAAATAATACCATAGAAATGATCCAGTAAACCCTGTGGGCTTCCCTAGGACCAAGGTAGGAACCCAGGGGGGCTGTCTGTACATGAGGACCCAGGAAACTGTCAGCATGTGCCACCATGTTCTTGTTGTCATGACTTTCTCAAGGTCTGAGCAGAGTCTCTGTCCACTGTGACTGTGAGTTACTCCTCTCTGGTTCTGTGCAAAGTCCCGCTGAAATGTGACTCTGGTCTTCTACCTGGTTCCCAGCCACACATGGGCCCTGGAGGAGCTGATTCTGTTTTGCCCATCCTGGCCCCACCTTGAGGTTCCCATGATGAGACTGGGTGTCAAGGGCCAGCACACAGGAAAGTTAGGTCAGATTCACGGCACTGTCTTTCCTTATCCCATCCCTTCTCCCTTCCCTGCATTCCCCTTCAGCTGTTCCACTGAGCTTTCTTCTACTTTTTTATCCCCTTACCCCACTATACTGGATTAGCTTCAGCAGAGAAAACATCCTCCCTTTGAATTTTGGAGAGTGGCTTATTTCACTTAGCATGATAGTCTCCAGTTCCATCCAGCAAGTGCCATAAAGTCATTCTTCTTTATGGCTGAATAATACTCCATTGTGTATATGTACCACATTTTCTTTGTCCATTCATCTATTGAAGGGCACCTAGGTTGGTTCCATAGCTTGGCCATTGTGAATTTTGCTGCTATCAACATTAATGTGGCTGAGTCATGGTAGTATGGTGATATTAAATCTTTTGGATATATACTAAGGAGTGGGATAACGGGGTCATATGGTGGTTCCATTCCTAGTTATTATGTATTATATATGAATATACCACAGTGAATCTCACCATCATGTACATTCATAAGACACTAATTCAAAAAACTATAAGTAAATAGCAGAAAGATTAGTAGAGTAAAGGGAAGGGAACAGGTGGAGAGGGGAATGGAGGGAAAGAGGAAGGATTGGGGACTGAACTAGAGCAGATTATATTCCATGTTTGTATAACTGTGTAAAACGAATCCTAATGTTATGGATAACTAGAAAGAACCAATGACACACACACACACACACACACACACACACACAGCCATCAGGTAAACAGCTGGGCTCAAGTGCTCACTCCAGAATCCTGTGGGAATTCCCTCTCAGGAACTCCACTCCAAGCTCTGGGGCCTTCTCACCCCAAGCCATGCACATCTAGAACCCTTAAATCTATGTCCCTCCTCACCAAAATACCCCCAAATCCACAGCCACACATCTTGTCTTATTCCAGTGAAATCCAGACCTTGGGATCCTTTCCTTCTGAGACCTTGAAATTTGCACCTGTAGGACCCTTGTAATTCTGCAACCCCACACCTGAAGCTCAGAAGCTCTGGTATGCAAATATCCCAAAGTGTTCAGTTCTCAAATTTATCTACTGACCCTACACCACTGCAATCCTTAGTCCTGGGGTGCTTCCTCCTCAGGTGTCACAAATGCAGTCCAGAAGTCTACCCTGCTAATCTGCCCCCTCCTCCTTGCTTGCTGGCTGTGTTCCAAAATAGCTCTGTGCATGGTGGGGGGTGTAGCTGGAAGGAGACAAGAGACAATTATGTAACCAGGACCAAAGGCCAGACTTTGATCTCAGCAGTATAAAGATAGACCATCCCAGCCTTCCCTACCTGTTTGTCCTACTCTCTGCCACCATGCTGGCCTCAGGGCTGCTGCTGGTGGCTTTGCTGGCCTGCCTGAGTGTAATGGTGTTGATGTCTGTCTGGAGACAGAGGAAGCTCGGGGGGAAGCTGCCTCCCGGACCCACTCCACTGCCCTTCATCGGGAACTACCTGCAGCTGGACACGGAGCAGATGTACACCTGCCTCATGAAGGTGCCACCTTCCAGGGAGATGGGTGAAATGGGGTGGGCACAGGGACTTCCCAGTTTCATCAGGGCTTTGTGGCAGAGGATTGAACCTGAGGAGCTACAGTCCTAGGACAGGAGAATTCTGAGTGTTGGGAAGCCAGGACCTAGCCAGGAAAGACAGACCTTGAGATCATCTGATGTCAGACTGGGGAAAAGACATCCCAATCTCTGACACAGAGGGAACTGAACCAATTCAGGGAACAAGCCCTCTAACCACTCCCATCGTCCCCCATCAGCTGAGCAAGCGCTATGGCCCTGTGTTCACGGTCCACCTGGGGACTCGCCGGGTCGTGGTGCTGTGTGGCTACGATGCAGTGAAGGAGGCCCTGGTGGATCAGGCTGAGGAGTTCAGCGGGCGAGGGGAGAACGCCACCTTTGACTGGCTCTTCAAAGGCTACGGTAAGTGGGACAGCACCTGGTGGCCTCAGTTTTCCCAGCCTGCCCCAAGTCAGCTGCCCTTGAGCTTGTGCAGAGCCTCTGTCTGGTCTTCTCTGCGTCCCTGTTCACTGTTGCCTCTCCCTGTGTTGGACTCTGGCCTATCTTCAACCTCCCATGTCCCAGTCTGTCCCTGCTTCTCTCTACCTGTCGCCCTGTTCTCTTCTTTCCTTGGATGGATCCATCTCTTGGCTCCTCGATTTTGTCACCTCAGCTTCTGTGCTCCCCGTGACTCTTTCTCTCCTTCCCTCCCCCCTTCTTCTTCATCAGTCACAACCTCACAGTGACTCTTCAAAATCCCCATCTCCACCCTCTGCTGAGAGTCTCTCCTCTCTCCAGACCTCTTCTCTTCTCTCCCTGTGTTTTGTCTCTTCCAATTGAGAAGCCTAGACACTTTATATTTCCTCAATCTCACTCTGTCCCTCTGTCCCTCGTGTCTCTGTATCCCCAATTTCTTCATCTGTCTTATCCACTTTTCTCTTCTCCAGATTTTTCTCTTTCCAAGTTTGGATCAGTGCCTGTCATTTTGTTCAGCGCTCCAGCTCGGCGCCTATGGTCCCCTGCTCCCTGCCTCTCTGTGCAACCCTCTACCTTTTGGGCACATTCTTTGGGGTGCTCTGTGGCCCGCTGGCCCCCACCCTTGTCAGTGACTTCCTCCCGCCACTGCACTCACCTCTAGGGGTAGTGTTCAGCAATGGGGAGCGCGCCAAGCAGCTGAGGCGCTTCTCCATCACCACCCTGCGGGACTTCGGAGTGGGCAAGCGCGGGATACAGGAGCGCATCCAGGAGGAGGCAGGCTTCCTCATCCAGGCATTCCGTGACACCTGTGGTGAGCCCGGGGCACCGGAGCAGGCCAGAAGGAAAAGGAAATCCCCCTCATTGTGTCGCTGGATGGGGTCTTAGGTGGGGAAAGGGTGTGTGTGGCCGCCATCTGTGGCATGGGGCTGGGAATGTCCTTGGCTCACATTCTGGGACTGGTCTAAGATGGCCCCCTTGGCTCTATTCCAATCCCGGTCTATCACTCCCACCTTCTCCCCACCCCCAGGCGCCTTCATAGATCCTACTTTCTACCTGAGCCGAACAGTCTCCAATGTCATTAGCTCCATTGTCTTTGGTGACCGCTTTGACTATGAGGACAAAGAGTTCTTGTCACTGTTGCGCATGATGCTGGGAAGCTTCCAGTTCACAGCTACCTCCACCGGGCAGGTAACTTGTTCCAGCTGGGCACCACCCCTGCCACCACAGTGGCCAACTGCCACAACCCCAGCCCCACAGGGCAACCGGTGTCCCAAACTGCCATCCCCCTCCATTGATAAAAACCAGCCCCCAGCTGCATTCAAATCCAGGACAAGTGACAAGTGTCCAATATATGGTTTCCAAGAATACCTGTATACCTCAACAGACGTCCCCAACAGAGCCTGCAGGAAACACAAATGGCTTCAATCAGCTGAGATGTTCCCAGCCCAATTTGCCTTCATCTCTAGCAGAGCCTCCCCACCCAACCTTTCTGAATATTTTAATACCTGGACAAATGACCACTTGAGTTCCCTCCTGGGTGCCTGAATACCTGGTGCTGCAAAATCCAGGCCACCAACACCGTTTCACCTCTATCATGGTGTCCCAAGCCAGTCCACAAGTGGTCCCTACTCTGCCCACTGAATTACCTGAACACTTGGGTCAGGCACCACAACCAAGACTCCAAATATTGGGCACTGAATGTTCCCTAAACACCCAAATAAGCGTCCTCCAACACAACTCACTCACACACCTAAAGGGGTCCCTCTGTGCAGCCCATTGGATACCTAAAGAGGGGAATAGTCAACCCCCTCACTTTGCCATCTGAATAACAGCATTTAATGTCTGAACACCTGGTTAGAAGCTCCCAATCCAGTAAGTATATGCACAGCTGTCTCCAGCTGAGGTTGCCTGAATGCCCAAACACCTAATAGGTGCCCCCCCATAAAGTCCCACCTGAAAATCTCAACAAAAATGTCTCCCAACACAACCTCACCTGAATATCTGCAACCTACATGCATGCTCCAATCATCTCCCCTAAATTCTTAGACAGTTGCCCTCCTACTTAACCCACAGGAACACTTTATGCTGCCTTCCAGCCCCACCCAAATACTGAACACATGGGGTTCAGCTGCCCTGAACCCGCGCCTTTCTCACCTGGAGACAGGTCCTACTCCCACTGGGTGCTGCGCACTGACAGCTGTCTGGTCTTTGCTTTCTCTTTCCGCAACCACCAGCTCTATGAGATGTTCTACTCGGTGATGAAGCACCTGCCAGGACCTCAGCAACAGGCCTTTAAGGAGCTGCAGGGCCTTGAGGACTTCGTGGCCAGGAAGGTGGAGCAGAACCAACGCACTCTGGACCCCAACTCCCCGCGGCACTTCATCGACTCCTTTCTTATCCGCATGAAGGAGGTGCAGCCAGCAGCCAGGGTGGGGAGGTCCAAAGCCAGGCAGTGGGAAATAAGGCCAGGGAGGGCAGAAGAACAGAGGCCCAAATTAGCCTCCCTTTGCATAATCCTCATGGTCCCAATCATAATTAAACACCACTATTCCATCTGCCAAGCCCTTGTAAGCCCAGAGGAACGTGTGCATACCTCTACAGTGCTGCCATGAGCCAGGCACTATTTTGAGTGCTTACTTAGCATCTACAACAGCTCTTGAACAATGTTTTATTATGACCCCAATTTTACAAGTGAAGAGACTGCGGCCCACAGAGTATAAGTAACTTGCCTAAGATCACATAGCAAAGAAAAGTGGACCCTAGCTCAAAACAATGTCTCTCTGACTCTGTGGCTGATGCTTTCAGCCACCAAACTGTCTGATGTTTTATAACCTGGTCATCAGTCACACTCATGTGGATAGGTGACTTGGCTTTACTATGTGACATTGAAAGATCTCACCTCCAACTGCATGTCATTCTCTTTTCTGTGCGGCAAGGAGATAGGGATTTATGGAGTCTGATGTTCAAAGGATTAGGAAGGAGATCCTCTAAAGACTTCACTATGTTTTGGGGAACAGATGCTGTTGCTTAAAATTCTTTGTTTCAGAAAAACTATCTTTAATGCTCCTGAATCACTCCATCTTCACATCTCCACCCATGTTTCTCAGTCTCTCTCCACCCCTGTCTCACTAAATACCCTGTAATTGAAAAAGTGACAACTGGCCTGGTCATGAAAGAATAGATAGCCATCAGGGCAAAGTACATGAGAAGAGCATTTTGGACAAAGCCAGAATTTTACTCAAAAGCTTGAAACCTGGGCAGAGCCCGGCAAATCTAGGCCCCCTTCCTCTCACCTTAGGTCTGGACCTAAGAGAGATGGTCCAAGGTAAAACCTCAGAAGGGCCCCAAAGGGAAGACTTTGGGACTTGGCCTGAAGGCCTCTCTCCTTTCAGGAGAAAAATAACCCCAACACAGAGTTCTTCATGAAGAACCTGGTGATGACCACAGTGAACCTCTTCTTTGCTGGCACCGAGACCGTGAGCACGACCCTGCGCTATGGCTTCCTGATGCTCATGAAGCACCCAGAGGTGGAGGGTAAGGCTGCAGGGACAGGGGAGTGGAGGCCATAGACCCTTCAAACTCCTCTGAGCCAGCTCCACTGACTCCACCTCTCTCAGGTCCTTGGCCAGGGGTGGGGGATATTCAGTGGATAGGCATCAGCCAAGTAGCCATGAAAATATTGGAAGTGTGTGAACCAGTTAGCAAATTGCTCCTCTGCTAAGCCCACTAAGTCCCACTGTCCGCTCCCCAGGCACTCCCTAGGGCCCCTGACTTGCAGCTCCCATCTGGTACGATCAAGTTAACAAGACCCTGCTGCCACAATGTGTGTGGCCATTGGTTGTTCTGAATGGTCTAAGGGGGTGTCATACAGAGGTGCTTGCCATTCACCCAGGTTTACGTGTTTGGATTGTCGTGCCTCTTCTCCAGCCACTAGGTACCTAAATACCGTCTTCCTTTTCCCTCAGCCAAACTCCATGAGGAGATTGACCGGGTGATTGGCAGGAACCGGCAGCCCAAGTTTGAGGACCGCGCCAAGATGCCCTACACAGAGGCCGTGATCCACGAGATCCAAAGATTTGGAGACATGATTCCCATGGGCGTGTCTCGCAGGGTCATCAAGGACACCAAATTTCGGGACTTTTTCCTCCCCAAGGTGCTGACCTCTGAGCCACTCCCTGGGACCCTAGCACCCCATCCCCATCAATAGATTTCCAATCCCTATCCCACACCCTCCATCAAAGAATCATGCAACTGCTGTGTGCCTTGCATCTTGCCATTCATAGACTCCTGTGTCTCCAGTAGCAACAGTCTTTCTGTCTCAGGAGAATCAACCCTATGTCTCCCAACTTCGCTGTCTCAAAAGACACAAATCTCATTTCCCTAGACCTCCTGCCTTCAGGACAGGAACCTCATGTCCCCCACACATCCTGCCTTGAGGGACACAAATACCAATATTTCCCCAAATTCCCCCAACCTCCAGCCTTGAGAAAGATGAACCCACATTCCCCAACATCCTGTCCCAGGAGACAAAGACCCTGTGTCCCTTAACTTTACTGCCTTAGAGAGCGTGAACCCCCAACTCCCCCATACTTTCTGTCTCACACTTCATACCCCCCAAAGCTTCTCTCTCAGAAGAGCCCTGTTCCCACGCCTCCCATTTCTCTTCCGGTGGGGTAGCCTAACTCTCTTTTTGGTGCCTGTGAACTTTCAACACTCTCTTCTTCTAACCCATCTTATCCACCCCTCCTCCCCCCTTATTCAGGGCACAGAAGTATTCCCTATGCTGGGCTCTGTGCTGAGAGACAACAAGTTCTTCTCCAACCCTGAAGATTTCAACCCCCAGCGCTTCCTGGATGACAAGGGGCAGTTTAAGAAGAGTGATGCATTTGTGCCTTTTTCCATTGGTAAGAGACCACCACCTGCTGCCAGGCCATGGCTCACACCACCAGTGGAAGCTCATCCCAGCTTCCCTCTCTAAGTGTAGCCTAGCATCTTTCTCCAGCTCTAAAGTCCCTCTTGAAATCTACCCTGGAGCCTACCAGCTGCAACTCCCGTAACAACCAGGACCTATATATCTGCACCCAGGAAAAGGGAAGGGATGATCAAATCTCATTTAGAAATGGTGATGATGAAGGATCAGAGAGAGTCAGAAATCCTTTTAAGGACACACAACAACATCTTCAGATTCTTAGAAGATGACAGCATACAGCCGTATTTGAGAATGTATTTGGGGGTAAGGGGCACTTAAACTTCCCAGTGCTACAGGCTGGCATGGATCACCCCAGCTCATGTGCCAGGGAAATGGAGGCTCAGAGAGGATTAGAGCCCTTCCTGAAGGTCTCTCGGGTCACAGGGCTGCAGCCCCTACTCCCTGGGAGAATGCTGCAGGCATCTGGTACTGGGGTGAGGCTGCAGAGAGCTGTCTTCACCTCGGCCCCTCCCTCCTCTCCTCTTCAGGAAAGCGGTACTGTTTTGGAGAAGGCCTGGCTAGAATGGAGCTCTTTCTCTTCCTCACCACCATCTTGCAGAACTTCTGCCTCAAGTCCCCACAGGCGCCCCAGGACATAGACGTGTCTCCTAAACACGTGGGTTTTGCCACCATCCCGAAGACCTACACCATGAGCTTCCTGGCCCGCTGAGCTGGGGCCCAGCCAAGGGGGAGGCAGGGTTAAGGGGAAGGGAGAGTGGAAGTAAGAGGGAAGTTTGATAATAAAAGAGGGAGAAGAGTAAGAACAGACCAACAGACTGCCTTTGCCGGACATTGGACCCTGAGAGCAGGGAACCCTTACACTATGCGGTGGTGGTAGTCGCAGTCGTAATAGTAATAGTAATAATAATAACAGCTATTATTTCGAGCAAGCATTCTTTGTCAGCTCTGTGCTAAAAGCATCTAATGATCTCCCAGCTTAATTCTCAAAAGCCCACGTGAAAGGGAACAGTGTTCATGCCCATTTTTAAGGTGACACGGCTGAGGCTTAGAAAGTTTAAGTCACTATGTGAACACAGAACACAGAACAGAAGTGCCTAGCAAATGCTTCAACATCTGTGCCCAGACTTTGGAGGAGATTTTAAAATATCATCACTTCCCTGAATAAAACAACATATTTATCTACACTCCTGCCTAATTATGCAGAACATGAAAACCAGCAGTCATCATCTGTGTGTCTGTCAGAGAAGGCCAGTGTGTCGGACTCAGAGTCCATCTGGGGAAGTAGAATCAGGCCTCTCATTGAGGTGTGTGAGGGAGATGAACTCTTTCAGGGAAGGCCAGAATTTTGGATTTGAGTACAGCCATGAGCAGGTGTGTGTTCATGCACAGATGTGTAAATGTTACAGAGCTGGGGCCTTTCAAGAAACCAAGGCCTTGTGAATAACCCACCTTCAAACCCAATTCTTGTGATCAATTCAGAAAGATTTCAGATATGTTGCTCAGAGTATAACATGAAGGAGTTTTTTGAAGGGACAGGTAAAGGGAAAGGGGACACTCTCAAGGAAGAGAGTGGCTCCTCTCAGAGAGGAGAGGGACAACTTGCCTCTTCTGCATTCCAGTATTTTGGGGGATTCCAAAGAAGTTTCTAGAGAGTTCAGCCCAGATTCATCCCTTGACATTTGACTGACAGCAAGATAACATCAGACTTTCAAGTCCCAACTGCCATGGCAACTCTATGTTACCTTTGCCCCTGCCGATCACTTCTAATTGGACTCTGCCATACATTCTTACAGATTTTATGGTTAGGAGGAACTATCTTTATTCCCCAGAGTTTCAGGATCTGGTCACAAAAGTCTTCACCTTAAGGGTAACTTGGATTCCTCTTGTCAACAATATTTTGGGCCTGCATTTCTCCTACAGTTAGCAGAGAGTTTGCTGAGAAATGCAACATAACCTGTTTACTTTAGCAGGCAGGGATGCAGGTAAATTTCTTTTTGGAAAAGAAAGCACATGGGGGTCAGCACAACAGGCCGATTTGGTGGAATTATTCTCTCAACCTCGTGTTCCCTTCATTCACATGTGTCTGTTCCCTAACACAAGGATATGATTACATATTCTGCCATGGGTTTCCATAGGTGAGGTGCTCTGAGGAGTCAGTGATCAGCTGTAAGACCCATTTTCAGAATCACCTGCTTCCTGCTGTCAGATGAGATAATGCAAGTCTCCTAACAAGGAGGATCCTTGAGGAGTATACATAATCTGAGCATTTGTATACATCAGGATCTCCACATTTCTTAAAAAGGCGAAAGATTTATACGATCTGAAGAGAAACCAGAGTATATCCACATTTCTTAAATGTTACACACACACACACACACACACACGCACACACCTCCTTTTAACAAATGAAGATTGAGATCCACCAAAGAGAAATCTGTTCCCTTGGACTTTGCAAGTTTCCAACAGGAAGTGATTCTCATGTTTCTCGATTTCTGTTATCTATGTCTTACAACCTGGGTTCTATAAATGGTCTCTTCCTGTTCACTGGAGTGGGAATGAGAATGGACTCAAAGACTCACACCCCTCTGTTGTTACCAACATGCTGGTCAACAACCGGCATCAGCATCAAGCCACATCCTCTCATTTGCATGTCTCCTTAAAGAGCTTCTAAAATCCTTGACTCAGGGAATCCTTTTTTAAATCTTTTTTTCTTTTTTTAATATTTTTTAATTGTCAATAGACCTTTATTTATTTATTTATATGCAGTGCCGAGAATCGAACCAGGGCCTCACATGTGTTAGGCAAATGCTCTCCCACTGAGCCACAAATCCAGCCCAGGGAATCTTAGAATTGTGCAGTGACAAAACTGTCATATCCTAAAACTGTGATGTCTAAAATTCAGAACCTTGGAATGACAACTACCCAGAAATTTCCCCTCAGAATCTTCGGATCACTGATACTTGGAACTCTCGGTGCTCACAATTTTCATAGAAGTTGCCCCACACACATTTTTGGGAAATGTATTCTAAGCACCTCAGTGGGAGCAAATGTCTGTCCTCCAAGCTAAATGTTCCTATTGAGAAAGAGGAGAGGAATGAGAGGCTGGTGCCATTTGTGGGTTCTGCCAATGAGACACACCTCTGGTGGAAGACAGAGTGGCGGGTAGGTCTTTACCCTGTAAGAGGGGAGAGGAGAGAAAAAGAGCAAGTACTAATTCTCATAACCCTCAAACTTATGCCTGGTAAGAAAACCAAAACCAAAACCAGGAGTTCATCAAGGCATTTCCAGAGGTGCCACCAGCAGCCATTTTCACTTGTTCAAACAGGATGCTTTCAGCTGTGGGGCTCTGGAACGGCCAACTCCCCAGCTGTGCTGAGACTGAGGTGGGAGCATGACCCCTGGATCTGGGCCAGGCTTTGCTGCCATCTTCTTGGGGCACTTTCTCATCTCTCCTTCCTCACAGTAGTGATGTGCAGGTTGACAGATAGCCCAGTTCTGGAGAGCTTAAAACCCTAAATGGTTGTAGGGATAGATGGATGAGATGGGGGTGATGTTTTGTGAGTACCTTTATTTCCACCAATCTTTCCAACAAGCCCAGAGTTCCAAGAGTAAAGCCACATACATGCATGAATACACACACACACACACACACACACACACACACACACACACCTGTTCTTGCCATGGTGACAACTGCCTAGGTTGTGCCAGAGCCTGTGCTTAGCCCCTTGTATTAACTTCCCAGGGCTACCAAGGCAAAATAACACAGAATGGGTTGCTTCAAACACAGAAATGTATTGTCTCACAGTTCTGAAAGCTAGCAGGTCAAGATCCAGGTGTTGGCAGGTCATGCTATTTGAAACACAAAAGGGGAATTTTTCTGCGCCTCTTCCTAGCTTCCTTTTTGTGTTCCTGGGCTTCTAGCTGCATGACTGCCGTCCCTGTCTGGCCACCTTGTTATAAGGACACCAGTCACATGGATTAGGAACCCACCCTACTCCAGAGTAACCTCATCTTCACCACATCTTCCATGACCCTATGCTTAAATAAGGTCACATAGCAGGGGTCCTGAGGATTAGGACTTGAACCTTTTGGGAGCACACATTTCACCCCCATAACGTCCCTATGCATGGCACATTCAATCCTATAAACCAGCCTGTCAGGCAATTCGATGACGCCAAGTTAAGGATGAGTTCACAGGCTCATAGGAAGTTTAGGAACCTGCTTAAAGTCACACAGATAGGACACAATGAAGGTCATAAAGTGGATACAGGACAGGGAAATTCTGATGTGCCTCTCTTGAGCTTTCAGAGAAGAGTTAGAGACAACTCCAGACCCAGAGGAACCCTGGGGGAGGAATCAGCTTTAAGGAGAACGTTTCCCAAGGAAAAGAGGTCAGAGGCTGGGATTTAGCTTCCCATCATCCCTCACTGAAACCCATGATGTTCCATTTTGGGCTGCTTCCACGACTCTGGCAGGCCTGTGGACATGCATAGTATTTCCAAGAAAAAAATGCTGGAATAACTGAACATCCACCTGTGAAAAAATGAATCTAGACCCAGAGCTTATGATTTTCACAAAAATTAACTCTAAGCATACCCTAGACCTAAATACGAGGAGAAAAACTGTGAAATGTTTAGAAAATCCAGGTGACCTGGATTTGGTGATCAAGTCTTAGAATAGCAAATGCATAATCCATGAAAGAAACAACAAATATGTTCAATTTACTTAAATTTAAAAACTTACAAGCTAAAGACTGAAAGAAAATATTTGCAAAGCATACTTTCAACTCTGTATATGAATAATACAAGAGCTTCTAAAATTTGATGGTAAGGAATAAAACAACACGATTACAAATAGAAAAAAAATGGGGAAAAGATGTAAATGGACATCCCACCAGAGAGAATGCATGCATAGCAAATGAGCAGATGAAAAGAAGCCCAACATCCTGCGTCATGAGGGAACCGCAAACTAAAACCACAGTGGGGGCTGGGGCTATAGCTTAGCTGGTAGAGAGTTTGTCTCACATGCACAAGGCCCAGGGTTCAATCCCAGCACCATGGGAGAAAAAAAAAACAACACAATGAGACACCACGGTAGATAAGATACCACTGTGTACCTATTAGAAGGGCTTCATTTGAAACCCTGACAATCTTAAATTCTGGCAAGGAGATGAAGCTCCAGGAACTCTCCTTCATCACCAGTAAGAATGCAAAAATGGTACAGTCACTTTGGAAGATAGATTGGCATTTTCTTAAAAGTCAAGCATATGCCAACCATGTGATCTAACAACATGCTCTTTATAAAATTTATTTGTAACTTTTATACAAAACATGAATATTACAAATATTAATGGTGTACCATGTAATGTTTGGGTACATTGAGCAATGTATAAATCAGGTTAAGCATTTATCTCCTCAAACATCATTTAATCAAGGTACAAATTTTAGAATCCTTTCTTTTAGCATTTTGAAAGGACTGTATATATTATTGTTATCTATAGTCACCCTACTGTACAACAGCACAGCAGAACTTCTTGCTTTTATCTAGCTGTAACTCAGTAACCACTGATCAAACTTTCTCCAGTTCTCACCCCAAGTTGCCCCAGCCTCTGGGAACCACCATTGTATTCTGAAGTTTGGTGAGATAAGCTTTTGTAGATTCCACACATGAGTAGGATCATATAATTCTCATCTTTCTGTGTCTGGATTATTTCACTCAACAATCTTCAGTTCACCACATGTTGTCACAAATGACAGGATATCATTGATTTTTGCAGCTGACAGTTCTCCGTTATGTATATGTACCATATTTTCTTTACCTATCTATTGGTTGGTGGACATTAGGTGTTCCCCACTTTTGAATATTGTGAATAGGGCTGAATAAATACAGGAATGCAGATGTCTCTTCAACATACTGGTTTCATTTCTTTGGATAGATACCCAGTAGTGGGATTCCTGGATCATATAATGGTTATAGTTTTATTTTTTAAAGGAAACTACATACTGTTTTCCCCAATGGCTGTGCTAATTTACATCCCCACCAGTGCTGTGCAGGGGTGCACTTTTCTCCACATCCTTGCTGGGACTTGTTGTGTTGTCTTTTTTGATAATAGCCAATATTACTAGGGTGAAATGCCATCTCACTGTAGTTCTGATTTACATTTGCCTGCTGGTTAGTAATGTCAACCATTTTTTTCATGTACCTGTTAGTCATTTGTGTGTGTGTGTGTAAAATAGTATACAAAAATATATATAATTTTAAAAATCTGTAGTATTAATTAAAGAATTGTCTATTTAGATGTATTATTCAGTTTTTAATTATGTTATTATTTTTTATTGAGTTTTTGGTGTTCCTTATATGTTCTGAATATCAACCCTTTGTTCAATATACAGTTAGCAAATACTTTCTCCCTTTCTATAGGTTGTTTCTGTATTCTATGATTGTTTTTTTTTTTTGCTGTGCAGAAGCCTTTTAGTTTAATGTAATTCCATTTTTGCTTCTGTTCCTTGTGCTTTGGGGGTCTTTTCCAAAACATACTTGCCCATTCCAATGATGACCATTTCATCTAATTTCAATTGCCCCTACGTTATCCCCAAAAGATAGGATAGGAAGGAATTCTTCCAAACATATTCTGTAAGGCCAGCATTACTTGTGAAGCAAACCAGATAAGGACACATCAAAAAAGGAAACTATAGGCCAATATAAAATAGTATATAAAAATCTTGATGAAAATAGACACAAAAATCTTCAACAATAAACTAGAAACCAAATGCAACAACACACTAAAAATATTATCCATTACAGTCAAGTGGAATTCACAGAGGTTCACTGTGGTCGATTGGAATTAAGTTATGGAACCAGCTCAGGTGTTTGTCAACAGATGAATAGATAAAGATGTGGTATGTATACACAATGGAGTCTTACTCTGTCATGAAGAAGAATGAAATTATGTAATTTGCTGGTAAATGGATGAAATGGAGAACATCATGCTAAAATGAAATAAGCCAGAAACAGAAAACTAAAGGTCAAATGTTTTCTAGCATATGCAGAAGTTAGAGCCAATTAAGGAAAAAGGGGGAATCCCAGGAAAATAGAAGGAAGTTCAGTGGAATAGAGTAGAGAGAATTGAGAAGAAGGATTCTGTAGGTTCTACTCAATTTTTATGTGAAAGCAAAACTACTTGAAAAATAGTCTATTCATTGAAAATAATAAGCCCAGACAATTCACCATGTAAACAGATGAAATGAGAAAAAGTCATGTGATGGAATAAACATATGCAGGAAAATCATTTGGTGAAATTCAACCCCTATTCATAATAAAAATTCTCAGCAAATTATAAGTAGAAGACAACTTTTCCAGCTTGATAAAGACTATAAAAACCTACAGCTGATGTTATATTTAATTGTAAAAGATTGAGTGACTTCCCTGCAAAATTAGGAACAAGCAAGTAGATCTGTTTTCAACACTTTTGTTAAATGTATTACTGGAAATTCTAGCCAACATATTAAATCAAGGGAAAAATAAAATAAAAGGCACTCATGTTAGAAGGGGAGAAATAAAACTGTCTCTACTTGCAGATGAAACAATGGTCTATGCAAAAAAATCTCCAAGAATCTACCCAAACATACCCTCCTAGAATTAATAAGTGAGATCTGCAAGGTTAACATACATGTGAAAATTATTTTTTATTATTTCTATATACTAGCAATAAACCTGAAGAAATAATGCTTTAAAACATAATACTACTACAGTCACTCAAATATACTTAATTATAAATGTAGCAACATTTTCACACTACTTGTATTCTAAAAACTACAAAATACTGATGAAAAAATCAATTACTATGTAAATAAATGGAGATACATACCATGTTCATGGATTGAAAGACTCAACATAATGAAGAAGTCATTTCTCCTCAAATTGATCTATAACTTTAACACAATTAAATACAAGCAAGAATTTTGGTGGATTTATATAAACTAGTATAAAAATCTATATAGACTAGACAAAAAAAATTTCAAATAAGGATAAAATGGGAGGAAACACTCTTTCTGATTTGTTCCATGGGAATAAGGAAAATCTGTATTTAGACATTAATTTGTACCTTACAGTTTCATGGGAGAGGAAAAGAACATACAAAAATTAGTACACTAAGTGTCCATCTTTAGAAATTTGAGAAAATCAACACAGAAAACGAAAGATAGTGCAAGAATGAAGACAGACGTCAAAGAAAACAATTTTAAGTCACAGTGCTTAGGATGAATTCAATTTCTATGTCAACATGGTAACATTACAGATTCCTTCTCTTCTTTTTAGTGTGAAATAATCATAGATTCAACGAAAAAGATATAGAGGCCCCATGTATCATTTTTCTAGTAGTACTATAGGGGAGGAAAATTTTACCTCACAGGGTATTTCAGCTGTCCCTAAGTATAAAATTAACATTAGAAAGATTCACAAGAGCAAAGTATATGGTTTCTATCTTTGCATGGGAATCTCTTCAGGAAAGAGAAGACCCAAAGGAGCAGTTAGAGCCAGATGCTAATATACTAAGTTCAAAAAGAGTAGTGAATTTTGAATATATGGCAAGACAAGGGGCTTGAGCATGGGCTAATCATGGAGGAGTACTAGAAAGTTAAGGGTTATTTTAACAAGCTTTGTTTGTATAGAATTCTGTTTAATTCTCCCTAGATTCTACAGGTAAGAGCCCAGTCTGTCAACACCTTGACTGCAATGTCATTGGATCCTAACCAGAAAATGCAGTGAATGCATGCTGAACTTTCTGCCTCCAGAACTGTGAGCTAATAAGTTTGTGTTGCTTCAAGATGCTATAATTATGGTAACTTTTTGTACAGCAACAACTAATATTCAGAATCACCGTGTTCAGAGGCCAGTTTTGCCAGTGCTGTTGGCAAAAATTGTATACCACAGTTATTTTGTCTACTTGGTTGTTCAATACTTCTTTATAGTGGACACTTTCACCAGCTCGGGCTCAGGTTGACTCCTTTATGGGAAATGTCATTAAAGTTCCTTTTGTCAGGCTTGGGGTGTAACTCTAATTCTAGAGTTCTTACCCAGTAAGTTCAAAGCCATAAGCTGATTCTAAGTACTGGAGAGAGAAAGAGAGGGAGAGAGGGAGACATAAAAGGAGAGAGGGAGAGAGGGAGAGGGTAAGGGAGAGGGAGAGGGAGAGAGAATGGGAGAAAGAAGAATAAAGAGGAGAAGTTCTTCTTGCCCAGGAAATCTTACCCAGGGACTGTGACTAGGATTCAATGGTTCTGTGGACTCCTTGAATTTATAACCAAAACCCACTGATTACAAATATTCATGAGGGCTCTGTCTCAAAAATGAATTCATAATAATCCAAAACAGTTATTTGTTTTTCTATTAGGACAGTAAGAGGAAATTATGGAGCAAAAAGAAGAAGAAAAGTCAAGGTGGCAGAGACTAGGAGGTTGTATTTCCCGATATCCCTCATAGTTAGGACCAAGAACATGGGCACATGTCTTATGTAAGTAAGAACTGCATCTTCTTGTGTTGAGTGCATGTGACTTGAGGGATTGTTTGTTACAGCAGCTAGCTCACTAAGATGAGGGTCCAAGCACACCTTCTTGGAATTGTACAAAAATCCCTTCCCCTTTCTTCCTCAATTCGCCAGCTATCTGCAATCCTCAGTGGCACTGCCGCATCCCCACACCATTCACTCACCCCTGTCTCTTTGCTCTTCATCTTTTCTTCCACCAATCACCTTCCTCACCTGGACTTCATATATGTGCTGCACAACTGCTTCATGGAATTATAAACTGTCTTCTGCTCTCAGTGTTTCTTCCCCTAGTCTAAGCACCCCACAAGTCCTCTATTACTATTACTATTCTTCTCTACAGTGCCCCCCACTCCTTTCTTAGTTTTTCAGGTGAAATTGACTGTGGTCATTCATTTGTCAATCATTCTTTCATGTTAAATACATATAGACTTTTGAGTATGGTGGGTGATGGGTTAATCCAGAAATAGTCTGAAAAAATAAGATACTTTAATTCTCTTACAAATTCTAGACATTCAGCAGTTGTCAGTACAAGATCATTATGGTTCTCCACAGGGTTGGGCTCTTCTACTTTATTGCTCTACTGTGTGTTTTCCACTCTCAGGATCACATCATGGTGCATGATGACTGCTGGAGCATCAGGCATTGATTACACATCCCAGCTGTCAGAAAAGAGGAAAGGTCCAGGTGTGGTGGGACAGGCCTCTAATCCCAATGATTCAGGAGGCTGAGGCAGGAGGATTCCAAGTTAAAGATCAGCCTCAGCAATTTAGTGAGGCCCTAAGCAACTTGGCAAAATCCTGTCTCAAAATAAAAAATAAGAAGGGCTGGGGATGTAGCTCAAGTGTTAAGCATCCCTGGGTTCAATCCCTAGTGCCAAAAAAGAAGAGAAGAGAAGAGAAAAGGAGAGGAGAAAGAGGAGAGGAGAGTGAGGTAGGAGAGAGGAGAAAGAAGGAAATATAAGAAATAGAGGAAATGGGGTCATGGAGTTAAGGCATGTGTCATTGATAGAGATACCAAGAGGGTGCCACATGGCCATTCTACTAAGTCCCATTGGCCAGAACCGAGTTATGTTGCCACATTCACCTGTAAATGAGGCTGGGAAATGTATATTATTTAACTCTAGGTGGCTCTATGCCCAATGACAACCTGGAATTTCTGTTGCTGTGGAAGAAGAGATAAGCAGATTTCAGGGAACAATTGGTGGTCTCTATTAGAGTGCCTATAGGCTTATTTTTCTAGGGATAAAATTTCTGACTTTTATCAGATTTCCAAACATGAAGGAACAAAAGTTGTCATGAACCACTGAAACAAAGGGCAGAGATACTGAGCTAAAACTAGACAGACAAATACAAAGAAGTGTCTATGATTGGAAGCCATGCTAGAGCTTGACGAGGGGTCTTGGAACTTCCTGAAGTTTTATTCAAAACTCAGTGCAGAGCCACATTTTTCTGTGAAGGACGATGAAAAGTTTTCATGAGGGTCCACAAGCCCTCAAAAAATGAAAAAGAAGCGCAGACCACACTCTGGCTTCCCACTGTACACGTGGGAGACCAAGGCCCTGAGGGAAAGGTTCCTGCTTGTTGTCACTGGGTGTCCCTGGGTAGGTGGAGCCAGCATTAAAGTTGTGTGTGTGTGTGTGTGTGTCTTTCACCTCCTGACACTGGAAATGGTCCCACCCACTGCCTCATGGGTGCTTTTCCTGTTCAGATCATTCAGTCTTTGCAACAACCTGAGGCAGGTCTCAAACACTTGTTTTATCGCTGCAGTAATTTGGCTGAGACAAGTGAGATGACTTTCCCTGGGTCACAATAAGTTTCCATGTGACTTTAAAAAATGTAATCACGTTTATTTTATTGGTAGGAAACTAAGAAATTTCATGAACTAAGAAATTGATTGTAGAATCCATAACATGATCAAAGGTTTTAAATAGAGTTCATGTCTTAACTCTCATTTCCCATCCTTTAATCAATATAAAAATGACCTCTTTTAATGAGGTGGAAAAAATGATCCAATATTTACCATACTGAAAATAATCCTCCTTAATTTAATACTCCTTCTCTCTAACCTCTTTGCTTTCAGTAAGTAGGATTTCAGAGCATGAAAGTAGATGGGTTTTATATGGCTTCATAGTTCCTGAAAATATTAACTAAAATAAAATTCCAACCTAAAACATAGTAACTAATGCCACTTTATCAATTTTATACTTGTGGCACAGTGTATGGTTTCAGGTGTAAAAGAAGCAAGAGGAGTTCCACATGACACTTGAAACCCTGCATTATAACTTTTATAGGCACAAACTTCTGTGAGTTTTAAGTTTGGCTGACCCTGTTTATTCCTGACCTCAAGGGCAAGCAGGCCTGCTTACAAACAAGCAGCACCTACAGGTGGTTCTTAGGTTAAACGTGTTCACACTCTTCACAGTAACGTGGATATTATGAAGATGGCGATTGTATGTCACTAGTCAATGAAACCTCTTCCTTCCTTCATGGTTTCTTTAGTCATTTTTTTTTTCAGAAGACAACAGCTTTTCAAAAAATCTGAATCTTCTAAGGACAGATCATATCCTAGTAAAAGCTAGAGAATCCCACTAACCTTGGGATGTGATCCACAGCCATCTGCCAGATCCTTCTGACCCACAAATTTGTTCAGGAGAGAGAGAGAGAGAGAGAGAGAGAGAGAGAGAGAGAGAGAGAGAGAGAGAGAGAGAGAGAGAGAGAGAGAGAGAGAGAGAGAGAGAGAGAGAGAGAGAGAGAGAGAGAGAGATGAAGTTCTCATCTTGGGACTATGGGGGTGCCAAGCAAATTTTTTCAGATAGGAAATTTATAGTTGCCTCTGCTGGAGATGACCATGGCTGTCCAACACCGGCCAAGTTTGTGAACAGGGTGCAGTTTACATAGACACCTGAAGAAGATCATGTCAAAGGCTGACTTTCCCCTCTCAGGAACAGTGTGAGCCAGTCCCCATTGTCCTGGCGTGCATACAGGAGCAAGATGTGGTGCAGGTTACAGAGGTCAAGTGGCCAAGCTTGGCAGTGATCTAGAGGCTTGGCCAAGCTCCAGAATGGGGCTCCAGCAAGCTCCAGCACTTGTGATCCTCACTGGATCCAATCTGAGAAGGCAGGGAAGAGGCACAGGAATTGGGAAGCAAGGCCCTTAGGAAAGTGATTGACTGTGGATTAAAGAAACTTCAAGGTTGAAATGCAAGGAACTGGTATGCTGGGATTTGAAGTTAGAAATGTCTAAGTGTTTACACACACACACACACACACACACACAAACACACACACATTCCAGCAAAGATAAATCCATACAACCAGCCTTTGACTGTTATTATTTAGTATCATCTTGAGTAGCAAAGACATGTTGACTAATACCCTTTTTTAAAAAATTTTTATTGTTGGTTGTTCAAAACATTACATAGTTCTTGACATATCATATTTCACACATTTGATTCAAGTGGGTTATGAACTCCCATTTTTACCCCGTATACAGATTGCAGAATCACATCGGTTACACATCCACTGTTTTACATATTGCCATACTAGTGTCTGTTGTATTCTGCTGCCTTTCCTATCCTCTACTATCCTCCTCCCCTCCCCTCCCCTCCCATCTTCTCTCTCTACCCCATCTACTGTAATTCATTTCTCCTCCTTGTTTTTTCCCTTTCCCCTCACTTCCTCTTGTATGTAATTTTGTATAACCATGAGGGTCTCCTTCCATTTCCAAGCAATTACCCTTCTCTCTCCCTTTTCCTCCCACCTATTGTCCCTGTTTAATGTTAATCTTCTTCTCATGCTCTTCCTCCCTACTCTGTTCTTAGTTGCTCTCCTTATATCATAGAACACATTTGGCATTTGTTTTTTAGGGATTGGCTAGCTTCACTGAGCATAATCTGCTCTAATGCCATCCATTTCCCTGCAAATTCCATGATTTTGTCATTTTTTAATGCAGAGTAGTACTCCATTGTGTATAGATGCCACATTTTTTTTATCCATTCATCTATTGAAGGGCATCTAGGTTGGTTCCACAGTCTAGCTATTGTGAATTGTGCTGCTACGAACATCGATATAGCAGTGTCCCTGTAGTATGCTCTTTTTAGGTCTTTAGGGAATAGACCGAGAAGGGGAATAGCTGGGTCAAATGGAGGTTCCATTCCCAGCTTTCCCAGGAATCTCCATACTGCTTTCCAAATTGGCTGCACCAATTTGCAGTCCCACCAGCAATGTATAAGTGTACCCTTTTCCCCACATCCTCGCCAGCACTTGTTGTTGTTTGACTTCATAATGGCTGCCAATCTTACTGGAGTGGGATGGTACCTTAGGGTGGTTTTGATTTGCATTTCTCTAACTGCTAGAGATGGTGAGCATTTTTTCATGTACTTGTTGATTGATTGTATGTCCTCTTCTGAGAAGTGTCTGTTCAGGTCCTTGGCCCATTTGTTGATAGGGTTATTTGTTTTCTTATTGTTTAATTTTTTTGTGTTCTTTGTATACTCTGGATATTAGGGCTCTATCTGAAGTGTGAGGAGTAAAGATTTGTTCCCAGGATGTAGGCTCCCTATTTACCTCTCTTATTGTTTCTCTTGCTGAGAAAAATCTTTTTACTTTGAGTAAGTCCCATTTGTTGATTCTAGTTATTAACTCTTGTGCTATGGGTGTCCTATTAAGGATTTTGGAGCCCGACCCCACAATATATAGATCGGAGCCAACTTTTTCTTCGATCAGACGCAGTGTCTCTGATTTTATATCAAGCTCCTTGATCCATTTTGAGTTAACTTTTGTGCATGGCGAGAGAAAGGGATTCAGTTTCATTTTGTTGCATATGGATTTCCAGTTTTCCCAGCACCATTTGTTGAAGATGCTATCCTTCCTCCATTGCATGCTTTTAGCCCCTTTATCAAATATAAGATAGTTGTAATTTGGTGGATTGGTCTCTGTGTCCTCTATTCTGTACCATTGGTCCACCCACCTGTTTTGGTACCAGTACCATGCTGTTTTTGTTACTATTGCTCTGTAGTATAGTTTGAAGTCTGGTATTGCTATACCGCCTGATTCGCACTTCCTGCTTAGAATTGTTTTTGCTATTCTGGGTCTTTTATTTTTCCATATGAATTTAATGATTGCTTTATCTTTTTTTTTCAGTATATTATTGGTCAATTTTACTTCAATAAGCATAAAAATGAACTATTAAAAATGTTAAAGGTCAAGTAATTTTCCTCAGAGAAGTCCTCTTTTAACTCCTTTTCACCATGCCCTGCCTATCAGGCATCATATTTATATAATACAAATTAATTTTTTTAATTTTTTAAATTTTTTTATTAGCTACACATGATATTACAATGATCTTGGTGATTCATACATTTGAATCATTGGGGTATAATTTTTCATTTTTCTAATTGTACAGATTGCAGAATCACACTGTTCATTAGAGTCACCTATATACATACAGCAATCATAATGTCTATTCTATTCTGCTGCCCTTCCTATGCAGAACAGCCTTTTACTTATTTTTTTTCTTTAATTTTTATTGTTGGTTGTTCAAAACATTACATAGTTCTTGACAAATCATATTTCACACTTTGATTCAAGTGGGTTATGAACTCCCATTTTTGCCCCGTATACAGATTGCAGCATCACATCGGTTACACATCCACTGTTTTACATATTGTTATACTAGTGTCTGTTGTATTCTGCTGCCTTTCCTATCCTTTACTATCCCTCATCCCCTCCCCTCCATCTTCTCTCTCTACCCCATCTACTGTAATTCATTTCTCCCCCTTGCTTTTTTTCCCCTTTCCCCTCACTTCCTCTTGTATGTAATTTTGTATAACCATGAGGGTCTCCTTCCATTTCCATGCAATTTCCCTTCTCTTTCCTTTTCCCTCCCACCTCTCACCCATGTTTAATGTTAATCTTCTTCTCATGCTCTTCCTCCCAAATCTGTTCTTAGTTACTCTCCTTATATCAAAGAAAACATTTGGAATTTGTTTTTTAGGGATTAGCTAGCTTCACTTAGCATAATGTGTTCTAATGCCATCCATTTCCCTGCAAATTCTATGATTTTTGTCATTTTTTAATGCAGAGTAATACTCCATTGTGTATAACTGCCACATTTTTTTTTATCCATTCGTCTATTGAAGGGCATCTAGGTTGGTTCCAAAGTCTTGCTATTGTGAATTGTGCTGCTATGAACATCGATGTAGTAGTGTCCCTGTAGCATGCTCTTTTTAGGTCTTTAGGGAATAGACCGAGAAGGGGAATAGCTGGGTCAAATGGTGGTTCCATTCCCAGCTTTCCCAGGAATCTCCATACTGCTTTCCAAATTGGCTGCACCAATTTGCAATCCCACCAACAATGTATAAGTGTACCCTTTTCCCCACATCCTCGCCAGCACTTGTTGTTGTTTGACTTCATAATGGCTGCCAATCTTATTGGAGTGAGATGGTACCTTAGGGTGGTTTTGATTTGCATTTCTCTGACTGCTGGAGATGGTGAGCATTTTTTCATGTACTTATTGATTGATTGTATGTCCTCCTCTGAGAAGTGTCTGTTCAGGTCCTTGGCCCATTTGTTGATTGGGTTATTCATTTTCTTGTGGTTTAATGTTTTGTGTTCTTTGTATACTCTGGATATTAGGGCTCTATCTGAAGTGTGAGGAGTAAAGATTTGTTCCCAGGATGTAGGCTCCCTATTTACCTCTCTTATTGTTTCTCTTGCTGAGAAAAAACTTTTTAGTTTGAGTAAGTCCCATTTGTTGATTCTAGTTATTAACTCTTGTGCTATGGGTGTCCGATTGAGGAATTTGGAACCCGACCCCACAGTATGTAGATCGTAGCCAACTTTTTCTTGTATCAGACACCGTGTCTCTGATTTGATATCAAGCTCCTTGATCCATTTTGAGTTAACTTTTGTGCATGGCAAGAGAAAGGGATTCAGTTTCATTTTGTTGCATATGGATTTCCAGTTTTCCCAGCACCATTTGTTGAAGATGCTATCCTTCCTCCATTGCAAGCTTTTAGCCCCTTTATCAAATATAAGATAGTTGTAGTTTTGTGGATTGTTTTCTGTGTCCTCTATTCTTTTCCATTGGTCCACCCGCCTGTTTTGGTACCAGTACCATGCTGTTTTTGTTACTATTGCTCTGTAGTATAGTTTGAGGTCTGGTATCGCTATACCGCCTGATTCACACTTCCTGCTTAGAGTTGTTTTTGCTATTCTGGGTCTTTTATTTTTCCATATGAATTTCATAATTGCTTTATCTATTTCTACAAGAAATGCCATTGGGATTTTGATTGGCATTGCATTAAACCTATAGAGAACTTTTGGTAATATCGCCATTTTGATGATGTTAGTTCTGTCTATCCATGAACAGGGTATATTTTTCCATCTTCTAAGATCTTCTTCTATTTCTCTCTTTAGGGTTCTGTAGTTTTCATTGTATAAGTCTTTCACCTCTTTTAGGTTGATTCCCAAGTATTTTATTTTTTTTTTTTGAGGATATTGTGAATGGAGTGGTTGTCCTCATTTCCATTTCAGAAGATTTGTCGCTGATATATAGGAATGCCTTTGATTTATGTGTGTTGATTTTATATCCTGCCACTTTGCTGAATTCATTAATTAGCTCTAGTAGTTTCTTTGAAGACCCTTTTGGATCTGCTAGGTATAGAATCATGTCACCTGCAAATAGTGATAATTTAAGTTCTTCTTTTCTTATTTTATGCCTTTAATTTTTTTCGTGTTTCTAATTGCTCTGGCCAGTGTTTTGAGAACTATGTTGAACAGAAGTGGTGAGAGAGGGCATCCCTGTCTTGTTCCAGATTTTAGAGGGATTGCCTTCAATATTTCTCCGTTCAGAATGATGCTAGCCTGAGGCTTAGCATAGATAGCTTTTACAATATTGAGGTATGTTCCTGTTATCCCTAGTTTTTCTAGAGTTTTGAACATAAAGGGATGCTGTACTTTGTCGAATGCTTTTTGTGCATCTATCGAATGATCATATGGTTCTTATCTTTAAGTCTATTTATGTGGTGAATAACATTTATTGATTTCCGAATATTGAACCAGCCTTGCATTCCAGGGATGAATCCTACTTGATCATGATGCATGATCTTTTTGATACGTTTCTGTATCTGATTTGCCAGAATTTTATTGAGGATTTTTGCATCTATGTTCATTAGAGATATTGGTCTGTAGTTTTCTTTCTTTGAAGTGTCTTTGTCTGGTTTAGGAATCAGGGTGATGTTGGCCTCGAAGAATGAATTTGGAAGTTCTCCCTCTTTTTCTATTTTCTGAAATAGCTTGAAAATTATTGGTATTAGTTCTTCTTTAAAGGTTTTGTAAAACTCTGCTGTATACCCATCCGGTCCTGGGTTTTTCTTAGTTGGTAGTCTTTCGATGGCTTCTTCTATTTCCTCAATTGATATTGGTCTGTTTAGGTTGTGTATATCCTCCTGACTCAATCTGGGCAGATCATATGACTTAAGAAATTTATCGATGCCTTCACTATCTTCTATTTTATTGGAGTATAAGGATTCAAAATAATTTCTAATTATCTTGTGTATTTCTGAAGTGTCTGTTGTGATATTGCCTTTTTCATCCCGTATGCTAGTAATTGAGTTCTCTCTCTTCTTCTCTTTGTTAGCATGGCTAAGGGTCTGTCGATCTTATTTAATTTTTCAAAGAACCAACTTTTAGTTTTGTCAATTTTTTCAATTGTTTCTTTTGTTTTGATTTCATTGATTTCAGCTCTGATTTTAATTATTTCTTGCCTTTTACTACTTTTGCTGTTGTTTTGCTCTTCTTTTTCTAGGATTTTTGAGATGAAGTGTGAGATCATTTATTTGTTGGTTTTTTCTTTTTTTAAGGAATGAACTCCAAGCAATGAATTTTCCTCTTAGAACTGCTTTCATTGTGTCCCATAGATTCCGATATGTTGTGTCTGTGTTTTCATTTATCTCTAAGAATTTTTTAATTTCCTCCTTGATGTCTTCTATAACCCATTGATCATTCAGTAACCTATTGTTCATTCTCCAAGTGATGCATGATTTTTCCTTCCTTCTTTTATCGTTGATTTCCAGTTTTATTCCATTATGATCAGATAGGATGCATGGTATTATCTCTACTCCTTTATAATTTCTAAGAGTTGCCCTGTGACATAATATATGATCTATTTTTGAGAAGGATCCATGTGCTGCTGAGAAAAAAGTGTAACTGCTTGATGTTGGGTGGTATATTCTATATATGTAAATTAAGTCTAGGTTAGTAATTGTATTATTGAGTTCTATAGTTTCTTTATTCAACTTTTGTTTGGAAGATCTGTCCAGTGGTGAGAGAGGTGTGTTGAAGTCTCCCATAATTATTGTATGGTGGTCTATTAGACTCTTGAACTTGAGAAGAGTTTGTTTGATGAACGTAGCTGCACCATTGTTTGGGGCATATATATTTATGATTGTTACGTCTTGTTGGTGTATGGTTCCCTTGAACAGTATGTAGTGTCCTTGTGTATCCCTTTTAATTAACTTCGGCTTGAAATCTATTTTATTTGATATGAGTATGGACACTCCTGCTTGTTTCTGAGATCCATATGAGTGATATGATTTTTCCCAACCTTTCACCTTCAGTCTATGTATGTCTTTTCCTATCAAATGCGTCTCCTGTAGGCAGCATATTGTTGGATCATTTTTTTTTGACCCATTCTACTAACCTGTGTCTCTTAATTGGTGAGTTTAAGCCATTAACATTTAGGGTTATTATTGAGATATGCATTGTTCATCCAGCCATATTTGTTTATTTATGTTACTTAACATGGTTTGTTTTTCCTGTTTGATTATTTTTTCCCCTTTACTGTACTACCTCCCACTGTTGGTTTTCATTGTTATTTTCCATTTCCTCTTTCTGTAAAGTTTTTCCGAGGATGTTTTGAAGAGATGGTTTTCTAGCTTCAAATTCTTATAACTTTTGTTTATCATTGAAGGTCTTAATTTCATCTTCCATCCTGAAGCTTAATTTTGCTGGATACACAATTCTTGGTTGGAACCCATGTTCTTTCAGCATTTGAAATATGTTGTTCCAGGGTCTTCTAGCTTTCCGAGTCTGTGTTGAAAGATCAGCTGTTATCCTGATTGGTTTACCCCTAAATGTAAGCTGCTTCTTTCTCTTGGAGCTTTTAAAATTCTCTCCTTATTCTGTATGTTGGGCATCTTCATTATAATGTGTCTAGGTGTGGATCTCTTATGATTTTGCACATTCAGCATCCTGTAGGCTTCTAGGATTTTGGATTCTGTCTTATTCTTCAAGTGTTGGAAGTTTTCTTGTATTATTTCGTTGAACAGATTGCTCATTTTTTGGTTTGGACCTCCATACCTTCCTGTATCCCAGTGACTCTTAAGTTTGATCTCTTTATGTTATCCCATATTTCTTGTATGTTCTACTCATGGTTTCTTAACAGTCTCGCTGAGCTGTCTATGTTCTTTTCAAGTTGAAATACTTTGTCTTCATTGTCAGATGTTCTATCTTCTAAGTGTTCTACTCTGCTGGTAGTACTCTCATTTGAGTTTTTATTTTGGTTTATTGCTTCCTGCATTTCTAGGATTTCTGTTTGTTTTTTTTCATAACCTCTATCTCCCTGTATAGTTGATCTTTTGCTTCTTGGATTTGTTTATGCAATTCATTGTCGAAGTGATCTTTCATTGTCTGATTTTGCTGTCTAATGTCTTCCTTGAGACTCCAGATCATCTGAAGCATGTATATCCTGAATTCTTTATCTGACATTCCATCTGCTGCAGATATTACCTCTTCTAAAGTTGAGCTGACCTGCATTGCTTGTGGTCCTTTCTTTCTTTGTCTTTTCATACTGCTCGCGTTTCTTTCTGCTTTGTGAAACTCTTGTGTTATTGAATTTTCCCCCTATATATTTATATTGCTCTTGTATAGTTGCAAAGTCTCCCTTTTGTGGAGAAAGACAATGTTAACAGTTCTCAATATCAATAGTACATCATGTAAGCACACGTTTTCCTTATTACTACATTTATAGCTAGACTCTATGTCTACAAATGTTGGTTTTGATTATTGTTTACAAATATAGTCATTAGTTTCATGAAAGGCATACCATTTCTGGTAGCTTGAAGAAAACTGCATTTCAGGTGTAGGATGTTATGTTTATGGGGAAAGGAGTGAGGGTATGGGGTTAATCTAACTTAGTAACTTTGGAGAGCTCTAACCAATAGATGGGTAATTTATGGAAGAATGTATAGATTCAAATTCCTATCTGTATTTATAAGATTTCCCTACTTATGAATAGTAAAATTGAGGGGGTTGCAAGTGGGATAGAGGGAGTAAGAGGGAGGAAAACAAATAACAAAGAAAGGAAGAGAAAAAAGAGAGCGGGAAAAAGAATATATGAGAAAAAAAGAAATAAAAAGGGGGAAAGGAGGTGGGGCATATGCAATTCCTCTATAGTATATTATTCTGGTGATTAAGTTGTTAAAGACTTTTTCATGCACAATTTTGGGTTTCACATATGTTGAGGTTGCGAAGAACCGAGGGGGAAGGGTAGAGGAGACTGGGTGAATGGCTGAAAAGAGAGAGAGAAGAGAGAAAAAGAAAGAAAAAAATTTCTCTCAGAACTCTGTTTTCATTTCTTCCAGTTGGTGACGTAGTCTGTTCCTAGCTTGAGTCTCTGCATTCAGGGTGGTGGTGGTAGTCAGTGTGAGAGGACATGAGCTTCCACCTGTGGCCTCTCTACTCTTATTCTCTGAGATGTAAACCAGGTGCCTGATCCACTGCAGAACTGCACTGGTAGCCATGCCAGCCAACCAGTTGGTGGGTTTTAAGGGTTGGTGGGATTTTCCAAGATGAGTTCCATCAGTTTTTCTCATAAGGTGATTGATGAGGTGGGGGTGTTGGGGAAACCTTATGTTTGTCAAGAGCTCAGTCAGGTGAGTGCATGGGCGGGTGGCAGGGCCCCTCCTCCAACTGGGGAGGTCTGTCTACTGCAAAGGCGGGCGCTGGGCCCCTTCTCCGGGTTGCACGATCTGCCTACCGTGCAGGCACAGGCGGCATCTGGGCCCCTCCTCCAATTGGGGTGATCTCAACTAATACCCTTTTAATTGACTTACTTTTCTTACTATTTGAAATTTTCATTTTTATTTATTAAAAACATTTAGCTTCACCCTAACCAAAAGATGAACAGAGGAGTCAGCCCTGTTGTTGATCAAGACTTTCTGAATCAGCTTGAGAGATAGGGAAACAGGCCCAGAGGTTGGATGGCTCACCCAGTGAAGAAAAGATGGAGTTTGAACTTGAACACAAACTCTCTGAACCCTAAACTCTGTAATCTAAGCAGATACCCAGGAGCCTTCAACAACCCACAGGAAATGCTACAGGGGTTGAGCTGAGGGAAAAACAGAGGGACTGGAAATATGAAGAAAGGGGAATGGCCCCTGTAGATTTCCTTGGGTGAATTTGATTCACTTTTATCCAGGTGGGAGATTATAGGTTATGTAACCCCTCCCCTCAATAATGCAGTCTCTTTCCTGATGGTATCCATTCCCAGAAAACTTGAATCTCAGGGTGATCAGATTTCAGAACAAGCTGATCTCTCAGAACCTATTTATGCAGGACCTGGGCCCAGGACACTATCTAACCTGGCGCCATGGAGCTGGGAGGGGCCTTCACCATTTTTCTGGCACTCTGCTTGTCTTGCCTTCTCGTCCTCATTGCTTGGAAACGAATCAACAAGAGGGGAAAGCTCCCCCCAGGTCCAACACCAATTCCTTTCCTGGGGAACCTGCTTCAAATCAGCCCTAATGCCCCTTTTCAGTGTCTCATGAAGGTAAGTTTGTCCATTTCCTCTCCTGGGGCTAGAAGCAACGAATCCTATAGCCAGATACGTGTAGACCTTATGACTTCTGAAACAGACTCTGAGAGACTGAGAACCTGAGAATTCTGAAATTCCAGGTGCATTGGAATAAAAGTCTCATGATCTCATGACTTTGGAAGCACAGTCTCAGGATTTTGGGATCTTATATCCTTGAACCTAAGGACTCTCGTACTTAGATTTTTACTAGTACTTTGAGACTCTGTACCATGAAATCTCAGGCTTCTAGGAATTCAGCATTTCAGAGAGAGAGAGAAGTATAGATCTCAGAGTTCATGTAATCCAGATCCATCATTTTACAGATGAGGAAACTGGCATTTCAGAGTTGAGGATGGTTTGTGCTCAGGATCCCAGGAGTGAAGATTTCCATGCCTTTTTCCCAATAGTCTTTCCAAGATTACCTTGATCTGTTGTACCCATATTTATATCCTCTGAATTCTCCTTCCCCTAAAATCCTTGACTGGTTTCTATGTGTGCTCTAATTGACCCCTCCTCTGGTGTCTTGCTTTACTCCCAGCTCCGGAAGAAGTATGGCCCCATGTTCACTGTGTACCTGGGCCCGTGGCCAGTAGTTATTTTGTGTGGACATGAACTGGTGAAGGAGGCTCTGGTAGATGGAGCAGATGAGTTCAGTGGGTGTGGAGAAATGGCTATATTAGACAAAAACTTCCAAGGTCATGGTAGGTAACTACAATCACCAGAAATTATTACAATGTACTAAGTGTGTTCCAGGTTCTTTGATAAGTGCTCTACAGGAATTATTGCATTAACTCCTTTGATAAAGCCATTAATATTGAACTAATTTTATATAAAAAAACACTGGTGAGGAGGATGAGGTAATGTCCCACAGAAGTGGTGGAATTGCTTTGCTTTGAATTGAAGACATCTGATTCTAACGTGATCACTTACTATGTTATTTCAGTTCTTACATTCAATGAATTAGTGCGTGACAATCTTGTGCACCAGTTGAAGCCTTCATAGCCAACCCTATTTCTTATCTTCATACACATACCTAGCACATAGGTCTCTGACTCTTCCACTTAGGAGGATTATTTTCTAGTGTTACCCACGTACCTACTGCTAACTCCCTATATACTTTAATCCAAAGCAGTTTCATTCTTTCCATCTTTTCATCTCTCTCTCTGCTTTTTTCTTCCTCCTATCCATTACTCAATAAATCCATCAAAGCATATTCATTATTCTTTATATGCAAACATCTTTCCATTATATTATGTATATATCAATTAATCACCCATCCATCCATTTCTTAATCCTTTCATCATTTGTTTATCTCTTAATCTTCCATCTACCTTCAAACCATTATCCATTCATCTCAAACCATCCACACATTAACATTTCACTTAGCTACTCAATCTTTCAATCTTCTACTCATTGGTCATCCTAGTCATAAATTCTTCCTTTCATTGATAAATCTACCCGGAAATGTCATTAAACAATTTACCAATCCACACAGCTGGTGATTTCTAAATAAATCTTACTACATGGTAACTCCATCAGTGTAGGTGTATTGATGTACAAGTACAAGCTTCTGTGTATACATATGTGTTGATCTAGAGAATCCATGTGGTGCACAGAAAATAGAACTGTGTTCTAATTTCAGGGTGCTGTATGTGGCATTAAACCCTACCTCTTTCACCTCCCCCCCCACTCACTAAGTAATTTACCCAGTTCTAGCTCTTTCCTACAGGAAACTCTCTCTAATCTCCCCACCATTATTCCTAGCCTGACTCCCTTTTCCTCTGCCTCAGTCTGGACTGCTTTTGAGGGTACTGAAGGAAAGGAATCTTAGTCTCCCCATTGAGCGTGCAAGGTCAAGAGGAACTTCTTCAAGAAAAAAAACTTTTATAGTTCACCCCATTTTTGCCTATCACACAGCTGAGCACAGAGAGGGGAAGGGAGGCAGGAGCCTGACACTCAGATCCTGGCAGGTATAGCTATGGCCAATGGAGAATGATGGAAGATTCTCCGACGTTTTTCTCTGACCATCCTGTGGGACTTTTTTTTGGATGGGAAAGCGGAGCATGGAGGAGCAGATCCAGGAGGAGGCTGGCTACCTGCTGGAGGAATTCCGGAAGACCAAGGTTATGGGGGTCACACGGGAGGGCTACTAGGTGACTGAGTGTTTATGGGGAGTATAGTCATAGAAGATGGACCTTGGTGGAAAAAACACTCAAATGAAGACGATGGAGAATATTATAGATTTGCCAAGCTATCAGCCATGTTCCATAGTAAAAATCAACATAGATGGCCCCCAGACACCATTTGTCTAGAACCTTTTACCTTTGGATCTCCCTGTGATTGTGTGCCCATAATATAATATGTAGACTAGGATGATATATGAGTTTGTGTATTTTTTTGGAGGCAGGATCAAATTTCATTATGTTTATAGATTTTTTTATTGTGGTGAATAACATCAAACTTACCATCTTCACCATTTTTAGTTGTACAATTCAGTAGGGTTAGGTATATTCATATTGTTGGAAAACAAATCTTTAAATTTTTTTTTCATCTTGCAAATCAGAAACTCTTTACCTATTTCATTATTCTTTTTAAAGGATTCCAGTTCCCAACCAAAAATAGGGTCTGTAACCAAAGAAGTATAGAGAGAAAAGACCCAGGGGCTGAGAAATATGTAAAGAAAAATAGATAAGAGCTAGAAACAGAGATAGATTTCTTTAAATCAGAGATTTTCCATCTGGATTCCAGGGATGATTTATAGGGTCTTTACAAAGGCTTTGAAAGGCCATGTACCCTCACAAGTTATTTGTCAAAATGTGCACTTGTAAATATGTACATTGTTATGAAGCAACTATTCCCAAATGTACTTTCTTGACCTGCATTCCATTTTACAGATGGTGCAGCTGAGGTCTTGAGAAGGATTTCCTCCATAGCCTAAGTGGAATCCATGGTAGAGCTAGACAGAGTCCAGGAATTCTTTTCTTCTTCTTCTTCTTCTTCTTCTTCTTCTTCTTCTTCTTCTTCTTCTTCTTCTTCTTCTTCTTCTTCTTCTTCTTCTTCTTCTTCTCCTCCTCCTCCTCCTCCTCCTCCTCCTCCTCCTCCTCCTTCTCCTCCTTCTTCTCCTCCTTCTCTTCTCCTTCTCCTCCTCTTCCTCCTCCTCCTCCTCCTCCTCCTCCTCCTCCTCCTCCTCCTCCTCCTCCTCCTCCTCCTTCTTCTTCTTCTCAGTGCTGGGAATCGAACCCAGGGACTCATGCCTGCTAGGGAAGCACTCTATTACTAAGCTGCACCACCAGTCCTTCTTTTTAAATTATGGCATTTACCATTGCTTTCCTCCCAAATCTGTGACTCATTTTTCCCTTTTTTAGTCATAGATGGACACAGTACCGTTTTTTAAATTTTTTTTTAGTTGACAATGAACCTTTATTTTATTTATTTATATGTGTTGCTGAGAATCAAACCCAGGGCCTTGCACATGCTAGGCAAGCACTCTCCCACTGAGGTATGACCCCAGCCCCAGATACAATACATTATTTAAAATTTATTTTTATATGGTTCTAACGATCAAACCCAGTGCCTCACATGTGCTAGGCAAGCATTCTACCACTAAGTACAACCCTACCCCAAATTTGTGACTCTTATCCACAACTGCATGTAAGCAACAGTAACAAAGAAATAATTAAGCCTCACCAGCATTTATTGAGTGTTAAATCCATGTCGGGCACTGTGCTAAGCATTTTGCATGGATCATAACATGGAATCTGCATGAACAAAGGAGGTGGTCTTTAAGCCAGTTTGCAGATTGAGAAATCTAGACTCAAACCCCCCAATGAACTAATTCACATATACTATTAAGCAGTAGATACAGGACCCAAATCTACCAATGAATGATTCCACATCCCTGATTACTAATTTTCACCTCCAACATAGACAATTTCCATCACCAGGTGCCCCCATCGATCGCACCTTCTTCCTAAGCCGCACTGTTTCCAATGTCATCAGTTCGGTTTTCTTTGGTAGCTGTTTTGACTATGAGGACAAGGAATTCCTAAACCTGCTGCCGATGATCAATGAGAGCTTCATAGAGATGAGCACTCCCTGGGCAAAGGTACCACTGGTCACTTCTCTGCTCACTTCCAGTCTGAGTTCAATAGGCACTTGCCTGTACCTCACTTAATCTTCCCCACAGCCCTGGAAGACAACTATCAATATGCCCAAATCTCTAGGAAGCCAAAAGCCACACCTGGTTCTCAGACCCAGCACTGCATTTTGAGCCCAGCTCCCTGATTCTAGACACAACCCGCCTGGTGACCAGTACCCACTCCTAAATAATCTTCTTTGCCTGTTCCCCGCAGCTCTATGAGATGTACTCAGGAATCATGCAATATTTGCCAGGAAGACACAAACACCTCTACTATGTGATAGAGGATCTTAAGGACTTTGTTGCATCCAGAGTGAAGATCAACGAGGCATCCCTTGACCCCCACCATCCCCGAGACTTCATTGACAGCTTCCTCATCAAGATGCACCAGATGCTTGCTTCCCTCCCCCAATACCCTTCTCTCATCTCCTCTGGGTATCTGCACCTTTAAGCCCCTCTGCAGAGGTTGGGGCAAAAAGAGCAAGTACTACTTCCCATGCTTCATTCTTATCTATAGATGGGATACCGGAACTATGAAAATAGAAACTCTCACAACCTTTAAACATTTTTTAAGTTGATGAAATAAAATTTATATTTATTGACATGCATTAAATGCATATATTAGTGGGTGATCACTGGTGTGATATTTCCATACATCATAAGGCAGGGACTGATCAAATTCAACCTTCCTTTTCCACCCACTTCTTTCCAATCACTAGTAATGACAATTCTTTCTGGTTGAGTTTTTAACTTCCACATGTGAGAGAATATGTGGTATTTGTCTTTCTGTGTCTGGCTAATTTCTTTTAACATAATGACCTCTGGTTTTACCCATTTTGCTGCAAATGGAAGGATTTCCTTCTTCCTTGTGGATGACTAGCTCCCCATTGTATATGGATATGGCACCTTTTTTCTATCAAAAATAAGATTCAAATCCAGAAATTTTAGTAACAAGGAAACTGAAAATCTTACATTTTTCCAATCATATATGCCAGAGACTTAATGGTTGTAGAAAAGCAGAGTGAATCTTTAGCGTTTTGGAATTTGGGAAAGTTAGAAACTTAGTTATTTTTAAAAATATATTTTTAGTTGTAGATGGACACAATGTTTTTCTTTTATTTGTTTATTTTTATGTGGTGCCAGTGATCAAACCCAGTGCATCACACATGCTAGGCAAGTACTCTACAACAGAGCCACAACTCTGGCTCCTAGAAGCTTAGTTTTTTTTTTTTTTTTAATTGGAGCTCAAACTTTAAAAATTTTAAAGTCTTAGAGATGTAAAAATTTGGAGGCTTAATATGTTGTATCATTGATTCTTAGAATTTTAGACATCTGGAAATTTCTATTTTTATCTTATAGAACCTTAGCCCTTGGATATGCAGATGCTAACACACAACAAGGGGGAGGGAAAGAATAGAAATTCATTGGATTAGACAAAGGGGAATAAAGGGAAGTAGGGGTGGATAGGAAAAGAAAAGGCAGTGGAATGAATGGGACATAACTTTTCTATGTTCATATATGAATACATCACAATGAAACTCCACATCATATACAACCACAAGAATGGGATCCTAATTAGAATAAGTTATACTCCATGTATGTATAATGTGTCAAAATATACTCTACTGTCATGCTTATCTAAAAAGGACAAACCAAAAGTAAATAGGAAAAAAGAAACAGTGCTTGGTAGTTTAAAATTATAAACTCTAATATTTATAATTATAATCTTCAAATCTTACAAGGCACTGCTCCCTTCTCCTGCTCTCCTTCTCTGTTCACTCCAGCCGCAGTGCCCTCTGCTCTGTTCTTCCTCTAACACACCAGGATCAGGACCTCAGCTCCTGCCTCAGGACATTTGCTCTGGTTGTTTTGTCTGCCAGACTTACTTTACCTATCTGTTGCCTTTTCACAAATGCCTATATTATTCACAGGGTGAAAATAATAAAACAAAGACTTAAGATGGTAGCTATTTATTATCTCCTCCCTTTCAGGAAAAAAATAATCCCCACACAGAATTCAAACTCAAGAATTTGGTCATTACCACACTCAACCTCTTCTTTGCGGGCACAGAAACAGTGAGCTCCACACTACGCTATGGATTTTTGCTGCTAATGAAGCATCCTGAAGTGGAAGGTGAGTGTCCCCCCGAAATGGTCCATCCTGTCTGGCACCTCCCAGTCCTACCAGGACATAATATTGAAAATTTAGGGTTCCACAACCTTAGATAATTCTTCACCTTTCAGAACACCAGGGCATGGGATCTTGAAATCTCTGGATTGGGGGCTCCTAAACCAGCATTCAACTTGGTGTCTGTTGTAAGAGGCAGCTTCAAACCATACACACGTGTTATGTTAAAGTCCTGGAGTCAGAAGTTCATAGAGGTTTGACGAGACCGAAACCAAGGGGGAGCCTTTTCCAGCATTAACAGCTTCCTCTTTTGTATTTCTGGGTTTGTGGCTCTTTCTTGCTGCTTCAAGGCCAGCAGTGAAGATCTCTCCTTGCCTCCTCAGCTGCCACATCCCCTTTTCCTACTCTGGTCCTCCAGCCTCTCTTATAACAGACATACGTGATTGATTATACTAGGGCCCTTCTGGGTGATCCAGGCTAATCTCTCCCTCTCAAGATCCTTTATTTAATGGCATCTGTGACACCTCTTTTGTCCTTTTGTTGTCCTTTATTACATAATTTTCACAGGCTTCAGGGATTAGGAGGTATAGACGTCTTTGATGACCACATGGAGCTGAAGGCATTGCCAAAATCAAATAGAAGCCATCTTCATTTGGCTACAGTCTGGTCTGGTTGGTAACTCTAGTCATGAGAAATTTGTTTGTCACTTACAAAAAAAAATCTCCAATTTGGACACTCTTTCTAGTGTGGCAGTTTGAACCAAGCCAAAGCCTTTTTTTTTTTTTTGGTTAAAAGGCTGTGTGTGGAAGCCCAGCCGGAAGCAGGATATTGGCCTGCTCATCTGTCTTCCTTGGCTCATTGGTGTTTCCAGGTCCAGGTCAAATGCTCCAGCTAGCATCCAGGCTGGAGGCCTGTGCCTCCCAGGGTCTGATGGACATTTCTTGAGTATCACTGATGTGTCGGTTGTCAAGTGTGGATGATGGCCTTCACCTCAGAGCTCATTTGCTGGAGATTCTTAACTTCGTGGCATTCGCAAACAGAAGCTCCTCCTGCCCTCCCTGTCTTATTTTCTGCCTTCTTCCAGACAAGATCCATAAAGAGATTAACCAGGTGATTGGCCCCCACCGGATGCCACGTGTGGAAGAGAGGGTCAAGATGCCTTACACAGATGCCGTCATCCACGAGATCCAAAGACTGACAGACATTGTGCCCATGGGTGTCCCCCACAATGGGACACTCATTTCCGAGGCTACTTTCTGCCCAAGGTTTGGTCACACTCTCACTGTTTCATTCTCCATGGCACCCTTCTCTCCACGTGGTCCTCCCTTCCATGGATTAACCAGGCCTGACCCTGCTTAGCTTCCAAAATCAGATGAGGTCTGCCGCAGTCTGGCTGGGCACAAATCACGAGCCACTGATGCAGGAACAAACTTGTTTATTTCTGAACTCCACCAGCACACTCCACACACGCTCCCGGGAACTCTCCCGAAAACCATGCTGTTCCTCCAGGAACCAACAATTGGAAATCTCTCTTCCGGAAATCCCTCCCCCCTCACTTCCCCAATCAATGGGAACTCTCCAGGAATCCTCACGAGAACTCCAAAGTAGTGCGAGAACTCCAAAGTAGCAGGCTGAGGTGGACAGTAAAGGTCTAATATACAACCGAATCAATCAAGCATCATCTTAATGGCTTGCCTCTCAACCAGTACTATTGGCAAAATGCCAGGGGCCACTGCGACTCAGCTGTGGCTCTCAGCATCTCCCCCCTTCTGTTTAATTAAACAACAAGCAATGTGGCTTAGGGACCGTGCCTGTTAGGTTGTCCAAAACACATATGGTTCTTACCCATCATCGGATGAGCTGACCTCAAGATGTCAGCCTCCTGTCTTAGGATTAGCATTGACATGGAACCTTTTATGAAAATTTGTAGCTTCTTCTAGTGTAGAGAAAATATGTATGTCATGTGTAGTTTTATCTGCTAAATCATTGCCCAAACTAAGGGCTCCAGGGAATCCTATATGTGCTCTGATATGTCCTATAAATAATGGATCTTTTCTGTCCCAGATTAGACTTTGTATAGTGGAAAACAAAGAGAAAACAGTAGAGGAAGGGGAAATCCTACCAGCATCTTCAAGGGACACTATAGCATTAACTATATACTCTCTATCAGAAAATAAATTAAATACAGAATCTTTAAACATCACAAAAGCTTATAATACTGCATTAAGCTCTACCTTTTGAGCTGATTGTTTGGGTACTAAAAATGTAAAAGTTTGATCAGGGGAAACTGCTGCTGCTGTACCATTATTTGACCCATCAGTGAATATATTTGGAGCATTCATGATAGGTTTTTTCTTGTCATTTTTGGAAATACTACAGGATGCGAAGACCAAAAGGACAATAAAGGATTAGATGGTAAGTGATTATCAAATGAAACATTAGATTTACACATGATTACTGCCCAAGTATTTAACTCATTAGCTAACTCATCAATTTGATCCATAGTATATGGAGTAATAATTTTATTGGGAGAAATTCCAAACTCTCCCTTTGCTGCTTTTATTCCTTTGAGTATTAATTGTCCTACAGCCTCAGGATACCTAGTAAGAATAGTGTTAGGAGAATAAGATAAATGTATCCACAATAATGGACCTTCTTGCCAAAATACTCCTGTAGTAATATTTTTGTTGGTATTACATTAAATAATAAAGGCAAACTTATATCAATTCTATCCAAATGCATATTTTCCATATATGTTTCAATGATTTTTAATGCCTTTCTTGCTTCAGGTGTTAACATTCGGGGTGAATTTGGATCTGATGGACTTTTTAGGATATCAAATAAAGGTCCCAACTCTCCTATTTGTATGCCTAGATAGGGCCTTATCCAATTTATGTCTCCTAATAACTTTTGAAAGTCGTTAAGTGATTTGAGTTGATCTACTCGTATTTGAATTTTTGGTGGACGGACAATGGTTGAGGATAATAGAACCCCTAAATAATTAATTGGAAAATTTAATTGTACTTTATCTATTGCTATCTCTAGATTATAATTTTAAATAAGTTTGTAAGTGTGGCATAACATTCTAGCAATGTGTTTTTATCTTTATGTGCTAATAATACATCATCCATATAGTGAAATATTTGTAGTTCAGGATTTTGATTTCTAAGTGGCTGGATTGCTTTGTTAACATAAATTTGACACATCGTTGGGCTGTTAGCCATCCCTTGAGGGAGTACTTTCCATTCATATCTCTGATCAGAACCTTCATGATTTAGTGCAGGGATAGTAAATGCAAAACCTGGACTATCCTCAGGATGAATTGGAATTGAAAAAAAAAAAACAATCTTTAATATCTATAGCTAAAACATACGAGGTTTTTGGCAAGGCAGACAATTGAGGAATCCCTGATTGAGCAGGTCACATAATAACCATCTCATTATTAATGGCTCTTAAATCTTGCAATAATCCTTACCAGATTTATTTTTAATGACAAAAATGGGAGTATTATAGGGAGATACGGAAGGTTGCATATGTCCCTCCGCTAATTGTTGTTTGACCAGGTAATGGGCTGCTTGTATCTTTTCTTTAGTCAGGGGCCACTGAGGAACCCATACTGGTCTTTCTGATTTCCAAGTAATTTTGATTGTCTCAGTGACCCCTTCTGAAAACCCAATCCATGTCTATCTATTCCTTGATCTATTTGTATTGGTGCTGCTATACCTTGTTCTTGTTCTCCTAATCTTTTTTCTTTCCTAAAACCTTGTCCAGCCCTAATAGTGGGCGCATTTGGATTGATGTTATTTGTTATTGTCAAACCTAATTGATCTAGGACATCTCGTCCCCATAAATTTATAGGAAGATGATCCAATACATATGGCTGTATAGTTCCTTCACATCCTTCAGGATCCTTCCAATCTAATACCATTGCACTTCTATGGGGATTAGTCGCCACTCCTAGGCCTCGAAGCGTTTGAGTGGCTTGTTATAATGGCCAATGTTTTGGCCATTCTTGATGAGATATGATGCTAAGGTCTGCACCTGTATCAAGTAGCCCATTAAATTCATGTCCTTGAATATTTAGTTTTAGCATGGGGTGAGAATCTAAATTTAAAGACAGCATAGCCCAATCTACACCTGTGGAGCCTAATTCCCTGGAACCTCTTTGTACAGTACTGCTGGAAAATTTATCATGCAGGCTGGGTATTATTAATAACTGTGCTATTCTATCTCCTGGTGAAATTACTGATATACCCTTTGGAGAACTAGCTATAATTTTTATTTCACCTTCATAATCGGGATCAATTACCCCAGGACTTATCATAAGTCCTTTTAGAGTAGAAGAACAGTGTCCTAACAATAAGCCTACTGTTCCTTGGGGAAGAGGTCCTTTTACCCCTGTGGGAATGATTTGAACTCCCATCTCTGGAGTTAGTACTGCTCTGGTGGAGGTGCAGATGTCCAACGCTGTGCTCCCTCTGGTTCGTCTGATGAGAGATCTGATGGATAATGTGTCCTGGGCACTACCCCGTTGGTGTTGCTGTGTTCCTCCAGTGCCCCGTATATTTGTGGTTGTGGGCCCTGGAGCATTGGGCCCTCCTGTCCGTTTTTTGGCAATGGAGCCCGATGCCTTTCTCCATGATATCGTGGGTAAACACCTGGTCCTTGTCTGTTTTTTGGTAACAGAGTACCCTCTATGGTGGTTTGAGAACGGCATTCATTAGCCCAATGTCTCCCTCTATGGCATCGTGGGCAAATACCCGGTATTCTACTCCTTTGATACCTAGTTTTGTTAAACCCTCCTCCTATGGAGCAATTCCTTTTAAAATTCCCTGTTTGTTCACAATTGTAGCATGTTTACAGCCTGGCATCTAATGCCTGTTGTACTGCAGCTGCCAAGACTTGCCCTTGTTCATTAATGTCTCTACATAATTTAATATATGTGTTTAAATCTCCACATTTCCATGGTATAATGACCTCTCTGCACCAACGATTTCCTTGCTCATAAGCCAGTTGTTTTATTAATGGCATTGCTTGTTCTGTATCCCCAAAACTCTGGTAGCTGTTTGAATAAGCCTATCTACAAATTCAGCGTAAGGTTCATTAGCTCCTTGTATTATCTTAGATAATTGACCTTGTAAATCTCCATGTCCTTGTAAAGTCTTCCATGCCCTAACTGGTAACTGGCTGCTGCATTTTGCCTAGCTGTCTCCATGCAAAATTCCTCATTGGCAATCTTTTTTTTTTTTTTTTAAGTAATAAAACAGTTTATTTACAAGCAAAATTCCGTTACCTTTACTGGGTCTGATTTAAAAATTCCAGTAAATGAAGCATCTTTTATTCAAAATTATGCATCAAATTAAATTACATTTTGACATTAATTGTCCTTAAAAATATCTACTAAAGAACTAACATACTATTACATTTCTGCTGAAGAATCCTGTCGGTTGGATCATGTTAACATTTCTGAGACTGTTGTTACTGAATCAGATAATTCTTGCCACCCAGATTTCTGCTGAGTTCAGAAACACATTTCTGATTCTATAACATCAGAAAAGCTTCCCATGAAATAAGCACTAGTATAATTTACTCTAAATTCTTAGGTCATTTATTTTAATATTAAAATATTTTAATATTTTAACATAGAACTTGTGTATGTCTACTGGCAATCTTCCATAACAAATATTGCCCTCCATTTAGCACAGCTTTACACATGCTAGCCCAGTCTGCTGGCATCATGTCCAAGTTGGTAATGGATTCAACCATGCTTACAGTGAGGGTGCTTGAGGACCATAGGTTGTTACAGCCTCCTTTAACTGCTTCACTGTTTTGAAATCTAAAGCACGGTAAATTCGCTGCCCTCCTGCTTGCTCAAGTACAGGGCATGGTTGAGGGCCACTCAGCTGTCTCCATAGGTGGAGCTGTTGGTTGAATTACGCCCTCGGGTGATAGAACAGAGTTAGTAGCAGCCTCCTGTTGTAGCTTCCCCGCTGATAGCTGTTTCTCCTCTAAGCTTTCTTCCTTTAAATTTTCTTCCTCTATCTGACTAGCTCGAGAGACCTTCTCTTTTGCTTGATCTAACATGTTTTCTACCATAGTCTGGACCTCTAACAATTTACTTAACACTCTTTCGGTTTGTTTTTTACTAATTTCTAATCTACTATAAAGATAACACAACCCAAAAAGATAACACAAAACAAAACCGAAACAGAATGAAACAAAAACGGAACAAAAAATCGTTGTATCAATTTTCCTATTTTCTTGACATGTGCATTTGTGGTCTATTTCTATCTCTTCCTCATGGGCGAACAACTTCAAACCTTGAGCCAACCATTTTTCCCAGTTTGCCTGAGAAAGTTCTAGGGATAGGCAGCTTGAAACAAAAACAAAACAAATCAAAACAAGAACACATTATTTTTTGAAATGGTCACCCATTCTCTCGCCTTCCCTTAGGGATGAGCAATTTCACTTACCTCAGAGCTTCAGGCGTTCCCCGTACAGGCCACCAAATGCCGCAGTCTGGCTGGGCACATATCACGAGCCACTGAAGCAGGAACAAACTTTATTTCTGAACTCCACCAGTACACTCCACACATGCTCCCGGGAACTCTCCTGAAAGCCACGTGGCTCCTCCAGGAACCAACAACCAGAAATCCCTCTTCTGGAAATCCCTCCTCCCGCACTTCCCCAACCAATGGGAACTCTCCGGGAATCCCCACGAGAACTCCAAAGTAGCACTAGAACTCCAAAGTAGCAGGCCAAGGCGGACAGTAAAGGTCTAATATACAACCGAATCAATCCAGCATCACTTAATGGCTTCCCTCTCAACCAATACTATTGGCAAAATGCCAGGGGCCATTCCAACTCAGCTGTGGCTCTCAGCAGAGGTCTGGTGGGTCCAGGATAGTATGGCTGCAGACTCTTGGTTCATCAACCCCTGTCCAATACTGATTTCTTCTAATTGCTCCCATCTTCACCCCAGGGCACAGATGTCTTTCCTGTGATTGGCTCAGTCCTCAAAGACCCCAAATACTTCCACTACCCAGATTCCTTCTATCCTGAATACTTCCCAGATGAACAGGGATGCTTCAAGAAGAATGAGGCTTTCGTGCCTTTCTCCTCTGGTAGCTTTCAATGTATGGGTTTCCCCAGGGACATTTTAGAACCTTTTCTTGAAGCCCAAGTCAGAGTGGAAGCTGAGGACTGTGTCCTTAAACTCTCAAATCCTAAAATCCCTGAATCAGGGAATATTAAAACCACTGGCTCTCATGTTTAGGAAATGTTAGAGTAGAGCAGCAAAATTTTCCTATTAAGAACCAAATACAAAATATTTTAGTTTTTCCCAGCCTTGTGATCCTTGTCTGAACTACTTACCCTTGCTATTGTACTATGGAAGTGACCATCAACAACACTGAAACGAATGAGCATATGTGTGAGCCTATGAAATTTTATTTATGGACACTGAAATTTGAATTTCATACTTTTGAAAAATCTTTGAGGAACTGAAATGAAGAGAAGTTTGAAATTCTTGGGTCCTTTAGAAACTTTCCATTGGAATCAATGGAATCTGAGGCAGAGAGAAGTAGCTGCCAGTGTTGAGCCCTGCTAAGAAGCAGGTCCTAGCTGAGCATGGACAGGAGGAGCCATTGAGTCTTGCTAATGACCCTACAAAGTGGACACAGTCATGACTCTTGAGATGCTGATGAGGCAGCTGAGGCCCACTGGGGTGATAAGACCAGATGCCTCCCAGGCCCTCAGTACCTAGCAGATATGACCTGACCTCCCACCCTGTTCTGTGCCTGCAGGAAAACGCATCTGCCTGGGGGAGGCCCTGGCCCGCATGGAACTCTTCCTCTACTTCACCTCCATCCTTCAGAACTTCTCTTTACGTTCACTGGTCCCCATGGAAGACATTGACATCACTCCCAGGAAGTCAGGCTTCGGCAACATCCCCCCAACTCTGCCTTGTGGCCCACTGAGCGCCCCCTATTGGCCAGGCAAGACCAGTCTGAGAGCTGAGCTCTTCCTCTTGCTCCCGGACACACCCACCCTCCTCATCTCTCCATATTCTCCCCATAACCCTTAGAGAAGGCACTCTCACTACTGTGATGGGACCACAGGTCAGAAGATGACATCCAAAAACACACAGCTGTATGTCTTTGTTTTAGAAAAGCAACAAACTGCCCAACATCTGGCACAAGCCCGTAGATGTAAGTTCACAGTTTCCTCTGCCTTGTTTCTGGCTGCAACAAACTTCTGTAGATTCTGTCTTTATGTTGTTCCCTTGCGTGAGCCCTGATAGTGATCATAATATAGTTTACAATCTTTTCTGGGTTACTTTAATCTGCATTCCCCCCAGTAAAATCAACACAGAGCTCAAGACTGTTACATATAGGAAATTTATTGTGCATTGTGTGAAACAGTATATAAAGTACAGAAAACTACCTGAAGTGAGCTTTTGGACTTCCTCATCACTGGTCATTTTCTCTGACAGCCCCATCTCCAGGGACTCCTCCCTGTCTGGGCCACCACACGTGACATTCTAGCCTCGAGTATCTTGAGTGGCATTATTCTCCCCACCATAACTTCTTTGCCATCATCACTCTCCTGATTGCTCTGATCAAATACCCAATTCTGCACACTACCCATTCCATTTTGAAGATAGTTCAGTTGTTCATAGCCTATTATTCCATTTCTAAACTCCTGATGAGTTATTTTATTTATTCAACCAAAACGTATCAAATATCCAACATGTGCTGGCACACCCTTCATGGACGTAGGATCTTTCAGTGAAAAATAACTGATAAAACTCTCGCCCTCATGGAGCTTAGGTGCTAGTGCAAAAGGTTTACAATGAAGCATAAGCTTTGATGATTTTAAATAGTAAATGTTGCTATGTGTTGGAGCATAATTGGTCGGCTTACAAAATCAATGAGAATTCTGGAAAAACCGACAATGAACAGAAATAGGAAAAAATGAAGCTCTGATAGAACCATCCAGTAGGGAATGCTGCCACCTCATTCAGCCCCAGTCATGAACACCACAACCCAAGAGTAATGACCTCTGCTGCTGCTGTAGACAACTTCTTGTTTGTGTCTGTTTTTTTGTGGCACACCCTCAATGTTCTAGGCAGGATAATTCAAATAGCCACATTTTAACGACTGGGGGCACGGGATGTGGTGAGGAGGAATAGATGGTTCTTTGAGTTGTGATGGGGGGAGCAAGGACTTGCCTTTGATCAGGGATATCATAGTAGACATGCTTGCAAAACCAGAAGGGAGTTTTTTTATTTTTAATTTGTTTTAATTAGTTATACAAGATAGTAGAATGCATTTATGCACTTTGATATATCATACATAAATGAGGTATAATTTCTCATTTTTCTGATGTATAATAAACACTAAATGCCCTTCTGCACATTATGTGGATAGGGCCCCCTGGGAAGCAGAGGTTTAGTTCCAGGCAGGAGTGCATCATTTTGTGGGACTGGCATGTGAAGGAAAAAGAGGAAGGAAGGAGAAGCGTTCAGGAAAAGTCTCCAGACCAAAGTGCAGTAGTGACAACTGTGGACAGGAATGAAGAGAAGGCAGAGCTGGGCAGGGAGGGACCCAGACCACCATGTTGAGACAGCGGATTCCCCAGTCATCTCAGAAGTACCTCTCAAGTGAAGACTGCTGTTAGGAGTGTCTAGGATTGGGCAGAACGGGCTGTTACCGACACCTTGGCTTATGCTCAGTTCTGTCCATGCTGTCTTAGAAGAATGCGGACCTGCTCCAAGCTCAGTGGGTCCTGAAGATGCTGCAGCTGGGGGCTCACATGCTCCTTGTTGCTGAATCACAAGTTCTTCTTTCTGCAACGTTGCTGCTGTTTCTTCTCTTCCTCTTCCTTATTTTTTGTTGCCGAGGATTGAACCCAAGGGTACTCTACCACTGAGCTATATTCCAAGACCCCTCATTTAAAAATATTCTTTCATTCAAATATTTTTTATCTTTTGTGGTGCAGGAGATGAACCCAGGGGCCCTGTACGTGCTTGACAAGTGTTCTACCACTGAGTGACTCCCCCAGCTCCCACCAGACCTTTTAATTTTTTTATTTTGAGCCATGCTTAGGGCTTCACTAAGTTGCTAAGACTTTTCCTCAAACTTGTGATATTCCTGCCTCAGCCTCTGGAGTTGCTGGGATCACAGGTGAGCACCAACATGCCTGGCAAATGGCAAGTTCTTGAATGAAACTCCAAATGGTGCATCTCCACATCTGTGGCAGACACAGATGTACAAAAGCTGTCATCAAACACTAGACGCAGTCCCTGACCACAAGGATGTCACAGTTTAGGACATTAGTTTCTTGTATGAGGGACATTCAGTAAGAAGTACATCATTTAATCTAACAAATGGACAAAGCCAATTTACATAACAGAAATAATACAGAGGCAGAAAGAAACCCCACAGATGATTTTGATGATTGTACAAATTGATCGTTGAACATCGTTTTTCTTCAGCAGGATGCTGATGGGATTGTCAGATATCAAAGAAGTGGAAGTGTTGCCCTGAGGGATGGCTCCTCTATACAGGTAAATTTTGTTCCTCACAGTGTTGTCCAGGAGACCTGGAGGTTCTAATTGTGGAGAATGTGAAGGGCTCTCTCTGGCCCTGTCCTTAGCACCCTCCTGTCAGTTCGCTGGCACTTGGATATCACAGTTTGTCATGCTGCTTCCCCATGAGACAGGTTGGGCCTTTCTTTTTGAACTTCTGTAAATTTAAGGTGCCACACTATGGTTTTGTGTTTCAGTCTTTGATTACCGAGGACTGGACTTTTGTGTGTTTATGTATATGCTGCATTTGAACCTTAATAACCTGTGAATTAACTCCTTGTCCATGTGGTTCCTCTACTGTCAGGATATCTCTCACTGACTCTAAGTTGTTTCACAGTTAGGAAAGTATCTCATTTTTGGGGGGGTGCCAAGGATTGAACCCCAGGGGCACTCAACCACTGAGCCACATCCCCATCCCTTTTTATATTTTATTTTGAGACAGGGTCTAGCTAAGTTGCTCAGGGCCTCACTCAGTTGCTAAGGCTGGCTTTGAACTTGCAATCCTCCTGCATCAGCCTCCCAAACTGCTGGTATTACAGGCATGTGTCACCTTACCTTGCTGGTAATCCCACTTCTGGTGGTGGTTAACAGGATTCTACCTAATGCTCTTGCTCTTGAATTTTCATTTATTTTAAAGTTATTTCTTCTGAAGTGAAATGACTTCTAATTTTTCTTTTTCTTTTTTAACGAGCTATCTCTAGTTTTAGAAAGGCTTTTCCTTCTGTGCATGTGTTCATCTCACCATTCCATTAGGGCATAAAAACGTCAAAATTATGAGGACATAATTTTGTCCTCATAATGTTCTTTCCAACGACACTTGAATACGGGAATTCAGTACAAGGTAAATGATGAGCATGCCCAACAATAGAGGTGTGGTGGATCCTACCGAATGGGTTATGCTGATCATTGAAAAGTCAAAATCTAAATTCAGTCACATTATGTTATGTCATATATAATTAAAATAGCAATAAATGAAAAATTACATTTTAAATTCTGCTGAAATATGTATTACAAAACTATCTTCTGGATATTCTTTGCAAACATGATCAGTGACTCCATTTTTCTTTCAAGGTATTAGATAATTAATTAGTATTATTCTTTAAAAAAGAGAAAAAGTCAGACTCCTTGAAAGACATTAACAATAATGCTTTAACAAAATCTCTCATTTCCTGTAAATACCAGACTGAGACAAAACCAGATATCACTCCCACAGGTTTCTTCTTTCTCTCCATTGGGTTTTCCCTGTAGGTGAGCATCTGAGGTGATGTAGGTCCCTCCCATTGCAGGTGAGAAAACCACCTGCCTACTCTCCAGGAGCTACCTGCCAAGAGTTCTCTTTAACCACTGAAGTAATGGTTTAATGACACCAGTCATAACCTCTTCTTCCCAGTCTTGGTGGGAAGAGTGTGAAACACAGCTGGTACTTCTTTCCCTGGCTCTGCGTGTCCATCTTGATAATGCGTAGTTACATGGGGCAAATGACTGCTGGTGGTGTGTTTAGTAGGACTTGGGAACTTTTAAATTCTATTTAGTTTTAATCTATTTAGATTGAAGCACTGATAGTTCATTCATTTAATATGACAAATATTTGGGACAATTAAATATTTGATAGGAGAGTTTAATTTTCCAGTGGTAAATTTTATTACATCTAAATGCAGATCAAGAATCTCAAGAAAGAGTAGAGTATATAGGTCAACATATCCCATATATGTAAAATACTCACCAGATTTAGAAGAAATACTGAGAAAAAGGTTGTAAAATCTCAATAATAAGAAAACAATGAAAAAACAATGAGTATTTTAAATACAATCAATCAATAAATATATGAAAAAATGTTCAACATCTCTAGCAACTAGAGATATGCAAATCAAAACTACTCTAAGATACCATCTCACTCCAGTCAGAATGGCAATCATAATAATACAGGCAACAATCAATGTTGGTGAGTATGTGGTGAAAAAGGTACACTCATACTTTGCTGGATTGCAAATTGGTGCAACCACTGTGGAAAGCAGTATGGAGATTCCTCAGAAAACTTGGAAAGGAACCACCATTTGATGCAGCTATCCCACTCCTCATTTATAACCAAAGGACTTAAAATCATCATACTAAAGTGATGCAGCCACATCAATGTTCATAGCAGCTGAATTCACACTAGCTAAATAATGGAACCAACTTAAGTTCCCTTCAGTAGATGAATGGATAAAGAAAATGTGGTGTATACATTCAACGGACCGTTACTGAGCTTTAAAGAAGAATAAAATCATGGCATTTGCTGGTAAATGGATGGAGTTGGAGAATATGATGCTAAGCAAAATAAGCCAGTCCCAAAGAACCAAAGTCTGAATGTTTTCTCTGATATACTGATGCTGATCCACAATAAGTGGGTGGGGTGCTAGGGAAGAATAGAGTTACTTTAGATTAGGTAGAGGGAAGTGAAGGGAGGGGTGGGGCTGTGGGGATAGGAAGGATAGAGGAAACAGATATTACCTTACGTACATATAAGACTACATGACCAATGTGGTTCTACAACATGTGCAATCAGAAGAATAAGAAATTAAACCCCATTTATGCATATCAAAGTGCATAAATGCATTCTATTGTCATGTATAAGTAATTAAAATAAAAAATTATAAAGTAACAACAACAACAACAAAAGCCAATGTAGCTTTTTAAATTGGTAAATAAGGCTGGTCCAAATGCAGTGGTGTTTATGACTAATTAAATTGGTAAATAATTTTTACACCAAAGACTCTTCATCAAAGAATATATATAAGCAGCAAATAAGTATAGGAAAAGTTGCCAAACATCATTATACATAATAAAATATGAATTTAAATCATAAAGAAACATCTGTACATATTATAGAAAGACTAAAATAAAACAAAAGTAGCAGCTGCTGGCTAGCATACAGAGTAATGTAAAATTCGGTATCTCTTCTGCAAAATAGTGTGGTAGTTTCCTATAGACACAAACTTACCAAATAACTCAGCAATCCAATCCTAGGTATTTGAAAAAAAAAAAAACAACGAAAACTTTTAAAACAAAATTCTATATCAGAATGTTTATAGTAACTTTGCTGTATTTTTCTAAATTGACAAATAACAAAATTCAAATATCATTTGCAACATTTTGTTCTATAAAATATACCTTGTGAATTCGCTAATTAACATATGAATAACTTTCTATACTGATTTGTTTTTTGGTGGAAACTGTAAAATGTAATACTACTCTTAGGAATTTCCAGTATTTGTAATACACCGTTATTAACTCTAGTCTTCATATATTGTACAATAGATTCCATTGTTACCGAAAGCTTGGGCCTTGCCCCTGATGCAAATTCAATGATGAGGACACTGTGTGAGAAAAAGTATAAAGAAGGTTTATTGCTTTGCTGGCAGAGGAGAAGCACAGGGGACTCCTGTCCCTGAGGTTGTGATTTTGCCCATCAGGGTGAACAGAGGGTTTTTAAAGAAGAGATTCATTCCATATGTTCCCTGTGGGGAGTTGTGATTGACTTTTTAATTTGGGAGACAGCCATTTCTTGGATCTTCTGGTGCTATCCCTGAGTTCTGAATTACTCAGTTCCTGTGGTAGATGTGTGCTCAAAGACACAGAACTCAGGCCAGGGCGGGGGAACAAGGTAATCCTTTTGGGAGAAGAGAAAAAGAAACACATCCATTTAAAAATAAGCCTCAGTGGCAGAGCAGCAGGGCTCTATTCAAAGCATGAGGTGGTGCACTGTTACACCACGGACACGGATTTCCAGTCTAATGGAAATTTCATCTATGGAGTCTTTACTCACAGTGACAAAACCTGGATACAGCCCCAAAGCGCTTCAACAAGTAAATGGAACTGCAGCCCATCAGCATAGTAAAATAATACTGGGCAACCACAAAATAAGGACTATGGGGCTGGGGTTGGGGCTCAGTGGCAGAGTGCTTGCCTAGTACATGTGAAGCACTGGGTTTGAGCCTCAGCACCACACAAATAAATAAATAATGGTATTGCGTCTATCTACAACTAACAAAAAACCTTAAAAAAAACCAAGACTATTTGTCACCATGTGCACAATCAATGAAAGAAAAATAAATTAGACTTCATAAAAAAATTTTTTAAAAATAGCTTTATTTTTTTATTTTTATTTTTTTTAGTCATACATGACAGCAGAATTTATTTTGACATATAATACATACATGGAATGTACATACATCAATAATATTGTCTATTCTATTCTGGTGCCCTTCTTAAAATTTTTATGCACCCCAGGACTTACTATTCAAGAATATATGAAGAATTCTTTCAGTTGACAACCAAAAGATAGTCAAACCAAATAAAGAGTGGGCCAAGGATTTGAATAGGCATTTTGTTTTTTCAAAGAGAATACATAGTGGCCAAGATGCACATGGAAAGATATTCAACATCACTATCAAAGACATGTGAATAAACCCCATGTGACAGACATGCCACTTTGTGCCTGTTGAGATCAATGTAAATGGAAAGAGCTTCTGGCTTGGACTTTGAAAGGTAGAGAGCTTGAGAGTCATTTGGCTCATCTTCACAGCCAGAAAAAAAAGCTGAAATAACTGAAAATTAATTCTCGGGTCCATCAGAAAATTATCACAGAGAAAGCAGGCCCTCCTAATGCTGGAGAGACAGAGAAGAAGGGAATCACAGCTTATCTGAAACAGAAGCCCATGGAGCCCAATGTGGAAGGAACACTGACACTGTCATAGATGAAGCCCTGAGCCTGAGAGTGGCCTAGTTGTGGGTTAAGAAACTCCTGCAGAGTTCTCAATTCTGAAGAGGGACTATTGTGAGGTCAATGTCCAGGATCCCAGTTGTAAGAAACACGCTTACCTGTCCAAGCCCAAAAAATGGACTAGGAAACAAGGAACAGTAAAAAGCGAGGCTTTACTTTAATGACTGTCTTGAAACATCGGGTGCTGGTGGTCAGGGAAACACAGTTGGGTAAACCAGAGTTTTATCCCTCAGAGGACAAGATCCTTCTCCCAGTGCCTCTTTGGCTGAGTACTATGGGGTATATAATCTTTCCAAACATTGCCTAGGGTTTACCATCTCCTAATGGGTTATTTAAAGAAATGTACCTTTAGTTGTACCCACCTCCCTTTGTTCTATTGAGGCAGAAAAGTCTCTTGGAGTGAGTGCCTTTGGGCTTGTGCACAGTTTGTCTCTGTGGGTCAGGTGGCCCCTTCCTTCTCACTTCCTGTCAAGCAGCTGTGACATTTTACACTCCATTATTAACTGCTTCAATCTTTTCACTTTAGTCTCCCAGCCAGCTGCCTTTCTTTCATCCCAAGTCAGTTTACATTTAAAGCTAAATACTGTATTCTGAAAATGGAACACTGGACTTTCCATTTCCCACACCGTGTTGAAGACAGAAGAGAAACACTCTTTTGTGTCTGGAAAAAGGGGAAAGTAACCTTTATGAAATGAACTCAGAGTATTTCTGTGCTCTGCCCGATTTCAAGGGCAAGGACTTAAGTAGGGCCTAAGCAATATGGAGGCAGGGAAACATCTAACTCCAACCTCTCCAGCTCTCCTGTCTTACAGAAGGAAATCCTGACAGCGTTTGTGAAGTTCACACAACAAAGGCACAGGCCCTGGGAAAGCCCAGCTTTACTCAAAGGACTGTGAAGATCTGCTCTCCCTTTGCGCCTTATCTTCACGTTGACAGGGATCCTGCGTTAAGTACACAAGATTGTGGTGAAAGAACACAGATACTGATGCCATAATCTCATTATGCCCAGATGCTAAGTGAGAAGGAGTTTCCAGGGAAACCTAACGATGAAGGCAAAAGGACACTAGAGGAAATAGAAACATTGACATCTATGGCTACAGCAAGCAGGAAGTATAGAAGAACCCATAGCCACCAGAATTAAATCCTCATACCTAAGGCCTACTTACCACAGTGTATTGCCCAATCCATCAAAGTCCAGCTTCCATCAAAAACATGACCCCAAGGCCTTCCAAAAGGCAAGAAGGAATAATGTGAAGAGACAAATCCAGGAACACAGCTGTTATGGGGAGCCATGGCAGAAAACACTCTTTTGAGTCCAAATTTAAAATCTAAAGAGAGCTTTACTTACTTGGCCAGGGACTGTTACCCACTCATAGAGACTGAAGCTCGTGGGAGAACAGCTGCTTCCTGGTCTGTTCCTTGAGAATTTATGGACAAAACCCACAACTCAGTGGCTTGCTTAGCATCAAGTAAGTAAGCCAATCACAGAAATTAAAACATGAATTAGCAGGACCTGTGGGCTCTAAGTAGGACTGGAATTTTCCAGTCAGCAAGCAGGTAAGCATCAGAAGCTAAAAAAAAAGCAATTAGCTTTTTTTAAAAACTTTTTATTTATTTTTTTAGTTATACATGACAATAGAATGCATTTTGATATATAATACATACATACATGGAATGTACATACATCAATCATATTGTCTATTCTATTCTGCTACCCTTCCTATCCTCCCTACTCCTATTCTCCTCTCCCATCCTTTCCCTCTATCCAATCTAATTTGACACACTTTTTAAAATTTTTCTCATTGCAACATCATATATGTATTCTGTATAACAATGAGTTTCTCCTTCCATCCTCTGTGCAACTCTCCTTCTCCCTCTTTTTCCCTCCCACCTCTCTTCTCTATTTAGTGGTAGTCTTCTTCTCATGCTCTTCCTCCCTATCCCATTTTGAGTCACCCCCCTTATATCAGAGAAGACATTCAGCATTTGTGTTTTAGGGATTGACTAGCTACACTTAGCATAATCTGCTCTAATGCCATCCATTTGCCTGCAAATGCCATGATTTAATTATTTTTTAGTGTTGAGTAATATTCCATTGTGTATAAATGCCAAATTTTTTAATCCATTCATCTATTGAAGGGCATCTAGGTTGGTTCCACATTCTAGCTATTGTGAATTGTGCTGCTATAAACATTGATGTGGCTGTGTCCCTGTAGTATGCTCTTCTTAGGTCTTTTGGGTATAGTCCAAAAAGGGGAATAGCTGTGTCAAATGGTGGTTCCATTCCCAGCTTTCCAAGCAATCTCCATACTGCTTTCCAAATTGGCTGCACCAATTTGCAGTCCCACCAGCAATGTATGAGTGTACCTTTTCCCGCGCATCCTCGCCAGCACTTATTGTTGTTTGACTTCATAATGGCTGCCATTCTTATTGGAGTGAGATGGTATCTTAGAGTAGTTTTAATTTGCATTTCTCTGATTGCTAGAGATGGTGAGCATTTTTTCATGTATTTGTTGATTGATTGTATATCCTCTTCTGAGAAGTTTCTGTTCAAGTCCTTGGCCCATTTGTTGATTGGGTTATTTGCTTTTTTGTTGTTTAACTTTTTGTGTTCTTTGTATACTCTAGAGATTAGAGCTCTATCTGATATTTGAGGGGTAAAAATTTGTTCCCAGGATGTAGGCTCCCTATTCACCTCGCATATGATTTCTCTTGCTGAGAAAAAACTTGTTAGCTTGAATTCATCCCATTTGTTGATTCTTGGTTTTAACTCTTGTGCTATAGGTGTCTTATTAAGAAATTTGGGGCCTGCCCCCACGTGATGAAGATTAGGACCCACTTTATCTTCTATTAGATGCAGAGTCTCTGGTCTGATTCCTAGCTCCTTGATCCATTTTGAGTTGACTTTTATGCATAGTTAGAGAAAGGGATTGAATTTCATTTTGTTGCATATGGATTTCCAGTTCTCCCAGCACCATTTGTTGAAGATGCTATCCTTTCTCCATTGCATTAGACCTTTGTCTAATATAAGGTAGTTGTAATTTTGTGGATTTGTCTCTGTGTCCTCTATTTTGTACCATTGGTCTACCAGCCTGTTTTGGTGCCAGTACCATGCTGTTTTTGTTACTATTGCTCTATAGTATAGTTTAAAATCTGGAATCGCGATACCACCAATTTCACTCTTCCTGCTTAGAATTATTTTAGCTATTCTGGGTCTCTTGTTTTTCCAGATGAATTTCATGATTGATTTTTCTATTTCTACAAGGATTGTCATTGGGATTTTCATGGGAATTGCATTGAATCTGTAAAGTGCTTTTGGTAGTATGTCCATCTTAATAATATTAATTCTACCAATCCATGAGCAAGGTAAATCCTTCCATCTTCTAAGGTCTTCTTCTATTTCTTTCTTCAGGGTTCTGTAATTTTCATTGTATAGCTCTTTCACCTCTTGTTAAGTTGATTCCCAGGTATTTTATTTTTTTGTGAATGGAGTAGTTGTCCTCATTTCCATTTCAGAGAATTTGTCACTGATATACAGGAATGCCTTTGATTTATTGGTATTGATTTTATATCCTGCCACTTTGCTGAATTCATTTACTAGTTCTAGAAGTTTCTTGGTCGAATTTTTTGGGTCTGCTAGGTATAGGATCATGTCATCAGGAAATAGTGCTAATTTAAGTTCTTCTTTTCCTATATTTATGCCTTTAATTTCTTTCATCTGTCTAATTGCTCTGACTAGTGTTTCAAGAACTATGTTGAATAGAAGTGGTGAGAGGGGATATCCCTGTCTTGTTCCAGATTTTAAAGGGAATGCCTTCAATTTTTCTCCATTTAGAATGATGCTGGCCTGAGGCTTAGCGTATATAGCTTTTACCATTTTGAGGTAATTTCCTGTTATCCCTAATTTTTCTAGAGTTTTGAACATAAAGAGATGCTGTATTTTGTCAAATGCTTTTTCAGCATCTATCAAGATGATCATACGGTTCTTATCTTTAAGTCTATTGATGTGGTGAATTACATTTATTGATTTCCGTATATTGAACCAGCCTTGCATCCCAGGGATGAATCCCGCTTGGTCATGGTGCATGATCTTTTTGATACATTTTTGTATCTGATTTGCCAGAATTTTATTGAGGATTTTTGCATCTAAATTCATTAGGGATATTGGTCTGTAGTTTTCTTTCTTTGAGGTGTCTTTATCTGGTTTGGGAATCAGGGTGATATTGGCCTCATAGAATGAATTTGGAAGTACTCCCTCTTTTTCTATCTCCTGAAATAGATTGTAGAGTATAGGTATTAGTTCTTCTTTAAAGTTCTTGTAAAACTCTGCTGTATATCCATCCGGTCCTGGGCTTTTCTTGGTTGGTAGTCTTTTGATGGCATCTTCTATTTCCGCACTTGATATTGGTCTGTTTAGGTTGTTTATATCATCCTGACTCAATCTGGGTATCTCAGATGCCTTAAGGAATTTATCGATGCCTTCACTATCCTCTATTTTATTAGAGTATAGGGTTTCAAAATAATTTCTAATTATCTTCTGGTTTTCTGAATTTTCTGTTGTGATGTTGCCTTTTTCATCCCATAAGCTAGTAATTTGGGTTCTCTCTCTTCTTCTCTTTGTTAGCATGGCTAGTGGTCTATCAATCTTATTTGTTTTTTCAAAGAACCAACTTTCAGTTTTGTCAATTTTTTCGATTGTTTCTTTTGTTTCAATTTCATTGATTTCAGCTCTGATTTTAATTATTTCTTGTCTTCTACTGAATTTGCTGTTGATTTGTTCTTCTTTTTCTAAGGCTTCAAGGTGTAATGTGAGGTCATTTATTTTTTGGTTTTTCCTTCTTTTAAGGAATGAACTCCATGAAATGAATTTTCCTCTTAGTACTGCTTTCATAGTGTCCCAGAGATTTCGATATGTTGTGTCTGAGTTTTCATTTATGTCTAAGAATTTTTTAATTTCCTCTTTGATGTCTTCTGTAACCCTTTGTTCATTCAGTAACATATTGTTTATTCTCCATGTGATGTAGGATTTTTTCTTTCTTATTTTATTATTGATTTCCGATTTCATTCCATTATGATCAGATAAAATGCATGGTAGTATCTCTACTCCTTTGTAAGTGCTAAGATTTGCCCTGTGACATAATATATGGTCTATTTTTGAGAAGAATCCATGTGCTGCTGAGAAGAAAGTGTATCCGCTTGATGTTGGGAGGTATATTCTGTATATATCAATTAAGTCTAAGTTATTAATTGTATTATTGAGCTCTATGGTTTCTTTATTCAATTTTTCTTTGGAAGATCTGTCCAGTGGTGAGAGAGGTGTGTTAAAATCTCCCATGATTATTGTATTGTGGTCTATTTGACTCTTGAACTTGAGAAGAGTTTGTTTGATGAATGTAGCTGCACCATTGTTTGGGGCATATATATTAATGATCATTAAGTCTTGTTGGTGTATGGTTCCCTTGAACAGTATGTAGTGTCCTTGTTTATCCCTTTTGATTAACTTTGGCTTGAAGTCTATTTTATTTCATACAAGTATGGACACCCCTGCGTGCTTCCGGGGTCCATATGAGTGGTATGATTTTTCCCAACCTTTCACCTTCAGTCTGTGTATGTCTTTTCCTATCAGATGAGTCTCCTGTAGGCAGCATATTGTTGGATCTTTTTTTTAATCCATTCTACTAGCCTATGTCTTTTGATTGGTGCATTTAAGCCATTAACATTTAGGGTTACTATTGAGATATGGTTTGTACTTCCAGCCATATTTGATTATGTATGTTACGTAACATGATTTGTTTTTCCTCTATGATTAGTTTTTCCTTTACTGTACTACCTCCCGCTGTTGGTTTTCATTGTTATTTTTCATTTCCTCTTCTTGTAATGTTTTGCCAAGTATGTTTTGAAGAGCTGGTTTTCTAGCTGCAAATTCTTTTAACTTTTGTTTATCATGGAAGATTTTTATTTCATCTTCAATCCTGAAGCTTAATTTCGCTGGATACATGATTCTTGGTTGGAACCCTTTTTCTTTCAGCATTTGAAATATGTTGTTCCAGGATCTTCTAGCTTTCAGAGTCACTGTTGAAAGATCAGCCATTATCCTGATTGGTTTACCCCTAAATGAAATCTGCTTCCTCTCTCTTGTGGCTTTTAAGATTCTCTCCTTATTCTGTATGTTGGGCATCTTCATTATTATATGTCTTGGTGTGGATCTCTTATGATTTTGTACATTCGGTGTCCTGTAGGCTTCTAGTATTTGGATTTCTTTTTCATTCTTTAAGTCTGGGAAGTTTTCTAGTATTATTTCATTGAATAGCTTGCTCATTCCCTTGGTTTGGACCTCTATATCCTCTTGTATCCCAATAACTCTTAAGTTTGGTTTCTTTATGTTATCCCATAATTCTTGGATGTTCTGCTCATGATTTCTTAACATTCTCGCTGAGCTGTCTATGTTCTTTTCAAGTTGAAAAACTTTGTCTTCGTTGTCTGAAATTCTGTCTTCTAAGTGTTCTACTCTGCTGGTAATACTCTCATTTGAATTTTTAATTTGGTTTATTGTTTCCTGCATTTCCAGGATTTCTGTTTGTTTTTTTTATATCCTCTATCTCCCCATAGAGTTGATCTTTTGCTTCTTGGATTTGTTTATGTAATTCATTGTTAAAGTGATCTTTCATAGTCTGAATTTGCTGTATAATGTCTTCCTTAAGACTCCAGATCATCTGAAGCATGTATATCCTGAACTCTTTGTCTGACATTCCATCAGCTGCAGATATTACCTCATCTAATGTTGAATTGACCTGTATTGTTTGTGGTCCTTTTTTTTCCTTGTCTTTTCATACTGCTCATGGTTCTTTCTAGCTTTGTGAAACTGTTGTGTTAATGGTTTTCCCCTTATATATTTATATTGTTCTTGTATAGCTCCAAAATCCCTCTTTTGTAGAGAAAGACAATGTTAACAGTTCCCAATACACAGTACATCATCTAAGCACAAGTTTTCATTATGAATACATTTATAGTTAGATTCTACATCTACAGATATTGGTTTTAATTATTTTTAAGAATATAGTCATTAGTTTCATAAAAGGCATACCATATCTGGTGGCATATAGAAAACTTAATTTCAGACGAAGGATGTTATACTTAGAGGGAAAGGAGTGAGGGTATGAGGTTAAACTAACTTAGCAACTTTGGAGAACACTAATGTATAGACTCAACCTCCTATCTGTATTTAGATAGTTACCCTATGTATAGATAGCAAAAGTTAGGAGGTTGTAAGTGGGATAGAGGGAATACGGATGAAGAAAAGAAAAAAAAAATAACAAGGAAGAAAAGAAAAATAAGAGAGAAGAAAAGAAAAATAAGAGAGAAGAAAAAAGAAAGTAAGATAGAAATAAAGAAAAAAAATGGGGGGAAGGTGGGGTATATGCAATTCCTCTATATGATATTATTTTGGTGATTCGGTTGTTCATGCACAGTTCTTGGTTTCACATATGTTGAGGTTGTGAAAGAGAGAGAAGAAAAGAGAGAAAGAGGGAAAAAAACGTCTCTCAGAACACTGTTTTCCTTGCTTCCAGTAGGTGGCATTGTCTATTCCTAGCTTGAGCCTCTGTGTTCAGGGTGGTGGATATAGCCAATGTAAAAGGACATGAGCTTCCACCTGTATTTTCCCTACTCTAATCTCTGAGGTGGGAAACCAGGTGCCTGTACAGTTGTTGTTTTGTGTTGATAGCTACAACCCCCAAAAGCTTGTGGGAAATTTTTTGAGTTAAAGCAGCTAAGGGTGGGGGAGTTTCAAACCGGGTACCTGGATAAGCCACAGAACCGTGCTGGTAGCCACACCCCCTTTGATGGGTTTTAAGGGTTGATGGGCTTCCTTGGGACTAGCACGCAGGCGGGGCCGGGCTTCCTCCTCAGGTCTGGCTTGGCATTGGTCTTCCTCCTCCAGTCTGGGCTGGGCTGGCGCCAGGCTTTCTCCTCCCAATTAGATTTTTAATTCAATTGGCCACATTCCTGGGTCAAGCAGGTGCTAGATAACCATATCCTGAGGGGTTGGCGTGGGTAAGAATTTATTTCAAAGTCATGGAGACCGCAAGTGCCCTCAAACGCAGGATGTAGCTCACCATGAGCAACGCTGCATCTGAGTGGGGTACAATTTATGGGGTACAAAGTACAGAAAAATAAGTTTTTATAAGAAGACAGATTTCCTTTCTGTTTCCCAGAAATGGGTCACACAGTTCTCTCTTCACAGGGACAGTAACAGAAAAAAACCAAGATGGAGTCTAGAACAGCTAAGATGGAGTCTCATATCTTTTTGCTCCTATGACTATAGTGACTCCATTCCTGCTATCCCAGTAAGGTAGGAATTGTTACAAGTGATTAATCAGATTCTACCACAGCAATTGTTTTACACACTCAGCAATAGTAACTTATTTGATGCCTACTTGAAACTACAGTCACCTTATAGTCTACATACACACACTTATCTATCATTTTACTAATATCTATAATCCTTATGTCCTTTATCCTATGCAAGGCTACAAGATCAAGGTGATATAGTTGTTCATGGCTACATTGATCTTACCTTATCTATATTAACCTACTAGTTTATATTTATCTATAACTATCCTGACTTATCACTGTTCACTGTTGTATATCTTTTTTCCTATGGCTTAAATCCTATGTCTTACAGTTACATGATTTTACTACTGTTACTTAGGCTTACTCCTGATGAACTTATCTATATATTCATGTTATACTTATGTCTTACTGTTGCTTATCTATGTTATCTTACCTTATTCCTACAGTCTATAACCTATGCCTAAGACTTTTGATTATCTATGTTATCTTGCCTTATACCTATAATCTATAACATATATCTATGACTTATTGATTATATTGATCAGTTCACACCACCAGCCTCAGGTATGGCAGAGAATTGGGATTTAACAGATGAGGAATTATGTCTAATTATATAAAAAAGGAGCCACCAACCCACAATTATGTATTCGGCAAACTATCCTTGAAAGGCCAAGAAACAAAGCTTTCTCCAGCCAATGAAAACCGGGAGACCTTGTCACTGGTGGATTTGATTTATGAAAATATTTAAAGGTTTCCAACGAGAAGGAAGGTGATATGGGTCCGAAACTTGTATATATAGAAGAAAGAAGATTAGAAATAACAGAGCTAAAATAAAGCCTTTTATTTTTCTAATTCTTAGTTGACCTAGTGATGTTCATTAAAATGTTATAAGAATGATGAATTCTCATATCAGAGCATATGGATAAGTGAAATGAATGATAGCATGCCTCAAGGGAAGAGAGAAAGGAACTTGGATTACTCTGTTCTAAATTGCCAGCACCTCCCATGTAACAGTATGGTGTAACTAGATGTGGACTAAGAGTTGCTGAAAACCACATCTGCAAACTTAGTGTAAACACACCCACACACACACACACACAAATCTTAAAAAGTATAATTGATGTGCTAAGATTCAAAATAAAGTGTAATCGATAAAAACAAGCAATACCAGAGAAGGCAGAAAAATGGGGAACATTTCAAGAGATCCAATTGATAGAAAACAGGTACAAATAGGATAGGCATTTACCTGAATGTGCCAACACTACATTAAATACAAATGATGTAAATATGCCAAATAAAACTCAGAGACTGATAGAGTGGATACAAAAGTAAGACTCTCCTACATGGTGACTACTAGAAACCCACTATAAATATAAAAATACAAAGATTATAGGTAAAGAGTTAGAGAAAGATATACAAAACTAACAAAAATACCAACAGGGCCAATATGGCTATATTAATGCCAGAGACAGGAGACTTCAGAGCAAACAAAATGATCAGGCATAGATAAAGGCATTACATCACAGTTGTGATGGAACCCAGGTTTATTTACTTGCCACTCAAAAAAGGCAATGACTTAAGGCAAGTTGATGGGGCAAGGGAAAAGATTTATTTGGAAAATTACCTAAGCAAAGAAGATGGGAGGCTGGCACCAAATAAGATCATCTCTGGGTGCAAAGGGCTGAGATATTGAGCAGGGACAATGAGAAAGAAGGCTACACTCTGAATAAGATCTTGTTCAACCAAGGCCTGTGCTGTCTTTTCTCTGTGGCAATATCCTTGAGATAACAATCTTCTTTCCTCTCCTGAGTCAGTCTCTATAATTTAAAAATGTTTTTATTAGTACCTTAGTCATACATGATAGTAGGGTTCATTTAGACATTTGTATGCATTCATGTAATATAATTGCTACATTTCAATACCTGGTTTAGAGAAATACATTTCTTTCCTGAAAGTTAAACATTATTCCAATTTTAATTAAAGAACCAGATTACCACACAGCAAAGGAAACAATTATGAGTGTGAATAAAGAACCTATAGAATGGGAAAAAGTTTTTGCCAGCTATTTTTCTGACAGAGGATTAATATATCCAGAATTTATAAAGAAGCCCAAAAGCTTACCAACAAAAAATTAAAAAATAAACCTAATAAGTGGGCACATTAAACAGAAACTTCTCTAAGGAAGATATACAAATGATCAGCAAATATATGAAAAAATGTTCAACATTATTAGCAATTAGGGAAATGCAAATCAAAACTACAATGAAATTTTACCTCACTCTATTTATATAGCAATCATCGAGAATAGAAATAACAATAAATTGTGGAGAGAATGTGGGGAAAAAGCAATACTTTTACACTGTTTAGATTGTAAATTAGTACAACTACTATGAAAATCAGTATGGAGGTTCCTCAAAAGACTAGGAATAGAACCACCATATGACCCAACTATACATGCCACTCTTTGGTATTTACCCTGAAGAATTAAAGTTAGCATAATATACTTGCATACCCATGTGTATAGCAGCAAAATTAACACTAGTCAAACTATGGAACCAACCTATGTGTCTGTCAATGGATGAATGGGTAAAGAAAATATGGTATTTGTACATAATGGAGGTTTATTCAGCCACAATGAAGAATGAAATTATGTCATTTGCTGGTAAACAGATGGAACCAGAAAACATCATGTTAAGTGAAATAAGCCAAACTCAGAAGTCAAGTTGGGTCATGTTTTTTCTCATATGTGGAAGCTGGAGAAGAAAAAAAGGAAAAATAAAAGATGTGTGTGTAGGATCTCATGAAAATAGAAGGGAGACCATTAGAGTAGAGGAAGGGGACCAGAAGGAGGGTGGAAAGGAGGGAAAGGGGAGGTACTGGGTAGTGAAATTGACCAAATTATATTGTTATATTGTGTACATGGTCTACTTTTCCCCTAAAGGAACATGTCAGAACATGTCATATTTGGAGTTCAGGTCAGTATGGGAAGTAAAGGGACATATCATAGCACCATAAACAACAGGCAGAAAGATAAGAGCATTCTTGAATCAGGGACTACTGGAATCCTTGGCTCTGATCTTTAGGAAAACAGAAACAAATATGGTGATAGCATTGAACAAGGGTGAGGAACTTTTCTTCGTAAGATTAGAAGAATAAATATTTTAAGTTTTGAGGGACAAAATCCTCAATGTCACCTACTCCTTTAGGTTGCTGTCGTATCAAACTGATCACAAACTTCTACAAAAAATGAACGAATGTGTCTGAGTTCCCAAATAATTAAAATTTTCAGTTTATATAATTTTCCTATATAATCAAATACTCTAGTACTTTTGGCTTCTCAAAACCATTTTTCAATGAAAAAAGGATGCCTACTTTCAGCCTACGTGAACACAACCAACAGGTAGATTGGTCAGATAGACGGTAGTTTGTGCATCATGGTATGAAATTCAGCACAATGGCTTTTTATAAGGTGGAAATCATGAGAAACCTGGACTCAACACCATGCATGGGCAATTGGACACCACTGCAGCACTTACCAGTGGTTGGTCCTGGGGAGTCACATCAGATCTCCATCTGTGAGAAGGACCTTCATCTCTTTAAACCATGGGAAGGATGCTTCACAAAGAGTATTATTTAAGTGTGAACTTTTAGTTTTTTCTCCCATCAGTGTCTGGAACTTGATGCATTTAAAAAACTTTTGGGGAATTAAAATGAACAGAAGTTGGAAGTTCATGGATCCTTTAGAACCATTCCCTGTTGGACTCAGTGGAATCTGAGGCATCAGAGGCATTGTGCAGTATTGAGCTCCTCTAACGGCAGGTCCTAGCTGAGCACCAACAGTAGAAGCCCACTGTGTCTTGCTACTGACCCTATAAAGTGGATAGAGTCATGATCCTTGGGATGCTGATGAAGCAGCTGAGGTTCAGTGGGGCAGGCAGGACAGATGCTTCCAGGCCTCAGCACCTTGCAGATGTGACCACAGGAAAGCACATCGGCCCAGGGGAGTCTCTGGCCAGCATGGAACTCTTCCTCTACTTCACTTCATCCTGCAGAACTTCTCCTTATGCCTGCTGGTGCTGCCCTAAGACATTGATATCACTCCCAGATAATTGAGTATAAGTAACATCTTGAGAACCTGTGAGTTGCACTTTATGGCCTACTGAGTACTCCCTTCTTGGAAAGCAAATAACCTTCAGGTAATAGAGGTCTAATGTGTTTCCAGGTGCACCTACCCTCCTCATTGCCCCAAATTCACACAAATACACTAAGACAAGTCAATATTGCTATTTAGATGGGACCACTGGTCTTTTGGGAATTGCTGTGGGCCTTCAAGAGGTGGGTCTTACTGGAAATACACAGCCACTCGCCTTCAACAGGCAACAGAAAAGCAATGACGCTCCTGAGATTCAATGTAAGCCAGCAGGTTTTCCATTCATCTGATCAACTCTGTTTGTTTCTGTCTGTAACAAATTCTTTTTTTTAAAAAAATTATATATATATTGTTTTAGGTGGACACGATATCTTTATTTTATTTTTTATGTGGTGCTGAGGATTGAGCCCAGTGCCTCACGCATGCCAGGCGAGCACGCTACCTCTTGAGCCACATCCCCAGCCCCTGTCTGTACCAAATTCTTGTTGCATATTCTATGTCTTTCAGTTTGCCCCTCCACGTGGGCCAAAATGTAGTCTGCATTCGTTCTCCCTATCATCTCCCTCCCCTAAAAACCAAAATCCAAAAACCAAAACCAAATAAAACAGAAAACCCAAAGCATCCAGGAACTCAAGGCTGTCACGTATAGTAGGTTTATTATGTGTTGAATTGGATATCATTGTGGAATACCAAAACCATTCCAATGTCCTTTTAGGCTTCTATTACTCACTTTCGTGTTTCCTCTTAGGTGAATGGTGGATATTTACGACTGGTTTTCCTCCCTGTAGAGTGCCCCAGCCTTAACCACTTTCATCTTTACACCTTCAGAGGCTGTCTTCAGTACTGTCTGGGTTTTCCTGGGAAGAAAACGGTCTCTGATTCTAGCTGAGGTGGATCCTGATGGTGCTACAGGTGGGGGCTGTCTGCTCACTGCATTTGAATGAAGATCTGAGTAGCACATTTCCACGCCTTCCACAGACACAAACACCCACATCTTTAAAGCCATGATATTCCTTCCTCAAACAGCATTTCAGAGCAAGTTGCTATGGTTTAGATATGATTTGAATTGTATTCCCCCAAAGGTATGTGTGATTACAGATTTGGGACCTAATGGGGGTAGATTTGGAAGGTGGTGTGGACCTTTAAGAGGCAGGACCTAGCGGGAAGTCCTTAGGTCATTGCTGGGAGGTGGTGGTGGGGATAAGGTCGTTTTTTGGTGACTCCTTGGTAGTTCTTGCAAAAGGTGGAGACTTTATAAAAGGGTTACCATAAAAGGAATAAGCCCGGCCCCATCCAACTCTCTGCTCTTGGTTCAAGATGTGGCCACTCTCCTGCATGAGTGCCTGCCGTCTGCCATGGCACTTTGTCAGAGCTTTGTACTGATGCCATTTAGACTTTGAACCTCCAAAACTGTGACTCAAATAAACCTCTTTTCTTTATGAAGTTAGCTGCTGCGGGGAATGGGTTGGAATGTCAAACTGACCAATATGTAAAGTCAGTGCCAAGAATGAGATCTTGAGTACACTCGAAGAGGCTCAAGTATCTTTGGGATTGGTTCACTGGCAGAATTTGGAGAAACAGGCTAGGGAAAGCCTCGAATGTCATAAGCAGAGCATTACAAGCAATTCTGGTGAGGGTGCAGCCTTTTCTTTGTTGCAGGACTTTTTTTAAAGGTTCAGTTTTCTCACTTGTCAATGGTCTGCTCAGATTGTCTATTTCTTCATGGCTCAGTACTGTGGATTTTTGTCGAGGAATTTATTCATTTCTATTACATCTTCCCATTTGTTGGCAAATGGTCACTGATAGGAATTGCTTATTATCCTTTGTATTTCAGTGAAATCAGTTATATTGTCTGCTTTTCCAGTTGTGATCTTATTGATTTGAGTCTTCTTTTTTCCTCGTCTCAGAAAGAACCTGTTGACTTTGGTTTTCTTCTTTAAAAAAATCAGTGCTAAGTTTTATTGATTTTTCTACTGTTTTTCTAATCTCTATTTCATTTAAAAAGTGTTTTTATGAGTGCATTGTAGTTATGTGTAACAGTGAGGTTCATTTTGACATAAATCACACATGCATGGAGTATAATTTGCTACTCATTTCCCAGCACTTTTTTGCCTTCCTCCACCCTCCCCCAATTTTCCTTCCTCTAATCTACTGGTCTTACTTCTATTTTAATAGATTTTTTAAATTAGTGCTTGATAGATATACATAAAGGTGAATTTACTGTGGCATATTTATGTACGTACATAGTATAATTTGGTTAATTTCATTCCATTGTTCTCTTTTCCCATCCCTCCTCTCCCCCATCAATCCTTTTCTTTTTTCTGCTTTACTGATCCCCCTTCTATTTTGGTGGGGGGATTTAACTCAGGGGCACTTAACCACTGAGTCTTATCCTCAGCCCTATTTAGTATTTTATTTAGAGACAGCATCTCGTTAAGTTGCTTAGCACCTTGCTTTTGCTGAGACTGGCTTTGAACTGGAGATCCTCCTGCCTCAGCCTCCTGAGCCATTGGGATTATGGGCAGGTGCCATTGTATTTTTTCTCACTTCTATTTTTATGGGATTTTCCCCACCTCTTTTTCTCTTATTTTGGTCTATGATATTCGTTATTTTCTTCCTTCTGTTAACTTTGGGCTTCAGTGTGTTTTCATTTTTTTTCTAGTTCTTGGAGGGAACTTATTTGATAAATTTTTCCTTTTTCAATAAAGGAATATTCCACTATAAATTTCTCTCTTAGGATTTCTTCTGCTGGAACTCATAAATTTTGATATGTTGTGTTTCCATTTCCGATTGTCTCAAGGTATTATTATTTCCTTTTTATTTCTTCAGTCACCCTAGGGGTTGTTAAGAAATGTGTTTGATTTCCTCTATTTCCATGTGCTCCAAGAGTTTTTCCGTTATTGATTCTTGTTTCATGCCATTGTGACCTAAAAAGATACATATTTTTAACAATCTTAAATAAGATTTGTTTTGTGACATTCTGGACAATGTTCCAGGGACATTTGAGAAGAATGTGTATTCTGCTGTTGGGTGGAGTGTTTTTGTGTTTGTTGGAGCTGTTGGGTCTAAAGTATAACTCAATTCCAGCACTTTTTTATTGATTTTCAGGCTCTATGTTGAAAATAGGGTATTGAGTTCCCCTGATATTACACTATTGCAGATTATATCTTCCTTATAATAATTTATTAATTGCTTTATATATTTAGGTGCTCCGATGTTGAGTGCATGTATTTACAACTGTTAAATCTTCTCCTTGAATTAATCCCTTTATCATTATGAAATGAACTTCTCTATCTCTTCATATATACATATTCTTTACTTCAAGTCTATTTTATCTAAGTACAGCAATTTCTGTTTTCTTTCAGATCCCATTTCCATTGGAACATCTTGTTTGCCAAATTTTCAATCTGTGTTGTCCTTACTAGTAATGTGTCTTGTAAGTGGCATATGGTTGTCTCTTGGTTTCTAAGCCATTCTATCTTTTTATTGAAAATGTTAACCCATTCACACCTAACATAATTATCAATAGGAAAGAACTTTCCACTGTTGTTTTATATTTTCTTTTCTGATTATTTTGTAGGTCCTTCTTATCTTTCTTCCTAACTTGCTATTTCCCTTTGTGGTTTGATGACTTTCTCTGATGATGGTGCTTTTCAATGATTTCTTTCTATATGTGATGCAAGGTTTTTGCTTTGTGGTTACCATGAGTCTTACATAACTGTGTACTTTCAGCTGATAGCAACTTAACTTTAATTGAATACAAAAACTCTACATTTGCCCTTCTTCCCCTCTCATCTTTTTTGATTTTGATGTGAAAATTTACATTCCTAATAATTTTTATTCCCCAACAGTTTATTGCAGCTACAATTGTTTTTAATAATTTTATCTCTTAACCCTTCTAGTAGGGGTGAAATTGATTTTCACACCTCCTTACAGCATTTGAGACTTCTGAGTATGATTATGTGTTGCTCATGCTATCGAGTTTTTTAAGTTTTATATTTTTACTTATCAATTAGCAGCCTTTTGGCTTCAAGAACTTCCTTTAGCAATTCCTGTAAGTCTAGTGCTGATAAATTCTTTCGGATGTTTTTTTTTTGGTCTTAAAAATATTTATTTTTTCCTTTTTTCTAAAGGACAGCTTTTCCAGGCATTCTTAGTTAGCAAAATTTTTTTCTTTTTCTTTAGCACTCTGAATGGCCACCCTGTTCCCTCCTGGCCTGCAGGGTTTCTGCTAAGAAATTCACTGAAAGCGATATTGGGTCTCCTTCATAAGTGATATGTGATACGTTTCTTATTTCTTTCTGCTTTTGGTATTTTTTTTGTGTGTGTGTCTTTGACTTCTGATAATCTGATAAGGTTATATTTGGGTGAATGTGTCTGGGTTGAATTTGACTACTGGCAACCTCTGAGTTGCTTATACCTGATATTGTTGTCCTTTCCCAGATTTGTGAAACTATCAGCCATTATTTCCTAAATCATGCTTTTTAGAAAGCATATCTTTTTATCACTCTCCTCCTTGAAATTGTATTATGTAAAGGTTAGTTTGCTTGATAAGTTCCACAATTCCTGTAAGCCTTCTTCATTCTTCTTTTTGCTCCTCTAATTGGACAATTTCTAATGTGGTATCTACTGGCTCACTGTTTCTTTCTTCTGCTTGGTCAAGTCTGCTTTTGAAACTTTTTATTGATTATTTTTTTCAGTTAAGTTATTGTGCTGTTTCTGTCTAGGATTTTTATTTTTTCTATTTCTTGGTCAACCTTCTCATTTTATTCATAAATTGGGTTCCAAGCTTCATTTAATTTTCCATCTGTATTTTTCTGGAGTTTCCTGAACTTTGTTTAGAGTATTATTCTGAATTCTTTGCCAGTCATTTCATGGTTATCAATTTCTTCCATGTCTGTTATTGAGTCTTTATTAGACTTTTTTTGGTTGGTGTCATACTGCCCTGATTTCATTGTCCTCATGTCCTTACATTGATGCCTGCACATTTGATGATATGCCCACATCTTCAGGCCTTTTCTGGTCTTTGGTGGCGATAGATCTTTATCATTTAGTGTAGCCTGGGATTCTGGGTGGACCACCTCGTATTAACCCCAAACAGACAGATCTTGGTGCCAGTTCTCTCACTGGGCTGCATCACTTCCTGTGCTCTGATGTCAAATTATATGCTACCGTGTTCCATGAGACCACTGGCTAGACTTTGCCAGCACTGACAGGGCATTGTAATGATCTCTGAACAGGAAAAAGTCTAGGTTTTCTTCCCTGCTGGGTTGTGCTATGATTTGGAATCTATAGCTGGGCAGGATCATGTGCTTGTCTCTGAGGCTGATGGAGATCTCCAGGTTATTGCTCAGCCACTTGGGGTGGGAAAGATCAGAGCTTGTTCTGAACAGATATGTGTGGAGGTACACCTGCCTCCCAGCTTAAGATAAGCATAAGAAAAGCACTGAGGCTTGGTGGAGTCACCACTGAGCAGTGGCATTGGGCAGGGCCAGATGGATAATTACCTCCATGGTAATGGCTGACGTGTAGTTGCCTCTCAGCCTGGAGAACACTTAATGACAAGACCAGAGCTTAGTTGGATCACTTCTTGGCTGGTGGAGTTGGGTGAGGTTCAATGCTCCTTCTGTGGATAATCACTGAGCTGCAGTTGCCACCTACCTTAACCTCTGAGCACCAGGGCTGTGTGGTGAAGCCAGCTAGCACCTTAAGCTTGGTTGTCCCGTGGACTGTGCCTTCTGCAATGTGAGGCTATTTGCTGGTCTCTTTGGAGTGGTGCCTCTGTTGGCAAGTTGCTGAGGTCAGTGTGCTGGTTGCGGTGAGCCCCACTTCTATTCTCTGTTTCTAACTGACCCAAGGTGTCTAGTCCTGCAGGACTCCTGATTTTCCAATGGGACAAGACAGGAATGAGCCTCCTGCCAAGAGTCACAGAATGATGGGGAAACTGAGTGTCTGCCTCCAATTTGCTTTTTCCATGGCAGAAACCATGGGTCAAGGGGAATCTTCTGTGTATCAGTGCCAGCTTGGGGAAGAGACAGTGCCTTCAGAGTAAACTGCTCCTATGACTCTTTGAACATGATTTTTCTCAGTTTTATGGTCCTAGTTGGGTATCTCAGCCTCACTCCCAAGCGCTGGAACATTCATGAAGGTACTACTGCCTGCTGTAGTGGTGAGTTAGATTTCCAGGATGAGCAGGATAGAACCTGAGAGCCCCCATTCTCCCATCTGGTTGGTACCACTGCATGTTCTAGCTTTTGTCTCACTTGTCTTTGCTCCTGAGACCTCTCCTTAACCTCTGAAAATTCACATTTCTTCCTGTTGTATCCTCCTGTTATTACCCAGGGGCTGTATTCACGGATGGTGAGGTGCTGGGGGAGAGGGAGCATCCTGTAGTGTGTGCATATTTCTCAGTCTTTTAGTGACCTGTGCCCAGGAGCTGTGACTCTCACAAATGTTTCCCCATTTGTTTGTCTTTTTCCCTGTAGGTGAGAGAAAGGGCATGGCAGCTGGACTTGTGTGTTTTCCTTTCTGCACTTTGAAGTCTGGGGTGGGCTGCAGCTGGGTGTGCCGCTTCACCCAGGCTAGTCTCGTTGGTTAGTAAACTCCAGTCAGCTAGACTCTGGTAATATGGCTTCCCTTGAGGGAAGGCCTCCTAAGAATATCAGAATGCCTGGGGCACTAGAATGCCCACTTCCTCCCTCTGCTCACCAGGAGCATTGATCTCCTATCTACAGTCTGAAAAGAGGTGGGGTTCCTGGAGGTAAAGCAAGAAAGTGTGTGTGTGTGTGTGTGTGTGTGTTCCAAAAACGACTCCTCTGGAGTTTTTACCTTTCACACTTGGCCACACTGAACCACCAGCAACTTGCCAACTGCAGTTTAGCTTTCCTGATTCTCACAGATTTTTGCTCCTGGGATTCTGCTCTAATAAGTCGTGATTTTCTGTATCTACCTGTCTGTTTCTTCAGTTTTGGGGTCAGCAGTTTTTCTTAACACCTCAGGTCTCTGATAGATCTAAGAAGAGTTGTTGATTTTCAATTTGTTCAGTTTTTTTTCTTGTGTGGATACAAGGGATAATTTCTAACTCCTTCTGAACATTTACATTTATTACATTTTAAATAATTCAAACATTTGATTCAATTATTGGAAACATTTTAAGTAACTTTGGAACACTTGGAGATGTGAATCTATCTTTTCAATTTTAAGTTTTATAAAATCTAAATACAGATCAAGTACTTCTAATGAAAATATAGTGTTCAAATTAAGATGTGCTTACAAAGACATGAGAAAATGTTTTCTCCCAAAGACTGAGAGCAAGACATGGATGTCTGATTTCACCACACCTTTTTAATAAAATCTTACTGGAAATTCTAGCTAATAAGGTAAAAAAGAAACAAAACACATACAGTTTGGGAAGAATTATTCTGAGAAAAATACTCAGATTATTGGGTTGGGTCTGTGTAATATATCCAAGAAAATATACACAAAAAGTTTCTAGAACAAATACTTTCACCAAACACATACTTTTACCAAATCCCAGGACACAACATCAATGTACAAATGTACAAAAGTGTTTGTGTGTATGTGCATACACACACACACATATGTATGTGTGCAGGTGTGTATGTATACTATATATGTATACCTATATACACACATACAGACTAGCAAAGGAAACTTGGAAATCGAAAGTTTAAAAACAGTACCTCTATAATTTGGGCCTGGATGTCATTCAAATGCCCATGTGTTAAAGTGTGATCTTCACTTTGATCTTCATTTTGGCATGATGGAAACCTTGGAGGCGGGACCTAAATGGAAATCTTAGGTCATCAGGGGCATGTCCTCAAAGAGGATTATGAGACCTGAGTCTTGATCTTTTTCTTTGCTTCCTGGACACCAGGAGGTGAGCAGCTTATTCCACCACATACTCCCCACCATCATGTGCTGATGGTTCAAAGCAATCGGGCCAAGTGGCAATAGGCTGAAACCTCTGAAACAGTGAACCAAAATAAATCTTTCCTCATTTTCAATTGATTATCTCAGGTATTTTGTTAAAGTAAAGCAAAGTTGATAACTAAAGTGCCACATACAATAGCTATAAAAAGTGAACACAAATTAGAGTATAAATGCTGAAAACTACAAACCACTGGTGAAAGATATTAAGAAGCTTAAACAAACACAAAAACTGCATATGATTTATCATATGCAGAAATTAGAATGAATATTCAATATTGATAAAATGTTAATTCTTCAGAAATTATAGATTTGATGTAACCCAAATCAAAATCCCTACAGTATGTTCTGTGGATATAAACAAGTTAATTTCAAAATGTACATGGAAAAGCAAAGGAACTAAAACATCCAAAATAATTTTGAAAAAGAAAAACATGGAAAACACATACTTTCTGATTTTAAGATTTACTATAAAGCAATAATAACTAAATGTGATATTAGTGAAAAGCTACACATATTGATCAATAGAATAGAAGAAAGACTACAGTAACAGGCCCACATACAGGGCAAATTGAATTTTGAAAATGTGCAAAGTTAATTCAATGGAGGATGCACGGCATTTCTACAAACAATCCTGGAAAAACTGCACACCCATATTCAAGGTATTCTTGATCCAATATAAAAATACAAACCGGTTAGAAAAAAATGAAGATGTGTTTAAATCATATCATTCTTTGACTCACCCCTCAAATTCATATCCTTCTTACATGTAAAATATATTCATTCGATCCCAACAGCCTCCACAACCTTCAGTTCATCCTAGCCACAATTCAAAATGCCAAGGTTCAGAGTTTCACCTTTTGTCATCTAAATCAGATACAGGTGAGACTCCAGTTTCTAACACTTGTTCCTCATTTCTGTCTGAGACCGCATATGAATAGTCCTCACTGTCATGTCCATTGAGGCAGTTGTTTCTCTCTATCCACGGGTTTCTCATCCTCAGATTCAACAAACTGCAGATCAAAAATAGTGAGAAAAACAATAAAATAATATGACAAGAAAACTACAAATAAAAATGTAGAATTGGTTGGGCACAGTGGCACATGCCTGTAATCCCAGCTGCTCGGGAGGCTGAGGCAAGAGGATTGCAAGTTCAAAGCCAGCCTCAGCAACTTAGTGAAGCCCTAAACAACTTAGCAAGACTGTGTCTCAAAATAAAAAAATCAAATGTCTGCGGATGTGGCTCAGTGGTTAAGCACCCCTGGGTTCCATTCCCCAGTACCAAAAAAAAGGGCAGTATAACAAGAATTCACATTGATTCTCCACTATGATTAGCAACTTGAGCATATGTAGATTTTGGTATCTGCAGGGAGTCCTGAAACCAAGTTCTAAAACATCCTTAATCCTTATCAGTCATGTAATTACATTCTTTAATATTTATTCCAATTCCTTTGGTAACTATCTGCTTTATTTTTTCCATTCACCAATAACTTTAGGAAGTTGGTGGAGTTATTTGCTAGATGCTTGATCCAATAGGAGTTACTCAGTCACTACCAGAAACACACTACTCAGTGCATTCTGTAGACTATGACACCTTTACTCTAAAAAAATCCATTCTCTTTTTAATGACAAACTCTACATGATCTCATTATAAGTGGAATCTTCAAAAGTCAAATTCACAGGAACAGAGAGAATGGTGATTCATAGAGACTGGTGGAGGGGAGGATTGGGGAGATCACAGGATTCACATATCAATTAAACAGGAGGAATCTTCTCCAGCTGAGAAGATCTATTGTTAATTACAACCTGGTGACTATAGTTAATAACAATATATTGTATTCTAGAAAACTGATAAGAGGGATTTTCAGTGTTCTTGCCACAAAAATAAATATATGAAGCAAGACATCTGTTAATTAGCTTGATTTAACTATTCCACAGTGTATATACCTATCAAAGCATTGTGTTGTATACTGTAAATATATATAATGTTTATTTGTCAATTAAAATATAAATTAAAAACTCCTTTCTCCTTTGAGTCTGTTTCCTTCATTCCATATCACCTATTAACTTATGCCCCTCCTCTGTACTCTGTGCCCTACCATTTTCCTGGTAAAGAGGCATTCCTGTGGCCATGGGCGTGAGCCACCTAAACAGACAGAAAGAACCTTGACTTCTCTTTGCACCATATTAGCCAACACTCCCATGACCTCACCCTGATCCCTGTCATCACTCTGAAATACAAAACTCAAACATTTCACAGCCTGACCACAACTTGTTCTCATGCTCACTCACCACCTCACTGCCAGTGGCTTGGGTGGTAATTGGTCAATCAGGTCTTTGGTTTTGTTCCAAGGAATTAAAAAAAATGATATAATGTCAAATCTCTCTTCTAGAAAAGAGACTTTTAACATTTCAGAACCTTTTGTTTCAAGCTTACAAGGAGGTGTTTCAAGAACCACAGGAGATTATAGGGAGATTTATGATGTTTCAGAAAGAAAAACAGGTGGGGGAGGGGAGGATTGGGGAGATCACAGGATTCAAGGGCTGATTTTTTTCCTTTCATATGTGGAAGTTAGACCAAAGTAGGAAGAGGGGGATCTTATTTAAATAAAAGGGAAAGCAGTGGAGCAGAGAAGGAGAATTGAGGGTGAGAGAGGAGGATGGGAAAAGGGAGGAACATTGGAATGAAAATGACCAAATTATACTATGTTGCTGCAGTCTGGCTGGGCAAAATAACCAGGGGGTGACAAGCAACTTGTGAAGGTTGAAACAGCGGGAGCCACTTTATTACGGGATAGCAGAGGTATATATACCCAACCAATTGTGCTTAACTTAATTAACATCATCTAGATACAGCAGTCAGTCATTAAGGAATCCTCATCATCTTAATGACTCGCTGGCGTTACCTCACAAACCACTCCTCCTGGCAAAGTGCCAGGCGCCATCTTGACTTGGTTGTAGCCCTCAACACTATGTGAATATATATATATATATATATATATATATATATATCTCACAGCAAATTCTACCTTTACAAACACACACACACACACACACACCTATAAAGCACTAATTTTAAAAACTATAAATAAATAGAAGGAAGACCAGTATATTAGAGAAGGGGAAAGAAGAAGGGAATAATTAGTACTGGAGAATTAAATAGAACAAATTATTTTCCATGTGTATATGATTATGTCAAAATGAACCCCAATATTATGTATAACTAAGATGCACTAATAAAAATATGAAAGATCACATTCCTTTAAAGTTTCACATAAAAAGATGTTGGTTGACAAATGATATCATGGATTCCCTGTACTAATTTTCAAATTTAAAACAAGAAGGCTGTTAAATAGAAGATTCAAGATTGCAGATTAGAGGCACCTGCACTTTTCCACTTCTCCACAGAATCAAGCAACTGGGCAGGTGCTCCTCATGAAGGTTGGTGACGGTGGGAACATGCTGTAGTTCAATGGCGGACAAAGTGGGAGAAACCCACAAACTCTGAATCATGGGACTGATCATGCAGCAATGTGGGAAGGGTTGGGAAGAGGAGAAAGAGGGAAAGCACAGAAAGCACAGCACGCATAAGAACCAGAAACTGCAAATGGGCAATCTGAATGGAAGTGGAAGTGGAGTCTGCCCAGCAAACTGATGCTGGGAAAGTTCTCTATCCTTCCTGGTGGGTAGTTGTCGTGCCCTAATGGGGCATTTTGAGGTCTACTCTGAGTTTGCTGCTCTGGGAGTCAAAAGTTCTTGAATTTTTCTGTCTCTGGGAACATACATTATCACACTGACTCAGAGGGCATCTGCCTTGAGACCAAGTTTGACTCTGGGGAAATGGCCATGGAGACAAATCCACTGAAAATTCTATGTGATGGGAAATGGGTCCATGACACTTAAGGAAACAATGCTCATTTCCCCTTAAGACCAGGACCTCAGGAAGCCAGCTTCAGGAGTTTAGTGGACTGAGCAGACAATACATGGTCTTGTGCAAAAGCGAAGTCTCTGGACACCAAAGTGGGCTGTGGGGTGTGGGCTGCCTTCCTTCCCACCAAGTGCAGAGAGTTGCCGCCACATTACCAATCCCAGTCCCAGGTGGGCATCATGAAAGGCACCAGAGAAATTGATGCACTTCAGTGTCAGCCTGCCCTTGGGGTACACAGAAATATCCCCAGGGTAAATCTCTGCCAGGGCAGCTCTGCATTCTGTGCTAGCTGGTGCTAGACAGCAGTGTAGCTGGGAGGTATTCCAGCTGACTGGCTCCTGTCACAAACCAAACCAAACCAAATCACTGGTTCCTGAAGACAACACAAAAGTAAGAAGGGTGAATAACCTCCAGCCTTTGTTCTCTCCAAGGGAAATATAGCCTAAGAGACAGAGAAAGTTCTGATGGGCACAGGTTGCACAAATCCATGTTCACCCACAGAATCAACCACCTTGGCTGACATGAAACTTTTCTATTAAGACTTTTTGTAGTTGTTGTTGTTTGGGGTGTGTGTGTGTGTGTGTGTGTGTGTGTGTCTGTCTGTGTGTGTAATTCTTCTTTCTCTATTCTTTTAATATTTAATTATGAATATTCTTCTTTCTCTTACAATTTTCTTTTACTTTCTACCTTTCTACTCCTTGCATTCTTATCTTTTTAAAACCATTTTATTTTCTCCTTCTTTTCTTTCCCACTTTTTCTTCCTTTTTAAAAATTTATAAACTTCATCACTTTTTTAATGTTTTAGTTCATTCTATATTATTTTTGCTCCTGTCATTTCTTATCTCATTGGTGTTATGGTTGTCGTAGTTTTAAATTTGGCTTTTACCTTATTTTTGTATCCGGTTTGCTCTTGTTTGCTGTTAGTTTTGTTTTTTCCTCTTTCTGTGCTGTGCTGGGGATTAAGCCTGACCCTTTGAGCACACTGTGTGGCTGCTCTGCCATTGAGCTACACTCTCAGCCCAGGTAAGAAAAATTACACCTTACTTAACCCATAACCCAACCCCACTGCAACCCTGGTGGCTATTTCAAATTGAAGAATGAGGGAGACAAAAGCCCCCATCTGATGACCTGATCCCAAGTAGGTGTGCCTGGCAGGGGCCTGAAGACCCGCTACTCAACATTCACCCAATAACAACAGCAGAGAGAAATAACACAAAGTTTGTGGACACCACATCTATAAGGGACCTCAGCAAAGATCCTATCAGACCACACATTGCTATTAAGAGTAGAGAAGTAACCACAGGTATATTCCATATAATCTGCTGCCTACAACACACCTGCTGAACCAGCAGATAGACCCCACTCTCATGAGAAGCAAGAAGCTTCCTCAGGCTCCGACACTGCATGTATAGTGTCAAAACATGCTAATCACAGCCATAGGGAATCCACAGTAAAACTACTCAGGAGTTAAAGTCCACTAGGAGTTAAACCCAACACTACACAAACCGGTGTCTTAGGACACATCACCAAGGGAAGCCTGCCTCATAAGAAGACCCTCATATTAAAGTTAAAGAAATATCCATTCCAACAGATGTGCAAAGCTCAACTTAGAAACACAAGAAATATGGGAAAAAACAAGGCAATAGATATCTCCTAAGGTTTATAATTCTGCAGTAACAGATTAGTATATGGAAATGGATTAAATGTGGAAGAATTTGAAAGAATGATTTTGAAAAAGATCAATGAAATCCAAAAAGAAACAAAAATGAATAAATTAAGAAAGATAATGCAGGATATTTAAGAGAAATTAAATGAAAAGGAACCAAACAGAAATCTTGGAAATGAAAGCACAATAAGTCAGATAAAAACTCAGCTGGAAATTTCATCAATAAACTTGATCCAGTAGAAAAAAAGAATACCAGGATTTGAAGACAAGGTCAATGAATTATCATCTTCAGACAAAAAAGAAAGAAAAAAGAAAGAATTAACAGACAAGTTCTATGAGACCCTTTAAAAAGATTATGAATAAGCACAATAGACAGGGAGAAGAGGTCCTGGATAAAGGCATAGAAACACTTTTCAGTGAAATAATAGAAACTCCCCAAATTTGGGAAAGATATGCATGTTCACATACAGGAGGTATTTAGAACCTGATAGACATGGCCAGAAAAGAACCCCTCCATAATATATAAGTACAGAACAAAGTAAATGTTAAAAACTGAAAGAGAGAAGCCCTAAGTCAGATATAAATTATATCAAATGATGTACTTTATGACTTGAAAGAAAATAAGAAATTAACTACCATCCTAGATGGCAACACCCAGAAAACTTTCTCTTAGTATCAAAGGAAAAATAAAGGCCTTCCAAGATAAGTATAAGTGAAGCGAATTTATGTCTACTAAATAAACACTTCAGAAAATGTTGAAAGAAATTCTATACCCTCAAAGCGGAAGAAAAACAAGTCGAATTATAAGAGAATGGGAAAGAAGAAATTTCACTAGAAAAGTAGATAAGCAAATGAGTGTTAGGTATCACACACTATTAATACATTTGACTATTAAACCTCTAAGATTAATAAGGGAGGAAGAAGTAAATATAGAATAATTAAAAAAAAAACAGCAAAGTTACAGGAACAAGTTCATACCTTTCAATAATAACCCTGAAGGTAAGCGGTCTTATTTCTTCAATTAAAAGACACAAACTAGAATTAAAAATAAAATGACAGACTCAAGTGTGTTTTTTTGCCTGCAAGGAATACACCTCACCAGAAAAGACACAGTGTTATGTCTGAAAAGACGGAAAGGGTGGAAAATGATATTCCAAACAAATGGAATCCCAAAGCAAGGAGTTGTTATGCTCATATCTGACGAATCAGACATTAACCAAAAATCAGTCCTAAGAAACATAGAATGCCTCTACATATTAAGGGAACAGTTCATTAAGAAGATACCATAATTACAAACATCTGGACCAACCATCAGAGTACTCTGTTTTATAAAACAAACACTCCTGAACATAAAGGCAAGGAGAGGCCATTATACAATTATAGTGGGTGACTTTAACAGCTCACTCTCACTCAACAGGTAGACCATCCTGAACAGAAACAATCACAAACCAACAAAGGAACATTACACTATAGATCAAATGGACTTAACAACATCTACAGAATTCTCCATCCAACATCTGAAGAACATACAACTTTTTCATCAGTACATGGAACTTTCTTCAAAATTGTTGAAATCAATTTGATAGAAAGTAAATCTTTTTAAAAAATATTTTATTAATTGTCGATGAACTTTATTTATCTATCTATCTATTTATTTATTTATTTATATGTGATGCTGAGAATCAAACCCAGTGCATCACATGTGCTAGGCAGGCACTCTACCATGAGCCACAACCCCAGATGCTAAAGCAAATCTTAACAAACTCAAAATACTGAAATCATTTCATGCATCTTATCAGATTATAATAGAGTGAAACTAGAGTCAATAGCAAGAGTAACAACAGAAATGATGCTAACTCAGGAAGACTGAACAATATTTTTTATAGCTCAATTCACCACTGAATTTTACCAGACTATATTTTTATTCATTGTTTTATTTTATTTTTAAATTATACTATTATATTTTACCAGATCTTTTCCCCACCCATTTGGTACTGGGAATTGAATCTAGGGGCGCTTAGCCACTGAGCCACATCCCAGCCCTATTTATTTTTTATTTTTTGAGACAGGGTCTTTCTAGGTTGCCTAGGTTCTTGCAAAGTTGCTAAGGCTGACCTTGAACTTGCAATCCTCCTGCCTCAGCCTCCTGAGTCTCTGGGATTACAGGCATGTGCCACTATGCCTGGGAGGGTGTATATTGAAAGAACGAACAAGGCTCTTCACCAGAGCAAATGCCCATTTATTGAGGAACAGCTCCAAATATTTACAGAGTCAGGGGTGGTTTGACAGTTGGCATAGGGTGCTTTTTGATTGGAGGGTAAGGATCAGGTGAGCCAGCAGGGCTAGTCTTATTGGTGGGTAAGAATCATGTGAGTCAGCAGGGCTAGTCTGATTGGTGGGTAAGGATCATGTGAGCCAGCAGGTCTCACCATTGGATGGCAGGATCATGTGAGCCTAGCAGGGCTCACCATTGGATGGCTCTTCTTGGGGGATGGGGAAGTTAGTCTTTGGAGCCTGGTTGACTCCCAATAGATATCATCAAAACATGACATATGCATGTATGGAAATTCACAGTGAAACCCAATGGTTTGTATAACTAATGTGCATTAGTAATTGTATTTTAAAAAATAAAACAAGAAGTCTCACTTAAGATCTTCACTTTGGAATGTTTTTGAGATTAGATTAAGGTGCTGGTTGTATAACAATGTGAATGCTACTGCTTTAAAATGATTATTTTAATGTTATTTCATCTCAGTTTCTCGGTTTTTAAACGGGGTGTCGGGGGCGAGGAGGGAGGGAGGGGGAGGGAGAATACTCTCATTTGGGATAGGATCATAGATTTTAGGCACATTTGGCCTGAGCAAGGATTTTCCTGAGAATTCTGGATTGGGCTAGGATTGGGGTGGGGTGGGGTATGGTGGGGCTGGGTATAGGAAGCTGAGGTTGAGGTTAGCAGTGAGCCGGAGTGTGTGCATATGTGTGCGCTTGCTCGTGTGCGCCTGTGCATTGGGTGTAGCTGTCAAACACCTCTGTTCTCTTGCCTCCATCCCATATACCCTGGACTGGGCTTGCATGAGTTTCTCTGCCTGGACTTCTTCTCTTTCTTCCCCTACCTGGAGAATTTATCCTGCAAGACCTAGTTCACAAGGCATCTCCTCTAGGAAGCCTTCCCAAACCTCAAGTAGCAAATTAGTAATGAATGACAGAATCATGAGGACTTCCATTTTTAAGGGTCTGCTTTCCTGCCACAGTCCAGCTGCAGCAAACTAGCCAGGGGTGACGAACAACTTGTGTAGATTGATACAGCAGGAGTAGGAGCCGTTTATTGCAGGACAGGAGCAGTATTTATACATTCCACACAGCTTATCTAATTAGCATAAACTAGATACAGCAGTCAACCAATCAGGAATCTCCACACTTAATGGCTCACTGGCATTATTTCACAAACCACTCCCTCTGGCATTTTGCCAGGCGCCATCCAGACTTGTTTACAGACTCTAACATTTCCCCCTTTTGTTTGATTTAAATCATGACCATAGTGGTTTTTACAGAAACACCATAAATAATCTGCTACAAGCAGAAGGGGAGGATACAAAATGTCACAATACCAAGCCAATTGATGGCTCCATGCAAGAAGCCCTTGGAAAAATTATACCAGCAATGACACCATTAGCAAAGATATCAATTTAAAATTTGTTGTGGATTACAGTTTGTTGTCTCAGTCCAGGTAAACAGTGTCTCAATAGATTAACTCACAGTCCAGGTAAATCACAGTCCAGGTAAGCTCTGCAGGAAGCTAGCTTGAATCACAGTCCAGGTAAGTTCTGCAGACAGCTAGCTTAAATCACAGTCCAGGTAAGTTCTACAGGCAGCTAGCTTGATCCGAAGTCTCGTTGGTTCTCAGCTGAAGTCTCCTCCGGTTCTCAGCAACAATGGAAATTCTTCAACATTCCTCTTCACTGGCACTGGGACGAAGGCAGGAACTCGGGATGGCTAAAGAAAATCCTGTAGTATTCCAGCAGGCACTAAGAAAAGAACCTTCTGAACAATTTAGTACATCATCTCAAGGTTTTTTACATTTGAAATAAGCCTTAATAGTGCTCATTACTCATTAGCTTCCAGGTGTGGGAGAACCACTGTAGTTACTGGCCTTGGAAATGACCAAACATCAGGGACACTGGTAGTGTATTTTGTTGGCTGTAGCGTCCTGGGCAGCCCCAGATGGCCCTGGGGAGAGTCCTGGTCTCAAATTGCTTCCGGGCACAGGTTTGGATTTGGGCTCTCGAAGTGGCATTCTTCTTCCCGGGTGGGGGGCGGGGAAGAGCCGGCTGCTGCAGCTTGGAAATTCCTTTTGCGCCATGATCGGCTCCTATATGCCACAGCCTCCATGCGGCTTCACGCACCCTCCGATAACGAAAAGTATTTAGTAGTAGCCTTTTGTAATTTTTTTCTTGATAATCCTTCCTCCTCTGAACTTTTTTCTTCTTTCTGACTAGAGTTCTTGGGCTTTTATCAACACATGCCCTAACTATTCTTGGTTCCACTGGGGTGCCTCCTTCCCTTAGTAATTTACTTCTCACCCCTTCCATATTTTTATCACAAAGACAATACAACATTTCAAGACAAAACAAGACACAAACATACTGTATCAATATTCTCCATTTTCTCAAAATGGCCATTTTTCCTCTCGCCCTATCTGCCTAGGGACGAGCAGATTTGCTCCCGTCCTATCTATGGATGGGCAGCTTTTTCTTTCGTCACTTACACCTGAGTGTCCCGGGCTCTCAGTACGGGCCACCATCTGCCGTAGTCCGGCTGCAGCACTTTCCTATTACTCTAAGAAATCCCTAAGCAGAGATTGGGTCTTGTTCACCCACATACCCAAAGCCAAAGCCATTACCACCTGATTCAGATCTTCTCCTGATCTGTGTGATATTTAAATTTATCCAGTGGGAAGTAATCAGCCTTGGGAAGGCTCTAGAACACCAATTAGTTAATGACATGACCATCTTCCCCTGCTGGAGTGCCCCCCTAACCCTTAGCCCGGCACAGCCAACTGCAACCAAGTCTCAGTTCTCCAGGTCTTCTCCAGCCCACCCCCTCATCCCCACCCGCATGGCTCCTCCATCCACTCTCACTTGGATGCTGTAGCAGACACTAACTCATTTCTCAGCTGCCAGCATTAAGTGTTTTCCAAAAATGTGAAGACTCTTTTTGAAACTCAAATCTGACCATTTTGTCCCCCGGATTAAAACCTTTATGTGGCTCCCCACAGCCTCAAAATGAAGTCTACACTCCTCACTGAGTTGAATTAGGCTCCATGCGTTCTGGCTCCTGCGGTGGCCCTAGCTCTCTCCACAAACACGAGCCCAGATCTCTAATGCCTAATTCCACCCAGCCACACACCCAGGCCCTCACACACACTGGTTCTTCTGCGTGGAATACAACCTCCCAACCCTCCCTATCCTTCTGCACAAAATCCCTACTAACAGCCTATCCTATGCCCACGAGGGCGAGTCAGGTGATGTTTCTGGGTTCCTACAGACACCTGTGCTCTCTCCATCCTGTCTGGGCCCCTCTGCCTGTGTCTTCCCACCCCAGCACAGTCCATTCTGAGCTGTGGGTCTGTCTTCCCCTTAGGAGTGAGCCCTGAGTGAGGCAGGGCCCAGGGCTTTCTGGTCACTTGGTACCACTCAGCTCAGAGCTGACATGAATCAGGGAACACTGGGTGAATGATTCTGTTAAATGGCTTGGGAGGTGGGTGGTGATACGTGGGAATGAGAATTTTCTGGGAGGATATTTAAATGTATCCAGTGGGAAGTAATCAGCCCTGGACACACCTGTCCCAGGGAGGCTTTTCAACCTGCTCTTGAAAACTGAGGGAGGTAAATACTTTAAAAACACAGGAATTATTTGTTTTTTCAAAACGAGAAACGAAGCCAGGCCAGGATTACATTTCAATCCAAATACAGACAAGCACAGGCAGATATCAGATGTTCACCTGTGCACAACATGTTCCACGTGCTTGCATATATACACAAGAACACACACAGATGCACACACATGTGCACACACACAGACATCCATACACTTATACATAGTCACCCACTTGTGCTTTCATACAGACCATGTAGAAGCACATTCATGCTCCAGGTTGGACACAAAATACACACTGTAGACATCCCCCAAACACTATCTCCCAAAACATGTTCTTAAGCTATGTACACAGAGGCAGAGACTGGTGAGCATTCAGGCACACCTGTCTAGAAACACACCCCATATCAGCTGCTCACACAAATGTGCACATGAAGACGTTAACTGGATACCCACTTATTACACACAAACACATAGCCCACAAAGACTGGCGCATAATAAGTTAATTAACACGAACATGAACATGCTGAAACATACATGCACACACCCAGAAAGACATACATAAAGATAAACTAGACAGAGACATCTGGGAGACTCCACTGAACAACACAATACCAACATACAGCTAGCCAGAGCACACAGAAAGCCTGTGGGAAGAGGGAAGGACGATATGGGAAGATGGTGAGATACAAGGGCAGCAGAAACAATCCTGTGCAGGCTCTGAACAACTGATGCTCATCCGCCCTTCTCAGATACTACCTCAAAGAGCACCATCCATCTGGAAGGTCCACTTCCCATCCAGGGGGTTAAAGGTCAGCTGTATGGAGAAAAGGATGGGGAGGGAGGGTGGGAGGTGTCTATAAAATCTCTGTCTCACTTCCTCTTTCCCCAAAGGAAAATCTTTGGGAACTTTGGGCTAGAGAATGTAAAAGCCAGGATAGGGCTGAGAGAAATTCTCCTCCATATCTTTTAAAATTTTTATTGTATCTTTTTTTAAAAAAATACCTTTATTTCTTTTTATGTGGTGGTGAGGACTGAACCCAGTGCTTCACATGGACCAGGCAAGGGCTCCACCATTGAGCCACAACCCCAGCCCTCCCATCCATATCTTTTATCCTACAGATTAATAAGGTCTAATAACAACCAGCAAATAACATAGCCAATATTTATTGAGCATTTTCTGCTTTGCACTAAATGTGCATTAACTCATATGTTCCTTAACCAAATAGTCTGAGAGGCAGGTACTGTCCCTGACCCCACAAGGCTCCATGAAGTCACCTGTTCAAAGTCACACAACAAAGACAGAAGTTAGGATTCCAACCCAGGCCTTCACTTTGTTATTCATAATCCATCTAGGTAGGAATTCATGTGTGCAGAAAGGGAAACTCACTGGGGCAAGGGCAAGGCAATTTCCTGGAGTTCACCACTAGCTCACTCACTTGCCACTCCCACGTGACTTCAGACATGAATCCTTTAGCCCGTGGATATCAGCAAGAGCAAACACACTTGACTGACCTCTCCCCAAATCCTGCTCCCATTCGGACACTCCCATCTCTTCCCTGGACAGCTCAGGAAAGCCTGTTTGAACATTCATAACCCTTCCCTCATCCCCCAGTCAACTTCATTGAGGAACAAATTCTCCAAACATCTCCCTCCCTTCTAAAATAAAACAGGGGGTGGGTAGGGGATAGGAGAGGTCCAGGCCTGGGGCCAGCCCAGGTGAAGGCCAGTAATCAGGATTAGAGGGACTGGATACTGCCACAGTCTGGCTGGGCACAAATCACGAGCCACTCAAGCAGGAACAAACTTTATTTCCAAACTCCACCAGCACACTCCCCGGGAACTCTCCCAAATGCCACCCACGCAGCTCCTCCAGCAACACACCACACACCAACCGGAACTCCCACCACCAGAACTTCACCAACCAACTCGAACTCTTCAGGAATTCCCGTGAGAGCTCAACCGGAATTCAACGGGAACTCCGAGAGAACTCAAAAGTCATCATCTTAATGGCTCGCTGGCATCACCTCTCAACCACTACTTCTGGCAAAAATGCACGCGTCATCCTGACTCAGCTGTGGCCCTCAACAGGATACCTGACAAGCCTGTGCTAATTCTTTTCCCCACCTCTTCCCCCTCCAATATCAACAAACAACTTTTTTTTTCTCTCTGCTTTGTTCCCTCCCCACAGGTTCCAGAGTCCAGTGGCCTAAAAGAGATTGAGCAAAATGTCAGTCCTGGGAGTGCCAACCTCGCCCACCTCCATTTGTCCTGTGGGAGGGCAAATCTGGAAGGTACAACCACCAAAGCCTGCCCAGCACTCTGCTGGCACCCCACTCAAGGTTTAGCTGAGGCCAATCCGAAACCCAGATAGGGCCAGTCTGAGCACCTACCTAACACAATGTCAGAATCTCCTGGGCAGAACCTCAGAGCCTCGATGGTTGGTCACCTACCCTTCCTCCCTCCTGAAGCCAACTCCATGACCACCTGGGTCTACTCTTGGAACCCTCTTGGTACCAGAGAGGTTCTGATCTTCTTTTGTTGTCCAGTTAAATGACAACTTCTTTTCCACCCTGGTGTTTATCGGGGGGCAATCTCAATGCCAACCCGATGCCTCCCCATTTAGCACCTACCAGATACTGGTATCTGAACCTGCAAATAGAATCCATGTGCCCACTGCTGATGCCAGTCTCAGCACCCACCTTCTGCCACACCTGTTCCTCATCTGGCCCCCAGGGTGGGCTGGGTCAGGCAAAGAAGAGAGAAGTAGGAAGAGTTCAAAGCCCAGTTCTATCACTTATCACCCAGGTGCCCTCAGTGAGGTGGGTGATGAGGGACCTCATTGTCAGAGAGATTTAAAGATCATGCAAACACAGACTCCATCTTCTAGGAGAACAATAAGATCACCAAGGGTGACTGTCCTTATTGTTAAATAAAGTGTCAGTGAGGGAAGGGCAGTAGGGCCACTCGTCCCTTCTCTGCGCCCACCCTCAGCACCACAGGGCCCACACTGGACCTGACCCAAATGTCCAATTCCTTCTGGCTGCTAATGATAGTCCCTGACAAACCAGGAATCACTCTTAAAAGAGACTGAACGCATCATTAAATAGGATCTTCTACAACCCAAATGTTCCCCATCCACTAAACAAAATCCAAAAAGGGGAAATGGAGAAGCAGAGCAGGACAGGGGGGAGTTTAGGCCCTTGGACTCAGGTTTCTCATGTGATTGCTCCATGTTCATCCTGCATCTGTCCTCGGTGCACCTTATGTGAAATGGGAAGCATGCATATTAGTAATAATAATACCATAGAAATGATCCAGTAAACCCCGTGGGCTTCCCTAGGACCAAGGTAGGAACCCAGGGGGGCTGTCTGTACATGGGGACCCAGGAAACTGTCAGCATGTGCCACCATGTTCTTGTTGTCATGACTTTCTCAAGGCCTGTGCAGAGTCTCTGTCCACTGTGACTGTGAGTTACTCCTCTCTGGTTCTGTGCAAAGTCCCGCTGAAATGTGACTCTGGTCTTCTACCCGGTTCCCAGCCACACATGGGCCCTGGAGGAGCTAATTCTGTTTTGCCCATCCTGGCCCCACTTGAGGTTCCCATGATGAGACTGGGTGTCAAGGGCCAGCACACAGGAAAGTTAGGTCAGATTCATGGCACTGTCTTTCCTTATCCCATCCCTTCTCCCTTCCCTGCATTCCCCTTCAGCTGTTCCACTGAGCTTTCTTCTACTTTTTTATCCCCTTACCCCACTATACTGGATTAGCTTCAGCAGAGAAAACATCCTCCCTTTGAATTTTGGAGACTGGCTTATTTCACTTAGCATGAAAGTCTCCAGTTCCATCCAGCAAGTGCCATAAAGTCATTCTTCCGTATGGCTGAATAATACTCCATTGTGTATATGTACAACATTTTCTTTGTCCATTCATCTATTGAAGGGCACCTAGGTTGGTTCCATAGCTTGGCCATTGTGAATTTTGCTTCTATCAACATTAATGTGGCTGAGTCATGGTAGTATGGTGATATTAAATCTTTTAGATATATACTAAGGAGTGGGATAACGGGGTCATATGGTGGTTCAATTCCTAGTTATTATGTATTATATATGAATATACCACAGTGAATCTCACCATCATGTACATTCATAAGACACTAATTTAAAAATCTATAAGTAAATACAGAAAGATTCGTAGTAGTAAAGGTAAGGGAACAGGTGGAGAGGGGAATGGAGGGAAAGAGGAAGGATTGGGGACTGAACTAGAGCAGATTATATTCCATGTTTGTATAACTGTGTAAAATGAATCCTAATGTTATGGATAAGTAGAAAGAACCAATCACACACACACACACACACACACACACACACACACACAGCCATCAGGTAAACAGCTGGGCTCAAGTGCTCACTCCAGAATCCTGTGGGAATTCCCTCTCAGGAACTCCACTCCAAGCTCTGGGGCCTTCTCACCCCAAGCCATGCACATCTAGAACCCTTAAATCTATGTCCCTCCTCACCAAAATACCCCCAAATCCACAGCCATACATCTTGTCTTATTCCAGTGAAATCCAGACCTTGGGATCCTTTCCTTCTGAGACCTTGTAATTTGCACCTATAGGACCCTTGTAACTCTGCAACCCCACACCCTAAGCTCAGAAGCTCTGGTATGCAAATATCCCCACAGCTCTGCAATCCTTAGTCCTGGGGTGCTTCCTCCTCAGGTGTCACAAATCCAGTCCAGAAGTCTACCCTGCTAATCTTCCCCCTCCTCCTTGCTTTCTGGCTGTGTTCCAAACTAGGTATGTACCTGGTGGAGGGTGCAGTTTGAAGAAGACAAGATACAATTATGTAACCGGGACCAAAGGCCAGACTTTGATCTCAGCAGTATAAAGATAGACCATCCCAGCCTTCCCTACCTGTTTGTCCTACTCTCTGCCACCATGCTGGCCTCAGGGCTGCTGCTGGTGGCTTTGCTGGCCTGCCTGAGTGTAATGGTGTTGATGTCTGTCTGGAGACAGAGGAAGCTCGGGGGGAAGCTGCCTCCCGGGCCCACTCCACTGCCCTTCATCGGGAACTACCTGCAGCTGGACACGGAGCAGATGTACAACTGCCTCATGAAGGTGCCACCTTCCAGGGAGATGGGTGAAATGGGGTGGGCACAGGGACTTCCCAGTTTCATCAGGGCTTTGTGGCAGAGGATTGAACCTGAGGAGCTACAGTCCTAGGACAGGAGAATTCTGAGTGTTGGGAAGCCAGGACCTAGCCAGGAAAGACAGACCTTGAGATCATCTGATGTCAGACACTGGGGAAAAGACATCCCAATCTCTGACACAGAGGGAACTGAACCAATTCAGGGAACAAGCCCTCTAACCACTCCCATCGTCCCCCATCAGCTGAGCAAGCGCTATGGCCCTGTGTTCACGGTCCACCTGGGGACTCGCCGGGTTGTGGTGCTGTGTGGCTACGATGCAGTGAAGGAGGCCCTGGTGGATCAGGCTGAGGAGTTCAGCGGGCGAGGGGAGAGTGCCACCTTTGACTGGCTCTTCAAAGGCTACGGTAAGTGGGACAGCACCTGGTGGCCTCAGTTTCCCCAGCCTGCCCCAAGTCAGCTGCCCTTGAGCTTGTGCAAAGCCCTCAACTGGTCTTCTCTGCGTCCCTGTTCACTGTTGCCTCTCCCTGTGCTGGACTCTGGCCTGTCTTCAACCTCCCATGTCCCAGTCTGTCCCTGCTTCTCTCTACCTGTCGCCCTGTTCTCTTCTTTCCCTGGATGGATCCATCTCTTGGCTCCTCGATTTTGTCTCCTCAGTTTCTGTGCTCCCCATGACTCTTTCTCTCCTTCCCTCCCCCCTTCTTCTTCATCAGTCACAACCTCACAGTGACTCTTCAAAATCCCCATCTCCACCCTCTGCTGAGAGTCTCTCCTCTCTCCAGACCTCTTCTCTTCTCTCCCTGTGTTTTGTCTCTTCCAATTGAGAAGCCTAGACACTTTATATTTCCTCAATCTCACTCTGTCCCTCTGTCCCTCGTGTCTCTGTATCCCCAATTTCTTCATCTGTCTTATCCAGTTTTCTTTTCTCCAGATTTTTCTCCTTCCAAGTTTGGATCAGTGCCTGTCATTTTGTTCAGCGCTCCAGCTCGGCGCCTATGGTCCCCTGCTCCCTGCCTCTCTGTGCAACCCTCTACCTTTTGGGCACATTCTTAGGGGTGCTCTGTGGCCCGCTGGCCCCCTCCATTGTCGGTGACTTCCTCCTACCGTTGCACTCACCTCTAGGCGTAGTGTTCAGCAACGGGGAGCGTGCCAAGCAGCTGAGGCGCTTCTCCATCACCACCCTGCGGGACTTTGGAGTGGGCAAGCGCGGGATAGAGGAGCGCATCCAGGAGGAGGCAGGCTTCCTCATCCAGGCGTTCCGTGACACCTGTGGTGAGCCCGGGACACCGGAGCAGGCCAGAAGGAGAAGGAAATCCCCTGCATTGTGTCACGGGATGGGGTCTTAGGCAGCGAAAGGGTGTGTGTGGCCGCAGTCTGTGGCATGGGGCTGGGAATGTCCTTGGCTCAGATTCTGGGACTGGCCTAAGATGGCCCCCTTGGCTCTATTCCAATCCCGGTCTATCACTCCCACCTTCTCCCCACCCCAGGCGCCTTCATAGATCCTACTTTCTACCTGAGCCGAGCAGTCTCCAATGTCATTAGCTCCATTGTCTTTGGTGACCGCTTTGACTATGAGGACAAAGAGTTCTTGTCACTGTTGCGCATGATTCAGGGAAGCTTCCAGTTCTCAGCTACCTCCACTGGACAGGTAACTTGTTCCAGCTGGGCACCACCCCTGCCACCACAGTGGCCAACTGCCACAACCCCAGCCCCACAGGGCAACCGGTGTCCCAAACTGCCATCCCCCTCCATTGATAAAAACCAGCCCCCAGCTGCATTTAAATCCAGGACAAGTGACAAGTGACCAATATATGGTTTCTAAGAATACCTGTATACCTCAACAGATGTCCCCAAACAGAGTCTGCAGGAAACACAAATGCCTTCAATCAGCTGAAATGTTCCCAGCCCAATTTGCCTTCATCTCTAGCTGAGCCTCCCTACCTGACCTTTCTGAATATTTTAATACCTGGACAAATGACCACTTGAGTTCCCTCCTGGGTGCCTGAATACCTGGTGCTGCAAAATCCAGGCCACCAACATCATTTCACCTCTATCACAGTGTCCCAAGCCAGTCCACAGGTGCTCCCTACTCTGCCCACTGAATTACTTGAACACTTGGATCAGGCACCACAATCAAGACTCCAAATATTGGGCAATGAATGTTCCCCAAACACCCAAATAAGCGCCCTCCAACACAACTCACTCACACACCTAAAGGGGTCCCTCTTTGCAGCCCATTGGATACCTAAAGAGGGGAACAGTCAACCCCCTCACTTTGCCACCTGAATACCAGCATTTAATGTCAGAACACCTGGTTAGAAGCTCCCAATCCAGTAAGTATATGCACAGCTGTCTCCAGCTGAGGTTGCCTGAATGCCCAAACACCTAATAGGTGCCCCCCCATAAAGTCCCACCTGAAAATCTCAACAAAAATGTCTCCCAACCCAACCTCACCTGAATATCTGCAACCTACATGAATGCTCCAGTCATCTCCCCGAAATTCTTAGACAGTTGCCCTCCTACTTAACCCACAGGAACACTTTATGCTGCCTTCCAGCCCCACCAAATACTGAACACATGGATAGCTGCCCTGAACCTGCGCCTTTCTCACCTGGAGACAGGTCCTACTCCCACTGGGTGCTGCGCACTGACAGCTGTCTGGTCTTTGCTTTCTCTTTCCGCAACCACCAGCTCTATGAGATGTTCTACTCGGTGATGAAGCACCTGCCAGGACCTCAGCAACAGGCCTTTAAGGAGCTGCAGGGCCTTGAGGACTTCGTGGCCAGGAAGGTGGAGCAGAACAAACGCACTCTGGACCCCAACTCCCCGCGGGACTTCATCGACTCCTTTCTCATCCGCATGAAGGAGGTGCAGCCAGCAGCCAGGGTGGGGAGATCCAAAGCCAGGAAGCAGGAAATAAGGCCAGGGAGGGCAGAAGAACAGAGGCCCAAATTAGCCTCCCTTTGCATAATCCTCATGGTCCCAATCATAATTAAACACCACTATTCCATCTGCCAAGCCCTTGTAAGCACAGAGGAACGTGTGCATACAACTACCTCTACAGTGCTGCCATGAGCCAGGCACTATTTTGAGTGCTTACTTAGCATCTACAACAGCTCTTGAACAATGTTTTATTATGACCCCAATTTTACAAGTGAAGAGACTGCGGCCCAGAGAGTATAAGTAACTTGCCTAAGGTCACATAGCAAAGAAAAGTGGACCCTAGTTCAAAACAATGTCTCTCTGACTCTGTGGCTGATGCTTTCAGCCACCAAACTGTCTGATGTTTTATAACCTGGTCATCAGTCACACTCATGTGGATAGGTGACCTGGCTTTACTATGTGACATTGAAAGATCTCACCTCCAACTGCATGTCATTCTCTTTTCTGTGCGGCAAGGAGATAGGGATTTATGGAGTCTGATGTTCAAAGGATTAGGAAGGAGATCCTCTAAAGACTTCACTATGTTTTGGGGAACAGATGCTGTTGCTTAAAATTCTTTGTTTCAGAAAAACTATCTCTAATGCTCCTGAATTACTCCATGTTGACATCTCTGCCCATCTTTCTCAGTCTCTCTCCACCCCTGTCTTTCTAAATACCCTATAATTGAAAAACTGACAACTGGCCTTGTCACTAAAGAATAGATAGTTGTCAGTACAAAGCACATGAGAAGAGCATTTTGGACAAAGCCAGAATTTTACTCAAAAGCCTGAAACCTGGGCAGAGCCCAGCAAATCTAGGCCCCCTCCTCTCACCTTAGGTCTGGACCTAAGAGAGATGGTCCAAGGTAAAACCTCAGAAGGGCCCCAAAGGGAAGACTTTGGGACTTGGCCTGAAGGCCTCTCTCCTTTCAGGAGAAAAATAACCCCAACACAGAGTTCTTCATGAATAACCTGGTGATGACCACAGTGAACCTCTTCTTTGCTGGCACCGAGACCATCAGCACGACCATGCGCTATGGCTTCCTGATGCTCATGAAGCACCCAGAGGTGGAGGGTAAGGCTGCAGGGACAGGGGAGTGGAGGCCATAGACCCTTCAAACTCCTCTGAGCCAGCTCCACTGACTCCACCTCTCTCAGGTCCTTGGCCAGGGGTGGGGGATATTCAGTGGATAGGCATCAGCCAAGTAGCCATGAAAATATTGGAAGTGTGTGAACCAGTTAGCAAATTGCTCCTCTGCTAAGCCCACTAAGTCCCACTGCCCGCTCCCCAGGCACTCCCTAGGGCCCCTGACTTGCGGCTCCCATCTGGTATGATCAAGTTAACAAGACCCTGCTGCCACAATGTGTGTGGCCTTTGGCTGTTCTGAATGGTCTAAGGGGGTGTCGTATGTAGGTGCTTGCCATTCACCCAGGTTTACGTGTTTGGATTGTCGTGCCTGTTCTCCAGCCACTGGGTACCTAAATACCGTCTTCCTTTTCCCTCAGCCAAACTCCATGAGGAGATTGACCGGGTGATTGGCAGGAACCGGCAGCCCAAGTTTGAGGACCGCACCCAGATGCCCTACACAGAGGCCGTGATCCACGAGATCCAAAGATTTGGAGACATTATTCCCATGGGCCTGTCTCGAAGGGTCATTAAGGACACCAAATTTCGGGGCTTTTTCCTCCCCAAGGTGCTGACTCTGAGCCACTCCCTGGGACCCTAGCACCCCATCCCCATCAATAGATTTCCAGTCCCTATCCCACACCCTCCATCAAAGAATCATGCAACTGCTGTGTGCCTTGCATCTTGCCATTCAGAGACTCCTGTGTCTCCAGTAGCCCCAGTCTTTCTGTCTCAGGAGAATCAACCCTATGTCTCCCAACTTCGCTGTCTCAAAAGACACAAATCTCATTTCCCTAGACCTCCTGCCTTCAGGACAGGAACCTCATGTCCCCCACACATCCTGCCTTGAGGGACACAAATCCCAATATTTCCCCAAATTCCCCCAACCTCCAGCCTTGAGAAAGATGAACCCACATCCCCCAACATCCTGTCTCAGGAGACAAAGACCCTGTGTCCCTTAACTTTACTGCCTTAGAGAGCGTGAACCACCTACTCCCCCATACTTCCTGTCTCACAGGCATTAACTTCATACCCCCCCAAAGCTTCTCTCTCAGAAGAGCCCTGTTCACACGCCTCCCATTTCTATTCCGGTGGGGTAGCCTAACTCTGTTTTCGGTGCCTGTGAACTTTCAACACTCTCTTCTTCTAACCCATCTTATCCACCCCTCCTCCCACCTTCTTCAGGGCACAGAAGTATTCCCTATGCTGGGCTCTGTGCTGAGAGACACCAAGTTCTTCTCCAACCCTGAAGATTTCAACCCCCAGCACTTCCTGGACGACAAGGGGCAGTTTAAGAAGAGTGATGCATTTGTGCCTTTTTCCATTGGTAAGCGACCACAGCCTGCTGCCAGGCCACAGCTCACACCACCAGCTTCCCTCTCTAAGTGTAGCCTAGCATCTTTCTCCAGCTCTAAAGTCCCTCTTGAAATCTACCCTGGAGCCTACCAGCTGCAACTCCCGTAACAACCAGGACCTATATATCTGCACCCAGGAAAAGGGAAGGGATGATCAAATCTCATTTAGAGATGGGGATGATGAAGGATCAGAGTGAGTCAGGAATCCTTTTAAGGACACACAACAACATCTTCAGATTCTTAGAAGATGACAGCATATAGCCGTATTTGAGAATGTATTTGGGGGGAAGGGGCACTTAAACTTCCCAGTGCTACAGGCTGGCATGGATCACCCCACCTTATGTGCCAGGGAAATGGAGGCTCAGAGAGGATTAGAGCCCTTCCTGAAGGTCTCTCGGGTCACAGGGCTGCAGCCCCTACTCCCTGGGAGAATGCAGCAGGGATCTGGTACTGGGGTGAGGCTGCAGAGAGCTGGCTTCACCTTGGCCCCTCCCTCCTCTCCTCTTCAGGAAAGCGGTACTGCTTGGGAGATGGCCTGGCTAGAATGGAGCTCTTTCTCTTCCTCACCACCATCTTGCAGAACTTCTGCCTCAAGTCCCCACAGGCGCCCCAGGACATAGACGTGTCTCCTAAATACATGGGTTCTGCCACCATCCCGAGGACCTACACCATGAGCTTCCTGGCCCGCTGAGCTGGGGCCCAGCCAAGGGGGAGGCAGGGTTAAGGGGAAGGGAGAGTGGAAGTAAGAGGCAAGTTGGATAAAAGAGGGAGAAGAGTCAGAACAGACCAACAGACTGCCTTTGCCGGACATTGGACCCTGAGAGCAGGGAAACCTTACACTATGCGGTGGTGGTAGTCGCAGTCGTAATAATAATAGTAATAGTAATAATAATAATAATAACAGCTATTATTTCGAGCAAGCATTCTTTGTCAGCTCTGTGCTAAAAGCATCTAACGATCTCCCAGCTTAATACTCAAAAGCCCACGTGAAAGGGAACAGTGTTCATGCCCATTTTAAAGGTGACACGGCTGAGGCTTAGAAAGTTTAAGTCACTATGTGAACACAGAACACAGAACAGAAGTGCCTAGCAAATGCTTGAACATCTGTGCCCAGACTTTGGAGGAGATTTTAAAATATCATCACTTCCCTGAATAAAACAACATATTTATCTACACTCCTGCCTAATTATGCAGAACATGAAAACCAGCGGTCATCATCTGTGTGTCTGTCAGAGAAGGCCAGTGTGTCGGACTCAGAGTCCATCTGGGGAAGTAGAATCAGGCCTCTCAATGATGTGTGTGAGGGAGATGAACTCTTTCAGGGAAGGCCAGAATTTTGGATTTGTGTACAGCCATGAGCAGGTGTGTTTCATGCACAGATGTGTAAATGTTACAGAGCCGGGGCCTTTCAAGAAACCAAGGCCTTGTGAATAACCCACCTTCAAACCCAATTCTTGTGATCAAACCTGAAAGATTTCAGATATGTTGCTCAGAATAACACGAAGGAGTTTATTGAAGGGACAGATAAAGGGAAAGGGGACACTCTCAAGGAAGAGAGGAGAGGGACAACTTGCCTCTTCTGCATTCCAGTATTTTGGGGGATTCCAAAAAGTTTCTAGAGAGTTCGGCCCAGGTTCATCCCTTGACTTTTCACTGACAGCAAGATAACATAAGACTTTCAAGTCCCCACTGCCATGGCAACTCTATGTCACCTTTGCCCATGCCGATCACTTCTAATTTGACTCTTTGCCATACATTCTTACAGATTTTATGGTTAGGAGGAACTATCTTTATTCCCCAGAGTTTCAGGATCTGGTCACAAAAGTCTTCGCATTAAGGGTAACTTGGATTCCTCTTGTCAACAATATTTTGGGCGTGGATTTCTCCTATAGTTAGCAGACAGTTTGCTGAGAAATGTAACATAACCTGTTTACTTTAGCAGTCAGGGATGCAGGTAAATTTCTTTTTGGAAAAGAAAGCACATGGGGGTCAGCACAACAGGCCGATGTGGTGGAATTATTCTCTCAACCTCATGTTCCCTTCATTCACATGTGTCTGTTCCCTAACACAAGGATATGATTACGTATTCTGCCATGGGTTTCCATAGGTGAGGTGCTCTGAGGAGTCAGTGATCAGCTGTAAGACCCATTTTCAGAATCACCTGCTTCCTGCTGTCAGATGAGGTAATGCAAATCTCCTAACAAGGAGGATCCTTGAGCAGTGTACATAATCTGAGCATTTGTATACATCAGGATCTCCACATTTCTTAAATGTTACACACACACACACACACACACACACACACACACACACACCTCCTTTTAACAAATGAAGATTGAGATCCACCAAAGAGAAATCTGTTCCCTTGGACTTTGCAAGTTTCCAACAGGAAGTGATTTTCATGTTTCTCGATTTCTGTTATCTATGTCTTACAACCTGGGTTCTATAAATGGTCTCTTCCTGTTCACTGGAGTGGGAATGAAAATGGACCCAAAGACTCACACCCCTCTGTTGTTACCAACATGCTGGTCAACAACCTGGCATCAGCATCACGCCACATCCTCTCATTTGCATGTCCCCTTAAACAGCTTCTAAAATCCTTGACTCAGGGAATCCTTTTGTTTTTAAATCTTTTTTAATATTTTTTTTAGTTGTCAATAGACCTTTATTTTATTTATTTATATGCAGTGCTGAGAATCGAACAGGGCCTCACATGTGCTAGGGAAATGCTCTCCCATGGAGCCACAAATCCAGCCCAGGGAATCTTAGAATTGTGCAGTGACAAAATTGTCACATTCTAAAACTGTGGTGTCTAAAATTCAGAACCTTGGAATGACAACTACCCAGAAAATTCCCCTCAGAATCTTTGGATCATTGATGCTTGGAACTCTTGGTGCTCACAATTTTCATAGAACTTGCCCCACACACATTTTTGGGAAATGTATTCTAAGCACCTCAGTGGGAGCAAATGTCTGTCCTCCAAGCTAAATGTTCCTATTGAGAAAGAGGAGAGGAATGAGAGGCTGGTGCCATTTGTGGGTTCTGCCAATGAGACACACCTCTGGTGGAAGACAGAGTGGCGGGTAGGTCTTTACCCTGTAAGAGGGGAGAGGAGAGAAAAAGAACAAGTACTAATTCTCATAACCCTCAAACTTATGCCTGGTAAGAAAACCAAAACCAAAACCAGGAGTTCATCAAGGCATTTCCAGAGGTGCCACCAGCAGCCATTTTCACTTGTTCAAACAGAATGCTTTCAGCTGTGGGGCTCTGGAACAGCCAACTCCCCAGCTGTGCTGAGACCTAGATGGGAGCATGACCCCTGGATCTGGGCCAGGCTTTGCTGCCAACTTTTTGGGTCATTTTCTCATCTCTCCTTCCTCACAGTAGTGATGTGCAGGTTGACAGATAGCCCAGTTCTGGAGAGCTTAAAACCCTAAATGGTTGTAGGGATAGATGGATGAGATGGGATGATGTTTTGTGAGTACCTTTATTTCCACCAATATTTCCAATAAGCCCAGAGTTCCAAGAAAGCCACACACATGCATGTACAAACACACACACACACACACACACACACACACACACACACACACACACCTGTTCTTGCCATGGTGACAACAGCCTAGGTTGTGCCAGAGCCTGTGCTTAGCCCCTTGTATTAACTTCCCAGGGCTACCAAGGCAAAATAACACAGAATGGGTGGCTTCAAACACAGATATGTATTGTCTCACAGTTCTGAAAGCTAGCAGGTCAAGATCCAGGTGTTGGCAGGTCATGCCATTTGAAACACAAAAGGGAATTTTTCTGCGCCTCTTCCTAGCTTCTAGGCTTGCTGGAAATCTGACGTTCCTGGGCTTCTAGCTGCATGACTGCTGTCCCTGCCATTGTTGTCACATAGCATTCTCCCTGTCTGGCCACCTTGTTATAAGGACACCAGTCACATGGATTAGGAACCCACCCTACTCCAGAGTAACCTCATCTTCACCACATCTTCCATGACCCTATGCTTAAATCAGGTCACATAGCAGGGGTCCTGAGGATTAGGACTTGAACCTTTTGGGAGCACACATTTCACCCCCATAATGTCCCTATGCACGAGCACATTCATTCCTAGAAACCAGCCTGTCAGGCAATTTGATGACGCCAAGTTAAGGATGAGTTCACAGGCTCATAGGAAGTTTAGGAACCCGCTTAAAGTCACACAGATAGGACACAATGAAGGTCAGAAAGTGGATACAGGACAGGGAAATTCTGATGTGCCTCTCTTGAGCTTTCAGAGAAGAGTTAGAGACAACTCCAGACCCAGAGGAACCCTGGGGGAGGAATCAGCTTTAAGGAGAACGTTTCCCAAGGAAAAGAGGTCAGAGGCTGGGATTTAGCTTCCCATCATCCCTCACTGAAACCCATGATGTTCCACTTTGGGCTGCCTGTGGACATGCATAGTATTTCCAAGAAAAAAATGCTGGAATAACTGAACATCCACCTGTGAAAAAATGAATCTAGACCCAGAGCTTATGGTTTTCACAAAAATTAACTCTAAGCATACCCTAGACCTAAATACGAGGAGAAAAACTGTGAAATGTTTAGAAAATCCAGGTGACCTGGATTTGGTGATGAAGTCTTAGAATAGCAAATGCATAATCCATGAAAGAAACAACAAATATGTTCAATTTACTTAAATTTAAAAACTTACAAGGTAAAGACTGAAAGAAAATATTTGCAAAGCATACTTTCAACACTGTATCTGAATAATACAAGAGCTTCTATAATTTGATGCTAAGGAATAAAACAACACAATTACAAATAGAAAAAAATGGGGAAAAGATGTAAATCAACATCGCACCAGAGAGAATGCATGCGTAGCAAATGAGCAGATGAAAAGAAGCCCAACATCCTGCGTCATGAGGGAACCGCAAACTAAAACCACAGTGGGGCTGGGGCTATAGCTTAGTTGGTAGAGAGCTTGTCTCACATGCACAAGGCCCAGGGTTCAATCCCAGCACCACTGGGGAAAAAAAACACACAATGAGACACCACGGTAGATAAGATACCACTGTGTACCTATTAGAAGGGCTTCATTTGAAACCCTGACAATCTTAAATTCTGGCAAGGAGATGAAGCTCCAGGAACTTTCCTTCATCACCAGTAAGAATGCAAAAATGGTACAGTCACTTTGGAAGATAGATTGGCATTTTCTTAAAAGTCAAGCATATGTCAACCATGTGATCTAGCAACATGCTCTTTATAAAATTTATTTGTAACTTTTATACAAAACATGAATATTACAAATATTAATGGTGTACCATGTAATGTTTGGGTACATTGAGCAATGTATAAATCAGGTTAAGCATTTATCTCCTCAAACATCATTTCATCAAGGTAAAAATTTTCAGAATCCTTTCTTCTAGCATTTTGAAAGGGACTGTATATATTATTGTTATCTATAGTCACCCTACTGTACAATAGCACAGCAGAACTTCTTGCTTTTATCTAGCTGTAACTCAGTAACCACTGATCAAACTTTCTCCAGTTCTCACCCTAAGTTGCCCCAGCCTCTGGGAACCACCATTGTATTCTGAAGTTTGATGAGATAAGCTTTGTAGATTCCACACATGAGTAGGATCATATAATTCTCATCTTTCTGTGTCTGCATTATTTCACTCAGCAATCTCCAGTTCACCACATGTTGTCACAAATGACAGGATATCATTGATTTCTGTATCTGACAGTTCTCCGTTATGTATATGTACTATATATTCTTTACCTATCTATTGGTTGGTGGACATTAGGTGCCGCAGTCTGGCTGGGCACAATTCACGAGCCACTTATCAAGCAGAAACTAACTTTATTTTTAGAACACACGCTGCACCACACGAGCTCTTCAGGGATTCCCTCAGAGCCCAACTGCCACCACTGGCTTCTCACAAGCCTCTCAACTCCCCCACTCCTCCTGCTCTTGAGGCCGGTTGGCTGGGTCACGTGGGTGGAGCCAAAGAGTCCCCCAATGAGTAGCTCTGTGGTCTGAAAGGGCGGGGAAACAGCCCAATGAGCATCACTGCAGAGGAACCAATCAGCTGGCAGCTGGAAGTTTGCTGGGGCCGCTGTGAGCCCATCATCAGCTGGCAGCTGGAAGTTTGCTGGGGCCCCTTCGGCTGTGGCTCTCAACATCTCCCCCTCTCTGTTTAAACAACAAGCATGTGGCTTAGGGACCGTGCCTGCCTTAGGTTGTCCAATACTACATATGGTCCTTACCCGTCGTCGGATGAGCTGACCTCAAGGCGTCAGCCTCCTGTCTTAGGTTGGTACCATTGCAATTGGATCTTACCCGTCATTGACTACTGGTCCAGCATACAGCCACACCTATAGATAGGCGTTTGTACTAGCAGGGGGATGAGGTTCTTTGCCTCACCTCTGTTGGCCCCCAAATTTTAGCTGAACAACCATCACAAGCAGAAGGGAGGAGGATACACCAAGCCAATTGACGGCTCCTTGTGGAAAAATTGTAGCATTGATGACACCATCTGCAAAAATACCCCAACACTACCACAAGTCGCTGCACCAACAGATAGCTCACAATGCATACAAGTGATACAAGGTCTGCAAGCAGTTCAGTGATAGCTATTGCAGAAGCTGTGGATTGGTTTTATCTTTGTCTTCACCGGCACTGGGATGAAGATAGGAATTCTGGCAATAATGGCTAAAGAAAAAATTATGCAACATTCCAGCAGGCACTAAAAGAAAACAATTTTCTGAACAATTTACACTATTCTGAACAGAATTATTAAATATAATGAAAAGGAAAGGTGAAAGTAAACAAACAGATCTGTTAACCTCCTTTTTTGTTCACATATTAAAATAATCGTCAACAGCTGTTTACCCAATTTAAATTAAACCATTTAAATCACGTGAATAAAAAAATTGGATCCATTTTTTCATGAGCGCTCATCATATATGATATATGGACATACGTACATACAAACATACAACACAAAACACAAGTGTGCACACATAATATAATACATACAACACATAACATAATAGTAAAGGCCTTATAACTATTTACAGGTGAAATTTCCATTGCAATGTTTAAAAACTCTATATTCAAAAAATAGAACTGATCAGCAAAACATTAACCTAGGTCTGTATGAGCTCAAAAAACAAAACAGAACTTTATGATGTGGGAAAGGGGCAAAAATTAAATAGATATTGAAAAAAGAATCCTGGTTCTGTTGCAGATGTAAGGATAGCCAAACTGGAGTTCTGGATTTCAGCTGTTATGGATTTGAGCCAAATCATCTTCTTTTTGGTCTGTAGAAATCGCTTTAGTTAATCTCTCTGGAATCCAAATCGGCTGCTGTTCTCCCTGTGGAAACACACAAACAGACCCCCGATTCCAGACAATTACTGGGTCAGGACCTTTCCATTGTCCTGTTAGAATATCCTTGGGCTTATGTACATTTTTTGGACACATATGCCTTGGGCTTATGTACATTTTTTGGACACATATGTCTTTCTGCAGCACTAAGCCCTGATGAATCCAAACTTTAAAAGTTTAGAGTAAAAAGCGTTATTTTAAGTTTATCTTCGGGGGATATATACCCCTTTCCAATTTCCTCTTTTTGCTTTAATAAGTACATTTTAATAGTTTGATGAGCTATTTCAACTATGCCTTGTCCCTGTGGATTGTATGGAATTCCTGTTATGTGAGTAATGCCAAATGATGAGCAAAATTGTTTAAAGGAGGTGGAAGTATAACCAGGACCATTATCTGTTTTTAACTGTTTTGGAACACCCACAGTGGCAAAATTTTGTAAGCAATGAGCTATAATATCTTTAGTTTTTTCTCCGGCATGAAGGAAGCCCATAAAAAATCTGGAAGAAGTATCAACTGTAACATGCAAATATTTTAATTTTCCAAATTCTGGCAAGTGTGTGATGTCCATCTGCCAATATGGTTAGGTATCAATCCTCTAGGATTGACTCCAAGATTAACTTGTGGTAAAAAGCTTACACAATTTTGACATTGTTTTATTATATGTCTGCCTTGTTCCTTAGTTATTTTAAAGTGCTTTTGTAAAGTATTAGTATTGACATGGAACCTTTTATGAAAATTTGTAGCTTCTTCTAGTGTAGAGAAAATATGTATGTCATGTGTAGTTTTATCTGCTGAATCATTGCCCAAACTAAAGGCTCCAGGCAATCCTGTATGTGCCCTGATATGTCCTATAAAGAATGGATATTTTCTGTCCCAGATTAGACTTTGTATAGTGGAAAACAAGGAGAAAACAGTAGAGGAAGGGGAAATCCTAACAGCATCTTCAAGGGATACTATAGCATTAACTATATACTGACTATCAGAAAATAAATTAAATACAGAATCTTTAAACATCACAAAAGCTTATAATACTGCATTAAGCTCTACCTTTTGAGTTGATTGTTTGGGTACTAATGCTGAGAGCCATAGCCAAGTAGGAATGATGCATGGCATTTGGGGTTGAAAGGTGACCCTGCTCAGGGATTAGGGTGGCTCAGGGTTTAGGGTGGATCCTGCTGGGAATAGGGCGGCTCCAGGTTTAGGGTGGATCCTGCTGGGATTAAGGCGTATCCTGCTGCCTCAGGCACCCGCTCCTTTGGAGTTCCCCTTGAGTTCTCCTGGGGTTCTGAGAGAATTGGTGCTCGGAGCCGAGTGGAGGCAGGGTGTTCACAGGAAGTGTGGGTAGAGTGTCAGTGAGAGTTCGGGAATAAAGAGTTGCTGTTGGAATCTACAAGGTTTTGTGGTGGCTCGGTTATTTGTGCCCAGCCAGACTGCGGCATTTGGTGGCCTGTACGCTGAACGCCTGAAGCTTGGAGGTAAGTGAAATTGCTCGCCCCTGAAGGAGAGCGAAAAAAATGGGTGACCATTTCAAAAAACAATGTGTTCTTGTTTTGATTTATTTTGTTTTTATTACAAGTTGCCTGTTCCTAGAACTTTCTCAAGCAAACTGGGGAAAATGGTTGACTCAAGGTTTGAAGTTTTTTGCCCCCGAGGAAGAGAAATTGTTAGAGGAAGGAGGCACCCCAGTAAGACCAAGAACAATAAGGGAATATGTTGATATGATACAAAAATGTAGCCCATGGCTTTTTAAAGAGAAGTTGTTAAATATATCACAATGGGACCATCATGGTATCCTGATTCTGTTTACTACACTTGTCTAAGATCTTGGTTTTTACAGACATCTGATTAATTTACAAAGCTAGAGTGTTGAAACATCAACCACTAAATATAAAATCAAGTACTCTTTACTTATTAAGTTCCATAAGGTAATATATTTAAACATTATGTGTGTTTTCATAAATTGGTAAATGGAACAAAAGTTTAATATTGCTTTGTGTCTGTGTCTTTGCTGAAACAAGGTTACTAAGAGTTAAGATTCTATCAGGCGTAATTTATATACAAAGAGTATAAGAAGTTTCAGTTGTGTTTCAATTACAGTATTATAGTACCATAAAAAACATAAAAATATTTCATCTTGTGGAGTAATTTGTCTAAATTCAAAAATTTTATAAGGGTCGTTTCAGAATATGAATTTTTTTAAAAAAAGTGTTAATGGCTAGAAAAGAGATATAAAAAGATTCAAGATGTGGAGATATATTTTAATATGGAAGGTTGAAGAAAAAAGAAATGTTTCTGGATGAGATAATCTTTGTGTGGTAAAGTAAAAAGTTATAAAATGTCTAAGTAAGTTGCAAAAGGCTTTAAAAGGTTAAATTAAAGGTTGTTAAGATGCCTTCATGGTGGAGGAAAGCATTCTTCGCCATTCAAAGCCTAGTTAATCTTAAAAGCATTCCTTAAAAAAATTTAAAAAACATGAAAATGGGAAGATAATAGGATAAAAGATATTTGGATAAAGAAGATTAAAAATTTGAAGTGGAAAACTTTAAAGACAGAAGTACAGAAAGGTAAAAAAAAGATAGAGAAGATGTAGGAAGATAGAAAAGATGTAGGAAGATAGAGAAGATGTAGGAAGACAAGAATTTTAAACTCACAAAATAGGAAACAAAAGAAAACTAGGAGGAAAAAAAGCAACTAAGGGTGAATGTACAAACCTTAGGAAAAAAACTAGAAAATAGAAATAAGATAGAAAATGGTTGAAAATGTCAAGTAAAGGTATTTCAGATAGAAAATGCAAAAAGCTAAGACAACAACTAGATACAGACATTCAAGATATAAAAAGGTAGAAGAGAGAAGTTTAAAGTCAAATATTGGATAAAATAGAAGAACAAGGAGATTATTAGTAATTTTTTTCAAAAACGCCCATCAACTTTAATTTCTGGTGGTGCAGAAATTAGAAGTCTCAGATGAGGGTGTTAAAATGTTTAGACAAGAGCCAATTTAGAAAACATTAAACTAGAAGGAAATTAGATTAAAACCACATCAAAAAATTAAAAGGACTAAAGTAATTCTAAAAACTAAGGCAAAATGCTTTTGGAAGACTTGAATTTAAAAGGATCTTTAAATTTTCAAAGGATGCATATAGGATATTTTGGAACATCATCCCTGAAGAAAAATCAGTTAAAGTTTTACTTAACAGGAATCCCATACAATCCACAGGGATAAGGCATAGTTAAAAGAGCTCATCAAACTATTAAAATGTACTTATTAAAGCAAAAAGAGGGAATTGGAAAGGGGTATATATCCCCCAAAGATAAACTTAAAATAATGCTTTTTACTCTAAACTTTTTAAATTTGGATTCATCAGGGCTTAGTGCTGTGCAAAGGCATATGTGTCCAAAAAATGTACATAAGCCTAAGGTACATTGGAAGGATATTCTAACAGGACAATGGAAAGGTCCTGACTCAGTGATTGTCTGGAGTCGGGGTTCTCTTTGTGTATTTCCACAGGGAGAACAGCAGCCGATTTGCATTCCAGAGAGACTAACCAAAGCGATTTCTACAGACCAAAAAGAAGATGATTTGACTCAAATCCATAACAGCTGATATCCAGAGCTCCAGCTTGGCTATTCTTACATCTGCGACAGTGATTAACCAGGATGCTTTTTTCAATATCTATTTTATTATTGCCTTTTCCCACATCATAAAGTTCTATTTTATTTTTTGAGCTCATACATACATATGTTAATATTTTTCTGATCAGTTTTACTTTTTGACTGTGGAGTTTTTAAACATTGCAATGGAGATTTCACCTGTGTAAAGCTACAAGGCCTTTACTATTGTCTTATGTGTTGTATGTTTGTATGCACACTTGTGTTTTGTGTTGTATGTCTGTGTGTGTGTATGTCCATATATCATATATGAGGAGCACTCATGAAAAAATGGATCCGAATTTTTTTTTATTCACGTAATTTTAATGGTTTAATTTAAATTGGGTAAACAGCTGTTGATGATTATTTTAATATGTGAACAAAAAAGGAGGTTAACAGATCTGTTTGTTTACTTTCACCTTTCCTTTTCATTATATTTAATAATTCTGTTCAGGATAATGTAAATTGTTCAGAAAATTGTTTTCTTAGTACCTGATGGAATGTTACATAATTTCTTTTTAGCATCATTGCCAGAATTCCTATCTTCATCCCAGTGCTGGTGAAGACAAAGATAAAACCTAACTATAGCTTCTATGATAGCTATCACAGTAAACTGTATAAACTGATGCATCAATGAATAATAACTCAACAAGTAATGCTCAATCAAGGAGTCGATTTACTTTGGGAGGAAATGGACATATTGATAGATTCCTCTGCTTTGAACTGCTTCCAGAACTTGCCTGGACTATGTATCACTTGTATGCATTGTGAACTATCTGTTGATGCAGCGAATTGTGGTAGTGCTGGCGTATCTTTGCTGATGGTGTCACTGGTGATACAATTTTTCCAAAGGAGCCATCAATTGGGTTGGTGTCGTGGCATTTCTGTATCCTCCTCCCTTCTGCTAGTGATGGTCTAAAATTTGGGGGCCAACAGAGGTGAGGCAAAGAACCTCACCCCTCACTGGCACCAAGGCCAAATTTGGGGGCCAACAGAGGTGAGGCAAAGAACCTCACCCCCCTGCTAGTACAAACGCCTATCTATAGGTGTGGCTGTATGCTGGACCGGTAGTCAATGACGGGTATGATCCAATTGCAGTGGTACCAACCTAAGACAGGAGGCTGACGCCTAGAGGTCAGCTCATCCGATGACAGGTAAGGACCATATGTTGTATTGCACAACTTAACAGGCACAGTCCCTAAGCCACATTGCTTGTTGTTTAATTAAACAGAAGGGGGGAGATGCTGAGAGCCATAGCCAAGTAGGAATGTTGCATGGCATTTTGAGTTGAAAGGTGACCCTGCTCAGGGATTAGGGTGGCTCAGGGTTTAGGGTGGATCCTGCTGGGAATAGGGCGGCTCCAGGTTTAGGGCGGATCCTGCTGGGATTAGGGCATATCCTGCTGCCTCAGGTGCCCGCTTCTTTGGAGTTCCCGTTGAGTTCTCCTGGCATTCAGAGAGAATTGGTGCACAGAGCCGAGTGGAGGCAGGGTGTTCACGGGAAGTGTGGGTAGAGTGTCGGTGAGAGTTCGAGAATAAAGAGTTGCTGTTGGAATCTACAAGGTTTTGTGGTGGCTCAGTTATTTGTGCCCAGCCAGACTGCATTGCACAAATGTAATAGTTTGATCAGGTGTAATTATTGTTGCTGTACCATTATTTGACCCATCAGTGAATATATTTGGAGCATTCATGATAGGTGTTTTTCTTGTCATTTTTGGAAAAACTACAGGATGCGAGGACCAAAAAGACAACAAAGGATTAGATGGTAAGTGATTATCAAATGAAACATTAGATTTACACATGATTATTGCCCAAGTATTTAACTCATTAGCTAACTCATCAATTTGATCCATAGTATATGGAGTAATAATTTTATTCGGAGAAATTCCAAACACTCCCTTTGCTGCTTTTATTCCTTTGAGTATTAATTGTCCTACAGCCTCAGGATACCTAGTAAGAATAGTGTTAGGAGAATAAGATAAATGTATCCACAATAATGGACCTTCTTGCCAAAATATTCGTGTAGGAATATTTTTTGTTGGTATTACAATAAATGATAAAGGCAAACTTATATCAATTCTATCCAAATGCATATTTTCCATATATGTTTCAATAATTTTTAATGCATTTCTTGCTTCAGGCATTAACATGCAGTGTGAATTTGGATCTGATGGACCTTTTAGGATATCAAATAAAGGTCCCAACTCTCTGTTGGTATGCCTAGATAAGGCCTTATCCAATTTATGTCTCCCAATAACTTTTGAAAGTCGTTAAGTGATTTGAGTTGATCTACTCGTATTTGAATTTTTGGTGGACGGACCATGGTTGAGGATAATAGAACTCCTAAGTAATTAATTGGAAAATTTAATTGTACTTTATCTATTGCTATCTCTAGATTATAATTTTTTAATAAGTTTGTAAGTGTGGCATAACATTCTAGCAATGTGTTTTTATCTTTGTGTGCTAATAATACATCATCCATATAGTGAAATATTTGTAGTTCAGGATTTTGATTTCTAAGTGGCTGGATTGCTTTTTTAACATAAATTTGACACATCGTTGGGCTGTTAGTCATCCCTTGAGGGAGTACTTTCCATTCATATCTCTGATCAGGACCTTCATGATTCAGTGCAGGGATAGTAAATGCAAAACGTGGACTATCCTCAGGATGAATTGGAATTGAAAAAAAAAACAATCTTTAATATCTATAGCTAAAACATACCAGGTTTTTGGCAAAGCAGACAATTGAGGAATCCCTGATTGAGCAGGTCCCATAGTAACCATCTCATTATTAATGGCTCTTAAATCTTGCAATAATCTCCATTTACCAGATTTCTTTTTGATGACAAAAATGGGAGTATTATGGGGAGATATGGAAGGTTGTATATGTCCCTCTGCTAATTGTTGTTTGACCAGGTCATGGGCTACTTGTATCTTTTCTTTAGTCAGGGGCCACTGAGGAACCCATACTGGCTTTCTGATTTCCAAGTAATTTTGATTGTCTCAGTGGCCCCTTCTGAAAACCCAATCCATGTCTATTTATTCCTTGATCTATTTGAATTGGTGCTGCTATACTTTGTTCTTGTTCTCCTAATCTTTTTTCTTTCCTAAAACCTTGTCCAGCCCTAGTAGTGGGCACATTAGGATTGATGTTTTTTGTTAATGTCAAACCTAATTGATCTAGGACATCTCGTCCCCATAAATTTATAGGAAGATGATCCAATACATATGGCTGTATAGTTCCTTCACATCCTTCAGGATCCTTCCAATCTAATACCATTGCACTTCTATGGGGATTAGTGGCCACTCCTAGGCCTTGAAGCATGTGAGTGGCTTGTTGTAATGGCCAATGTTTTGGCCATTCTTGACGAGATATGATGCTATGGTCTGCACCTGTGTCCAATAGCCCATTAAATTCATGTCCTTGAATATTTAGTTTCAGCATTGGGTGAGAATCTAAATTTACAGAAGGCATAGCCCAATCTATACCTGTGGAGCCTAATCCCCTGTAACCTCTTTCTACAGTACAACTGGAAAATTTATCATGCAGGCTGGGTATTATTAATAACTGTGCTATTCTATCTCCTGGTGAAATTACTGATATACCTCTTGGAGAACTAGGTGTAATTTTTATTTCATCTACATAATCGGGATCAATTACCCCAGGACTTATCATAAGTCCTTTTAGTGTAGAAGAACTGCGTCCCAATAATAAGCCTACTGTTCCTTTTACTCCTGTGGGAATGATTTGAACTCCCATCTCTGGAGTTAGTACTGCTCTGGCGGAGGCACAGATGTCCAACCCTGCGCTCCCTCTGGTTTGTCTGATGAGGGATTTAATGGATAATGTGTCCTGGGCACTACCCTGATGGTGTTGCTGGGTTCCTCCAGTGCCCCGTATATTTGTGCTTGTGGGCCCTGGAGCATTGGGCCCCCCAGTCCTTTTTTTGGCAATGGAGCCCGATGCTTTTCTCCATGATATCATGGGTAAACACCTGGTCCTTGTCCATTTTTTGATAATGGAGTACCCTCTATGGTGGTTTGAGAATGGTATTCATTAGCCCAATGTCTCCCTCTATGGCATCATGGGCAAATACCCGGTATTCTATTCCTTTGATACCTAGTTTTGTTAAACCCTCCTCCTATGGGGCAATTCCTTTTAAAATGTCCTGTTTGTTCACAACTGTAGCATGTTTTTGGCCTGGCATCTAAAGCCTATTGTACTGCAGCTGCCAAGACTTGCCCTTGTTCATTAATGTCTCTACATAATTTATTTATTTATTTTTTTTTTTTATTGTGGGTTGTTCAAAACATTACAAATTTCTTGATCTCTACATAATTTAATATATGTGTTTAAATCTTCATGTCTCCATGGTCTAATGACCTCTGTGCAGCAACGATTTGCTTGGTCATAAGCCAGTTGTTTTATTAATGGCATTGCTTGTTCTGTATCCTCCAAAACTCTGGCAGCTGTTTGAATAAGCCTATCTACAAATTCAGCATAAGGTTCATTAGCTCTCTGTATTACCTTAGATAATTGACCTTGTAAATCTCCATGTCCTTGTAAAGTCTTCCATGCCCTAACTGCGTCTGCAGCAATTTGTGCATATATAGCAGGATCATATTCAATTTGTTGCTGTTGACCCTCATAAGGTCCTTTTCCTAACAACATATCTAGATTTCTTTGAGGGTAACCGGCTGCTGTATTTCGCCTAGCCGTCTCCATGCAAAATTCCTCATTGGCAACCTTCCATAACAAATATTGCCCTCCATTTAGCACAGATTTACACATGCTAGCCCAGTCTGCTGGCGTCATGTCCAAGTTGGTAATGGATTCGACCATGCTTACAGTGAAGGGTGCTTGAGGGCCATAGGTTGTTACAGCCTCCTTTAACTGCTTCACTGTTTTGAAATCTAGAGCATGGTGAATTCGCTGCCCTCCTGTCTGGTCAAGTATAGGGCATGCTAATCTTTGAGGTCCTGTCTCAGGATTCCATCTATCTACTACGGGGGATGAGGGCCACTCAGCTGTCTCTATAGGTGGAGCTGTTGGTTGAATTACGTCCTCTGGTGATAGAACAGTGTTATTAGCAGCCTCCTGTTGTAGCTTTTTCCCTAATAGCCCCTTTTCCTTTAAATTTTCTTCCTCTGACTAGCTCGAGAGACCTTCTCTTTTGCTTGATCTAAAATGTCTTTCTCCATGATCTGAACCTCTAACAATTTACTTAACACTCTTTCAGTTTGTTTTTTACTAATTTTTAATCTACTATAAAGATAACGCAACCCAATAAGATAACACAAAACAAAACTGAAACAGATTGAAACAAAAATGGAACAAAAAATCGTTGTATCAATTTTCTCTTCCTCAGGGCCGAACAACTTCAAACCTTGAGCCAACCATTTTTCCCAGTTTGCCTGAGAAAGTTCTAAGGATAGGCAACTTGAAACAAAAACAAAATAAATCAAAACCAGAACACATTGTTTTTTGAAATGGTCACCCATTCTCTCGCCTTCCCTCAGGGGTGAGCAATTTCACTTACCCCCGAGCTTCAGGTGTTCCCCGCACGGGCCGCCAAATGCCACAGTCTGGCTGGGCACAAATCATGAGCCACTGAAGCAGGAACAAACTTTATTTCTGAACTCCACCAGCACACTCCACACACGCTCCCAGGAAAAATGCCGAACACCACGCCACGTGGCTCCTCCCGGGACACACTACTCCAACAGGAAATCCCTCCTCCAGAATTCCCTCCTACTGCACTTCCCCAACCAATGGGAACTCTCTGGTAGTCCTGCAAGAGCTCCAAAGTAGCAGGCCTAGGAAGACAGCAGGGGTCTAACCTCCAATTGAATGCACATCTTAACATAATCATTATCATCTCAATGGCTTGCTGGGGTCACCTTTCAACCAAAAATGCCATGTGTCATTCCTACTTGGCTATGGCTCTCAGTATCCTCCTATGGGGCAACTCCTTTTAAAATGTCCTGCTTGACCACAATTATAACATGTTTTTGGCCTGGCACCTAAAGCCTGTTGTACTCCTTGCATTACTGCAGCTGCCAAGACTTGCCCCTGTACCACTGATTCATTAATATCTCTACACAATTTAATGTATGCATTTAAGTCTTTATGTATCCAAGGTCGAATAGCCTCCCTACACCATCTATTGGCTTGTTCACAAGCTAGTTGTCTTATTAATGGCATCACTTGTTCTACATCCCCAAAGACTCTGTTTGCTGTTTGCATAAGCCTACCCACAAACTCAGCATAAGGCTCATTGGCTCCTTGTATCACCTTAGATAGCTGACATTGTAAATCCCCTTTCCTTGTAGGGTTTTCCATGCCTTAACTGCAGCTGAAGCAATCTGTAAATATATAGCAGGATCATATCCAGCTTGTTGTTGTTGACCCTCATAAGACCCTTCTCCTAGTAACATGTCTAAATTTCTCTGTGGATACCTGGCTGCTGCATTTCGCTTGGCAGTCTCCACACACAATTCCTGATTAGTAACTTTCCATAACAGATATTGTCCTCCATTTATCACAGCTTTGCACATGCTAGCCCAATCTGCTGGTGTCAAGTTTAAACTTGCAATGGATTCAACCATGCTTACAGTAAAAGGGGCTTGAGGACCATAGGCTGCTACAGCTTCTTTTAACTGCTTTACAAGTTTTAAAATCCAAAGCCTGGTGATATCGCTGCCCTCCCGCATCCTGAAGTACAGGGCATGCTAATCTTCGAGGTCCTGTCTCAGGATCCCATCTATCAACTATGGGGGGTGGGGCCCACCCAGCATATGTAGTCCCCATATACATAGGTGGAGCTGTTGGTTGAATACTTATGCCCTCTGGTGATAGAAAGGGGTTAGTAGCAGCCTTTTGTTATAATTCCTCCCCTGATAGTCCTTCCTCTTCTGAACTTTCTTCCCCTTTCTGACTAGCTCGAGAGACTTCCTCTTTTACTTGATCTAAGATATCTTCTCCTTCCTCTATTATAGTCTGAACTGAAGGCTTTGGACTAAGCAAACAAGATCGTACAACATCCATAATGGTAATGTGCTGACTGGCAGAGTTCCTGGGCTTTTCTTTTCTATCTTTTTAAAATTTTCACCATGATGGTCCCATTGTGATATATTTAACAACCCCTCCTCTAAGATCCATGGGCTACATTTTTGTATCATATCAACGTATGCCCTAACTGTTCTTGGTTTTACTGGGGTGCCTCCTTCCTTTAGCAATTTACTTAACACACTTTCGGTTTGATTTTTACTAACTATTGATCCCAAATTTCCATAACAAAGACAACACAATACACTAAGATAAAACGAAACAAAACAAAACAAAAACACACTGCATCAATTTTTCTATTTTCTTGAAATGGCCATCCGTCCTCTCGCCCTATCTGCTCCTCAGGGGCGAGCAGCTTTCCTCCCATCTTATCTATTTCTAGGGACAGGCAGCTTACCTTGTCACTTACCCCTGAGCGTCCCAGAGTTCCCTGTATGGACCACCACTTGCCACAGTCCAGCTGGGCAAAGTAACTGAGAGGTGACAAACAACTATGAAGGTTGAAGCAGGAACTGCTTTATTGCGGAACAGCAGAGGTATATATATCTAACTGATTTACATAAAGCATGGCTCAATCAGCATCATCCAATCATAGCATTGCTCCCCTACAGATACAGTAATCAGCCAATAAGGAGTCCTCACCATCTTGATGGCTCGGTGGCGTTGCCTCACAAGCCACTCCTCCTGGCAAACTGCCAGGGGCCATCTTGACTTGGTCGAGGCCTCCAACAAATACCTTTAAATTTTTATATCTCAATGTAAACGGTAATATAAGGTTTGGTTACAAAACATCAAATAATATAAATAAATCCCCAATAAAATCCATTATCCTTATAAGTTTATAATTACCATTACACACAACTTTAGTTTGGAGAACACTAGCTTGATAAAATGTTTCTTTTTTAAACCTTTTATCTTAAAGACTTGTATACCTGATGAACACATTTAATCTGTAAAGAAGAGTAATGTGCCACACTTTTATTGATGTTTTTATATTAACCAAGGTTAGCTTTTAAAGAAAAATATAGACTCTGAAATGTAGGACAATACTTTAAAATAACATTTGCTGTTTAACCACAGATGTACAAACCTTAATTTCTCAAAGATTAGTTGCTCTAGAGAATAAAACTTAACAGACATAATGTAATTAATATTTAGAAGTTTTTGTCATTTTAACATATAAATATATCAGTACATTAATATTTTTCCTTAGGGAATGAACTTTAATAGTTTAAACTATTTGTGTTATATATATAACCAATGTAGTTACATATAAACCTCTTAATATTTATCTTTTATTTATAGACCTTTATATTACTTAATTAGACCCTTTTGTTGTTTACTTAGATGTATTGTAATTATACTTTACCATATAAAGACTTTTTAACCTGGGAACATATTTTTGCTAAATATATTTTTATATTTAGAACCTTTTAATAATTTTTAATCCATTGTTCCTTTTTCTCTATTTATACCTTGAAATCACTCTTATAAATTTCTGAATTTAGATAAATTAATACATTTTAATGAGATGAAATATTTTGTTATTTACAGTACTTTAATTGAAATGGAGTTGCAACCTCTTTACTCCTTGTATGTAGAATCATACATATTGGGGCTTTTAATTTATAGTAACCTTGTTTTTATGATAACACAAAATAATTTTCATAGAGAACATCTTTTTCTTATCTTTTTTTTCTCTCACATTTCTACAATTTTTGAAATCAATTATTTTCCATGCATCACTTATTGAGGACTAGAATGTCTAATTAGAATATTTCCATTTTATTTAATTTCCTTTAATTTTTTACTTTTTTTCTTTCTAGTTTAAATTTTTAAAGTTTAAACACACCCCCACACACACATCTCACTTCTCCATTTCCCTTGAATCTCTTTCTCTCTTTTCTTCCTTTGATTTTTACTTCCATTTTCTCTCATCCTTCCTCATAATCATCACATTTATACCCCTTTTTGTTTCTCCTTGTCCACCATTAAAAATTGTAAACCCTTTTACAATCTTACTGGTTTTTATTGTAGGCAATAACTGAACATATCACTTCTGTTTGTTGCAAAAAAAAAAAAAAAAAAAAAAACCAAAACCAAAAACCCCCAAACCCTCTAGATATCTTATCAGGAGCTATTTGGTTTAAGGCTGTATATTGTTTGCATTGTTGCTGTTATTATTTGTCTCCCTCTTAAGTGCAAGGTGCTGTAAACCCTCAGGGTGTTATAAGTCTACATGTACAAGCTGTACTGCTTCAGATCTATTCTGCTTGATGGGTAGGCACACAAACAACATGAAAAAAACATGGGAACAAATCACCTTGAACAAATCAAGGTGCTCCAATAATAGAATCCATTGACATCACCATGGAAGAAATATCAAAGAAGGAGTTTAGAATACACATAGTTAAACTGATTAAGTAAAGAATGATGTATGGAGTAAAATAAGAGAAAATACAGGAAGTGAAAGATCATTTCAATAAAGAGAAATAGATTCTGAAAAGAAACCTAGCAGAAATCCGAAATGCAGTCATCAACAAACCAAATTAAAAATTCAGTGGAAAGCATGAACAACAGACTAGATCACTTGGAAGGCAGAGTTTCAGGCAATGAAGAAAAATGTATAATCTTGAAAATAAATTTGACCATGGAATAAAGAGGTTAAGAGACCATGAACAGAACTTGCAAGAAATATGGGATAACATGAAAAAGACCAAATTTAAGATTTATTGGTATTGATGAAGGCACAGAGATACCAACCACAGGAATGCACAATGTTTTCAATGAATTAATATCAGAAAATTTCTCAAACCTTGTGACACTAAAACCGAGACCCTCGAATAACTCTCAGACCACACATTGCCATTCCAATTAATCCTTTGTTGCTGTCCAGCAGCAGACACTCTGCTCTCTAAAAGCGAGATAGTCAGAGTGACACACCCCCCCCTTCAGTTTGGCCACATATTTAAGCCAAAAAACCACAAAAGGGACATTTGGGGGTTTAGCCAATGCAAGCAAGCCAAGTTACAGAAGCAGGAGAGTGCAGCCAGGTGGCAGGAGGCTTAGCCAATCAAAATAAGCCCAGTTACCCCAGTTACGGAAACAGGAGATTGCGGTTAGATAGTTCCATGTTCTTGAGGGTTTCCACAACAAAAGGTAAAACAACTTGCCCCAGTCATGACCTTTTTTAGTTGGCATGGCTGTTTCACACAATGGAGTTACTAAACAAAATGGAGTCACTATAGTCAAGACTTCTGTCTCATCACAGCCTAAAGAATGAAATGGAAAATTAAATACAGGAAGCATATAGGACCCCAAATATACAAAATTGCAACAGCCCAACACCAATGCACATCATTATAAAAATGCCTCCATACAAAATTAGGATAGAACTTTAAAGGCTACCAGAGGAAAAATGACACATTATGTTTAGAGCTGATTTCTCAGTTCTTTCAGAACCTCAAAGCTAAGAGGTCTTGGAATAATATGTACCAAGCTCTGAAAGAAAATGGATGCCAGCCAAGAATACTGTACCCAGAAAAGTTAAGCTTCAGAATTGAAGATGAAATAAAAACCTTCCATGATAAACAAAAGTTAAAAGAATTCACAGCTAGAAAGCCTGCACTAGAGAACATTCTTGGCAAAATATTTCACAAGGAAGAAATGAAAAATAAAAGTGAAAACGAGCAAAGGGAGGAGCTACACTAAAGAAACAGTCAACCAAAGGAGAAATTAATTCAAATTTAAAACCAGAAATAAACAAAAATGACTGGGGATACAAATAATATCTCAATAATAACACTGAATGTAAATGGCCTAAGCTCATCAATCAAAAACATAGTCTGACAGATTGGATTAAACAACAAGACCCAACAATATGAACATAAACCAAGAGATTCACCTCTCACCCATGTCCCATGTGGGCAGTGGAATTTGGGTTTCTTCTGCATGATTCGGGCTAGCTGCTAAATAAATCTGAGAAAGGAAAATGGTGAAAAAATCCATAACACAGAAAGTAATTTTAGAAAGTAAGGACAGGACAGCCCTCTACCTTAGGGGTCAAGCTTCCATACTGGAAAGAGAGAGAGAGAACAAGACTTTATTATATTGGGGAAAACTTCAAAGTTTTGCTTTATTATATTGGGGAAAACTTCAAAGGTTTTCCATAGAATGTACTTCTGTCAAATAAGGTAGGAGGTGGGCTGTCCAGTCCCAATGGGATATGCCCAATTCTGGAGCTGCCAGATTGGTCTCCTTAGCCGTGTGAAGACAGATGTCAGTGCATTGTACAATCCATTAAGTGGGAGGAGCCATAAAATAGCTTGCAATACTAAACCAAAATCTCCTTGGCTCAAGGTCAAGTGAAGATGTTCAAATAGCTCAGAGGTGGCTCCCCACATTCACCTCATAGTTAAAGATATTCATATCCTGAAGGTGAAAGGATGGAAAAAGCATTACTCAAAAGGATTGCATAAACAAGCAGGGGTTTCTATCCTCATATCAGATTATTGAACTTCAAGCCAAAGATAGTCAGAAGGGACAAAGAATGATGTTTCATACGGCTTAAAGGAATTATATATCAGGAAGACATAACAATCATAAATATCTATCTCCCAAACAATAGAGCATCTACATACATCAAATAAAACCCTTCTCAATTTCAAGAATCAAATAGACCACAATGCAATAATACTGGGTGACTTTAACACACCCCTTTCACTATTGGATAGATCCTCCAATCAAAAAATAAACAAAGAAACTGTAGAACTAAATAACACAGTCAATAATTTAGACTTAACAGACATATGTGAAATGTTTCATCTATTGAGAAATGAATATACTTTCTTCTCAGCAGCACATGGATTCTTCTCTAAAATGGCCACAAAGCAATTCTTAGCAAATATGAGAATACCATGCATTCAATTAGATCATAATAGAATAAAATTAGAAATCAATGATAAAATAAAAATAGAAGCTACTGTAACACCTAGAGATTAAAATATGCTATTGAGTGATAAATGGATAGCAGAAGAAATCAAGGATGAAATAGAAAAATACTTAGAGATAAATGAGAACACCAGTACAGCATATCAAAATCTCTGGAACACTATAAAGGCAGTGCTAAGAGGAAAGTTCATTGCATCAAGCTCATTCATTAAAAGGATAGAAAGTCAATGAATAAATGTCTTAACATTTCATCTGAAAGCTCTAGGAAAAAAAGATGAAGTCAACATCAAAAGCAGTATAATATAGGAAATAACTGAAATCAATGAAATTAAAACAAAATGAACAATTAAAAAATTGACAAAACAGAAAGTTGGTTCTTTGAAAAAATAAATAAAGTTGATAAAGCCTTCAACCCACTAATAAACAGAAAGAGAGAGAGAATTCAAATTCCTAAAATTTGTGATGAAAAAGGAAATATCATGATGGACACTACTGAAATACAGAAGATAATCAGAAACTATTTTGAAAATTTATAGCCCAATAAAATAGAAAATCTTGAGGACATTGACAAATTTCTAGAGACATATAATCTACCCAAAATGAATAAGGAAGAAATGCACAATTTAAACAGACCAATTTCATGCAATGAAATAGAAGATACCATAAAAAACCTAACAATTAAGAAAAGCCTAAGATCAGATGGTTGCTTGGCCAAGTTCTACGAGACCTTCAAAGAAGAATTAACTCCAATCCTCCTCAATTTATTCCATGAAAGAGAAAAGGAGGGAACCATTCAAACTCATTCTATGAAGCTAGTATCACCCTGATACCAAAATCAGACAAAGACACATCAAGAAAAGAAAACTTCAGACATCCATGATGAACATAGATGGAAAAAATTCTCAGTAAAATTCCAGCAAGTCACGTGGAAAAATATATTCAAAAGATAGTGCACCACAATCAAGTGGGGTTCATCCCAGGCATGCAAGGTTCAGTCAATGTACAGAAATCAATAAATGTAATTCATCATAATAATAGTCTTAAAGAAAAGAATCATATGATCATCTCAATAGATGCAGAAAAAGCATTTGACAAAATACAGACCCCTTCATGTTCAAACACTAGAAAATCTAGAGATAGTAGGAACATACCTCAACATTGTAAAAGCTATATATGCTAAATCCAAGGACAATATTATTCTAAATGGAGAAAAATTGAAAGCATTCCCTCTAAAACTGGAATAAGACAGGATGCCCTCTTTCACCACTTCTGTTTAACATAATTCTTGAAAATCTAGTCAGAGCAGTTAGACAGACAAAAGAAATTAAATGGATATGAAAGGGAAAAGAAGAACTCAAACTATCACTATTTGCCAATGACATAATTCTAAATTTAGAGGATCCAAAAAATTCCACCAGAAAACTTCTAGAACTAATAAATGAATTCAGCAAAGTAGCAGAATATAAAACCAACACACATAAATCAATGGCATTTCTGTACATCAGTGAAAAAAATCCTCTGAAAGAGAAACTAGAAAACTTACCCCATTTACAATAGCCTCAAAAAATTACTTGGGAATTAGTCTGATGAAAGAGGTGGAAGACCTCCACAATGAAAACTACAGAACACTGAAGAGAGTAATTGAAGAAGACCTTAGGAGATAGAAAGATCTCCCGTGTTCTTGGATAGTCAGAATTAACATTGTCAAAATGGCAATACTGCCAAGAGCACTATACATGTAATGCAGTTTCTATTAAAATCCCAATGATGTTATTCACATACCTAGAAAAAGCAGTCATGAAATTCATTTGGAAAAGTAAGAGACCCAAAATAGCCAATGCAATCCTTAGCAAGAAAAGTGAAACAGGAGGCATCACAATACTAGAACTTAAATTATATTACAGAGCTATAGTAACAAAAATGGCATGGTATTGACACACAAAAAAAAACAGACATGAAACCCAATGGAACAGAATAAAAGATACATAACAAACCCACATAAACATTGTTATCTCATATTAGACAAGGGTACCATAAACCTACATTGGAGAAAAGATAGCTTTTTCAACAAGTGGTGCTAGGAAAACTGGAAATCCATATATAGCAAAATGAAGTTAAATCCCTCTCTCTCACCCTGCATGAAACTCAACCCAAAGAGGATCAAAGACTTAGGCATTAGAACAGAGATCCTGCACCTACTAGAAGAAAATGTAGGCTCAACTCTTCATCATGTCAGCTTAGGAACCAACTTACTTTTAAAAATCCACTAAAGCACAAGAAGTAAAAGCAAGAATCAACAAATGGGATGGAATCCAACTAAAAAAAGCTTCTTTACAGAAAGGGAAACAATCAATAATGTGAAGAGAGAACCTACAGAGTGGGACAAACTCTTTGTGACCTGCACTTCTAATTAGAGCATTAATCTCCAGGATATACAAACCTCACAAAACTTAATGCCCAAACAAACAAACAAACCCAATCGAACAAACAACAACAACAACAAAAACCCCAATGCCCAATCAATAAATGGTCAAAGAATTTAGCAAACACTTCACAGAAGAATAAAAATGATCCATCAACAAATATATGAAAAAATGTTCAGCATCCATATCAATAGAGAAATGCAAATTAAAACCACACTGAAATTTCAGATACAAATGGAACTTTCTCTAAAATAAACTATATTTTTCATGCACAAAGCAAGTCTTAGCAAATACAAAACAATAGAGATAATTTCTTGCATCTTATCACAACACAATAGAATAAAATTAGAAATCAACAACATAAAATACAGAAATCATTTTAACACCTGGGGAGAAAAAAAATAAATTCTTAGTGCTGCGATTCATGCAGCATCAACAAAAAAGTTTCTCAAGTAGGTACAATGGGAGATTAAGAAAAATAGAGACTTTTTAAGAAAAGCTGGGGCCAGGTGTGACACTGCCCTCTGATGGAGAAACTAAGACCCCAAACTAGCTCTGCAAGTTTATTACCTAGGGTCTCATAATCAGAAAGTTAAACTACAGAAGCCTTGAAAATTGTTCAAGGCTTGTGAATTATCAAGAGGCTTCTTGTGCACAAAAAGTTACAGAGCTAGAAACATTTTTGTAACTCTCCTGCTGTTACAGTGTTAGGAACATCCTGTGATTGTCTTGCTGTACCCAGAAAATCCATTTGACTGAAACATGTGATAACTATTAGCATCAGCTGCACTTCTGATAGAGCATTAATCTGCAGGATATACAAACAACTCACAAAACTTAATGCCAAAAAAAAAAAAAAAACAAAACCCAATCAAACAAACAACAACAACAACAGGATGTTTACATCCTGGCCTTTTGGCAAGGAATGTTTCCTAGACTTGGCTTTTGCCTACACCACAGGATCAACTGATAACTGAGGCTCATCCACTCAACACATCTTGGAAACAAATGAGGAAAAATATACAACATGTCAAAACCTCTGAGACAGTGGTAAGGCAGTTCTAAGAGGAACTAGCATTACATTTAGCATTACATTTCTACATTAAAAAATAGAAAGATACCAAATAAATTATCTAATATTACACACCAAGGCCCAAGAAAAAGAAGAACAAAATGAATGTCAAAATCAGTAGAAAAAAGAAAATAATATCAGAGATGAAATCGATTTAAAAAAACCCCACAAAGGATCAATGTAACAACAAGTTTGTGCTTGGAAAATATAAATAAGATTGATAACCCCTTAGCTAAATTAACCCAAATCAAGAGAGAGAAGACATAAATAAATAATACCAGACATGAAAAAAGACTCATCACCACAAAAAGGGCTGAAATTCAGAGGATCATTAGAAACTACAGTGAAAATTTTTACTTCAATAAACTGAAAAATCTAGAAGACACTGACAAATTTCTAGACAGAACAGATATGACCTACTCAAATTAAACCAAGAGGATATAGTAAACTTAAATTGGCAATATCAAAAAATGAAATTCAAGCAGCAATTAAAAGCCTTCCAACAAAGAGAAGCTAGGACCAAATGGATTCTCAGCCAAGATCTACCAGTACTTTAAAGAACTAATGCTGCTCTTCCTCAAACTATTCTATGAAATAAAAGTGGATGGAACTCTCCCCAATTTTTTCATTCTATAATGCCAGGATAACTATGATATCAAACTAGACAAAGAAACATTAAGGAAAGAAAATTTCAGACCATTGTCCCCCAGGAATATACATGCAAAAATCCTTAGTGAAAATATTTCAGGGGGCAAACCATATTCAAAAACACTTTAAGAAGATAATATACCACTATCAAGTGAGTTTCATCCCAGGAATGGTTCAATATATGCAAATCAATAAATGTAGTTCACCAGACAAATAGAATTAAGGACAAGAATGACATGTTCATGTCAATATTTATAGGAAATGCCTTTGACAAAATCCACCCCCCATTCCTGTTAACAATGCTAGAGAAAGAAGGCATAGAAGGAATGTACTTAACATCATAAAGGCTATGTGACAAACCAAAAGCCAACATCATACTGAATGGAGAAAAACTGAACACATTTCTTCTAAAATCATGAACAAGGCAAGAATGTCCCTTCTCAACACTTTTGTTCAATATAGTTCTCAAAACTATAGCTAGAGCAATCAGACTAGAGAAGAAAATTAAAGGGACACAAATAGGAAAAGAAGTCAAACTATCTCTGCTGATAACAGGATCCTATGTGTCCAGTACCCCACCAAAAATCCACCAGAAGACTTCTAGAACTGGTGAACAAATTAAGAAAATTAATAGGATACAAAATCAACATAACCAATACCTTTGCAATTCTCCAAGAATGAATCTACTGAGCAAGAAATTGGAAAAGTGTTACCATTCATAATAACCTCAGAAAATGTAAAGGAATAAATTTAGAATGAATGAGAAAGCCCTCTAAAATGAAGACCATAGAACACTGAAGAAAGAAATTTAAGAATACCTTGGAAAATTGAATGAGCTTCCATATTCTAAGATTGGCAGAATTAATATTGTCAAAATAGCCATATTAAAACATTCTATAGATTTAATGCCATTCCATCAAAATATCAATGACATTCATCACAGAAGTTTTAAAAATGTCCTAAAATTCATATGGAAGAATAAAGCATAGAAAACATCAAAAACAATTGAAAGCAAGAATGACACTGCAGTTTCATCAAGTGGGTTTGATGAAACTGACCTCAAATTATACTACAGAGCTAGAGTAACAAAAGGAGCATAGCCAACAGAAAACTTCTAGAACTCATAAAAGAATTTAGCCAAGTAGTAGGATATAAAATCAACACCCATAAATCAATTGTGTTCCTATACACCAATGATGAATCAGCTGAAAGAGAAATTAGGAAAACTATGCCATTCACAATAGCCTTATACAAATTACTTGGGAAACAATTTAACAGAAGAGGTGAAAGACCTCTACAATGAAAGCAACAGAACACTAAGGAAAGAAATTGAAGACTTTAGAAAATGGAAGGATCTCATATATGTTCTTGGAGAGGCTGAATAAATATTGTCAAAATGGCCATAATACCAAAAATGTTATACAGATTTAATGCAATTCCTAAAATTCCAATAATGCTCTTTATAGAATAAAAAAAGCAGTTGTGAAATTTGTTTGGAAAATTAAGTGGCCCAGAATAGCCAAAGCAATCTGTAGCAAGAAAAGTGAAGCAGGAGGCATCACAATACCAGACCTTAAATTATACTACAGAGCTATAGTAACAAAAACGCCATGGTATTGGCACCAAAACAGACATAAAGGCCAATGGTACAGAATAGAAGACACAGAGAAAAACCCACATGAATACAGTTATATCATATTAACAAAAACACCATAAACATACATTGGAGAAAAGACAGCCTCTTCAATAAATGGTTCTGGGAATACTGGAAATCCATATGTAGCAAAATGAAATTAAATCCCTATCTCTCACCCTGCACAAAACTCAACTCATAGTGGATCAAAGACCTAGGCACTAGAACCGAGATCCTGCACCTACTAGTAGAAAATGTAGGCCCAACTCTACATCATGTCAGTTTAAGAACTGACTGCCTTAACAATACTCCAAAAGTGCAAAAAACAAAATCAAGAATCAATTAATGGGATGGCAGCAAACTAAAGGGTTCTTCACAACAAAGGAAACAATCAAGAACGTGAAGAGAGAGCCTACAGAATGGGACAGAATCTTCAAGACCTGCACCTCAGATAGAACATTAGTCTCCAGGATATACAAACAACTCAACAAACTTAATACAAAACCCAAAAAAGCCAATCAACAAATGGTCAAAGGAACTGAACAGGCACTTCACAGAAGAAGAAATACAATTGGTCATCAAATATATGAAAAAATGTTCAACATCTCTAGCAATTAGAGAAATGCAAATCAAAACTATTCTAAGACTTCATCTCACTCACTTTTAGTTTTGTCCTGTTCCTTGAACTACCTTTAGATTTTCTGTGTTGTCGTTCTTATATCTTCTAAAGATGGATGGACAGTCAGGGTGTGAATTTTCAGATCTTTCTGTCTTCTCATATGAAAATGGAAGGCTACAAATCAATCTCTAAGCTTTTCCTGAATCCCCTGGGGAAAATATCAGAATGCATAATTCACTTGATCCTTTTTCAAGATTGTTTCATCTCTTGCAGTCCTTTTGCCTTGGTATGTAAATTTTCAAGTTGTGTCTAAATCCACAACACGTACCTATTGAGTTCAACTATGTTAAACCCATAGATCAGTTTGGGTGAAGTGGCATCTTTATTCCATTCAGATTCGTGAATGTGGCATTTCTCTCCACTAACTTACAAATGAATTTCACCATTATTTTAGAGATTCAGCATATTCACTTTCTGCAAGTGTTGTTAGATTTGAACTGATATATATTTGAATTTGGTGGTTAATGGTACTCTTTCAAAATGGTTTTTCTTTGCTATTATGTGAAAATAAAAATTATATGTTTCATATTCTTAATAATCTTACATTACTTGTGTGGTATTTAATGGGGAAGATTATTGATATTTTTTACATAGAATATCATGTAATCTCAAAGTCAGGACAGTTTATGTAATTTCCTACTAATACAAATGACTTTTGTATCTTGTTCTTGATTAAGTACTGCCTAAAATTTCTAGGGCTTTATTGAACAAAATTTTTGAGAATAGACACTCTTGCTTTTTTCCTTATCTTAATGGAAAGCATTTATTCTGTTAATATCAAGTATAAGATCGGATGCAGATTTTTTTAAAAATTTATTTATTCTAATTTGTTATACATGGCAGAGGAATGCATTTCAAATTCATAGTACACATATAGAACACAATTTTTCATTTCTCTGGTTATCCATGAAGTAGAGTCACACCATTCGTATCTTCATACATATACCTAGGGTAATGATGTCCATCTCATTCCACTGTCTTTCCTACCTTATGTCCCTCCCCTCGCCTCCCTCCCCTTTGCCCCATCTAAAGTTTCTCCATTCCTCCCATGCTCCCTCATCCCCATTATGTATCAGCATCCACATATCAAGAAAACATTCATCCTTTGGTTTGGGGGGATTGGCTTACTTCACTTAGCATGATATTCTCCAACTCCATCCATTTACCTGCAAATGCCATGCTTTTATATTCTTTTAATGCTGAGTAATATACCATTGTGTATATATATCACAGGTTTTTTAATCCATTCATCTATTGAAGGGCATCTAGGTTGGTTTCATAATTTAGCTATTGTGAATTATGCTGCTATAAACATTGATGTGGCTGTATCCCTGTAATATGCTGTTTTTAAGTCCTTCAAGTATAAAGAGTGGAATAGCTGGGTCAAAGGGTAGTTCCATTCCAAGTTTTCTAAGAAATATGCATACTGCTTTCCAGATTGACTGCACCAATTTGCAGTCCCCATGGCAATGTATGAGTGTGCCTTTTTCCCCATATCCTCACCAACACTTATTGTTGTTTGTATTCTTAATAGCTGGCATTATGAGTGGAGTGAGAAGGCTGGTGAAGAATTAATTTTCCTTTCCCTGCATTATATCTGGTGATACAATTAGTTGAATTATATTTATTACATGCTGCAAGATATCTATTATCTTTCACATCTCCAGTAATTAAAATGAAGGAGATTGAACACAGGCCCACAGGCCATAACAGGAACTTTCCTTACAGTTTCTGCCTACAAAGTTAGGTAAATGCTTGTCAGTAAAATGTAAAAATTATGAGGCAGAAATCTTTCTGGATGCCACCTTTGCTGAAGGTCAAGATGTTACTAACAAATCCTCCAGGGGTCATGGCAGCACCCTTGCATAATTACTTTTTGTCAATTCTAGGAGACAAGTCTAAAATGTACCCACTATTCCTAGACACCTTATGCTGTACTTGGAAAGTATTTATATAATCCATCCCCTTAGAAAAGGTGCCTATTTCTATTGCAAAATGGTTAAGACAGTGAGGTATTAGTGGATGTTCTGCTGAAATGACTGGATTGTTATGAGAAAGTCCCATTTTAAAAACTGTTCCACTATAAGGCTTTGAGTCCCTGGGGACAGTAGAGTTAGCTGGTCTAGGTCTCCCAGGACCTGCTGTTTTTTGCTCAAATGACACTTTTAGGCAGCCAACATGTTTATTGCAGGACCAACACATAGGTTATTGAGCACTATAGCCAGAATAATTAAATCCAGTCACATGGATGGGAGTAATATGGGAGACTGTAAATCCTCCCATTATATGAGTCATTAGTAAATACTTGGATGGATTCTCCAGTCCACACACTGGGTGTTCTAAAGGTGGATCTGTAAAATATGTCCAGTAAGTTTCCCCCTGTGTTCCATTTGTATTACAGCTCAATACAGCTAGCATTGCCACAAGCATCATAGTTGGAGATTTAGCTTCTCCTGTTGCTGAGTCTTTTGCTCAGCCTGCAGCATCACTTTCTTCAGCCACTTCCATGAGGGTAGCTTCAACATTGGGTCTCTCTGGGCCATTTTATTTTCCCTCTTCCTTCAAAAGTTTCTCTTTCCAGTGGGAGTCAGGTCTGACATCTCTGGATGGATCATCAGTCATTTGAATCTTGGTTATATATCTCCATGCCTGATGGTGCATTCAGGTACCCAAAGAGGATGAAATGCACCTTCTGGGAAAATACAAGCGTGACCTCTGCCCCACATAATCACTGGATCTGGCCCTCTTCCATTGACTAGTTTGTAAATATTTCCACAAAACTCAGCCTAAAGGGACTGTTGCTGTGGAAGACATGTGTTGCTCAGCTGCAGTGTGACCTTCCGAGTTACGGTTTAGAAAATTTAAAATGAACATGGCATGATCAAAGTTATTTTGAGGTGTCTAGTCCTACCTCCCCCTTAGTGTTTTTTCAACTGTTGCTTGATAGATAAGTGAGCTCATTCTACAATAGCTTGTAAGGCATACCTGTTTTATGGTCAATACAAAACTCTTGGCAAAATTGTTTAAAAAAAGAGCTAGCATAAGCTGGTGCCTTATCAGTTTTAATCTGCAAAGAATCCTAATACTGTGAAAGCAGCTAGGGAATGAGAAATAACATATTGAGTATTTTCTTTTGCATGAGATGAGGCAAAGATAAATCCAGAATAAGAATCTACAATTATATGTACATAATATTGTTTACCAAACTGAGGAATGTGAGTTACATCCATTTGCCCTAATTGATTTGATCATAACCCATGGGGATTTGCCTGTGATGGTAAAGATGGATGTATAACACACTGGGGGCAGTGACATACAATTTGATGAGCTTGTTCTCTAGTAATATTAATTTTTTAATGTAAACTAGAAACATTTTGATGATGTAAAGAATGTGAAGCTTGTGCACAGTCATACAAAGACATTTGCTGACAAACAGCAACCAATTGATCAATCTTATCATTACCTGATGTAAAAGGCCCTGGGAGATTAGTGTGGGCCCATATATGGTCTATAAAACATGGATGCTGAGGCACTTGTATTGTCTTTTGCAAAGTATGAAACAAATTGAATACCTCTTGTAATGGTGTATACCTAATGGTTGAAGTTTCAATATTTTTTAAAACTCCAACTGCATATAAGCTGTCAGAATACGTATTAATGGGCTCATATACAAAATGATTTAAAGAACAAATGAGAGCTTGAAGTTCTGCTCATTGTGCAGAAGTATATGAGTTTTGTATTACCTCTGTATGAGTGTAACTATAAAACCTGCTTTACCTGAGCTTGTGCCATCAGTGAATTCTGGTAATGTCCTTCTATTGGTTGTGCATGTACAATTTTTGGAAAATAAATGCAGTTACTAAAGGCAAATTGAATAATTTTATCATGAGGATAATGACTTTCTATCTGACCAGGAAAATTAGCAAGAGCCACTTGCCAAATATTAGAAATTTGGAAAAGCCAATCATTCTGTTGAGCAGAAAATGGGATGATTATAATATTAGATTCTGATCCAATCAGCTGTAAAAGTCATGTTCTGCCCTTCATAACCAACTTAGTAACAAAATCATGAAAAGGAGGTAATGACTTTTGAGAAGAGTGAGCTAAATGATACCATTCAATCCCAATGATTGCCAGATTGCTCCTATAGGAGCATGAGCAATTGGGAATATCAATACACACATAGGCTCTTGTGGGTTAATTCTAGTAAGTTGAGCATTTTTAATAGCAAGTTCAACCTTCCTTAAGGCTGTTCTGACTTCTGTTGTGAGCTGATGAGAAGAAGTTAGAGAAGGATCTCCCTGTAAGATCTGAAACAAGGACTCAAATCTGCAGTAGCTGGTTTTAAAGATTGCCTCAGCTAATTATTATCACCTAGTAATTTTTGAAAATCATTAAGAGTGTGTAGTCCCTTGACTCTTATTTGGAAGTTTTGAGGATGGATTGTGCACCCTTCTATTATATGACCTAGATATCAAAAAGGGGATGTCTTTTGCACATTTTCAGGTGTGATGCACAAACCCATTGCAGTAAGTGAATTTTCTAATCGAGCAAAGACTTTCAAAAATACATTTGGGTTAGCATGAGCTAAAAGTATATCATCCATAAAATGAACAATATATGCATCAGGGAATTTCTCCCTCACAGGTGTGATAGCCTGTGCCACAAAATTTGACAAAGAGTTGGGCTATTACACGTTCCCTCAGGCAACACCTTCCAGCAATATCTCCTTACTGGCTCTTTTAAATTTATTGCTTGGACATTGAAGGCAACTTTTTTTACAGTCATCTGGATGCAAAGGTATAGTGAAGAAACAATCCTTTAAATTTATCACCATTAGATGATAATCCAAAGGAATGGCTATAGGAGAAGGAAGCTCTGGTTGTGAAGCTCCCATGGGCTCCATAACATGATTAATTGCCCTGAGATCTTATAACAACCTCCATTTACCACAATTTTTCTTAATTACAAAAATGGGCATATTCCAAGGACTAAGAGTAGGTTCTAAATGTCCAGCCTGAAGTTGTTCGCAAATGAGCATATGGGCTATTTAAGTTTCTCCCCCATTAAGGGCCACTGACAAACCCAGATTGGTTCTTCTGTGAGCCAATTAATTTTTTCTGCTGTTTTCTGGGCCAGGGATAATGTCAGGGCCCCCTGCCAAAAGTTTTGGCTGGGTGATTTAACTAGCCTTTGTTGGGAAGACTGGCTTATAGATAAATACCATTCTTGTAAATTTCCTTCAATTGCTCTAGGAGAAATAAATTTTTGATTATGTCCCTGAGATGATATATTGGAGTTTGGAGTTATTAATAATAGACCTAGGCTGCTTAGACAATCTCGGCCCCACTAGTTCACTGGCAAGGTGTCTAGGACATAAGGCTTAAAAATTCCAGAGTTACCATCTTTATCTTCCCAGTGAAGATATTGAGAGCTTTGTGCAGGTTGAGAAATATGACCAATCCCCTCTAAGTGGGCAGGTGTAATGTGTAAAGGCCAGTCCCTGGGCCAGTACCTGCTAGATAGGACAGCTCTATCGACCCTGGTTTCCATCACACCTTGGAAATTTTTATGATTGATCCAATAGGGGATGCTCCTGCCTAACTAATTGAACCCAATATTCTTGGTCCAAGAACCGTGAAGTTGAGCTTTTACCCAGGCCGCTCACAGAGTGACAAGCCAAAAATATTAAGTGCACTAATTATTCTCTTGAAGAGAGTTGAATAACGTGATCTGTTTGAACTGTAATTTTAATTTCTCCTTTAAAATTTGGATCAATCACTCCTGGCAGCACCTGAATTTAGTTCCCTTTGTGTTAAATTGTTTTGTCTCAAAACTAGGCCTATGGTATTTAGTAGCAGCAGCCTTGAATCCCAGCAGGGATCTGTTGTGGGCCCATTTCAGGAATTAAACTTATTCCCAAGGCTGTTAGAGGTCCCAAGCAGAGCAGGAAGCCTTCCTGACCTGTAATAAGGATGCGTCAGCAGGGCTGGGCCTAGTGACATCTGAGCCTGGGACTCCTCTTCTGGTGTAAACTGCAACACCCCTACTGTTTGGCAGGACCAGGGCAGGTCCCGCTCCCTGGTTCCCAGCAGCGAAGAAGGCAGAGGTAAAGCTGTAAATGGCAGATGACTACTTCTACCATGCCTGCTGGGGCTCTCCCAGGCCACATGGTCATCTCTTCAATGGTGGCAGTTTGCAAACGGGGTGATCACACATCTGCCTGATTACACATCAACCCCATTCCTGAGCCATATGCCCAGTTTTACTACAGTTAAAACACTGCCTCTGAGAATGGCATCTCCTAGATGGTAACACTTTCTTTAAAGAAGCAGCAAGTGTTAAACCTTGTATTTGCATGGAACCCACATTTAAGCAAAGCTGAATAAATTCAGAAAAGTTCCCTTTATCCGATGAGGTCAGATGACCTCCTGACAATCTTTATTGGCATTTTCAAAAGATAATTGTTTGATCAAAACCTCTGAGGCAATCGAATCCCCAATGGTTCAATTTGTTTCCTGGTAAAGATGTGCCACAAAACTCTGAGAATCTTTCCTCTGGTCCCTGACAAATATGACTACAGTCCAAAATTTTTTCACCTTTATTTGGTAGTTCTTTCTAAGACTTTTTTGCACACATAGTAATCTGATCATAAATTGGCAAATAATAATTTAGTTGCTGTTCTAAATCAGTGAATGGTCCAGTTCCAGTTAGCATCTCTAGAGGAGATTCAAAAACTTGCCTTCAGTTTCTCTTAGCTTGTGCAGCTTGACATTCATAAGAAAAAAAATTGCCTCCTGAAAGGCATGCTTTAGTCAATGTACCCAAATCATGTGGAGGTAGAGGCTCAATACATAGAGACTCAAGCAGAGTTTGAACAAATGGTGAATTTGGACCATAAGTACAATGAGCATTTTTCAGCTTCTTCTGAGTTTTAAAAGGAACCACAGCATGCAAGCCTCTGAGACCAAACATTGATTTTTCTCATTAACCTGCTCAAAAACTGAGAAAAGCTGAAAGCCTGTAATGTCCTCCCCTGCCTCCAGCACGGTCCTGAGGTGGCATTTGAGTGGTGAAGGCATGGCCACAGCCTATTCAGGGTAATTGTTGAACCTTGTTCTCCCAGAGGAGAGAGGCCAGATTTGAATGGCGGATGCAGAGCCACCCAGATGTAAGCTACCAAAGCCTTCCTCCAACTCATTCTCACCCTCTGACTGGGAATCCTTACACTCTGGCAGCTCAGTCTCCTCAGGATCTTCCTGAACATTCTCCTCCCATCCATCTTGGATCTCCCTCACTGTAACTGAATCAGGGCTGGTTTCCTCTCTAGCACAGCCCCCGAGAACAAGTTTTGCTGGCCCACTGTTGAATCACTGTCTCTGTCTCCATCAGCTGAGACTGAACTTTTGGGTTTTGGCCTTGTCCCAAGGCTCTCTGTCTGAGGTATAGGAGGTACAGACTGGGCGTGAATTGACTCTGCCCTTAGTCTGGCTACAGGTAGAGAAAACCGCCTGGGGACCCCACTGGCTGTGTTTCTTGCCCCAAGCTTCTAATGGTCTACTGTAGTCCCTAACAAATCTGGAGACCAGGGGTCCTTGTCTTACATATCAAAAAGACACAATTCTAAGGCAGTCCAGACTTTTTGAATATTTTTTATTGTGCCCCTAGACAGCTTAGTAGAGAGGCAGCCTTCAAACAGCCTCCTACCTAGCCTCGCCCAAGTACACAAAATCTCCCAAGTACATGAATCTTGCTCACAAAACCACAGGCAGACATTATTAACTGTTTTTAGAAATTGAGCCAGCTGGGCTCTTTTGACTTGTTTTCTGCTATGGTTAATTAATTCTCCAGGTTCCCCTTTATGTTCAAAACTCTAGAAAAACTAGGGATAACAGGAACATACCTCAATATTGTAAAAGCTATCTATGCTAAGCCTCAGGCTAGCATCATTCTGAATGGAGAACAATTGAAGGCATTCCCTCTAAAATCTGGAACAAGACAGGGATGCCCTCTCTCACCACTTCTGTTTAACATAGTTCTCGAAACACTGGCCAGAGCAATTAGACGAAAGAAATTAAAGGTATAAAAATAGGAAAAGAAGAACTTAAATTATCACTATTTGCAGTTGACATGATTCTATACCTAGCAGACCCAAAAGGGTCTACAAAGAAACTACTAGAGCTAATTAATGAATTCAGCAAAGTGGCAGGATATAAAATCAACACACATAAATCAAAGGCATTCCTGTATATCAGCGACAAACGCTCTGAAATGGAAATGAGGAACACCACTCCATTCACAATATCCTCAAAAAAAAAAAAATACTTGGGAATCAACCTAACAAAAGAGGTGAAAGACTTATACAATGAAAACTACAGAACCCTAAAGAGAGAAATAGAAGAAGATCTTAGAAGATGGAAAAATATACCCTGTTCATGGATAGACAGAACTAACATCATCAAAATGGCGATATTACCAAAAGTTCTCTATAGGTTTAATGCAATGCCAATCAAAATCCCAACGGCATTTCTTGTAGAAATAGAGAAAACAATCATGAAATTCATATGGAAAAATAAAAGACCCAGAATAGCAAAAACAACTCTAAGCAGGAAGTGTGAATCAGGCGATATAGCGATACCAGACTTCAAACTATACTACAGAGCAATAGTAAAAAAAACAGAGTGGTACTGGTACCAAAATAGGTGGGTGGACCAATAGTACAGAATAGAGGACACAGAGACCAAGCCACAAAATTACAACTATCTTATATTTGATAAAGGGGCTAAAAGCATGCAATGGAGGAAGGATAGCATCTTCAACAAATGGTGCTGGGAAAACTGGAAATCCATATGCAACAAAATGAAACTGAATCTCTTTCTCTCACCATGCACAAAAGTTAACTCAAAATGGATCAAGGAGCTTGATATCAAATCAGAGACTCTGTGTCTGATAGAAGAAAAAGTTGGCTACGATCTACATATTGTGGGGTCGGGCTCCAAATTCCTTAATAGGACACCCATAGCACAAGAGTTAATAACTAGAATCAACAAATGGGACTTACTCAAACTAAAAAGTTTTTTCTCAGCAAGAGAAACAATAAGAGAGGTAAATAGGGAGCCTACATCCTGGGAACAAATTTTTACTCCTCACACTTCAGATAGAGCCCTAATATCCAGAGTATACAAAGAACTCAAAAAATTAAACAATAAGAAAACAAATAACCCAATCAACAAATGGGCCAAGGACCTGAACAGACACTTCTCAGAGGAGGACATACAATCAATCAACAAGTACATGAAAAAATGCTCACCATCTCTAGCAGTCAGAGAAATGCAAATCAAAACCACCCTAAGGTACCATCTCACTCCAGTAAGATTGGCAGCCATTATGAAGTCAAACAACAACAAGTGATGGCAAGGATGTGGGGAAAAGGGTACACTTGTACATTGCTGGTGGGACTGCAAATTGGTGTGGCCAATTTGGAAAGCAGTATGGAGATTTCTTGGAAAGCTGGGAATGGAACCACCATTTGACCCAGCTATTCCCCTTCTCGGTCTATTCCCTAAAGACCTAAAAAGAGCATACTACAGGGATACTGCTACATCGATGTTCATAGAAGCATAATTCACAATAGCTAGACTGTGGAATCAACCTAGATGCCCTTCAATAGATGAATGGATAAAAAAATGTGGCATTTATACACAATGGAGTATTACTCTGCACTAAAAAATGACAAAGTCATGGAATTTGCAGGGAAATGGATGGCATTAGAGCAGATTATGCTCAGTGAAGCTAGCCAATCCCTAAAAAACAAATGCCAAATGTCTTCTTTGATATAAGGAGAGCAACTAAGAACAGAGTAGGGAGGAAGAGCATGAGAAGAAGATTAACATTAAACAGGGACGAGAGGTGGGAGGGAAAGGGAGAGAGAAGGGAAATTGCATGGAAATGGAAGGAGACCCTCATTGTTATACAAAATTACATACAAGAGGAAGTGAGGGGAAAGGGAAAAAACAAGGGGGAGAAATGAATTACAGTAGATGGGTTAGAGAGAGAAGATGGGAGGGGAAGGGAGGGGAGGGGAGGGGGGAAAATAGAGGATAGGAAAGGCAGCAGAATACAACATAAACTAGTATGGCAATATGTAAAACAGTGGATGTGTAACCGATGTGATTCTGCAATCTGTATACGGGGTAAAAATGGGAGTTCATAACCCACTTGAATCAAATGTGTGAAATATGATATGTCAAGAACTATGTAATATTTTGAACAACCAATAATAAAAATGAAAGCATTTTTAAAAAATGAAAAAAAAAAATCTCCACCTGTAAAAAAAAAAAAATTCTCCAGGTTCATTAGAAAATATATTTTCTGAAGATGTGGAATTGCCCATGTTATTATTATTATTTTTAACATCCCTTGCTTTCCCGGTGAGCTGTCTGCTTTCTTTCACAACTCAAACACACATTCTCTGAAATTCTAAAGTGCACTCTACTCAAGCCAAACTGCCAAATTTACACTGAGCATCCCAGTTCCGGGCACCACCTGCCACCCCCATCCAGCACAGGCAGCTGAACTAAGGTCGCTCATGTGAATTTGGGGTGATGCAAAATAAAACACAAACACAATTTACCTTTACACAAGCTTCAGGATGAAAGGGAGATCAAAGAAAAAGGGAGAGCAAGAAAAAGCCATGAGAGGCTGATGAAAGAAAGAGGGAAGCACATTTGAAAGTGAGCTTTTATTTGGGGGGACCCTATTCTTAGAAAGCTCTATCCATAAAAGGGCAGAAGGGGGTAGGATTACAAGGGAGCAGGTGAGTGTGACTCAACCCCAGTGGGTACGCCTGCACCTGAAGTCATACCTTGATATCCGAGCTGGGACAATGCCCAAGTCACTGTGAAATGTAGTGATTGGTCAGAGTTCTGTGCTTCAGGACTGGAAGGCATGGTCATTCAGAGCAACTCTGTACAAAGTTCCACTGATATGTGACTCTAGTCTTCTATGCCTGTCCCAGCCACACATGACTACTACAGGACTCCAATTCTGCTAAGCTCACCTGGCCTCATCCTGAGGCTCCCATGAAGAGTCTGGACATCAAGAGACAGCACAGGGCCAAAGCCAAGGAGGTACACACCTGGCCTCCTGTGCTCACTACAGGATCCTACTGGTCTTTCCACACACTTCCCCTCTCAAGCACTTCACATCCTCATTATGAAAAGCTTCTGATCCTAAGACCCTCCAGTCCATCACCCAGAATTCTCCCTTCCTGAGTCCCTTACAGTAAGTCAATGAAAGACCCCCATATCCAGTCTCACATCCTTTATAATCTCTATAAAATATGGGACTTGAATTCTATCATAGACTGCAAAATGCACAGCAGTGAGATCTCTTCTCAATCTGGTACCACAAATCCAAAGCTTGGGTAATCAGACATGCAAATACCCTAATGTCCTCTGTTCTGCCTTGGTTTCCTACCTCCATATAGCACATCCTGAGACACCTCCTATTCTAGTGATGTGAATTCTTCCTGGAGCTCTGTTACATGTTAATTTTTTTCTTGGCTGCAACTTTTGTAACCTAGTCTACCAAGATCCACACAGCATCAGCAAAGGATTCTCAAGTAGGGGTGACAGGAGATGGAGAAAAACACAGAGGCATTATCAAGCAAAGCTGGGGCCAGGTGGAACAATACACTCTGATGGAGGAACAGTGACCCACAACTAGCTCTGCAAGTTTATTATACAGGGTCTCATAGTCAGGAAGTTTAACTGCAGAAGCTTTGCAAATTGTTCAGAGCTTTTGAGTAACCAAGAGATTTCTTTGTTCCCAAAAAGTTACAGAGCTAGAAACATTTTTCGCAGCTATCCTACTTCTGCAGTACTAGGAACATTCTGCTGCATCAAGGATTCCCATTGTCCCAGTCCATCTGATAATTGTTAGCACCAAAGTCAAGAGTCGAGGCTAATAACATCCTTGACTTTGGTAAGGAATATTTACCAGGCTTGGCCAACACCACAGGATCAGCTGCTGACCTGGAGTTCATTCACTCTCCAAAATAGTCAAGGTTCATGTTGGAAGGAGTGGTTCAGATAGGAAAGAAGCAACTGCATAAACAGAACCAAAGGCCACAGTTATATCCCACAGTATATAAATGCAAACTACCCAGCCATCACCACCTACCTGTAACACTAGCACCATGCTGGACTTTGAGCTGTTTCTGGTGGCCTTGCTGGCCTGCCTGAGTGCAATGGTGTTGAAGTCTGTCTGGAAGCACAGGAGTCTCCAGGGAAAGCTGCCTCCAGGTCCCATTCCACTGCCCTTTCTTGGAAACTACCTGCAGCTGGAAAAAAATGAGATGTACAACAGCTTTGTGAAGGTCAAACCAGGCAGAAAGGTGGGTGGAATTGGGTGGGCTTGGGGGCTTCCCAGATTCACTGTGGCTTTGTGGCAGAGGATTGACCAGGATGCATCTGATTCTTAGGACACAGGGATTTTTCAGGTTCAGCGGCCAGTTCCTGGCCAGAAAATTCCAGATCTTGGGTTTTTAGCTCCTTGAGTATCAGAGCCTGGGAGAAATGCATCCTGGACCCTGACATGAGGAAGCTGGACAGGAAACCAGCCCTCTAACCATTCGCATCCACCCCCTACAGATGAGCAGGCACTATGGCCCTGTGTTCACCATCCACTTGGGGACTCGCCAGGTCGTGGTGTTGTGTGGATATAATGCAGTGAAGGAGGCGCTGGTGGATCAGGCTAAGGAGTTCAGTGGGAGAGGCCAGCAGGCCACCTTTGACTGCCTCTTCAAAGGCTATGGTAAGGGGGACACAGCTTGGGGGGATGTGGGCAGGCATACATGGTGTCTTGAATTTCCCCAGTTTTCCTTTTTTATTCACCTGTCCCTCAAGTTTGTGGAAACAGTGTCTGGTCTTCTCTCCACAGTCTTATCAATGGTTGTTCCTTTTTATGTTTCCTCTGGGCTGTCTTAAGCTTTCTGTGTCTCAATTTCTCCCGCCCTCTCTCTTCCTGTCTCCCTGTCTCATCACCCACTCATCATGTCAAATCCCCCTTTCTTTTCCCTGCGATGGCACTAATGAGATCTTTATGTTGGGCTTCCTGTTGAATGACCCCCAAGTTCTTCTCCACACATGAGGATTTCAACTCCCAGCACTTACTGGATGAGAGGGGATTATGAGGAATTTCATGATTTAAAATTATAAATTTCATTGGTTACAAAATTGTGCAAAAGCACAAGATGTATATGCAGGGGCATCATCTGTTTTTAATGAGCAGGCTTGTCCATAGTGGCAAAGCAGAGTAATAAATAAGAAATGCAAGTAGATAGATTTTTTTAGACCTATAAGCATTAGCCCAAATAAACCCAGAGTGAGTATCAATGAAAATTGAACGAGCACATTGTACTCTTAAAACAAAAACCAAAAAGGGGAACTAGCCACTCTCATGTTAATAATGCCTTACATATTGTTTGATTTATAGTTAATGCACTCAACATGCAATACAAAATTAATACTCACAATTGCTCATCTGCCTTGGGTAGACATTTTATTCCCAAACAGCCATTACCAAAAATTTATGTGAAATATAGGGTTCCACCAGACCCAGAATGAGAAGACCCTACACCCCTGATTACATGGGGAACAGGATAGACTGCTATGCTTACACCAACAGGTCCTGCTTAGACTCCAGCTCCATGCATGAGACCTGTCAATCATGAGTTGGCTTCAGGGACTTCACAACCAATCCCCAAGTTCCATTTGACCTTGGATGAGGAGGATTCCACTGAACCAAAAGATGATCACCTTTCTCAAAAGAGAAGAAACACTACAAGAGGGCCCTAAGATACTAGACCTCCTGTGACTTGGGGAGATATAAAAATCATTAACAGCTTCAGCTCAACAGCTGCTGGCTCATGGGGAAGCACTCTGGAAAATTTGGTTACCGCATTGTTTGCTAAACTTACACGAAACTCTGTGAATGTTTTCATCCTTAGAATAACGTTGTTCTGCTGTTGTAGCCCAGCTGTGGGAAATCCAAAAAGAAAAAAAAAAATCAGACTCTTTGTTCATAGGTGGGTGTCTGTTACTGGGATTGTAATGTTATACTTGTGACTGTCAATGCCTGCCCTATTTTTTTGCCTCCTCCAAAGAGGAAACAGGTATTATTCATCAAAAGGCCATATAAAACAAAAAAGGGGTCTGCTGCCGCAGACACGGCGTTTGTGCCCAGAAGTCTCTTCTCTGGAAATGCCTCAGTGTCCTGGGAACTACTTCCGGCGCTTCTGCATGGTGGGTGCTGTGAACCGGAAGTCTCCCGTCAATCAACTGCCGCCTGCACCACAACCTCAATGGCTACTGCCTTTGATTCCGCTGCTGTTAGCCTGCGGTCGCCTGGAGGTCTTCTTTCTGGGTGCTGCTGGACGTAACTGAAGCTGATACATTGCTGACCCCTGGGGATCGCCTGGTGATGCTGCCCCCACAGCTGCAGTGGCAGTTACCGCTGCAGCTGCGGCTGCTGATCCGCTGCCGGCTGCCAACAACCACCGCTAGTACCTCTGCTTCCACGGCCTGCAGGACTGCTTCAGAGGAGACTACAGGTTTGGTTGTACATGGCTACACATATTTTGGGACACCAGCCAGGCCCGGGGTCTGGGTGCCAGCAGGTTTACCACCACAAGAGCCTCTGTCTGGAGCCTCAAGCTGGGACCTGCAGGTCCAGTGTGGGGGTGCATGTGGGTTTGGAGGAGCCTGGGGTCTTCCTGCTGAGAGTGCTGATGGCGCTTGTCTTGCAGCTGCATCTTGAGGTTGCTCCTTTACATGAGTGTATCCCTGGTAGTCTCTCTGCAAGTAGAAGCAGCATTGAGATCTTGGGACTGCAGCGTGGCTGAGCCTGTGGAAGCCCAGATGGGTGGGATAGAGTCTGGGTTTTATGATGGCTGATCTGGGTTTGGTGATCCCAAGAGATGTCAGAGACAGGGCTGAGAACTGACAGAGACAGTTCAACTTTCCAGAAATATTTATTTTATTTTATTTTAAATCTCTCTACCATATTTGGAACAGGATTTTTTTATGCATCAGTGTGTGGAGGTCAATGATATATGAATAGGGTTTTGCATTTTTGTTGTACTCTTATGTCTTTAACTTTTTTCTCTTTGTTCATATTCTTCCCCTCTCTTGTCTATTTTCTTTCCAACTTTCCTCCAACCAACAGCCAATCTCTGTCAGCTTCTCTTCCACTCTTCCTGTGAATTTTTACTACGAGCTTCTCTCTTCCCTGTTGCATCACATGACTAAACCAATCAGGATCACTCCAAGTGAATTTGGGGACTAAATAAAGACACAGACACAGAAAGTAACTTTTCTTTGAGTTCAGTAACTGCTTTTCAGCTGCAGTTCCCACAAGGGGGGCAAGGCAGGCAAAAAAAGAAAAATAGAATGAGGAGCATGAACCCTTTTATTGGGGAGAAGCCATTCAAATAAGCCAAGGGATCTGGTTTCAGGGGGTTGAATCTAGCCTTGCTGTCAGCAAGTTGACTGACATCTAGGAAGGCCACGCCCATCTCATGTGCTGTGAGGGAATCATAGGCAGAGCAAGCTAAAAGACTCTTACTGTTGCCCACCCAAAGAGAGGGGCAACATGGGTTCAGTCCACCCTGTGTGCTCAATGCTCATAGTTCACACACACAGCCCATGGCTGGCTTGCCACAGCTTCACATTCTCATCACTCAGGACTAAGAGGTGCTTGGTTCCTATGTAGCAGCTTCCCCCTTTCTTAATATAAAAAAGGCAATTAGGGAATTATATCTTTCAGCCACTAGACTCTTGGTCTGAGATTATCATGATCTACTATTGAAACACAAAAGAAGTTAATAGAAAATATCATTTCAATAAAATAATTAACTTTGGAAGATCCAGTTTATTTTTATTACTTTGCCAACACTCATCAGAAGATTCTTAATTTTTTCCCAATTTTATTGTGAAGCATTGCATTTGGCCATAGTAACACAGACATTTTTATTTGGCATGGCATTTAAGCCTTTCCACAAACCATAGAGCAGGGGGGCTCATTTGCATTATTCATTACAGTGGCTTCTAGAGCATTTTTATTGATTTAAAAAAATAAATGACAGTGGAATGCATTACAATTCTTATTACACATATACAGTACAATTTTTCATATCTCTGTTTGTATATAAAGTATGTTGACACCAATTTGTGTCTTCATACATGAACTTTGGATAATGATGTCCATCACATTCCACCATCCTTGCTAATCCCCTGCCCCATCCCTTTCCCTCCCACCCCTCTGCCCTATCTAGAATTCATCTATTCCTCCCAAACTTCCCCTTCTACTCCACTATGAGTCAGCCTCCTAATATCAGAAAGAACATTTGGCATTTGTTTTTTTTTTTCTTTTTTGGGGAGAGGATTGGCTAACTTCACTTAGCATTATCTTCTCCAACACCACCCATTTACCTGCAAATGCCATGTTTTATTTAGGGCAATAATACATTGGTGGATATTTTATGTAACTAACTGGCCTTTATAGGAAAGTTATATTTCAACAATCTTTCTATTTGGACAATTGTCCAGATATATAATCTTAATTACTAAGGATCAGCATAATCAGCTTATTTAAGTTTCTCATATGATGTCTTTTGCTCAGAAAATACTCCCAGACAGCCTGTTTACTGTAGGATCAACATATAGGTATAACTGACCATTACAGTCAGTACAAGTAATCTAGTTACATGGGTGGACTTTCCGGTACACATTGCAATGTATGTTAAAAGTGGACCTAAGAAATGGTTCCATATAAGTTTGTTCATAATTTTTACTTACCTGATAAGCCTGTGAAGCTGCATGGCTATAAACTCTGCAGCTGGAAATTTACCTTCCTGAGCCAGAATTTTCAGTCATTTTAACGATGACTGGTTTATACTCTATCTTTTGAAATTTGATTTAATTTATTGATCATGTTCAGTAGCAGTAAGACTCAACATTACAATTAAGAAAAAAATTTAAAATATTTTGTAAGATCTATTATGTGCCTGTAGGGTTTTGTTCCTCCCCCTGTTTTAATGTATTAACATTGAATGAAAGGCTGGCATAAATCATAATATCATTAGTGTAAATTATAGACAATAGTACAAGTATTTAAATGATAAAAAAGATTTGTTATCTCTAGCTGGTTGTGAGACTTGACAAAAGTAATTTAAAGGGACCATGGTAAATAGAAATTTGTCCTTTACTAAACGTAAGACTTGATTTTTTACTTTAACAGAATTTCAAAAAATAAAGAATACAATAAGTTGTATATAAAAACTTGTATTTTGAAATTAGCTCTCGATTACCTTAAATAATTATCTTAATTTCGAATGAAGTTAAAGACAGAGTTTTAAAATTAGGAGTGGCAGTCTTTACTAGGGACATGAGAAAAATATAAACATCTATACAAAATAGGAGGTACATATGCTAAATAAGCCTAGAGAAGATATTTTGGTTTTACCATTAATAAAAAAGTGAAATAGAGAAATGAATAGTCTTATCTACAAATGCATAAAAAACTGTCATTATTGTTATCAAATTTAGTGATGACCTAAGTAGGGGGAGTATCTCAAATATTAATGGGTAAAAACAAATTAACAGTATTGTTTAAGAGAGTGATCTAATTTAGGATTTTATATAACATTGAGCTAGCAAAGGCATTTTGAGGGATTTTATGTCAAAACAATCTTTGTGTATAAAGAAACAGTATGAGCATCCTTAATAATTTTATTTAATGTAGTAAAATTAGCTCTAATAATTATGTATAATTTATGACTTTACCAATTTTAAAAACATTAATGTATGTAGGGCATTGTCTCATATTATTAAACTTGAGAAATAGTCTATCATGTTAGATTTTTAATTGAAATTAGCTATTGGCTATTGAGCTGATTTATTTATGGCTGTCTGTCTAATATTTTAGGGATAACTATTTTTGGAATTATTTTTTAAGTGATAAACTGTTGATAGGGGCTCAAAGTAAGACCCTGTTTTAATATTTAGAGACTTTCAAAATGTTTAAAAAATAATAGAAAAACAAAATTTACTTCTCTGTAGGAAAAGAATCCCCCATATCAATCTTACATTAAAAATCTTGCCCTTTGTTTTCTCACTCTCCAAGTGAAGATTCCTAACATATAACCCCCCCAAAAAAATCTTTACCTAATATTTCAAAATATAAAAATTCACAAAAACAATCCCCGCCCCCAAAATCTACAAAAACACTTTTCCTGTGGGAGAGTACAAAATTAGCAATATATCCTTTACCAATCATCTTAATTTCTGTGGTACTTCCAATTTTCTAATTTCTCATTTTTTGATGTCTATTTCTTGTCCCCAGGATTGCAAAAACGTTTAAGGTCACTGACTTTATTTTGTCTAATTTTCCCCCTTTTATAAATCTGCCCTTGATACTCTGAAATCCTAAGCATGCTTAACTTCTGGAGAAAAATTCCAAATCCATTAAATTTCTAAAATTTACTCTGGAGGTCCCTGCTCGGGCACCAATTGTCACATCACACAACTAAACCAATCAGGGTCACTCCAAGTGAATTTTGGGACTAAATAAAGACACAGATACAGAAAGTACCTTTTCTTTGGGTTCAGTGACTGCTCTTCAGCTGCAGCTCCCACAAGGGGGGCAAGGCAGGCAAGAAAGTGAGCAAGGAGCATGTGCTGAACCCTTTTATTGGGGGAGAAGCCATTCAAATAGGCCAAGAGGTAAGGTTTCAGAGGGTTGAGTCTAGCTTCGTGAATCCTTGCTGTCAGCAGGTAGACTGACATCTAGGAAGGTCACACCCATCTCATGTGTTGTGTGGGGATCATAGGCAGATCAAGCAAAAAGACACTGTTGCCCACCCAAACAGAGGGGCAACGTGGGTTCAGTCCACCCTGTGTGCTCAATGCTCATAATTCACACACACACAGTTCATATCTGGCTTGCCTCATCTCCATACTCTCATTGCTCAAGGCTAAGGGGCGCTCAGTTCCTATGTGGCCACTCCCAACACTTCCCCCCTTGTGAATATCACATATTACACTACCTCTGTTCTCTATCCACCATCTGAAATTTTAAATCATTTTGACAAATTTTCTGCTTTTACTATAGATAGTTATTGAATTCATTTTGCTTTAATGCAAGAAAGCAGTAGATGCCTTAGCGGGAGTTATTAGGTTTAAGGCTATACATTGTGTCTGCACTGGGTGCTGTTGATATTGGTCTCACCATTAAAGGTGAAGTACTGGAAACTTTCAGGGACACTATAAGTATACAGGGTAGAAATTTATGCTGCCTTAGATTTATACTTCTAGATGGGAAAACACACAACATGAAAAAACAAGGGAATAAAATTGCCCCGAACAAACCAATATGCTTCAACAACAGAAGCCACTGATAACACAGTAGAAGAAATGTCCAAGAAGGAGTTCAGATTGTACATAGTTAAATTGATATGTGAAGTAAAGGATAGTATAAGGAGTGAAATAAAATAAAAAATACAGGAAGTGAAAGACCACTTTAAAAAAGAGTTAGAGATCATAAAAAAACAAGCCGACATCCTCAAAATGAAGGAATCAGTAAACCAAATTATAAATTCAATAGAAAGCATCACCAACAGACTAGACCACTTGAAAGACAGAACCTTAGACATTGAAGACAAAATATATAATCTTGAAAGTAAAGTTGAACATGCAGAGAAGATGGTAAGAAACCATGGAGAGAACATCGAAGAATTATGGGATAACATGAAAAGAACAAATTTAAGAGTTATTGAAATACATGAAGGAGCAGAGATCCAAACCAAAGGAATGCACAATCTTTTTAATGATATAGTAGCAGAAAATTTCCCAAACCCAAAGGATGGAATGGAAAATCAAATACAAAAGGCTTACCATACCCCAAATATACAAAATTACAGCAGACCCACACGAAGATACATTATAATTAGAATGAATAACACAGAAAATAAAGATAAAATCTTAAAGGCTGTGAGAGAAAAAAATCAAATTATGTATTGGGGGAAACCAGTTTGGATCTCAACTGATTTCTCAACCCAGACCCTCAAAGTTAAGAGTCCTGAAATAATATATTTTGAACTCTGGAAGAAAATGAATGCCAATCAAGAATTTTATATCCAGCAAAATTAAGTTTCAGATTTGAAGATGAAATTAAAACATTCCATGATAAACAAATTTAAAGAATTCACAACTAGAAAGCCTACACAACAGAGATTCTCAACAAAATATTTCATGAGAATGAAGTTTAAAAAAAAGTGAAAACCAGCAAAGAGAGGATCTACACTAAAAGGACATTCTAACCAAATGAGAAACTAAGACAAATCAAAAACCAGAAATAAATCAAAAACAAATCATATCTCAATAACCTTGAATGTTAACAGCCTAAACTCATCAATCAAAAGACATAGACTGGCAGATTGGATTAAAAAGCAAGACCCAACAACAGACTCACCTCATGGGCAAAGACATCCACAGACTGAAGGTGAAAGGGTGGGAAAAAACTTATCAATCATATGGTTTGCATAAATAAGCAGGGGTTTTCATTCTTAGATAAAGTAGACTTCAAACCAAATAATCAGAAGAGACAAAGAACATTTCATACTTTTTAAGGGAAATATATATATATATATATATGCAGGCCATAACAATTATAAATACTTATGCCAAACAATGGAGCATCTATGTATATCAGAAAAAAACTTCTCAATTTCAAGAGTCAAATAGACCGCAATACAATAATACTGGGTGACTTTAACACACCTCTCTCACTACTAGATAGATCTTCCAAACAAAAACTAAATAAGGAAACTATAGAACTAAATAATACAATCAATGATTTAGACTTAACAGACATACATAGAATATTTCATCCATTAATTAGCAAATATACTTTCTTCTCAGCAGCACACGGCTCCTTCTCTATAATAGACCATAAATTATGCCACAAAGCAACTCTTAGTAAATACAAAAAAAAAATAGATAAAATCCTGCATTCTGTGAGACCACAATGGATTGAAATTAGAAATCAATGATAAAATAAAAAATAGAAGCTACTGTAACAAATGGAGACTAAGTAAAACACTATTGAATGGTGAATGGATAGTAGAAGAAATCAAGGATGAAATTTAAAAACTCTTAGCCGTAAATGAGAACACTGATACAACATATCAAAAATCACTATGAAGGCAGTACTAAGAGGAAAGTTTATTGCATTGAGCACATTCATTAAAAGAATAAAAACTCAACAAATAAATGACCTACCTAACATTACATCTCAAAGTCCTAGAAAAAGAAGAACAAATCAACACCAAAATCAGAGAAGGCAGGAAATAATTAAAATCAGAGCTGAAATCAATAAAATCAAAACAAAAGAAACAATTGAAAAAAATTGACAAAACAAAAAGTTGGTTCACTAAAAAAATAAATAATATAGATAAACCCTGGTCATGCTAATGAAGAGAAAAAGAGAGAAAACTCAAATTACTAAAATACAAGATGAAGAAGGAAATATCATAACGGACATGTCTGAAATACAGAAGAGAATTAGAAACTATTTTAAAAATTTATACTTCAATAAAATAGAAAATATTGAAGGCATAAACAAATTTCTGGAGGCACATGACTTACCCAAACTGAATTAGGAGGTCATAAACTATTTAAGCAGGTCAATTTCAAGTAATGAAATAGAAAATACCATCAAAAATCCTACCAAACAAGAAGAGCTCAGGACCAGATGGATTCTCAGCCAAGTTCTACAAGACTTTCAAATAAGAAATAATACCAACACTCCTCAAAGTATTCCATGAAATAGAAAATAAAGGGACCCTTCCAAACTTATTCTACAAGGCTAATATCACCCTGATACCAAAACCAGGCAAAGACACAGTAAAGAAAGAAAACTTCAGATCAATATCCATGATGAACATAAATGCAAAAATTCTCAATAAAATTCTAGCAAATTGCATACAAAAACATATAAAAAAGATAGTGCACCATGATCAAGTGGGGTTCATCCCCAGGGATACAGGGATGTTTCAACATGGAAATCAATAAACGTAATTCATCACATCAATAGACTTAGACAAGAACCTTATGGTCATATCAATAGATGCAGAAAAAAATCTGACAAAGTACAGCACACATTCATGTTCAAAAAACTAGGGATAGTAGGAACATACCTCAACATTGTAAATGCTATATATGCTAAACCCAAGGCCAGCATCATTCTAAATGGAGAAAAATTGAAAACATTCCAGCTAAAAACTGGAACAAGACAGGATGTACTCTTTCACCACTTCTATTCAACATCATCTTTGAAACTCTAGCCAGAGCAATTAGACAAAAGAAAGAAATTAAAGGGATACAAATAGGTAAAGAAGAACTCAAACTATCAGTATTTGCTGATGACATGGTTCTATATCTAGAAGATCCAAAAAATTCCACCAGAAAAATTCTAAGACTAATAAATGAATTCAGCAAAGTAGCAGGATATAAAATCAACACCCATAAATCAAACACATTTCTATACATCAGTGATGAATCCACTGAAAGAGAAATTAGGAAAACTATTCCATTCACAATAGCCTCAAAAATAAAATAAAATACCTGGGAATCAATCTAACAAAGGAGGTGAAATAGCTCTACAATGAAAACCACAGAACACTAAAGAAGGAAATTGAAGAAAACCTCAAAAGATGGAAAGATATCCCATGCTCCTGGATAGGCAGAATTAATATTGTCAAAATGGCCATGCTACCAAAAGTGTTATACAGATTTAATGCAATTTCTATTAAAATCCCAATGAAATTCTTCATATAAATAGAAAAAGCAATAATGAAATTTATTGGAAAAATAAGAGACCCAGAATAACTAAAGCAATCTTTAGCAAGAAAAGTGAAGCAGGAGGCATCACAATACCAGAACTTAAACTATAATACAGAGCTATATAGTAACAAAAATGGCATGGTGTTGGCACCAAAATAGACTTGTAGACCAATGGTACAGAATAGAGGACATAGAGATAAACTAGATGAGGATTCCAAAAATATTCACTGGAGAAAAGATAGCCTATTCAACAAATGGTGCTGGCAAAACTGGAAATCCCTATGTAGCAAAATGAAATTAAACCTCTATCTCTCACCCTGCACAAAAATCAACTCAAAGTGGATCAAAGACTTAGGAACTAGGACTGAGACTCTGCAGCTAATAGAAGAAAAAAATAGGCCCAAATCTTCATCATGTCAGCCTAGGATTTGACTTCCTTAACAAGACTCCTAAAGTGCAACAAGTAAATCAAGAATCAATAAATGGGGTGGATTCAAATTGAAAAGCTTTTTCCTCAGCAGAGGAAATAATTAGTAATGTGAGGAGAGAGCCTACAGATTGGGAGAAAATCTTTACCACATGCACCTCCAATTAAGCATTACTCTCTAGGATATATAAAGAAGTCAAAAAACACCAAAAAAACCCTTAAAAAACAGTCAATAAATGGGCTCCTTAGCAGACACTTCACAGAAGAAGAAATACCATTGATCAACAAATATATGAAAGAGTGTTCAACATCTCTAGCAATTAGAGAAATGCAAATCAAAACTACTCTAAGATTTCATCTTGCTCCTGTCAGAATGGAGCAAGAATATAGGCAACAATAAATGTTGACAAGGATGTGGGGGGGAAGATATACTCATACATTGCTGGTGGGACTGCAAATTGGTGCAACCATTATGGAAAGCAGTATGGAGACTCCTCAGAAAATTGGAAATGGAACCACCATTTGACCCAGTCATCCTACTCCTCGGTCTATACTCAAAGGACTTAAAATCAGCATACTATAGTGATGCAGTCACATCAATGTTCCTAGCATCTCAATTCACAATAGCTAGACTATGGAACCAACGTAGGTGTCCCTCAATGGATGAATTGATTAAAAAATATGGTCTATATGCTCAATGGAATATTACTCAGCTTTAAAGAAAAGTGAAATTATGGCATTTGCAAGTAAATGGTTGGAGTTGGAGAATATCATGCTAAGTGAAGTAAACCAATCCCACAAAGCCAAAGGCTGAATGTTTTCTCTGACATATGGATACTGATCCATAATGGGGGGGGGGGGAAGCATGAGAGGAATGGAGAAAATTTATATAGGGCAAAGGGGATGAAGGGGAAAGGTGTGGGCATGGGGGTAGGAAAGATGGTGGAATGAGATGGGCATCATTACCCTAAGTACATGTATGAAGACATGAATGGTGTGACTCTACTTTTTTTTATAACCAGAGACATTAAAAATTGTGCTGTATATGTGTAATGCAAGTTGAAATGCATTTTTATCAAATATAACAAATTAGAATAAATAAATAAATTTAAAATTGAAAAAATCCACCAGAAAACTTCTAGAATTGATGAATAAATTCAGAAAATTAATAGGATACAAAATCAACATAATCAATAGTTTTCCTATGCTCTAATAATGAATCTGATGATCAAGGAATCAGGAAAATGCTCCTATTCACAATAACCCCCCAAAATGTGCAGAAATAAATCTATGAATGCAAAAGCCCTTAAAATGAAAACCATAGAACACTGAAGAAAGAAATTAAAGAACACATTGGAAGATGGAATGACCTCCCATGTTCTTAGATTGGCAGGATTTAATATCACTGAAATGGCCATATTAACAAAAATGTTCTACAGATATAATGCCATTTCCATCAAAATATTAATGTAATTAATCACAGAAGTAAAAAAATGCATATAGAAGAATACAGCATAGAGAATATAAACAAGAGCAAGAGGAGTGACACTGGAGGCATCACATTCCATGATCTCAAATTATAATACAGAGTTAGATTAACAAAAGGAGCATGACCAACAGAAAACTTCTAGACCTCATAGAAGAATTCAGAAAAGCAACAGGATATAAAATTCACACCCATAAATAAATTGTGTTCCTATACACCAATGATGAATCAGCTGAAAGAGAAATTAGAAAAACTATGCCATTCACAACAGTCTCAAAAAAAAAAAACAAAAAACCCCTTGGGAATCAATCTAACAAAAGAGGTGAAAGACTTCTACAATGAAAACTACAGAACACTAAAGAAAGAAATTGAAGAAGACCTTAGAATATGGAAGCATCTCCCATGTTCCTGGAGAGGCAGAATTAATATTGGCAAGATGGCCATATTAATAAAAACATTCTACAGGTTTAATGACATCCACATCAAAATATCAATGGCATTCATCACAGAATGAAAAAAAAAACAATCCTAAAATTCTTATGGAAGAATAAATCACTGAGACTAGCTAAAACAATTGAGAGCAAGAAGAGTGACACTGGAGGTATCACATTACCTGACCTCAAATTATGCTACAGAGATAGAGTAACAAAAGCAGGGTAGGGGGGTCTGTGTTTGGGACTGTGGTCCCTGATGACTTCATGGCTGTGGCATGCTTGGTGCCTGGGAAATTTTCTGTACAATAGCATAGGATGCCTGGTTGCTATAGTAATGCCCTCCATGCTAGGGTCTTATCAGCTTGGACCTTAATCTTAGGTACTTAACTCCTGGGAATAAAGGAAGTTGCTTGCTTGATAGCTACAATGTTTCACCAAGCTCTGGTGCTCCTGGAACTGCCTGCCTAACAGTAACTTGAGACAATGGAATTTCTTGAGAACTGCACAAAGCTCCTAACATTACATATTGTAACTATAAAATGTAACTGCAGAAAAAACAACCTTACTGATACTCTAAACAATAATGTGGTTATGGTACTAATGACCTAATATAACCTATTGTTATAAATAAACATGGCCGCTTGGACAAAGAGCCACTTTGCCACATTCCTGCCTCCTGCACCTTGTCTCTCTGTCTCCTCTTTATTATTATTATTCTTTACAAAGCAGCATCCTGGCTAGGAGCCCGCGGAAACTGCTTCTTGGTCCGGGTCCTGCTGAGGGCGGGTCAGGACTCACCCGTTGCATTGGTTGCCCGGCAAGGGGAACGAAATGCTGCCATTCGCATAGGATACCAACATGGCAGAGATCTGATGTCAGCAGAAAGCGGCGGAGGAGAGAACTTCATCAATACCAGCGGTGACATAAGCAGTTGGTCTCCTGGTAGGGGGGGTGAGGCACAGTCACCCGAGTCTCCTCAATTTGTCGTCGAGCCAGAGGGGAGGAGCCGGGCCGCCGCCAGTGCCCGGAGCAGGCCCAGCGGCTCGCCAGCGTGGTGACCGCGTGACCCCAATTGGAGAGGGGGCGGAGCGGAGCCGCCACCCGCACCCGCAAGGTGGGCAGACCCGCGACCCAGTGGTACATAGGCGTGGTAGGAGGGGCAGGGCAGAGCCGCCGTTTGCGCTTGCAAGGTAAACAGACCTGTGACAGCCTGGCGGGTCAGGCCCAGTGGCCTGCCAGTGTGGTACACACGTCACCCCAACTGGAGTAGGGGCAGAGCAGATCCTTCTCCCACGCCCGGATTAGGCCCTGCCAGTGTGGTGGTCACGTGACCCCAATTGGAGTGGGGGCGGAGCGGAACCGCCACCCATGCCCGCAGGGTGAGCAGACCAGTGATCAACCTGCAGATCAGGCCCAGGGGTCCGCAGGCGTGGTAGGAGGGGCAGGGCAGATCCACCGCCCGCGCCTCCAAGGAAGGCAGACCTACAACAGACCGGCGGATCAGGCCCAGGAGCCTGCCGGCGTGGTACAAACACCACCCTAATTGGAGTAGTGGCAGAGCAGAGTCGCCACCCGTGCCAGGAACAGGCCCAGCGTCCTGCAGGCGGGGTAGTCACGACACCCCAATTGGAGTAGGGGCAGAGCAGAGCCTCCACCCGTGCCCGAAAGGTGGGCAGATCTGCGACCGACCAGCGGGACAGGCCCAGTGGCCTGCCGGTACGACAGACACGTCACCCCATTTGGAGTAGGGGCAGAGTAGAGCCGCCTCCCGCGCCTGCAGGGTAGGCAAACCTGCAACCGACCGGCGGATCAGGCCCGGTGGCCTGCCGGCGTGGTACACTCGTCACCCCAATTGGAGTAGGGGCAGAACAGAGCCGCTGCCAGAGCCCAGAACAGGCCCAGTGACCTGCCGGCGTGGTAGCCACGACACTCCAATTGGAATAAGGAGAGAGCAGAGCCACCGCCCGCACCTGCAGGAAAGATACGCAAGCAGTATGAAAAGACAAGGAAAGAAAGGACCACAAGCAATGCAGGTCAACGCAACTTTAGAAGAGGTAACAGCTGCAGCAGATGGAATGTCAGATAAAGAATTCAGGATATACATGCTTCAGATGATCTGGAATATCAAGGAAGACATTAAACAGCAAAATCAGACAATGAAAGATCACTTCGACAACGAATTACGCAAACAAATCCAGGAAGCAAAGGATCAACTATACAGGGAGATAGAGGTTATAAAAAACAAACAAACAGAAATCCTAGAAATGCAGGAAGCAATAAACCAACTTAAAAACTCAATGGAGAATACTACCAGCAGAGTAGAACACTTAGAAGATAGAACATCAGACAATGAAGACAAAGTATTTCAACTGGAAAAGAACATAGACAGCTCAACAAGACTGTTAAGAAACCATGAGCAGAACATCCAAGAAATATGGGATAACATTAAGAGACCAAACTTAAGAGTCATTGGGATACAGGAAGGTACAGAGCTCCAAACCAAAGGAATGAGAAGTCTATTTAATGAAATAATACAAGAAAACTTCCCAGACTTGAAGAATGAGACAGAATCCCAAATCCTAGAAGCCTACAGGACGCCGAATGTGCAAAATCATAAGAGATCCACACCTAGACACATTATAATGAAGATGCCCAACATACAGAATAAGGAGAGAATTTTAAAAGCTACAAGAGAAAGGAAGCAGATCACATTTAGGGGCAAGCCAATCAGGATAACAGCTGATCTTTCAACACAGACTCTGAAAGCTAGAAGATCCTGGAATAACATATTTCAAACACTGAAAGAAAATGGGTTCCAACCAAGAATTGTGTATCCAGCAAAATTAAGCTTCAGGATGGAGGATGAAATTAAAACCTTCCACGATAAACAAAAGTTTAAAGAATTCGCAGCTAGAAAACCATCTCTTCAAAACATCCTCGCCAAAGCATTACAGGAAGAGGAAATGGAAAATAACAATGAAAACCAACAGTGGGAGGTAGGACAGTAAAGGGGGGGGGGGAAATAATCAAAGAGGAAAACAAACCATGTTTAGTAACAGAAATAAACAAATATGGCTGGAAGAACAACCCATATCTCAATAATAACCCTAAATGTTAATGGCTTAAACTCACCAATTAAGAGACACAGGCTAGTAGAATGGATCACAAAACAAGACCCAACAATATGCTGCCTACAGGAGACGCATTTGATAGGAAAAGACACACATAGGCTGAAGGTGAAAGGTTGGGAAAAATCATATCACTCATATGGACTTCGGAAACAAGCAGGAGTGTCCATACTCATATCAAATAAAATAGATTTCAAGCCAAAGTTAATCAAAAGAGATAAAGAGGGGCACTACATACTGCTTAAGGGAACCATACACCAACAAGACATAACAATCATAAATATTTATGCCCCAAACAATGGTGCAGCTATGTTCGTCAAACAAACTCTTCTCAAGTTCAAGAGTCTAATAGACCACCATACCATAATCATGGGAGACTTCAACACACCTCTCTCGCCACTGGACAGATCTTCCAAACAAAAGTTGAATAAGGAAACTATAGAACTCAATAACACTATTAATAACCTAGACCTAATTGACATATATAGAGTATACCACCCAACATCAAGCAGTTACACTTTTTTCTCAGCAGCACATGGATCCTTCCCAAAAATAGATCATATATTATGTCACAGGGCAACTCTTCGACAATATAAAGGAGTAGAGATAATACCATGCATCTTATCTGATCATAATGGAATGAAACTGAAAATCAACGATAAAAGAAGGAAGGAAAAAGCATACATCACTTGGAGAATGAACAATAGGCTACTGAATGATCAATGGGTTATAGAAGACATCAAGGAGGAAATTAAAAAATTCTTAGAGATTAATGAAAACACAGACACAACATATCGGAATCTATGGGACACATTGAAAGCAGTTCTAAGAGGAAAATTCATTGCTTGGAGTTCATTCCTTAAAAAAAGAAAAAAACAACAAATAAATGATCTCATACTTCATCTCAAAATCCTAGAAAAAGAAGAGCAAAACAACAGCAAAAGTAGTAGAAGGCAAGAAATAATTAAAATCAGAGCTGAAATTAATGAAATTGAAACAAAAGAAACAATTGAAAAAATTGACAAAACTAAAAGTTGGTTCTTTGAAAAAATAAACAAAATCGACAGACCCTTAGCCATGCTAGCGAAGAGAAGAAGAGAGAGAACTCAAATTACTAGCATACGGGATGAAAAAGGCAATATCACAACAGACACTTCAGAAATACAGAAGATAATCAAAAACTATTTTGAATCCTTATACTCCAACAAATTAGAAGATAGTGAAGGCATAGATAAATTTCTTAAGTCATATGATCTGCCCAGATTGAGTCAGGAGGATATAGAAAACCTAAACAGACCAATATCAATTGAGGAAATAGGAGAAACCATAAAAAGACTACCAACTAAGAAAAGCCCAGGTCCGGATGGGTATACAGCAGAATTTTACAAAACCTTTAAAGAAGAACTAATACCAATACTTTTCAAGCTACTTCAGGAAACAGAAAAGGAGGGAGAACTTCCAAATTCATTCTATGAGGCCAACATCACCCTGATACCTAAACCAGACAAAGACACTTCAAAGAAAGAAAACTACAGACCAATATCTCTAATGAACCTAGATGCAAAAATCCTCAATAAAATTCTGGCGAATCGGATACAAAAACATATCAAAAAAATTGTACACCATGATCAAGTAGGATTCATCCCTGGGATGCAAGGCTGGTTCAATATACGGAAATCAATAAATGTTATTCACCACATCAATAGACTTAAAAATAAGAACCATATGATCATCTCGATAGATGCGGAAAAAGCATTCGACAAAGTACAGCATCCCTTTATGTTCAAAACTCTAGAAAAACTAGGGATAACAGGAACATACCTCAATATTGTAAAAGCAATCTATGCTAAGCCTCAGGCTAGCATCATTCTGAATGGAGAAAAACTGAAGGCATTCCCTCTAAAATCTGGAACAAGACAGGGATGCCCTCTCTCTCCACTTCTGTTCAACATAGTTCTCGAAACATTGGCCAGAGCAATTAGACAGACGAAAGAAATTAAAGGCATAAAAATAGGAAAAGAAGAACTTAAATTATCACTATTTGCAGATGATATGATTCTATACCTAGCAGACCCAAAAGGGTCTACAAAGAAACTATTAGAGCTAATAAATGAATTCAGCAAAGTGGCAGGATATAAAATCAACACGCATAAATCAAAGGCATTCCTGTATATCAGCGACAAATCCTCTGAAATGGAAATGAGGACAACCACTCCATTCAAAATATCTTCAAAAAAAATAAAATACTTGGGAATCAACCTAACAAAAGAGGTGAAAGACTTATACAATGAAAACTACAGAACCCTAAAGAGAGAAATAGAAGAAGATCTTAGAAGATGGAAAAATATACCCTGTTCATGGATAGGCAGAACTAACATCATCAAAATGGCGATATTACCAAAAGTTCTCTATAGGTTTAATGCAATGCCAATCAAAATCCCAACGGCATTTCTTGTAGAAATAGAGAAAGCAATCATGAAATTCATATGGAAAAATAAAAGACCCAGAATAGCAAAAACAATGCTAAGCAGGAAGTGTGAATCAGGCGGTATAGCGATACCAGACTTCAAACTATACTACAGAGCAATAGTAACAAAAACAGCATGGTACTGGTACCAAAACAGGTGGGTGGACCAATGGTACAGAATAGAGGACACAGAAACCAATCCACAAAACTACAACTTTCTTATATTTGATAAAGGGGCTAAAAGCATGCAATGGAGGAAGGATAGCATCTTCAACAAATGGTGCTGGGAAAACTGGAAATCCATATGCAACAAAATGAAACTGAATCCCTTTCTCTCGCCATGCACAAAAGTGAATTCAAAATGGATCAAGGAGCTTGATATCAAATCAGAGACACGCCGTCTGATAGAAGAAAAAGTTGGCTACGATCTACAGTCGGTGGGGTTGGGCTCCAAATTCCTCAATAGGACACCCATAGCACAAAAGTTAATAACTAGAATCAACAAATGGGACTTAATCAAACTAAAAAGTTTTTTCTCAGCAAAAGAAACAATAAGAGAGGTAAATAGGGAGCCTACACCCTGGGAACAAATCTTTACTCCTCACACTTCAGATAGAGCCCTAATATCCAGAGTATACAAAGAACTCAAAAAATTAGACAATAATAGAACAAACAACCCAATCAACAAATGGGCCAAGGACCTGAACAGACACTTCTCAGAGGAGGACATACAGTCAATCAACAAGTACATGAAAAAATGCTCAACATCTCTAGCTGTCAGAGAAATGCAAATCAAAACCACCCTAAGATACCATCTCACTCCAGTAAGATTGGCAGCCATTATGAAGTCAAACAACAACAAGTGCTGGCGAGGATGTGGGGAAAAGGGTACACTTGTACATTGCTGGTGGGACTGCAGATTGGTGCAGCCAATTTGGAAAGCAGTATGGAGATTTCTTGGAAAGCTGGGAATGGAGCCACCATTTGACCCAGCTATTCCCCTTCTTGGTCTATTCCCTAAAGACCTAAAATAGCATGCTACAGGGACACTGCTACATCGATGTTCATAGCAGCACAGTTCACAATAGCAAGACTGTGGAACCAACCTAGATGCCCTTCAATAGATGAATGGATAAACAAAATGTGGCATTTATACACAATGGAGTATTACTCTGCATTAAAAAATGACAAAATCATAGAATTTACAGGGAAATGGATAGCATTAGAGCAGATTATGCTAAGTGAAGCTAGCCAATCCCTAAAAAACAAATGCCAAATGTCTTCTTTGATATAAGGAGAGTAACTAAGAACAGAGTAGGGACAAAGAGCAGGAGAAGAAGATTAACATTTAACAGGGATGAGAGGTGGGAGGGAAAGGGAGAGAGAAGGGAAATTGCATGGTAATGGAAGGAGACCCTCAGGGTTATACAGTGGAGGAGGTAGACAGAGAGGAGGGGAGGGGAGGGGAGAGGTGGGGAGGGGGGAGGGTGGAGGATGGGAAAGGCAGCGGAGCACAACAGACACTAGTATGGCAATTTGTAAATCAATGGATGTGTAACTGATGTGATTCTGCAATCTGTGTATGGGGTGAAGGTGGGAGTTCATAACCCACTTGAATCAAAGTGTGGAATATGATATGTCAAGAAATTTGTAATGTTTTGAACAACCCACAATAAAAAATTAAAAAAAAAAAAGCAGCATCCTATTGGCATCAAAACAAACATGAAGATCAGTGAAGTAGGATGGAAGACACAGAGACAAACCCACATACTTACAGCCATCTGGTACATGACAAAGGTGTCAAAAATATATGGTGAAGAAAAGACAGCTTTTTCATCAAATGATGCTGAGGAAACTACATATCCATATGTAGAAGAATGAAACTAGATTCTTCTTCTTACCCTGTACAAAAGTCAAATCAATAGCCAAACTATGGAGCCAGCGTAGGTGTCCATCCATGGATGAATGCATAAAGTATAGTACATGTAGACAGTGAAGTTTTATTCACCCATGAGGAAAAATGAAATTATGGCATTTGCAGGAAAATGGATGGAATCAGACACCATCATGTTAAGTGAAATAAATCAAATTCAGAAGGTTAAGGGTTGTATGTTTTCTCTCATATGTGGAAGCTAGGGGGAATAAAGGAAAACATAGGTGGGGTGGATCTCCCCAAAATCAAAGGGAGGTCAGTAGAAGAAAGGAAAAAAGTGGAAGGGAGGGAAGGAGGGAGGGGGGAAAGGCTAGAGAGTCATAATGGCCAAATTATTTTGTTATATTGTGTATTTGTACAAATATATAACAACAAATCCCATCAATGTGCACAGCTATAATGCACAAATCAAAAAGTAAGGGGAAAATGTAGATCGAAGACCTAAGAATAAGACTAGACACTTTGCAACTGCTAGAACAAAACACAGACTCAACACTGCAACATATTGGTACACACACCTGCCTTCTTTACAAGACCCCTAAAGTTCAAGAAAGAAAACCAAGGATCAATAAGTGCAATGACATCAAATTAAAAAACATCTGCACAGAAAATAATACAACAGCATGAAGAGAGAACCTATACATAAATTCTGTGGGGTAAATTCATTTCTAGCTGTTCCTCTGACTGGAGATTAATATCCAGAATATATTTTTTAAAATTTAAAACCTAACACCCCCAAATCCCAAATAACCCAAGCAATAAATTAGCAAAAGAACAAAACATACATCATATATGAAAATGTTCAACATCCATAGCCACCATGGAAATTCTATTGGACTTTCTGCCACTTATCCATAGTTGTTATTATATTTAGACAGAGAGAGAGAGAGAATTTTTTAATATTTTATTTTTTAGTATTTTTGATGGACACAACATCTTTATTTTATTTTTATGTGGTGCTGAGGATCAAACCCAGCACCCTGTGCATGCCAGGTGAGCGCGCTACTGCTTGAGCCACATCCCCAGCCCCATAGTTATTATTTTTAAAGCAGGAGATGGGAGAGAGAAGGGTAAGCACAGGTTCTGGGATATGATTAGAAAAAAATATATTCCTTGCTTTTATAATTGTGTCAAAATGCATTCCACTTGGGCTGGGGATGTGGCTCAAGCAGTAGCACACTCACCTGGCATGCATGCGGCCCAGGTTCGATCCTCAGCACCACATACAAACAAAGATGTTGTGTCCTCCGATAACTAAAAAAATAATAATAATAAATATTAAAACTCTCTCTCTCCCTCACTCTCTCTCTCTCACTCTCTCTTTAAAAAAATGCATTCCACTGACATGCGTAACTAAAAATAACCAATAAAAATAACTACATTGGAACTGCATCTCATCCAAATCAGAATGGCAATTATTAAGAATACAAGTAACGGGACTGAGGCTGTAGCTCAGTGGTAAAGTGCTTGCCTCCTATGTGTGAGGCACTAGGTTCAATCCTCAGCACCACATAAAAATAAATAAAGATACTGTGTGTTCATCTACAACTAAATAAACATTACCAAAAAAATTCAAGTAACAATAACTGTTGGCAAGGATATGGGGGAAAATACACTTATACATTGTTGGTGGGACTGCAAATGGATGCAACCACTTTGGAAAGCAATATGGAGATTCATTTAAAAAACTAAAAATGGAACCACCATTGGACCCAGATTTAACACTCAACATACTGATTTAAAGGAATACAATTAGCATACTGCAGAGATGCAACAATATCAATGTTCATAACAGCACAATTCACAATAGCTAAGCTATGGAACCAAGCCAGATGCTTATCAACAGATGAAAGAATAACAAAATTGTGGTTTATATGCACAATGAACTATTACTCAGCAATAAGAAGAATGAGTTTATGACATTCACCACTAAATGAATGGATCTAGAGACTATCATGCTAAGTGTAATAAGCAAACCCAAAAATCCAAAGATTGAATGTTCTCTTTGATATTTAGATGTTAACCCACAATGGGTGGTTGGGGGACAACATAGAAGTTTACTGGATTAGACAAAAGGGAATGAAGGGTAGGGAAGGGTAATAGGAATAGAAAAGACAGCAGAATGAATTGATATAACTTTCCTGTGTACATATATGAATATACCACAGTTAATCTCAACATCATGTACATCCACAAGACTGGGATCCTAATTAAAATCAGATATATTCTATGTTTGTATAAATATATCAAAACAGATTCTACTGTCATGTATAACTAAAAAATAATTTTTTAAAAGAATACAAATAAATGCTTGTGAGGACATGGCAGGGAAGAATACACTCATGCACTGTTGGTGGGACTGCAAGTTAGTACAACCATTCTAGAAAAGCAGTATGGAGATTCCTCAAAATATTAGGAATAGAACCACCATGTGACCTAGATATTCCATTCTTTCGCAGTTATCCAACAGAACTAAAATAAGCACACTGTACTAATACAGGCACATCAATAGTTAGAGTAGTGCAATTCACAATAACCAAGTTATAGAATGATCCCAAGTGCCTTCCAAGAGATGAATGGAAAGAAAATGTGATGTCTATATAGACAATGACATTTTACTAAGTCATAAAAAATGAAATTATGGTTATCTGCTTGCAAATGGATGGAACTGAAGAACATCATGATGACTCTCCTCTCCTCTCCTCTCCTGTCGTCTTCTCTCTCCTCTCCCTCCCTCCCTCCCCACTTCCCCCTTCTGGCAGTGGAGAACATTGATCTCCTGTTAACAGCCCCTAGAGATAAAGCTTGGCTGTGCAGAAGAATGGATGGGGAGGTGGGAGGGAAGGAAGTTTCCATAAAATCTCTCTTTTCCTCTCTTTCCCACTAAAAACATTTTGGAAAGTTTGGGTCTGAGAATGTGAAAAGGCAATATAGGGGTTAGAGAAATTCCCATCCATCTCTTTTATCCTAAACATTGATAGGATCTAACAACAGTAAATGAATGATGTCGTGAATATTTATTGATCACTTACTGCTAGGTAGTAAAAATGCATTAACTCATACACTCCCTATCAAAATAGCCTGAAGTGGACCCTTGGCCCCATAATGCTCAGCAAAGTCACCTATCCCAGGTCACACAACATAACTACCTTATCTAAGCCTAACTATGTCCCAAATTGGTTTGGGGAATATTGTGTATGCATTTTCATTTGTTTCAAGAGAGAGTTTTAATTACCTTTTTTATTTCTTCCTTGATCTGTTGGTGTTCAAAAGTAAGTCATTTACTTTATATGTATTTGTATAGTTTTTAAAGTTTTTCTTGTTATTGATGTGTAGTTTTACTTTATTAGAGTAGGAAAAAATACTCAAAAGTTAATTTTAAATTTTCAATATTTATTGTGGCTTGTTTTGTGACCTATAATATAGCCTATCCTGAAGAATGTCTCATTTGCTAGTGAGGAAAAAATATGTGTTCTACAATTGTTGGACAGACTGTCCTATAGATGTTTAGTAGGTCCATTTGGCCTATGATTAAATTAACTCTGCTGTTTCTTTGTTGTTGTTGTTGTTTTCTGGATGCCATCTCCATTGATGAAAGTGAGGTTTAAAGTCTCCTACTATTATTGTATTAGACCCTATCTCTCCCTTTAGGTCTATTAATATTTGCTTTATATACTTTTTTTGTTCCAATATTGGGTGCAAATATGTTTGGAATTACTTCTTGACAAGTTGATCCCTTTATCATTATATAATATTTTCCTTATTTCTTTTTATTACTTTTGAATTAAAGTCTATTTTACCTGCTATAAATATAGCTACTCCTGCTTTCTTGTGGGCTCCATTTGTGTGAAATATTTTATTCCATCCCTTCACTTTCAGCCTATATGTGTCCTTAGAAGTGAGATGAGTTTCTTGGAAGCAGCATAACTTTGGGTCTTGTTTTTTTATGTATTCTGTCACTCTGAGACTTTTAATTGGACCATTTAATCCATTTACATTTAAAGTAATTATCTATAAGTAAAATCTTCCAACAGCTATTTTGTATTTTGTTTCCTGGTTTTATTGAAGTTCCTTCATTTATTTTATCTCTCTTACAGTCTTCCTTTGTAGTTAAATGATTTGCTCTACTGTGTTTGTTTGATTCTCTACTTACTCATTTTATTTGTCTGATATTCATCTGATGGAAAATACTTACAAAAAATTGTGGGGGTGAGGGGATGGGGTTCTGGAGATCAAATTCAGTTGTCACATATACCAAGCAAGTGCTCTACCACTAAGTTATGTCCACAGACCCAAACAACATCTTTTTATTATGGTAATTTTAAATGATAATAACTTAACAAGTTGTAAAGACAAGAAACAAAGTACACTAATAAAAATCTCTACACTTGCACTCAATTCCTCTCTACAATTTGAAAATCTCATGTTCCCTTTCACATTTTTCCTCCTCCTCCTCCTCCTCCTCCTCCTCCTCTTCTTCTTCTTTTTTTGGGGGGTACAGGAGCACTTAATCACTGACCTACATCCCCAGCCTTTTTATATCTTTTATTTTGAGACAGGGCCTCACTGAGTTGGTGAGTCTGGCTTTAAACTCATGATCCTCCCACCTAAGCCTCCCAAGCCAGTGGGATTCCAGGCATGTGCCACTGCACCCAGCTGTTCAATGTTTTTAATTGCTTTCTTCTCTGTTAAATTTCTCTGAGTGTTCAATTATTTGTGTTTTCTTGAAGCTCACTGAGTTTCCTTAAAGCAGCTGCTTTAAATTCTCCATTCTGCATAAACTTGGTTTGGCACTTATTGTGACTGTTGGGTGAGTTGTGGCTTTGTGGAAGTTCATGGTTTCCAGATGTCTGCTGCTTGCTGTTCTGAAGCCTCTTCACTCACTGAAGAATTACATACTTATTCCAGCCTTCATAATCTGCCTTCGTTTGTGTCCGTCCTTCCAGAAATTTTAAGCAGGCTGTTTATTTCTGAGTCTGCACTCAGTATATTTATTTTGGCCCTAGAAGGCACTCTAAGTCCAGGTTTGCCAGGAATGTTCTGGTAGCATGCTGTTCCTATTTTGGCACTGCTGATGTCTTTTTCATCATGAACTGGATCAGGGTCTAAAATAGCCCATCTCCACAAGCCTCTCCCCGGGGCTGGGGTAGACCCAGATGCCTCATCTACAGTCACCAGCCTCTACTGCACCCTGCAGGATTCTCCCAAGCCCTGGAGAGACTCACCACAAAAAGACCATCCCAGGCTCCTGTGCCACACCTATAGCCATCAACACTGCAAAGCTGTGTTATGCCCTAGGCTCACAGTCCACCCAGTCCAGAGCAGAAGTGGGGAGAACCGAAGCCCATGCCCTAATGGCTTGCCTATTGCTTGTAGCCCTGCTCCCAGGCAGGTGCACTATTGCTCTCTCCTCTTCTGTCCCAGGCTAGAGGAGAGGTAGTGTAGGTTATCAGTCCCCCAGCTAAGCATCTCCAATGGCCCAGTCCACAGGTATTAGCCTGGAGGTAGGAGTTGTGGGGCTCTGCCTCATGTGGTGTTCCATTCTACTAAGCCTGGTACTGGGTGTCAAGTTTGAGTCTTCGTCTTAACACCCTCTCCTTCCACTAAGCAGAGGCATCTCTTTCCACATTGCATTGCGTGGAGACAGGGGAGGGGTGACCCAGGCAGATATTTCCTTCCTACTTTCTTCAATTCCTCTTTTCATTAACTAAACCCAGGCACTATGGTCTCTAGGCACCCGGCTTCCTTAACTCACATGAGGTTTAGTTCATGAATAGAGGTTCACATTGGTGTGTCTGGGAGGAGATGATCACTGAAGGCTCTGACTCAACCACCATCTTGCCCGCATTGTACCTTAAAATCCAAAATCTAAGATACTTCAAGTTTTTAAATACTTGGCATGCAAAAAAGAATGTGGAAAAGATAAACACTTTTGTAACAAAACTCTTTCTGGATTATAGAATACTTTGTACCCAGGGAGCAGGGGTGGAATGTGATTTGTAAACAGCCAAGTATTTGGTAACCCATGAGGTAGTTCATAAGCCAAGGCATTTGTAAAGTAAAAAGTGATTTTGCAGATGGCCAAGTGTTTTCTCCTGTGCCAGTCCCTGCGGGAAACCTTACTATTGTTATAGCCAGTTAGAATAGCAGTCCCTCCACCCCCAACCTCAAGTCCTCAAATGACCACTGAAGTTACAGAGAAATCCTGATTCCTAACAGCCTCAGCCACCTCTGAAAGATTGGTGATTAAAGAAGGGAGACTAACACTGGTCCCCTCTTTACCCAGAAATAGTGAGAAAAGGGTGGTTCTCCTGCTGATGCTTGCATACTGAGATGAACTTCTAGAGACTGTGCAGAGCTTGTGCTAATCTCCTAGGTTATGCACCAATATTCCCATGCTCTCCTCTCCAGACACCTGTCAAAATTACATCTCCCCTCTCACTATGAAGTTACACAGCCTTGCACTATGGTTTGGATATTGGTTCTGGTGTTTCCCAGAGGCCTAATTGTGCAAGTCTTGATCCACAGGTGGCACTATTAGGAGGTAGCAGAATCTTTAGGAGATAGGGCTTTGTGGGAGGTCCTTGGGTCACTGGGGGCTTGCACTTGAAGAAGTGCTAGCTGCACCTGCTAGCTTTCTCTCCCTCTCCCCCCAACCCCTCTTTCCTGGCTCAAGATGTGACCTTAAGCACTCCTGCAATGATGTGTCACCATCCTCTGTCCTCACTGAATGTGAGCCATTGAGGTCTCCATGACATTAAATCCCCAAAGTATGAGATTTTTAAAAATTCCTTTTATGTTTATAAATTAGTTGCCTCAGTATCTTGGATGCAGTAACATGAAACTAATACATGGTTTGCTTTTGTCAACAGAATATGAAGCAAAGGATCATTACCCTTTTTATAGAAACAAAAGCAATATTAGTAGTAGTTAGAAACAGATAAACAAAAGAGAAAAAATGGTCAGATAGTGTTGACCTCAAAATTGTAGGAAAAAACGCCACAAATTTTCATATTCACAGAAAGAAAAGTAAAGAAAAAATACAGGTAAGAAATGTGTGTTGGGGGGAAGTACATGGAAAATACAAGGAGAGACAAGAAGTGACACTCATTCCCAGGAGATGACAGCTGCCACAGGTCCTTCTTTCTTCTTTCATTGTGTCACCTGCAGCAATATTCTATCAGTGAGCTTATGCCAAGTTATGCTGCAGTAACAAGAAATCCCAGAATTTCCATCGCTTACAGTAGCTAATGTGTACTTCTTACTCATATTCATTTTTATAAAAAGTCAGCTCAAGACTGAGTTGCCAATATTCTTTATTGAAGATTCAGACTGAAGAAGCAAAGCTATCAAGGACTTTGTTAGTCTTGCAGCAGAAGAAAACCAGGGGTCATGACATTAAGTTCTTTAAGGTATTTCTTGACCCTTTTCCCTTGGTCAACTTTGAAGGCCATCTGGAAGTAAATAGACTATAGCATGCTGGATGGAGGACAGACTACAGAAATTATTTTCCACAGCAGAGAGGGAGCAAGGAGGAGCTCAAGAGGCCTCATTCTTTTTGGAGATGGGGGCTGAATGGAAGGATCCTGAGGAAATCTGCATGCCTTCTTTCTCTCTGTGGCGGGGCAGGAAGCAGAGTTGAAACACAAGGGGCAACTTTCCCAGCCAGTTCCCTTTTGGCGTGAGTTCGATGTCTTCTGGGGCCTTGGGACAACCCAAAGAGAAGCTCTGAAGCATGGAGGTCAAAAATAGGAAGATCTCAGAGCCGGCCAGGCTCTCTCCCAGACAGATGCATTGTCCTGGGGGCGTGAGAGGTTGTGTTATTATGGGGGGTTCTGGAAGGGCACCCGGTTGTCCCACCCATTCTCCCTGGATATTTGCATGCTCATTTGCATATATTTACATATGAAGCACTTCTGTTCATATTCTTGTCCTCCATACAAATAACCTGAATGTCTCTCTGTTCCATCTCATCTTGGCTATCCTGTACCATCTCTGCATCTCCTGGTCTTTGTCTTTGCCTCTTTCACACTCCTTTTCTCTGTATGTCTCTGATTAAGTATATTATCAACTAAGCAAATTTATGAGAAAACGTGAAGAACATGAAAGAACCTCTCTAGTGTGTCCTACGGAAAGCAGCAAGAGGAAAGCAGAGGTGAGCTGAGACCTGCAAGGTCCCCTCCTAGGCTGACATTCGGTGGGGTAGGCTGTAGATCTGTACTGGCTGTTAGAATATCCAACTACTTCTAAAGGGATTGTTATACAGTGGCTACTCAAAGCTACTGGTCTGGCTCACCACGACTCCTTGCCCAGGTCCCAAGGCTCTTCCCTAGTCAGCAGCCCATCCAGTAAGCCTCCTAGATCCTGTTCCAGCACACCAATGGTAACTATTCTGATTGACTGATGGACATATGCCTATGTCCCTGGGCTGGGCACAGTTTGGGCTGCAACCTGTTGACTGCAGCTTCCTGGGGAAGCGAGGAAGCCTGGAGAGTTGCCTTTCAGAGCACCATAAACTGTGTGGCCATGACCAGCATGGCCAATCCATCAGGTTCTAGTGAGGAGCGAAGATGGATAAGAAAAATAAACACTCACAAATGTATAGATGCTTTTGAAGATACAGCTGGGGTCAGGTGGAGCACTGCTCTCTGATGGAGAAGTAGGTCTAAAGAATTATGTCAACAATCTTTATTTATATATGACTTATTATCAGATTAAAGAGTATGCAAGCATTATTCTTGAAAGTTTTCATGAAAGTTTCAGAGTTAGCAACATTATGCAGCTTTTCTGCAGTTACATTCTATAGTTGTTATGTGCAATGTTAGGAGCTTTGTGTAGCTCTCTAGAAAGTCCATCCTTTAAAGTTACTGTTAGGTGGGCAGGTTCAGGAGGGAGCTTGTGAAACATTGTGGTTATCTAGCAAGAAAGTTTCTCTATTCTCAGGAGCCTTGTGCCTGAGATCAAGGTCGAGGCTGATAAGACCCTAGCACAGAGCCTCCTTGTGAAGGGCATTACCACAGTAGCTAGGCATCTTGCACCTTTTCACTGAAACTTCCCAAGGCACCAAGCATGCCACAACCATGAGGTCATCAGAGACCACAATTTCAGACACTTTTCTCCCATTCACCATCATTGCTCTCCACACTGTGTCATCTTTCAGAAATATTTGTGGCACATCTCACGGTGCATTAAGCATCCCTGTCATGGTGAGCTTGAATGGGAATTGCTTTGGTCAATGAAGTGAGGAATAAATTGATGTGTGTTGTAATTTCTTCTTTGATTCAGCACACGGCAGGATAAAGTCCCCATCTGCCCCAGTCTCCACATTACTATGGTAAATCCAGGCCCCTGCCAGCTGAGATGGACATACAGCTTAAGCCTGAAATTAACTTTGCAGCCTTGAGCTGTGGAGATGTTCAGGTTGTCGATCACAGAGTAGCTCCCCTGACTGACATAGGCCATGGCTTCCCACTGGGCCTTGGGCAAACCCCCTGCTCTCCTGGGCGTCTCTGATTCCAGTTTTACAGAGGAACATATGATTCATCTGTAACACATCTATTTCTTAATAGATCAAAGAAAACAACAGTTTGGTCATCTTGACAGGAGTTGAGGATATACTTGAGAATACTCAACACCAAATCCTGATTAAAAGCTAAAAAACAAAACAACAACAACAACAATTAAAAAAAACCCTTTGTGAAAAAGAGAGGGAGATCTTTCCTTAATTTGATTTAAAACTGAGATAAATTTATAACAGAAATATGATAGCATAATCATAAAATGTGTGGAAAAGACCATGGCCAGCAGTAAGCTTAATAGAGAAAACTGATTTTTTAAATTTTTATTTACTTACTTATTTTTTTGGTACTGGGGATTGACCTCAGGGGCACTCAACCACTGAGCCACATCTCCAGCCCTTTTTTGTATTTAATTTAGATACAGGGTCTCACTGTATCTAAACCTTGCTAAGTTGCTGAGGCTGGCTTTGAACGCACAATCCTCCTGCCTCAGTCTCCTGAGCTGCTGGGATTACAGGTGTGCACCACCATGCCATCTTTTTATTTTATTTTATTTTATTTTATTTACTTAAAGTTAGGAATCAGACAAGTACTAGTCCATGATGTTAGGGAAAACACAATATATGGATTTAATGTAAGAAAAGATTAGATCAAAATATCACTTGCAGATATTATGATCTGGAAAGCCCAAGAAAATCTATGAAAAGCTATTAGTGATAAACATGTTAGGAAACTGTCTTATTGCAGCAGAAATATATACAAATCCATGGCTTTCAGATATTCTACTTAAAGCAACTTAAAATACCATAAGAAAAGGTTTTATGAGCAATACCAAAACCTTCTACCATGGAGATTTAAATGGAGGCATAAATTTAGAAAGAAATGTGAAAAACTCAGACTTAAAAAAAATAAAAAGTGCAAATGATATACTTAAGTGACATAAGGGCTGACTGGATGGAGACTCACACTATTTTGTCTAAGATACTTCATAATGTGAAGTTTCCAAATTCCAAAGGCATCCCAATTCATCTACAAATTTATGTTAATCCTCACAAAATCACTGTGGGTTTGGGGGGGACCTTCACAAAATAATACTAGAGTGTAGTTGGAAGAAAAAAAAACATGTTAGAAGACCCATAGGAGATGGAAAAACCAGAGTGATGGAGGAGGACCAAGCCCTGTGAAATATTAAAACACTGTAAAGCACGATGATTTGCACAATATGGATGGTACAGCTAGAAAAGACAGGCAAGGCAGTGGATCAGCATGACTGTGCACTAATATCCATATAACAGAAATAGGCTTAAGGGATTTTAAAGTTTGAGTATATGATAAATTTCAAGCCAGTTGCTTAAAGTTAAATTAGTGGATAAGCCATTGAAAAGGGATCTTCACATGATTGAACATGAACACTCCTTAAATTTTGTGGCCTAAGTTCCTGCTGTCCCTCACTCTAGTCTTGGGTGTAGATTTCAACCACTGACTAACAAAAAAAGAACTCAATACATTTTCTGTCTCGTCACATCCTTTCCACCTCCTTATTTTCTTTAAATCTTTTGTTCACATATCTACCTATTATCCAGCTAGCTAGCTACTAGCTCTCCATCGCCTAACTTCATATGTGCAAATATGTGTAATTTGGACACCTTCTGTAATACCAACAAGTATGTTTTTGTTGGTCAATCACAGGTGGTTTTCATCTTCATCTTAACTACTTTCTTGTCTGTATAAAAATTGGGAAAAAATGAAAATGCCTTTCCTGATTCCTGATTCATAACAGGTGCTCCATGACAGGTCATTCATTTGTTTGGTTTTCCTGTGCTTATGCATGTGTGTGCATCTTGAGGTTTTTTTTTTTTTTACCTTTATCTCCACCATCAACTTAGTCTGTGCCTTTCTCTTCCATCATTCCCCTTCTCCCTTCAAAATCCTCATCTTTTCCACCCAGTGCTTAATATGGACAAAAGGAGAAAAATCACACACAACAGTCTCATTAGTGAGAAGGGAGAAGCTCACCCATGGAAAAAGGAATAAAGGCTTCCTGTTTCCTAAAGTTGCCCTTGGCATCCAGGAAGTGTCCAGGGTAGAATGTGTCTGGCTTCTCAAAGTGGCGTGGCTCATGGAGGACAGTGCTCATGACAGGATACACAGTAGTGTTCTGAGAGGGTATCAAATTCAAGAGAGCCAAATGGCCATCAATAAGGTATAACCGAATCAATGACTGTACATCCACAGTTGACAACAAGCTTTACCCACAATGAGGCTCTGCAGTTGGAGGCTAAATTACTGAAATAATTCTGCCCTGTTTCATTAATAGTTGTGTCCTGGGCCTTCTGGATATCCCTACTGACCACTCTGATCCCTCTTCCCCTAAGACCCTTTGGACTTCCCCATGATCCATCAACCACATGTTCCCATCTGGCTTTGCTGAAACTGCCAAGCACTGTACACCATCACTGGAACCAGAATCCGATCTGATGAGTTGGGGATTAGGGTTGTGTGATATTGTGAACATCATCTCTAAATACTTCCAACTCGGGAACATACGGCACCATGGGAGAATGGAATGAGTTGGAACCACTGGCACTGACCTAAGGATGTGTAACTATGAGATTATAAAAAGGAATCCTCACCAACACATAAAATAAAAATCAAAGCAAAATGTGTTGGTGTGAACATAAGTATATACCACACTGTCCACGCAGCTGCAAAAGGATAGAGATAGCATGGTATGACCTCATGTATATGTCAACATATGGTGTATATGATTATATGAGCTTAAAGGCAGTGTGGAAGCCAAAATGTCAAACTGTCAGCACCTTCTCATGAAAGAGGAAGTTAGGGGAGATGAGGAAAGGAAAGACAGCTCCATCAGAACAAATTTCAATACATATATGTTACTTCTTGAGCAAAAGAAACTCTAACATCTAATAAAAGTAAAAAAAATAAGAAGAAAGAATGGAAAGGAGAGGACTTTTCTATATATCCAAAATCTCTATCACCCCATAACAATATGGAAATAAAAATCTTCCATATAGCCCAGAGACCAGAGACATGAACTATCATAAGACTATACAACTATCATAAGCAGGCACCCTCCATCCATGATTCTGTGGCCCTGCAGGTCTCACCTTAGGGAGAAGATATCCTTGGAAGTTGGTGTCCTGAATGACAGAGTGTGGAATACCAAGTGGGATGAGGTCACTGTATCTCTGGATCTCATGGATGACAGCATCCGTATAAGGCATTTTTGCTCGATCCTCAAGGGCAGGAAGACGGTGTTGGCCAATCACCCTGTCAATCTCTGCCTGGACTTTCTCTGAAATGGAGAGGGTGTGGGAGGAGCCACATCAGTGAAAACCGCAACAAATGGGTCAACAAAGGCACCTGAAGAGTGGCCTCAGGCTGGGGGAGGAGAGGACTGTTCCTTAAGGTATCATCACTCCTTCTCAAAGAAAGCATCAGAAAAGAAAGTCAATGCCTCCTTTAGGGATAATTCCTGTCTAATTCTTCCATTCTAATTAGGAGACATTGGTTGAGTGGAAATTAATTCAACACTTAAGGTCACACCCTCCTTTTTCTTCTTCTTTTACTGAGAATGAGTTGTGTCTGGAATGAATGTCATATCTTTTTCTCTCATTGACTCTTTCTGTGATCTTGGGTAAGTCACTTTCCCATTCTGGGGAAGCAGTTTTGATTCTATGAGAGTTTCTCCAAGTCTGCTCTGCAGACCATCAGCACAAGCATCAAAAAGCTTTTAAATTCATCATAAATCAGCAATATACTCCAAATTGTCAAGTTGCTTGTGAACCTCAGGGTTTTCTTTCGAGAGACACATGATTTTTGCAGAGTGCAAAGTGCTTTGCAAAAAGGTAATGCTTTGTGACCTGCGCATGCTTTGCAAACCTCTTTTGCAAATTGCAAAACAAGTCATAAAACACAAAAGTAACTTTTAAACTACATTTGAATGAAAATATTTTGTCACCTGTAAAGCACCTTGTCAACTTCAAAGTGCTTTCAGTGGCTACAATTTATTATAAGTGTTACATCTGGCTTGGGGTGGATTCTTTTATTTTTCCTGACTCATCAGAATTGAAATCTGTTTTTACCCACTAACCAACCACCTTCCACCTTAGGTAGAGCCATCCTGGACCGCCCTCCCCTCCTCCCCCAATAGAGAGGACCTGCTCACCCAGGACATCTGGGTTCTTCAGAAGCAATAAGAGTCCATAGTGGAGGGTGGTGCTGGAGGTCTCTGTTCCAGCGAAGAACAGGAAGAGCACCATGTGCACGAGGTTCTTATGGTGGAACTCACTCTCAGGAACAAATTGCCCCTGTCGGTGAAGGTTGATAATCCTTAACATCTCTCCTTGCATAAACTTCCAGTTTCTGGGTCTTTTACCCTCCATCCCTGAGGTTGCCCTATACCAGGTTTTCTTATTTCCTCTTTCCTGTATTCAAGGTCTGTCTACAAAGTAGCAACAGCATAGCTTTGAGGCCAGAATTCCTGGGTTTAAACTCAGGTCCTGCCATTTCCTCTTTTTTTTTTTTTATTCTGGGACAAAAAAACATGACCTCTCTGTTCCTCACTTCATTGCAAGGGGTTTTTAATATTATGATTGTAAACACTCAGTAAGCACCATTGCCTAATTATTGCTGCAGCTTTGTGATTGGTCTCTGTTCTCGGGTATCTTTGCTTCCTGATTGGTGGTTGCAGATGTCGCTCCAGGGATTATAATTAAACTACTTAACACCTTGTATGACATTTGCCAGAGCAGTGAGAATGGACATGAACCCAGGCCAATAAGAACACAGAGGAGGGCCTCTGACCAATTAGAATGAGAGGAAGGGGAGGGAGTGGGGTCCTGAGCCCAATAACTCTTCAGTTAGAAGTCTCAGAAGTCATTGTTGGGAAGGCTGACAAAGAACTGGGTTGGGGGCGTGGAGGTGATGCCAGTGGCTCAATTAACAAGGTAAGGAAGTATCCAATACTTAACGCACAAACTACCAGCTCAGCGTCAGTAGGATCCCCACACTCTCATTTCCACCCAGCCCCAATCCAGGCTGGCCTTGCCTTGTCCATGTGGAGCAGAAAGGATTCAATGAAGTCCTGGGGGGCATGGGGGTCCAAGGTTTCTCGGTGCCCCTCAATGTTCTCAGTGATAAAATCTTTTAGTTCTTGAATGATTCTGCACATACGAGTATGGGGGCCAGGCAAATGCTTCAGGATTCTGGAGAGGAGTTCAAACACCTAAAGTGAGAAAAGAAACTCCAAGAACCTGTTGTGCTCTCTATAGGCTGGTGCTGGGGCCCTGGGCATCCACTGGCAGCCTTGAAGTTGTGCCTTCCGCAACACTAGGACATTCTAAAGCCAAGCTCATGGAAAGGGGGAATGTGTTTCCCAGTTGAGCATGCGGGAACACATCATACATACACATGTGTGTGTGTGCGCACACAGGGCCACACCCAAATCACTTTGGGGGAGGGGGAGTATATACAGGAGATTGAACCAAGGGGCACTTACCATTGAGCTACAGCCCCGGCCCATTTTATTTTTTTATTTTGAGACAGGGTCTTGCTAAGTTGCTGAGACTGACTAGTAATCCTCCTGCTTCAGCTTTCTATGTAGCTGGGATCTCTCACCACCCACACCTAATTCCTACCCCCAACCTGACTTATCACCTCTCCTGGAGAGTGTAGGGGGTAAAGTGTGTGCAGGGCTGGTGGCGGTGATTACCTGGGAGTCCAAGGACCGGAGTGTGTGTGAGAAGGTAAAGCAAGACTGCATGTGTGCCCAAAGCCAGGACCTGGAAATCTCCCCAGGGCAGAGCTTCCTGGGCTGTGCCATAGTAAATGAATTTAAACAGTGTTTTTGCTCGAGGAAGGGGTGCCATTTTCAAATTCTTATTACAGAGGCACCACAGATGCTAGAAGGGACCCTGTTGGCCTGTTAGCAGCAGGGAGAGATTAAAGTAAGCTCCTCTCCTTCCCCTTCAGATACCCGAAACCACCCAGCCTTCTTGCTTCTGAGCTCTGGAAAGGGAGAACCCGGTCCCATCCTAGGATCCATCTACTCAGATTCTGGCCCATCCTGGAATCTTTGACCTCACCTGGCTGTAAAAGGAGCTGAGGATGGTGAAGGTTTCATTCAGTAAACTCAGCAGACATAGGAACTTGGGGTCTTGGTAATGAAAATGTTCACCAAAGACAATGGCGCAGATGATGTTGGCCGAGACGGAGTTAAAGAGGCAACATCTTCACAGTGAGGTTGGTTTCTCTGTCCCTTGGACAGTCAGTCCATCTATCACTTGGCCTTTGAGTCTAAGCTTTTCTCTCTGTACATCTTCCTCTCTCTGTCTCTTATTCTTTTGGTTTCTCTCTTGGTCTGTGTTTCTTTGTGTATCTGTGTCTCTCTGTCTTTCTTGTCTCTGATTCTTTCTCTGAGACTGTCGGTTCTCTTTCTGTCCCAGTCTTTCATATATCCCTCTCCATTGCCTCACTAATGTTTTATGTCTACCCTGGCTCTATTTATATCTTTGGCTCTTTCATTTCTAAGTTTTTCCCTTGAAATTTCTATTTCTAGATGTTTCTTTGTATCCTGAACTTTTCTCACTCTCTTCCTCTCTCCTCTCTTTCTGCATCCACATTTCCCTGCCCCTATGGGACCCATGCCCAGGGACTCACCCTGGGATTTTCACAGCTCCTCCACCAAATTTTGAGCTTCCTCCTTGATTCTCTCCTCAGTGCTCCTCTTCCCCATCCCAAAGTCCTTCATGATGGTCAGACAGAACCGCCGGAGGACCTTCCAAGACTTTCCATTGGCAAAACTCACACCATGGGGCACAGAAGGAAGGTTGGGAGGACTTATGCATTCCCAGGTCACCCCAGTCCCCACCCTGTGCCCCATTCACCAGTTCCCTGGAAGATGGAGTCAGTGATGGCAATGAGCCCTTGGCCAGAAAAAGCCTCAGCTGGATCCACCAGAGCCTCCCTCATGGCCTCATATCCACACAGGATGACAGCTGGCCGGGGTCCCAGGTGCACTGTGAAGACGTCCCCATATTTCTCCCACAGCTGTGGACACAGGGTCCAGATCTCACTATTGAACCCAAGAGAAGGATCTTCTGGTCTTACACATGGACCACTTCTTCTAATGGAGCCTGAGCCCTGCTTCCTGCAACCCTGTCAGGGAAGAACCCAAACTTGACCTCTGTAGCTTCATCCAAGTCTCACACCATGTCCTTCCCCAGGTGGTCTTTGTCTCCGCTTTCTCAATAATTTTCTCAGCTCTGAATTTTATGAATCATACTCCCCACACTGAGTCTCCAGGACTTCTCCTGTCCCCACTGCAGGACCACTACTCAAAAGTCCCAAGTCTATCAGAATGTCCCCCTCTGGTCTATCCTCCCTTCATGCATTCTCTCCTACGGACTCCAGAAGCTTCTCTGCCTGCCTATGGGGCCAGATCATGGCTGAAAGAGAATTCCCAAGCTGGTCTGGAGACTTCCACCCCAAGTTACACCCTCAACTATCTTGCTGCCTTGAGCGGCTTCCCCTCCACCCACTCCCTCCCTTGTTCCTCCTTCTCCCTTCCATCTCACCGCCTGGAAGGACTTGAGAAAGCCTTTAGGGTCTATTTGCAAAATGTTTCCCAGGAAGGGTAGAGGCCAGGGTCCAGGAGGCAGGTGGCCCTTGGAGGTGGGGCAGCCCCAGACCCAGAGAAAAAAGAGGGTAATGAGGACAATGAAGAGTAGGAAGCTGGACAGAATCATTGTCCCTCTATGCCTGCTGTCTGCTCTTCTGCTCCCCTTACAAGACAGACTATTTTGTTTATTTAATTTCTATGGTTGGTGGAGGAGGCTATGCCAGGAATCTACCTTGGCAGAGCTCCAAGTGACTCTTCAGAGGCTACAGGGAGCCCAGGGAAGGCAGGCACTGTGTAGGTCACATGTTTAGTTCTCAGTGTTGAGTCCCAAAGCCAGCTTCCCATTGGCCACTAGCTGCCAGGAGACAGCTCCATGAGGAAAGCCCTGGAATGTGTCACATGTCCCTCAAGGACATGCCAATGGGTGGGATCTGTCCAGGCTGGTTTCGAGTGGTTCCATTGCTAAGTGGCTCTCAGCCATTTTCATCAGGGGATGTCATCCAGCATGAGAGGTGAAGAGACCTGGCAGGCAGAATGGGGGCCTCCCTGAGCCCTTTGGTGGCAGGAAGTTATTCTGGGTATTAAAAGACAGTGACCCACAGAGGTGACATGGTCTGATGGCAGAGGTCTGGTTGCGTTTGGGTTGGGTGGAGGGTGGCTGATGTTGTCTTTTATCCACGCACACCCCACCAGGTATTTTGAAGGCCCATCAGAGGCCGCACACTGCTGGGGCACTCCGAGGACAGCAGTGAAGGAGATGGCAGGCTGTCCCTTCACAGAGCTAGCAGTCCCTCTGATAAGGCGCCTGGGGACATGACCATCAATAAGCCACAGGCAAAATGGTGGGGTCCCCTCCTGACATGGGAGGTCAGGCTTTGGATGTTGGTTTGATTTCAGAAGATTTCAAATAAATATCCAGGGATCCAAGGTGCCACCGTGGAATCCTGCTGCTTCAGGACACGTGGGCTGAGGAGGCCCCTCCCCAGAGAGAAGCCGCAGGGACAGGCAGCCAGGAACAGCAGCGGGAGGACCACATCGGGCAAGACCGCGTCCGCGGTGTGGGGGACCTCGAGGTGCTGTGTGGAATTCTGAGGGTTCCCAGTCCAATGCAGAAAGTGAACTAAAAATGGGTTTTAATAATCCACGTTTGGGTGGTCCTGCCTCCACCATTCACATACAGCCAGTTCCCTCTGGGAGAAAGGTTTGCTTTCCCGACACAGCTGTAACCAAACTTTCCCCACTCCAACGTAGGTCTTAGGAGAGGAAAATTGGGAGAGGAAAAGGACATCACAGGGTTCCAGCTTGCTCCAATTTTTGAGCAGATAGACAAACAAAACCAGCGTGTTTAAATTCATGCTGTGGTTCCTTTTAAACCACAGAATGAAAGAGCTAAAGTCTGCTTGATCCACATTTCCACCATGCGACCAGCACACTGGTTTCATTAAAGAGGTTCTTGGCATAAAAGTTAAATAGTGAGATCGAAATAAAACACACAGACTCAGTTACCTTTTTCTATGACCAGGTCCCAGACGGCTCCCCCTCTAGTTCCCACCTCGAACCACCCGGTAGGGCAGCAAGGATTACTCAGGGCTAGCAGGAGAGAGAGAGAGGGAGCACGCCAGGGAGTAGCCTTTTATTGGGGAACAAGAAATTCAGGGGAGAATTCCATCCAATGAAGGTTGAGGGGGGCCGCACTCCAAGGTCAGGGTCAGTGATTGGCCCCAGGGTCAGTGGTCAAGTCACACCCCCACACGGACAGGCTCTCGCACCAGGAGAGGGCCGGGAAAGCTCCGACACAGTTTAGCCAGAGCGCCTCAGACCCAAACCGCGAGTTGCCCAGTCACGTGTGAGAATGGCTCCCCACACCACATATGGCCCAAATTCCCCTTTTGTTCAGAGCCTGATTGAATTAATCTGTAGTGGGGCATTACCACCTCACAACTGGATCACACTAGCCAGAGCGTGTCTGTCTGCAGTTGATTTTTTACTGTGGAGCCCAAATTGGATAGATTTTTGTACTGAGCAAGCCAAAAGAAACCACAAGCACAGTGTTGATATTCCCGTAGAAATGTTAACAGGAACAGGACAATTTGCTGATATAGAGCAACAGTTAAATTATGATTTACCAATTTATAATCAAATTAATATATATGCCAGACAGGCCTGGAGAAAATTACCCAATAAAGGTGAAAAAAATCTTAGATTTCAGTCAGATCCAGCAAGGACCAAAGGAGAAAATCTCAGATTTTGTAGCAGCCTTTATCAAGCAGCTAACCAGATGATTGGTGAGACAAATGCTTCTGAGGTCCTAATCAAGCAGGGAGCTTTCGAAAATGCCAATAAAGTCTGGCAGGAAATTATCTGACCACATCGTAAAAAAAGGAACTCTTTCTGAATTGATCCGCTTTTGTTCTCATGTGGGTCCGATGCAATTGCAAGGCTTAATGATCACCACAGCTTTGAAAAAAGCTTTACAGCCTCAGTCTAGGAGATGCAATTCTCAGAGGCAATGTTGTAACTGTGGAAAGACTGGGCGCATGAATAGGGACTATGGATCGCCATGCAACTGGGGAGATTCACCTGGTTGGCTCAGGTGCTATTGGAGAGGTGACCACTTGGCATGGGATGGCCCCAGCAGGCAGTGGAAGTGGCCAGCCCACCGCTGCTGGGAAACTGGAGGTGGGACCTGCCCAGGCCGCCAAACAGTAGAGGCGTTACAGTTTACACAGGAAGAAGAGCCAACTTCCAGGTCCCTTACCCCACCCCCGCCCAACCAGGCTTATTGGACTCACTTGATTAGACAGGAGCGCCCTCTATTGGGTCTTAAAATCAACCATAAAAATTTCACAGGTGTTCTTGATACAGGAGCAAACAAATCAGTCATTTCTAGCAGGTACTGGCCAAAGAAGTGGCCCTTACATTTTGCATCTGCCAGCTTAGAAGGAATTGCCCAAATTTATCAACCTACTCAGAGTGCTCAGTAGCTTCAGTGGGAGGATAAAGATGGTAATTCTGGAATCGTTAAACCTGTTTTGGATGCTTTTATTTATGGGGTCAATATATTCTGAGCAGGCTGGGTTTGTTACTAATAACTCTAAAATCTTTTTTGTAACCTCAGATATTTAATCAATGATTTATTTCTCTTATGAAATTTGAAGGGAATTCACAATAAAGGTATTTACCTATAACTCAGTCTTCTCAGAGAAGACAAGTTAATTCACCCAATCAAACTTTTTGGCTGCTTTGCACTGACTTCCTTCCCAGCCCAAAACACAGCAGAAAAGATTAACTGGATTACAGAAGAGCCAGATGGGTTTGTTAGTGGTCCGTAACAGGGGAGAAACTTAAAATAGTCAATATTTTGGTCCAGGAACAACTTCAGGCTGGCCATATTGAACTACTTTTAGTCCCTGGAATACACCAGTTTTTGTGATTAAGAAGTCTGCTAAAGGGAGGTTGCTTCAAAATCTTAGGGCAATTAATTGCATCATTGAGCCCATGAGAGACTTGCAGCCAGGGCTTCCTTCTCTTACAGCAATTCCTTTTGATTATCACCTAATGGTGGTAGATCTAAGATTGTTTTTTCACTATACCCTTGCATCCAGATGGTTATAAAAAAATTTGCTTTTAGTGTTCCAGCAATAATTTTTAAGAAACCAGTTAAGAGATACTGTGGGAAGGTTTTACCTCAGGGTATGTGTAATAGTCCAACCCTTTGTCAAAATTTTGTGGCACAAGCTATCACGCCTGTAAGGGGAAAATTCCCTGATGTACATATTATTCATTTTTATGGATGACATACTTTTAGCTTATGCTAGTCGAGATGTACTTTTAAAAGTTTTTGCCCAGTTAGAAACTTCACTTCTTGCAATGGGTTTGTGCATAGCATCTGAAAATGTGCAAGACATCTCTTTTTCGGTATGTAGGTAATATAATAGAAGGACACACAGTTAGTCCTCAAAACTTACAAATAAGAGTTAAAGGGTTACACACCCTTGGTGATTTTCAAAAATTATTAGTGATATTAATTGGCTGAGACCATCTTTAAAACTAACTACTGCAGATTTGACTCCTTTGTTTCAGATCTTACAGAGGGACCCTTCTCCAACTTCTCGTCAGCTCACAACAGAAGCAAGGATGGCCATAAGGAAGGCTGAATTTGCTATTAAAAATGCCCAGCTTACTAGGATTAACCCCAAAGAGCCTATGTATCTGTAAATGTTTCCCACTGCTCGTGCTCCTATAGGAGCAATATGGCCATCATTGGGAGTTATTGAATGGCTCCACTTGAGCTCATTCTCCTCAAAAGTCATTAATCCTTTCCATGATTTTGTTGCTCAGTTAGTTATTAAAGGGAGAACATGAGTTTTACACTTGGTTGGATCAGAACCTAGTGTCCTTGTTGTTCTCTTGTCTACTCAACAGAATGGCTGGCTTTTCCAAACTTCTAATACTGGCAAGTAGCTTTTGCTAATTTTCCTGGCCAAATAGAAAGTCATTATCCTCATGATAAAATTATCCAATTCGCCTTGGTAACTGCATTTATTTTTCCAAAAATTGGGCATGCTCATTCAATAGTTGGGGCACTAACAGTGTTCACTGACGTGTCAAGCTCAGGTAAATCGGGTTTTTATAGCCATGCTCATACAGAGGTAATACAAACATCATATACTTCTGCACAATGAACAAAATTTCAGGCTCTCATTTGTGCTTTAACTCATTTTGCAAATGAGCCAATTAATATTTATTTTGATAGCTTATATGCAGGTGGAGTTACAAAAAATATTGAAACATCAACTATTGGGTACATACACACCATCACAAGAGTTATTTAACCTGTTCCATACCTTACAGAAGAAAATTCAGATGCATCAACATCCATGTTTTATAGGCCATATACAGGCCCACACTAATCTGCCAGGGCCTTTAACATCAGGTAATGATAAGATTGATAAACTTGGTGCTGTTTGTCAGCAAATGTCTTTGTATGACTGCACAAGCTTCTCATTCTTTGCAGCATCAAAATGCTTCTAGTTTGTAGAACAAATTTAATATTACTAGAGAGCAAGCACGTCAATTGTATGTCAATGCCCACAATATGTTATACACATTCTATCTTTAGCATCTGGGGTTAATCCCCGCAGGTTACCACCAAATCAATTATGGCAAATGGATGTAACTCACATTCCTCAATTTGGCAAACAATGCTATGTACATGTAATTGTGGATACTTATTCTTGATTTATCTTTGCCACACAGCCCATTTAAAAAAAAATTACTCAGCATGTTATTTCTCATTGCCTAGCTGCTTTTGCAGTATTAGGATGTCTTTGCAGATTAAAACTGATAATGCACCAGCTTATGTAATCTCTTCTTTTCAACAATTTTGCCAAGAATTTTGTATTGATCATAAAACAGGTATGCCTTACAATCCTCAAGGTCAAGCTATTGAAGAACGAGCTCGTTTATCTATTAAGCTACAATTACAACAACAGTAAGGGGGAAATAAGACCCCCCAAAATAATCTTTTTTTTTTAAGTTTTGCAAATATTTATTCCCAGTCTATGTGACTTTTTAAAAAAATTCCTTTTCTTTTTTTTATTAGTTGTTCAAGACGATACAATGATCTTGACATATCATACATTTGATTCAAATAGGGTATGAATTCTCATTTTTCCACATGTACAGATTGCAGGATCACATTGGTTATACATCCATGTGTATACATACAGCAATCCTAGTGTCAGTTGTATTCTGCTGCCCTCCCTATCCCCCCTCCCCTCCCCTCCCTATTGTCTATCCATTGTTCATTTTAAATTTTCTAAATTGTGACTCTAAAGGTCACACTGCAGCAGAGTGACACGTCTTCCACTGCAACAGGTCCTTTAGGCTGAATTTGATGGAGAGATTTACAAACAAGTCAATGGAAAGAACCATATTCAGTGATAATGTGGGGTAGAGGTCATGCTTGTATTTCCCCAGAAGGTGCATTTTGTCTTACTTGGGTAACTGAACACACCATCAGACATGGAGGACCTAGAGCCAAGGTTCAAACAACTAAGGATCGATCCAGAGATGTCAGCCCTGGTTCCCAGAAAGAAGAGGAAGCTACAAAGGAAGTGGGGAAAGAAGATGGCCCAAAGAGACCCAACAGTGGTCTTCATGGAAGCAGATGAAGAATCTGATGCTGCAGGCTGAGCAGATGATTCAGCAGCAAGAAAGAACTAAGTCTCCAGCTATGACGCTTGTAGCCATGCTAGCTCTGTTGAGCTGCCAGGAAAATGGACACATGGAAAAACTTATTGGACATATTTTCAAGATCCACCTTTAGTACACCCAGTGGTGTGAACTGGAGAATCCATCCCAGTATTTACTAATGACTCATATACGATGGGAAGATTTACAGCACCCATATTGCTCCCATCCATGTGACTGAATTTAATTATTCTAGCTATAGTGTTCAGTTACCTATGTGTTGGCCCTGTGATAAACATACTGGCTGCCTAAAGGTGTCCTTTCAAGAAAAGACAGCAAATGGGGGGCCTAATCAAGCGAATCACACTGTACCTGGGGACTCAAAGCCATATATTGGAACAGTTATTAAAATGGGACTTTCTCAGAACAAGCCAGTCATTTCAGGAGAACGTCCACCAATACCTCACTGTCCTACCATTCTGCAATAGAATTTGGCTCATTCCCTAAATAGATGGATTATGTAAATACCTTGCCAGTATAGCATAAATTGTCTAGAAATAATGGGTATATTTTAGACTGGTCTCCTATAATTGATAAAAGACAATTACACAAGGGTGCTGCCATGACCTCTGGAGAATTTGTTAGTAACACCTTCATCGAAGGTGGCATTGAGAAAGATGTTTATCGAAGCCTGAGAATTTGTACATTTTACTAACAAGATTTCACCTGTCTTTGTAGGCAGAAATTGTAGGGAAGGTTCTTGTTATGGCCTGAGAGCTTGTGTCCAATCTCCTTACATTTTAATTACTGGAAACGTGAAAGTCAAAAGAAAGAATAATAAATATCTTGTATCCTGTAATGAATGTAATTTACCTAATTGTATCACTAGATATAATAGAGGGAAGGGAACACTTATACTTCACCAGCCCTCTTTTGTCTTATTACCAGCTAATATTTCAGAGCCATGGTACGCTGATGCTGGTTCTCAAGTCTTACAGCAAATACATGCCCAGTTGACTAGACCTAAGCCAGCTCCTGGCTCACAATACTTGAAGAAGCTGCCTAAGTTTCATTTATTGCTTCTGCAGTCACAGTTTCAGTGGCCATATCTCAAAATATTCAGCATGCAGATTTTCTTAATAATTTAGCTCAGAACACTTCTAAAGCTCTTCAGAATCAGATAAACATTGATGAAAGGATTTAAAGTAAACTAAATGCTTTAGAACCTACTATCATAAATATTGGTAATGAGCTTTCCCTTTAAAGTTCAAGGAAAGGCTCTAATGTCATGCCGATTATAAATATGTGTGTGTTACTGCTGCCAAATACAATGCTTCCCAATGGGATTGGGAGAAGGTTAAAAATGATCTATTTGGGTATTTGGCAGAAAAATAATAACAGCTTGGATCTTTTGAAGTTACATCATCATATTCAAGATATACAAAACAATAAGATTGATCTTTTGGATCCTATCTCTTTAGCTAATCAAATACTTTGAGAATTAAATGGCTTTAATCCTGGAAACATACTGAAATGTTCTGCATGGTATATTATTGGACTGCTCTCTTTTCTATTAGTCCTCTTTTGTGACAACAGGATATTATGCCCTCAGAACAAGAATCCAGGAGCTCAAGATAACTACTCATTACCTACTTTTTCAAAGAAAAAGGGGGACTTAATAACCCTGGAATCTTTCAGCCCTCTTCCATCAGCCCATTCAGTGAGGAAGGAAGCGGATCTGGTATGTTGGGGCTACTCTGCCCACACCACTCTCCTTAGGAGTGAGGTCGATGTCCTCAGGAGCCACCGGGCTGACTATAGAGAAGTTCTGGAGGATGGTGGTGAAGAAGAAGAACAGTTCATTGCGAGTGATGCCTTCACCAAGACAGATGCGCTTCCCTGTGGGCACAAAGGATCATTGTGTGGGCTCAGGACCAGTGTACCCGCCAAACCCCAAAGCCCACGCACATGTGCACTGCAATGGATTTACACAGGCTTGACCTTTAACCTGATATTCAGTGTGGACTCTTAGGGAGTTCCCAAATCTGAAATGAGGTACAGATCTTGTCCCATGTTCATTTTGTTGGAAAGAAAATGTAGTTTTTGTTTGATTACCAAAAGTTCGGTGGCCCCATAGAGATAAGGACTAATCTGTGCTTGGGTGTGTCAAGGTATGTGGGTTCAGTGAGCACACATTTCTGATGTTTTTCAGTGTTTTTCACTTCTCATATGAGAACAGTACCTATCAGGTAAAGTTAGTATTTGTAGAAACTCTTAGACTAACATGTGGCTCCTATTAAGAATCCTAGAGTAGTAGTTTTGCATCTAGGAACATGGCTGTGTGTGTTTCTGGCACTCTGTGTTACATCTGTTTCTGTGTCATCTTCTGGTTTCAACCTGAAATCCATCAGCTTTGAGAATTCCTCCCAATAAACGATTCATAAAGTTGTGAATGGGACCAATGCCCATGAGCAGGGTTTCTATGGCTTCCCTCAGATGGATACTCAGAAGGGTTTTGAAAACCCCCTCTTGTTTACAGACCACAGGCTTAGAGAGGAAGGAGGACAGAGATGGCCTGAAAAGTCACGCAGAGACACAGAGCGCCTCCAGGTACTTCAGTGCTTCCTCATCTGCAAACTGACCGCCCTGGGAAGGCCCAGTGGAGGAAGGGATTCCAGGCATCCACTGCACCTTTCAAGCTGCTGCAAAGTTGTGCCTGTGTGGATGCATCTGACAAGGGGTCTGTATTCTTTTGGCATTTCCAGATGTCAGGAGATGGGACCTTAGAAGTACTCAGGGCAGATCTCTGGGCAGGTTCTGCTGAAACTGGTTCGGTGACCCAGATTTTTCCAGAACAAGCTAAGGCCTGTTGTCTCCCACTCAGCACACCCTCCCCATTCCTAGAACTGTCTTTCTGTTTGGACACCTTCTGATATCTCCTTGACGCTCACATTCTTTGGCTCAGTGCCTCTTTCTGTTCAGGCAAAGTCTATCCTTGTCATTAAATACACATGACACGCACTGTTCTATGTTCATTTTTATATTTTCTTCTCTTTTCACTTTCTTCCATCTAAATTCCTTGCCTATTCTACCTCTCTCATCTATTTATACCTATGTCCCTATCATATTTTTCATCTCCCTCTAAATATACCTCTCTACTTCTGTCTCTTTTTTCTGTCTCTTATTGGGTCTCTCTCCTTCTTCTTCCTCTACTGCCCCGCCTTCTTCTCCTCCCACTGCTGCTACTCTTTCTCTCCTTTTTGTTTCTACTTCTCTCTCTCTCTCCTTTCTCTGTGGTCTCAGGTTCAGTCTCTGTCTCTAACAGACTGTCTATCTCCCTGTCTCCATCTCTCTCTGTCTAGTCCCCATCACTTCTCCGTTGCTTAGCTGTTTCAGTCCTTACTCCTCTAAGTCTCTGCCTCTCCCTAAACTTAGGCCGGGGCTACTGGATGGGGAACTGACCTTCACCCACCATCTCACGTGTTCCCTGCTCTCACTGAAGACAGAACGAGGACCCTGAAGACCACATTCTACAGAACTGGGGGCTGAGCCAGAGTCTGGGCCGCTGAAGTCACTGATGAAACTCATAATTAGGAACTTGTTTCTGGGGCCTTCCTTCCTCCCCAAAGACGAGGAACCTAGATGTTGAGTTTTCCTTGGGTGGAGCTTTCAAGTTAAATAGTTTAATCTAAACCCCACTGAGTAAACTGCACCCTAATTTCATATTAACCAAAGGGCAACGGAACATGAGAGCACATTCCTGGAACAAGTAAGCAAGGTTCAGCCAATCCCAGCACTGCACTTCAGCCAATTGCAGGCTGCAAACTGCTCAGATCTGTCCAAGGCAGCCACAGGGAGCCAGACTAACCCACTTATTTCTGCTATTTGGTTCCTTTTTCTGTTTACAACACTACCTGCCCATGCAGCTGGGTGGAACTCTCTGAATCTTCACCACTGCAGGATGTGGTCAATTCATGAAGTGTTACTTAGCTAAAATTAATTCTACAAAATTTGTCTAAAATTTTCTTTTACCAAGCCACAGTAGAGAGTGGGAATAGGGACAAGTGTGTACAAGACTTTCCCCAGTCCCAGTGCTCAGGCATCAAGCAAACTCCTCTCCAGCCCCCGAGGCTCCACCCATCTGAGCTCTTCACCCTCAGCCCCTTTCCTAATCTACACCTAGCACTTCTTACAATTGCTCTCATGGGCCACCTGGCTCTGCCCTGCTGTTGCCTCCACCTGGAACCTTCTTTCTCAGTAGCTGATCAACACTCACCCACCAGGCCTCTGCCTGAAAACGAGTTTCTCAGGTGAGCTTTTCCTCACCTACCCACCAAAATTAGTATTTCCTATTTTGTGCTTCCAATACCTGATTAATGATATTACTTGACCCTGTTAGTGTATACTTTGTGTCTGGAAGTTCTTGGCTCAGGAGGGGCATTAAATCATATAATTGGATGATTATTGGGGACTGGTTGATGAATGTCTATCTCAGCTGCTGAACTACAAGTTTCCTGGGGTAGGATCTGTGTCTTTATGTGGTTTGTTTGATGCATTATTTTTTGTCCCCTGGACCCAGTGCTGCATTAGTTTTTAGTTGTTGCTCCATTTTTTAAAGAAGGTGACTTTGTTCAGGTCTAGAGATTTCCCAACATTTGCCCAAGGTCCTGCTCATCAAGGCGAGCCTTGGGACATAATGTCACTTCTCAAGTCTCCTGGCAGGGTGGTAGTGAAGATGCAATGGGACAGTACAGGTAAAGCAACTGGAATATGCTGAGCGCTCACAAAACAAAGACCTATCATTGTGTGTCTCAAGGAGCAGATGGGACCTGCCCCTGGTGTCTGCAAAGGGATCCCAGGTCCAGCCTACCTGCCGAGAAGGGGATAAAAGCTTCGTTCTTCTTCAGTGCCCCGTTGGCATCCAGAAAGCGGTCAGGGTTGAAGGTGTCTGGTTCTTCAAAGTAATGCGGGTCATGGAGAGCAGAGCTCAGGATGGGGTACACTTCAGTGTTCTGAGGAAAGATTAAAAGATCAAGAGACAGTGCCATTTTATCAAGAATACAAGTAATAATAAATGCTGGCCAGGATGTGGGAGGAAAGTATGCTCATATATTGTGGTGGGACTGAAAACTACAACCATTTTGGAAAGCAATATGGAGATTCCTCAAAAGACTAGGAATGGAATCACCATGTGACCAAGTTATCCCACTCTTTAGTATTTATTCAACAGAACTAAAATCAGCATGCTATAGTGACACAGGTGCATCAATGCTTATAGCAGCATAATTCACACTAGCCATGTTATGGAACCAACCCAGATGCTCATCAATAGATGAATGGATAAATAAAATATCTTATATATACACAATAAAGTTTTATTTAGCATAAATAATAATGAAATTGTGTGATTTGCTGGTAAATGGATGCAACTGGAGAACATTCATGCTAAGTGAAATAAGCCAGAAACAGAAAGTTAAGGGTTGAATGTTTTCTCTCATATGCAGAAGCTAGAGCAGAGGAAGGAAAATAAGTGGGGGGGCATGTCCCATGAACACAGAGAGCAGATCAGTGGAGAGAAGAAGGAGATTGAAGGGAAGGGAGGAGGAACTGAAAAGGGAGGAACTGCAGAATCAGATTGACAAAATTATGCTATGCACGTACACAAATATACCACACTGAATTGCACCTTTATATATATATCTATAAAGCACCAAAGTAAAAAAAAGAATAACAACAATAAATAAACATAAGGAAGACCAGTAGAGTATAGGAATTGAAACTGAGGAGGGAAGAGGAGAGGTTAAAAGGAAGCAAAGGGCAATGGAATCACCATGTGACCAAGTTATACCAAATTATATTCAATGTGTGAGTGATCATGTCATCATGAGCCCCACTGTTATGTATAACTATAATGCAGTAGTAAAAACATTTTCTAAATATTGCCATTCCCTAGCTCTCACACACAATTAACAAATTGATAGCACAAAATAAAAATGGAAACAAGGAGGCCCTATGAAGAAGCCCACAAGGGGTTGAGATTGTGGGCTAAAAGAACAGAGCACGCCCACACAGAGCCATGGAGCCCGCTGCTCTCACCTTGGGGATGATGAACCCTCGAAAATAAGTGTCCTTGGTGACTATGTGAGGCACACCAATGGGAATGAGGTCTGCGAATCTCTGAATCTCATGGATGACGGCCTCCGTGTCAGGCATCTTGGTGCGGTCATCAAGGGCTGGTGGGTGGTGTGAGCCAATCACCTGCTCAATCTCCTTTTGGACCCTTTCTGCACCAAAGAGGGGAAGCATGAGCCTCTTTTCACATAAGCATTTCACCAGCGACACTGTTTCAGTGGGTCAGTGAGCCAAGAAAATCCTAGGGCAAAAGCTTACATCATTGATATACTTCAGAGCAATCAGCTGGGGTGATGAGAGGAAGAATTAGAATTCTAACCCTTTCAAATTCAATGAATCTAATGAACTGTCTCCTATATGCACAGAAACCCTGCAGGCACACAGCATGCACACAAGCACACATGCACACCCACACCCCACATTCACCACAACTTCACAAGGAATTTTAGGTTAATAACTCCATATTAAGAACCTGTCAAAACTTCACCCTCAAAGATGAACAGAAAATGATCCAATATTTGTGTGCATGTGTGTTCATTACAGGTGAACACTGCACTCAATCCTCAGGAAAATCACAGTGGAATAGATCAATGGATTAATCTATGAGCAAGTGGATAAAGAAATGATTGCATAAATCAGTCAAACAGATCAATTCTTGAATGAAAAGATTGATATCAAAATGAGCAAACAAATGAACGGATTGTGTATTCGGCTTATCAACTGATAGATGGATGGAATAAAGAATCAATTAAGAAACGATTATCAATTATCAATTCATTGGGTTCATTGCTTTATTTACCAATCACATAAATGTTGGATTTATGGGGCCATGTCCATGTGAATGGATAAATTAGTGAATGTCTGATAAAACAAAGGAATAAATGAAGGGGTAGGTGGAATGATAAATGAGAGATGATAAATGAATCATCATTAAGTGGATAAGTGAGGGAATGGATGGATGGATGGGTGGCTGGATGTGGGATGAATAAGAAGATGGTTGATAAAAGGTTTAAGGAATGAAACCCAGTTAATAAAAAATGTGTGGGTGTCCTGTGAATGAATGAATGAGCCAAGTCATCAGTGACCAACAGTCCATTCAACTCTTCTTGTGAATAGCATCAACTCATGAATGAATTAATCCAAATAAATGAATGAAACTGTCCGTGAATGAATTATAAATGATCAGTGAATATACAAGTGGATTAATCAATAAAAGATGGACAGCTGGATGGGAAAAGCACTGGAAGAACAGATTGACAGATTTGTCATTGACCCAATCACCAACAGCTTTGGCTCATCAGGAGACCTCCTGAGCCTGCCCAGCTCCTGAAACATCCCTCTCTGGTCCACTGTCTTTCTTTCCTGTGCATCCCAGGGCCTCACCCTTGGATTTCCTGAGCTCCTCCACCAGACACTGAGCCTCATCCATGGAGGACTGCAGCCCAGAAGGGGATCAGAGGACCCTCCCCACCTGCTCTCCCGGGCCCACCTGCCACGTGAGGGTACTTGAGCATGAGCAGGAAGCCGTAGCGCAGAGTGGTGCTGGTGGTCTCGTGCCCGCGAAGAAGAGGGACAGCAAGGTAATGGCGAGGTTCTTGTGGTGGAACTCGCTCTGCGGGTTGGACTTCTCCTGGGCCCAGAGGTGTGGAGAGGGAGGGCAGGTCAGGGCCTGGAGCCCACTGGGGACTCGCCTGCCCCCCAGGCCCCTCCCTCTGTCTCTGGGTCTCCCCCGGGGTCCCTGGGTCTCAGCAGGGCCAACCCCGAGTCTCTCTCCTCCTCATGGCTCTGCCTGGCTTGGTGTCTCTCTCTCTCTCTCTCTCTCTCTTTGGCTTGTTTCTGGTTTTTGTCCCCAGTCCCTTCCTGCCTCTAAGGGTCTTTTCTCCTGTTTCTTTTGGTCCCTGTGTGTCCCCATCACCCAGCGCCCCTTCCCCTCTCCCTCTCATGTCAGTCCCCTCCTCCTTTCCCTGGTCTTCCTCTCCCCCCCCAGCTCCTCCCCCTCCTCCGTCCTTCCCGCCCCTCCCCCCTGCCTACTCCTTCCTCCAACCTCCCTCTTTCCCCCCACCTCCCCGCCCCAGGCCTCACTTTGTCCATGCGGAGCAGGTAGGCGTCGATGAAGTCTCTGGGGGCGCTGGGGTCCAGGGTTGCTCGGTGCTTCTCCACACTGTGGCCGATGAAGGTGAGGACCTCCTGCAGGTTCTCGTAGATTTGCCTGTGGGTGCCGGGAAAGTGCTTCAGGACGTCGGAGAAGAACTCAAACACCTGCAAGAAGGAAGGGGCACTGAGGAGTTCCAGGGGCCTAGCTAGCAAGTCACGTGGAGGGCAGCCATGCAGGGCCCAACGCCTCTGTGGGGAACCTCTGTCTTTCCCCTCCCCCCCTTCTCTTCTTCACCCTCTCCCTCCTCCACCCCTCATCAGAATCAATCTCTATCCCCGCTCTCTTTGTCTTCTCTTTTTTCCTTTATTCTTTCTCCCAAGCCCTCATTTGCTTTTTTCTTTTCCTTCTTGGTTTTTAAAAAATATTTTTGGCACCTTGTAATTGTACATAACAGTGCAAATCACTATGCCATATTCATACATGCACATACTCTAATTTGATCAATTTCAATCCCCAGTACCTTCCCTTTCTCTTCCCTTCTCTCCCCATCCACTCTGCCCATCCTTTTTCTGTTGGTTCTACTATTATCTTAATTAGTACATCATGATTTATATACACATGAATCCTTGTATGATATTTGTACACCGACATAACATTATTCAGCCCCCAGTACTTCCCCAATCCTCCCCTTCTCCATACCTCCCAATCTTGTTCCTCTACTCTGTGGTACTGGGGATTGAACCCAGGGGCACTTAAGCATGGAGAGACAGGGTCTTTCTGAATTGCTAAGTGACTTAGGCTGGATAAGTTGCTGAGGCTGGCTTTGAATCCCTGATACTCCCGCCTCAGCCTCTTGAGCTACTGAGATTATAGGTGTGCACCACCACACTCAGTTCTTTCTTCTGTTTTTTGAGAGACACCTCATTTTTAATATATCTTCTCCCCTGCCCTTTGGCTTCTACATACAAGAAAAAAAAACATTCAATCCATAACTTTCTGAATCTGGCTATATCACTTAATTTCTCCCATACATCCATTTACTTGCAAATGGCATAATTTCATTCTTATTTATAGCTGAGTAGAATGCCATTGTGTATAGACACCACATTTTCTTTATCTTAGTCTGTTGATTGGCACCTATGCTAGATCCATAATATGACTATTGTGAATTGCACATCTATAAACATTAGTATTCACATATCACTATAGTATCCTGATTTTAGATCTTTTGGATACATACCAAGGAGTGGGATATCTGGTTCATGTGGTGGTTCTATTTCTAATCTTTTGAGGAATCTCCATACTGCTTTCCAAAGTGGTTGTACTAATTTTAATTCCCACCAAAAATATGAGTGTACCTATTTCCCCACATCCTCACCAGAAATTATTATTATTTGTATTCTTGATGATTGCCATTCTGACTAGAGTCAGATGAAATCTCAGTGTAGTTTTCATTTGCATTTCCCTGATTGCTGTGGATGTTGAACATTCTTTCATGTATTTGTTGGCCATTTTTATTTCGTCTTTTGAAAAAAAAATGTTTATTTAGATCTTTTGCCCATTAATCAATTTGGTTATTTTGATGATATTGTTTTTTAATTTTTTATATATTCTGGGTATTTTCTTCTGTCAGAGGAGTACCTGGCAGGGATTTTCTCCCATTCTGTACGCCTTCTCTTATGCTCTTTAATGTCCTTTGCTGTGCAGAAACTTTTTAATATGGTGGCATCCCACTTACTGATTTTTGGCTTCCTTTCTTGAGCTTTAGGGATCTTGTTAAGGAAGTTGGTGCCTGTGCCAATATGTTGGATTTCTGCCCCTATGTTTTCTTCTAGGAGTTGCAAAGTTACCTCTCTAATTCCTAGGTCTTTGATCCACTTTGAGTTGATTTTTGTGTGCTAAAGATAGGGATCTAGTTTCAATGTTCTACATATAGATACCCAGTTTTCTTAGCACCATCTGTTAAATTTCTCCAACATATATTTTTGTCACCTTTGTGAAGGATCAGGTGACTGTGTCTGTGTGGATTTGTCTCGTGCCTTTCATTCTGTTCCACTGGTCTTGGTGAGTGTTGGAAGGCCAAGACCATGCTGTTTCGTTTCTGTCTCTGCAGTATGATTTGAGACCAGATATTGTGATGCCTCCACTGTGGCTCTTCTAACTCACTATTGCTTTGGCTATTCTGAGTCTTTTATTCTTCCAAATGAATTCTAGACCTGTTTTTCCTAGTTCTGCAGAGAATATCACCTGGTGTTCTGGTTTAGATGTGGTGTCCCCTAGAAGTTCATGTGTAAGACAATACAAGAAAGTTTGGAGGAGAAATTATTGGGTTATGGCCTTAACCTAATCAGTGAATTAATCCCTGGTGGGATTAACTGAATGGTCACGGGAGGCAGGTGGGGTGTGGATAGAGGCAGGTGGGTGTGGCTGGAGGAAGTGGACAAGGTATCTGGGTATATATTTGTATCTGGAGAGTGGAGTCTCTTTCTCTGCTCTCTGATCGCCATGTGATCTCTTTCCCTCTGCCACACTCTCCTGCCTTGTGGCTCTTGTCTCATCTGGAGCCCTGAGCGATGGAGCCTGCTGTCTACGGATTGAGACCTCTGAAACCCTGAGCCCTTAAATAAACTTTTCCTCCTCTACAATTCTTCTGGTCAGATACTTTAGTGAGCAGCAAAAAAAAAAAAAAAAACACTGATTAAAACACCTGGCCTTTTGACGGGGACTGCATTGAACCTGAAGAGAGCTTTGAGTAAATGATCACTTCGACCATATCAATTGAGCCTGTCCAGGAACAGCCACTCCCTAGTTTTCTTAGTCTTTCTGACCCTGTGTTTCTCCCTCCCCTTCCCTCCCCTTCCTTTCTTTCAACCTTCCTACTCCCTTCCCCCTCTTCCCCTCCAGGAGTCAACATCCCTTTCTCTCCATGTGGACTCTGTCCTTCTTCGGCCCTAAATGCATTTCTTTGCCCCCAGAACTGACCATCCTTTCCCACCTCCCTGAATGTCCCCCTCGTCCTCTTCTCCTCCTGCCACTGACCTGGCTGGAGAAGGAGCTGATCAGCGCGAATGACTGGTAGAACATGTCCAACAGCCGCAGGAACTCTCGGTCTTTATAGTCGAAGCGTTCTCCAAAGACGATGGAGCAGATGATGTTGGCCGTGATGGACTGGAAGAGGAAGGTGGGGTCCAGGAGGGCCCCTAGGAGGAGAAGGCGGCAGGTCACAGGTCACAGACTCCAGAGCCTGGGGACAATCTGGCTGCTGCCCCATCTCTCTGTGACTGTCCACCGCTCTCCAAAATAAAAAGAATAATTGTAACAGCTTGCGCTGGCACAGACTGTCAGGCCCTACTCTTAGAACTCACATTTCTTTCAATCAGTTTTTACCAAAACTTTGTAAGGAAGATGCTCTTCTATTATTACCTCCCACTTTACAGTTGGTCAGACAGGTCGAGTAATGGAAGGTTGCACAGCTTCTCCTTCCTGAGGGCAGCATTCAGACCCAGAGACAGAGCCAGTGCTGTTGGCCACTCCCCTGCCTCTCTTCTGGACCCCACCTCTGACTGTGTGACCTCCTAGAGTCAAGTCTTTGGGGCAGGGCTGCAAAGCAGAGCTCCATCGATGCCTTGTGCAGATTCAGAAGCCCCGATGGCTGCACCCCTCACTCCCACACCCAGGTAGTATCTTCGCTCCATCCCGAGGACTCTCTGGTCTTGTTTGAATCATTCTTCATTTGCTCCCTGAAGCCTGTGCTTGGCAGGTGCAGTCCTGGTCCCTGAGGCTGGGAAGGAGGGAGCTGGGAGCCCAGGAACCTCAGGTGAGTGGAACCCCTGTCTCTGGATCTCACCTGCTTTTGCTCATTCCTCTGCAGACCTTTCTTTGAGGTTTGTCTGTCTGTCCCTCTAATTTTCTATCTCCAATTGTCTTCCTTTCTTTTTACCTCTCTCATTCTCTTTCTCTCTCTCTCGCTCATTTTTCTATTTCTTTTTTTCCATCACTGTCTCCTTCTCCTTCCCTGTCTCTGTCGCTCTGTTCCTGTGTCCTTCTTATCAGTCTCTCTGTCCCTGTCACTCCTTCCTGGCTCCACATAGATGTCTCAGAGTCTCCTGAGAAGTGTTGCTAAGAGTGAAGATGAAGGCCTGGTATAAATGAGGTGGACGTGCTGAAAAAGGGCCTGCCACCTACACGCCACATTATGAAGAATCTAAAATCACCAGAAGTGTCCTGGGGCTGCCCCAGAGCAGAACACAGCCCCTGCCTCTTTGCTTGCTGGCACATCACCCAAGGAAAGAAAAACACAGTTCATTATTTTCCATGTCTGCCAATCTGTTGCTTCTCTTTGCTTTCTTTGACATGTCCTATTTTTGACTTTGACACATACGATCAATCCATAAATTGATTTCCCTGAACACAAGTGAATGGCAAGCTAATCACTCAGTCTGTCTTGGAAGCTAAAAACTTCACATCTCTTTCCCTAACTTTCTTGGTTTCTCACTTGCCGTCTCCATCTCCATTCCCATCTCTCTGTTTCTTTATCTCTGTCTCTGCCCTTCTTTCTCTGCCCACATGTACCTCTCTGTCTTTCTGTTGCTGTGCACCCCACATCCCTCTCTGGTCCACTGTCTTTCTTTCCTGTGCATCCCTGGGCCTCACCCTTGGATTTCCTCAGCTCCTCCACCAGACACTGAGCCTCCTCCTGAATCCGTTCCTCAATGCTCCGCTTTCCCATCCCGAAGTCCCTCATGGTGGCCAGAGAGAATCTCCGAAGGGTTTTCCAACGTTCTCCATTGGCAAAGGTCACACCTGGGGGTGTAGGAGAGGCATGGGTTGCAGAGGAAGTTGGAAGGAGTCTGGCTCTGTCCCCACCCCTTGTCCTCCCTTCTCAGACTCCCCTTTCCCAGGTCCCATCTTCCATCCCACCCCATCCCAGGGACTTCTAGGTCCTCACCGTATCCCTGGAAGATTGGCTCAATGATGGCCAGTGTTCCCCGACCAGAGAAATCCTCAGCTTGGTCCACCAGGGCCTCCCGTATGGCCTCTGTCCCACACAGCATGACCACGGGCTTTGGTCCCAGGTACACCGTGAACACATCCCCATATTTCTCTCGAAGCTGCCAAGCATATCCACACCAGGGTTGATGTTAGTCCGTGCACACCTCCGTTGTTAACCATGAAATGCTAAGATGCAGATTGGTCCAGAGGTGTCTCCCACAAGACCCTCCTCCCTCAGCCGCCAGCTCCCTTCTCAGGACCCAGCCACTAAGGGGTCAATGCACAGTCCGGGCCAGCCACTCTGATTGGTTGGGCCCTAAGAATCCACATGCTTCAGTATTTTAATGCCATCCTGCCTGTGCCCTTGAGTCTGGCCACATCTCCTGCGCCTCTCAAAGAGTCTCCTGTGACCCAACTGCTTTCTGCCTCTTGACCATTTCCTGAGAGGACGACTCTGACCCACCCACTTGGCAGATGTGAAGGGACAGTGATGGCCTTCTAGCCTTGCTCATGAAATGGTAAAAGCCATCGTATCAGCCACTTGGGAAACGGCTGGGCAGTACAGTCACTCCTTGGCATCCACATGAACTGGCCCACGACATCCCTGGAATACCAAAACCCCTCGAATGCTAAAATTAAGTACTTAAAATGGTGTAGTATTTACATATAATAAATGTTCATCCTCCAATATACTTTAAATCATCTCTAGATTACTGATAAACCTGGAGGAATATATTGCGTCTGTCCCAGCCCTGACTCAGGCCAGCCTCTGCTCCCTCTTGTTGGCAGAAATAATATGCCCTGGACTGGTGCCACCCTGTTCCTCTCTTCCAGGGATAGGCAGGCACCCAAGGTCACAGCCGAGGGTGAAAGAGGACAGCAAAGGTCTGCACCGCAGCTCACATCCACATACCTCTGCAGGGCCACCCGCCCCCTCGAGGACAGCGCCCCTCGCACAGCTCCAGCTGAGCAGGGATGCCTCTGGCCATCTGACCACTCTCCATCAAGATTCAGGCTCAGGCCCTTCACACACCAGCTGTCCCCACCCAACCCCTGAGCTGGAAGGAGGCCTTGCTCTTCCTGCTGAGGGATCCCCAAGTACAGAGGCAGCAACCAGCCCGCCTCAGGGCCCCGTCCATCTGTCTCACCCTCAGGAAGGAATTGAGCAAGCCTCCTCTCTGTAGCTGCAGAAGGTTCCCCAAGAAAGGCAGAGGACGGGGGCCTGGTGGGAGGCGGCCTCGGGCCTTTGGGCGACCCCTGACCAGCAGAAGGAAGAGGCCTGTGAGCAGAGCAAGGAACAGGAGGACACTGAGCTCCATGGTCCTGGTCTGACCGCCGTCCACTAGCTGCAGCCTCAGCTGGACCTTTTATCCTGAGCCTCCTCCCCACCCAGTTATGCAACCCCATCTGCTCCCCGCCTCCCTCCCATCACTGTCCAACTGTCCATAGTGTGAAGGTAGCAGAGAGGTGCTGAGTGCTCACATTTCCTGCTTGCTTGATCCTGCAACCCGCCCCCTCCCTAGATGTTGGCAGGGAATCTGGGAAAGTGATAACACAATGCATGGGGTGGGGGCTTGCTGGTGTGTGCGTGTGTGTGTGTGTGTGTGTGTTGCATCTTTTCTTGTGTAGTTGTGTGTGGTTGAGCGTGTAGCTGTCCACAAGATTTGTCTGCTTGTTTATACTGGCCTGCACTTGTCCGTGCCTACTTGCCACCGTGTGAGTGTTGGTGTGCTTTTGATATGCCAAGGGATGTTTTCTACACGTGAAGGGACATTTTTTTCGTGAAGGTGCTGGTGTGTATTTCTGTGCTGTGACAACCTGCACATCATCAGCTCATCAGTAGCCTGAGCTTACATCACAATTTCTATGTCCTTCACTTCGCCTCCTCTCATCCCCTGGCTGCAGCACCATCTTACATCACAAGAAGGGGGAGCACAGTACAATGGGATATTTTGAGAGAAAGGCCATACTCATAACTTTCATTACAGTCTATTATTGTAATCATGTTATGTTTTTCTATATGCTACTTTTGTTCATCTCCTACTGAGCCTAACTTGCCAATTAAACTTCCATACAGATATTTGTAAAGCAAAGTGTCTACAGGGTTCAGCAGTATCCAAAGTTTCAGGTATCCCCGAATTTGCTATGGAAGGGTTCTATATGCTGCTCTGTAGAGATCCAAAAGCTGCGATCTCTTAAGACTGTCAAGGTGGCAACAAATATCAGCACGAACTTTGGCGGGAACATTCAAACCATAAGATGGCTCCGGGTTTCTCTGGCCACTCTGCTCCAGTCTATCTCTCCTTTGCTGTGAGCCTTCACCCATGTGGCTTCTGGTGTGGTCAGTCCATATTTGTCAAATATGAGAATAAAGGTTTCCATCCCCTGCACCCCGTGTTGGCCTGGGCCCACTCTCTACCTCTCTGTTTTAAGGGGTCCTCCCAGGACGGAGACGTAGCTCAGTAGTGCAGCACTTGCCTAGCACGTGTGAGGTCCTGGGTGGGATCCCTGAGTCTGAAATCATAAAATAAAGTAAATGCACCTCCTTCTCTTTAAGGGGGAGTGAGGGAAGAGTGAGAGGGGATGAAGCAGCATCGTTCTTTTTAAAAATAGTTATTTATTGGTTCATATTAATTATACACAATGGTGGACTTCGTTGTGACTCATTCCTACGTGCATGTAAAGTAACATGGTTGATATTCCTCCCAAGTACGTCCTCTTTCCTGCTCCTCCTCCCTCCCAGTCCCCTTCTTGTATCCTAATGTTTCCCTTCAGTCTTCACTCCTCTCTCCCTCTCTAGTTTCCACATATGTGAGAAAACACAACCCATTTCCTTCTGAGGCTCACTTATCTCACTTAACATTGTGCTCTCAAGTTCCACCCATTTTCCTGCAAATGATAGAACTTAGTTCTTCTCTACGGCTGAGTAAAACTTGATGTTGTAATAGACCACATTTTCTTTATCCATTCATCTATTGACCAACATCCAGGCTGGTTCCGTAACATAGCTATTGTGAATTGTGCTGTAATAAACCTGGGTACGCATATGTCACTCTAACATGCTGACTTTGATTCTTTTGGATAAAATACTGAGGAGTGGAAGAACTGGGTCGTATGGTGGTTCCATTCCTAGTCTTCAAAGCAACTTCAACATTGATTTCCATGGTGCTTGTACTAATGGACAGTCCTACCATCACTTATGAGAGAGTCTTTTCCCCTGTTCTCTTGCCATCATTTATTCTTACTTGTATTCTTGATGACTGCTATTCAATGGGAGTGAGATGAAATCTCCCTGTAGTTTTGATTTGCATTTCTCTGAAAGCTAAAGACTTGAACATTTTTTTCATACAATTGTTGGCCATTTGTGTGTCTTCATTTGAGAATGGTCTGTTCAGTTCATTCACTCATTTATTGAATGGGTTATTTCTGGGGATTTGTTTTTTTTTGTTTGTTTGTTTTGTTTTTGTTTTGGGGTTGTTTTTGTTTTTTTGGTTTGACCGGGCAAGGCGTGGTCTTTGGAAATTTAACCCAGAGGCACTTTACAACTGAGCTACAGCCCCAGCCATTTTTTGTTTTGTTTTGTTTTGTTTTTGAGACAGGTTCTTGCGAAGTTGCTCATGGCTTTGCAAAATTGCTGACACTGGCCTTGAACTTGCGTCCTCCTGCCTCAGCCTACCAAGCTGCTGGGATTACAGGCATGGGCCACCATGCCTGGCTGGCTTTGTAAAAAAATTTTAATGTTGAGGGGTTGTTTTAGTTCTTTGTATAATCTGAATATTAATCCTCTACCAGAAGAGTAGCTGGCAAAGATCTCCTCACATTCTGCAGGATCTCCCTTCTCCTCATTGCTTCCACTGCTTTCCAGAAGCTCTTTGCTGTGATGAGGCAACAAAGTTAAGCAGACCTTTTGCCAGACCCAGGACCCTGACCCTGACATCTGAGTCACAATCCATTGACCAATGATTGATGAGAGGACAGAAAAACATAATGTGTTTTCAGGGGTGGAAATTTGCTTTTCTGATATTGGAGAGGTGCTACCATAGACTTTCCTGACCTTAGAACCTTGCTCCCCTGTGCTGGGTCATCTGGCGCCAAGCCTGGGTTACCATGCCAGCCCAGGACTTCCTGGTGAAGGGCCCATGAAGTGCTTTTTGCTCTTACACAGAAATTCACTGAATCTTTATGCTTTGAGGGAGATATTACTGTCATCCCAATTTTATTGAAAAGCCTGAAAAAAGAAGTTGAGAGTCTCCCCCAAGATCGCCCAGTGGGTTGGAGCTACATCATCCAATGTGGTACTAGCTTGCCACACAGGGCCTCAAACATCTTCAAGTTTACATGCTCCATCAAATTTAAATTTGATTTTAACTTTAAAACTTGATACTCAATTCAGCTATTGGAGAACTGTTAGCTATTTTGGGAAAATTTTTATGAATCAGCTTTATAAATGGTAAGTGGGATGCCCTGTCAAGGCCACTAACTGAGACTATTATGGGTTCCTTTTCTTTGTTGCCATCCCTCAGGGAACACTGACCTTATTGCCTGGTGCCCTGTACCTTGGAAACAGTTTTTAGAACAAGTTCTCTGTTGTGTGGTTATTTCTTTGGGAAGGTTGGTCTGACCACTGTGTCTTCACCTTGGCTCCAAGATGCCCTGTTTGCATTTGTGTGGTGTTGTGTTGTGTGCTTCTGTGTGTGTCTGCTTGTGCTGGTCCTGTTTATATGTGTGTGTGTGCGTGCGTGTGTATGTGTGTGTGTGTGTGTCCTGGTCTCTGCCTTTGTGGTGGTCTGCAAGTGCTCAGTGTCTTTCTCCTTCACTTCTCCTCCTCTGGGATAACCATAGGCACAGAGATGATGAGAGAAACAGAGAGAGGATGGGAAAGCCTTAATGAGTGAGACCCAGGCAGGGATGTGACCTAGGACATCAGGACATAACCGCAGAAGCTCTGGACCCCTGTGTCTCTCTGAGCTGGACACTTGTCTCCCTGTTTCTGAGTACTTTCATCTTCCTCTGGTGGGCCTCCCTGCCCCTCCCACATCCCTCTCACTCTGTATCTGTTCTTTTCTAATCTCTGAGCTCTAGGAGCACAGTGTTGGATCCAGTGTGATTGATGTCGGATGTGCTTGGCTCTGTCTACATCAGCATTGTGCACCTGTACTCTCCCCGTCCCCAGCAGAAGGTCAGGCCCTAATTGCCCAACATGAGAATTAGTGTGTACACATCTGCCCATCTCTTTCTTTCTTGTTCCTTTCTTACATCTTGCTTGCCAATACAAAACCAACCAGGAGCCTGGCAGAGGAGATGGGGTGGCACCAGGGTGGGGTGAAGCCAGTGCTCTATGTGAGTCTGAAAGTCCAAGCTGCTGGGTCCAGCCTCAACCCAGCCTCCTCTGACCCAGGAAGAAGGAAGCAACAGGGTGCACTCTGTTCATCCCTGACCTTGGAGAGGTGTCACTGTGGACTTTCCTGACCTCAGGATCTTGCTTCTGCTGTACCGGGCCACGTGGCACTAGGTTGCAAAATGGTCCTCATTCCAGACCCAGGAAACACTCACTGGGAGGCAAAAAAAAGTGCTTTCCACTGAGTTCTCACCCTTGAAGGGAGGTACCATCATTCTCCCCATTTTACCGATGGAGGGAGTAGAGCACAGGCAGATCAAGAATCTCACCCGAGGTCGCGCAGAAGTTTGAGCTACATTGTTCAACAGGGCAGCCACTTGCCACACTCGGCCTTTAAACTTGAAATGTGGTGTGGCCAAACCAATTCACGCTTCATTTAACTTAATCCCAAAAGTCAGCATGCAATTCAGCTATTGTGAAACTTCCAAGTATGCTGGTACAACTGAGATACGCCAATCAGTTCTTCCAATGGTAAAATTCATGAAAGCTAAAAAAATATCAGGGATTTCTAAAGAAAATTTAGGGTCCTGATTAAGGACACCAGATTTCAAAGATACAGTTTAAAAATGAGAGAAAGAGAAAGATAATGGATGGCAGAGACAAAAAGAGGAAGAAACTCAGAGATAAAGAGGACAAGAAAGATAGACCGGGAGATAAGACAGAGATACAGCTAGAGAACAAGAAGGATCAAGACTCACAGAGAGAGAGAGAGGAGAAGAGCAAGGGGGGGGGGGGCAGAGACTGAGAGACCCAGGAACAGAGGGGCGCAGTCCTATTGCACTGCTAAAGCCTTTAAAAAATGTCAAGTGGGGCAGGCACCTGTGAAGGCGCTTGTTTTCATATCCAAAAGGACGCTTATATTATATTCAAAAATTTTAACAGATTTCCTGTACAATCAATGACATGCAATTCACTGTGTGCATCAAACTGTACAATTAGGCAAGATTTGAGCTATTATACATCCACACCCACCTCCTCTAAGCATCTGGGTCCCCTCTTGTACCTCCTCCCTCCTCCCGTTCCAACCCCTCCAGAGGCATCCACTCATCTGCTATGGTCACCTTGTTACATTTCCTAGCATTTGTATAAATGGAATCATAAATTATCCTTTTTTTGTCTGCCTTCTTCTTCCGCAACACTCTTTTGAGGTTCCCAGTAGGTTGAAGAAGGGCTTCCCAAGTATGTGTGCATCCTCATACCTGGAACCTGGGATTGTTCCTTTATATAGCAAAAGGGACTTTGTAGGTGTGATTAGATTAAGGATCATGAGATAAAGAAATGAGCAGTAGGAGATGTAAGATGGGAAACAGGAAGTTGCCGAGATGCTGAGAAAGGGGCACCAGCCAGGAAGAGCCAGCTGGGAAAGGCAAGGAAGAGCACCCTCCATTCCACTCAGGGCTCACAGAAAAACACCTTGACTTTAGTAGGCTGAGGTTCGTAAGCTCCAGAATTGGAAAAGGATAAACTGAATTGACTTTAACCACTAAACTTATGGATTGACTCCAACAGTCCTAAGCAACTAGTTGAAGGTTCACTTGTGTTGGTGCAAATATCAGCAGCTCACACCTTTTTACTGCTGAGAGTTTAACATGGTGTGGAGACACCCCAGTGGGGTTACTCCTTCCTCAGTCAGTGGACATTCAGGAGATTTTCTGTCTGGGACTCTTAGAATTAAAGCTGCTCTAGACCATTTGCCTACTAGACTGGTAAGCACATGGCATTCTTCTCTCTTCAGTGAATGCCAGATTGTAGGAAGACTGGGTGATTTGATAGGTCAGAGAATCTACTAAGGAGTTATGTAATTTACTTTCCCACCAGGAAAGTACAAGGGTTCCAATTACTTCACCTCTCCACTCCACCAATATTTGCCTTCAATTGTCTTTTTCATTTTAGCCAGTGTGATAGTTGTGTAAGGAAATTTGTTACACTTTTTATTTTTATTTCTTAATAACTAATAACACTGAGCACCTTTTCCTTTGCTTATTTGCCCCAAATATGTCACCTTGAGTGAAGTGTCTGGTCAGGAACTTTCCTTTTAAAACAAAAACTATGCTGAATGAAAGAAGGCAGACAGTAAAGACAGTAAAATTCTCAAAAAATGAAAATTTATTTATAATGACAGAAGAGACACCAGTGGTTACCTTGTGATGGGGAAGGATAATATGGATAAATAAATGGATTACAAAGAAACATGTGAGCAGAGGGCGATGGATTTGTCCCTTATCTGAATTGCAGTGATGTTTTCATAGTATATAAATATGTAAAAACTGAAAGAAAAAAAAAGTTTGTGGCACATCCTGTAATCCCAATGGCTCAGGAGGCTGAGGCTGGAGGATCACAAGTTCAAAGCCAGGCTCAGTAACTTAATGAGGCCCTAAGAAACTCAAACCCTAACTCAAAATAAAAAATAAAATGTGCCTGGGCCAGGCGTGGTGGCCCATACCTGTAATTCCAGTAGCTCGGGAGGCTGAGGCAGAAGGATCACAGGTTCAAGGCCAGCTTCAGCTGTTGTTAATGAGGCCATACACAACTTAGCGAGACCCTGTCTCAAAATAGAAAATAAAAGGCGCTGGGAATGTGGCTTAGTGGTGAAGCACCCCTGAGTTCAATCTCTTACCAAAAGAAAAAAAACCACAATTTTAATTTTTCTAGTTAGATTATTTGTTTTCTTATTGAGTTTTGAGAGTTGTTTAGATATTCTCAAGACAAGCCCTTTGTCACATATGTAATCTGTAAATATTTTGTCCAAGTCTATGTCTTCTTTATTTTCTTAACAGTGTTACACACACACACACACACACACACACACACACACACACACACATAGAATACTGAGGAATGAACCCAGAGGCACTTAACCATTGAGCCACATTTTTGTTGTTGTTGTTCTTATTTTGAGACAGGGTCTCATTAAGTTGCTGAGGCTGGCTTTGAACTTGCAATCTTCCTGCCTCTGCCTCCCCAACAGCTGGGGTTATAGGATGTGCCACTGTTCACAGTATCTTTTAAGGAGCTAACTTTTTGATTATGCTGACTTCAACTTATCATTTTATATTTGAGGTCTCTTTCAGCTCTATGATCCACTGAGTCTTTTCTTGCATGAGGTGAGGATGTGGATGAAAGTTTCTCCTTTGGCATGTAGATGTCCAATTTTTCTAGCAATATTTGTTTAAAAATGTACTAATTCCACTGAACTGCCTTTTCATCTCTGTCAAAAACCAGCTGAACATATGTGCTAGTCAATTTCTTTTTCTTTTTTTTTTTTTTTTTTTTTTTGAGGGTGCTTGGGATCAAACCCAGGGTCTATCTGGAGGGGAAAACACCCTTGCAGGAGCTCATGGCTGAGCAGAACAAACAGCTCACCTCGTAGCCAACACTCAAAAAAGAAAAGGAAGGCCCAGGGGTCCCAGGCTCCCAATCAAGGGAACACCTGGTAACTCAGAGACTTCCCACAGAGCACCATCTTTTTAAGTTTCCATCCCCCCCCCCAGTAACACCACACTGAGGACCAAGCCTAGCACATAGACACTTGGGGAACATTCCAGACACACACTGCAGCAAGCATTAAGTTTGGCATTAGTTGCAGGGGTTTTTTTTTTTTAATACTATTTTTATCTGTAGATGCGTACAATATCTTTACTTTATTAATTTATTTTTATGTAGTGCTGAAGAGCGAACCCAGTGCCTCCCACGTGCTAGGCCAATGCTCTACCACTGAGCCACAACCCCAGCCCATACTTGCAGGTTTGTTATAGATGCCTCTCATGAGGTCGAGGGATTTCCTTTACTTCTAGTTTGCTGAATAACTTACCATGGATTCGTATTTAAGTGTGTTTCTCATGTATTTAGAGATTGTATTTATTTTTCTCCAATAACATTTTGGTTTGGGTATTTAGATCATTTCCATTAAATATGATTATAAATGTTATTAGGTATAAGTTTGTATGTATCTCTTTGTCCCCTCCGTTCTTTATTCACTGTTTTCTCTTTTCGGCCTTTATTTAGATTAAATATGTTTGTGATTCCATTTTGTCACCTGGCTTACCAGCTCCAACTCCCTGTGATTGTTGTGACTGTGTTAGGGCTCCACTGGCCTCCTCCTTCCTGCACTGCAGCCTGGAGGGCTTGCTGAGGCCGCTAACTGAGGCGGTCATAGGGTCCTCTCTTCTATTTCCCATCCCCTGGAGATTGCTGAGCTTGTAGCATGATGCCCAGCACCTTGAAAACATTTTCCATCCATGTTCTCCACTTTCTTGAGGTTGGTCTGATCACCATGACTTCACCTTGACCTTAGGATGCCCTGTGTTTGTATTTGCCTGCTGTTGTGGTGTGTGTTCCTGTGTGTGTCTGCTTGGGCTTGCTGTGTGTGTGTGTGTGTGTGTGTGTGTGTGTGTGTCCTGGTCTCTGCTTTTTTGTTTTCTGCAGGTGCTCAATGTCTTTCTCCTTTTCTGCCACAGCCATAGACATAGAGATGATGAGATTAACAGAGAGGATGGGACATAACAGGTGAGACCCAGAGGCGGGGGTGGAGCAGGTGGAGAAGGGCAATGAGACTGTGACAGGGGACATAAGGACACTGATGTTAGCTGGACACTGTCTCCCTGCCTTTCCCTGTCTGCTATGTCTCTCTCACTGAGTACTTTTATCTGTCCTCTTGTGGATCTCTCCCCCCTCCCTCTCTCTCCCCCCCTTTCTGTCTGTCTCTCCCTCTTTCTCTGTATCTGTTTTTTCCTAGTCTCTGAGCTCTGGGAACACAGACTTGCCTCCAATGTGATTGATGTTCTCTCTGTCTCCATCGTCATTGTAAACCTGCTCCCTCCCTGTCCCTCACAGGGGTCAGGACATAATTACCCATTAGGGAATAAATTTGTCCATATCTGCCTGTTCTCTCTCTCTCTCTCTCTCTCTCTCTCTCTCTCTCTCTCTCTCTCTCTCTCTCCTCTCATCTCATCTCTCATCTCTCATCTCTTTTAATGTGGGAAACATCTTGCTACAAAGGCAAACAAACCACTCACCACCACCCAAGGTCCCGATGGGGGAACAGAGTGGCTACGTCACCCCGTGCATGAGGCCAAGGTGAAGGTGATATTTTGTCTGAGTCTGAAACTCGGAGTTGCCAGAATTTTCACAACCAACTTGATCTGAATCTAGATATACTAAATCTGTTACAAATTCTCGTGTCAAATCTGTTTTGATAAATTCATCCAATATCATATTTCCACTCATATTAATTCAAAATGAAATCCAATTCTAGTTTTCACAATCCACACGTTGCCAGTGCTCATATGTCACACATAGCTAGTGGCCACTGTTCTGGACAATGCAGCACCAGAGAAAGATCTACTTGCTTTATTCCCTACTTTCTGCACCAACACTGGAAGAAAATGCTATGATTATCTGTTGTTAAAACTATTTACTCCAGGGCTGGGGATGTGGCTCAAGCAGTAGCACGCTCGCCTGGCATGCGTGCGGCCCAGATTCGATCCTCAGCACCACATACAAAGATGTTGTGTCCGCCAAATACTAAAAAATAAATATTAAAATTCTCTCTCTCTCTACCTCTCTCTCACTCTCACTCTCTCTTTAAAAAAAAAAAACTATTTACTCCAGTGGCAGCAGAAGGACCCTTGGAGGCCTGCCCCTTTAGTACAGGGAGTTGGTCATCCTCTCCCTGCTTTGGGAGGTGCCTGCATTGCTCAGATCCTCGCAGAGAATGAAGAACCTATGCAGGTATGACCTGATTTTTTTCTTAATGTGATTTTTACATAAAATGAAAAAGACTTGTTTAAATAATGACTTTTTATCTTATTGAAGGAAAAGTACACACTAATCATTCAAGATCTTGCAAGAGAGAAGTCTTTGATCCTGTTTGCACAGGTTTCTAGAAGCTAGTTCTGTACTAGTTCAGTGGAAATGATAATGGAATGTTTATTAATTACTATCATTCAATCATATTTGTAATATAACCATATGTGACTGAATTTAGATTTTTATTTTTCATTATTTAACCATTGTCCATGGAGTAGAGTACTAATCCTCCATTGTTGAACATACCAGTTAGGTTTCTTGTTTTGCATTCCTGTATTCAAGCGTTGTTGGAATGAACATTCTCTGTCTTCATATTCTGACACTACGGTTTTACAACTTGCATGATTTCTTTTTCAAATTGGTGCATTATAGTTATACATAATAGTGAGCTACTTTGTGTTAAATTTGTACTAGTGCACAACATAACTGGGTCCATTTCACACCCTGATGCCTCCTCTTTCTTCTCTCCTCCCTCTCTTCCTTCCCTTCCTCTACTCTGTTGGTCTTCTTTCTAATTTCATGAGATAATCACCTTTTTTCTTTCTTCTCTCTAGCTTTTGCCTTTTGAGAGAGAACATACCCCCTTGACTTCTGAGTCTGGCTAATTTTGTTTAACACAGCACTTTCAAGTGCCTTCCATTCTTGTGCAAGTGACATGATTTTATTCTTCCTTGTGGTTGAATAAACTTCCATGTGTATATATCGCACATTTTCTTTATCCATTCATCTCTAGATGGACAACTCAGCCAGTCCCATAACTTGGCAATTGTAAATTGTGCTGCTATAATACCAAGGAAGTGGTAAGTATCTATAGCTGGGTCATATGGTAGCTCCATTTCTACTCTTTAAAGAAATCTCCAAGCTGATTTCCACAGAGGTTGTACTAATTTACAATGCAACCATCATCCTCTCCACCATTTGACATTGTTCACATTCTTGGTGGCTACCGTTCTAGCCAGAGTGAAATTAAACCTTGGTGAAGTTTTGATTTGCATTTCCCTGACTGCTAAAGATGTTGAACATTTTTTCATATGTTTCTTGGTCATTTTTATTTCTTCTTTTGAGAAGTGTCAGTTTAATTCCTATGCCCATTTATTAATTGGGATATATAATTTCTTGGTCATTAGTTTTTTGAGTTCTTTCTATATTATTCCTCTGTTAAAAGAGTAACTGACAAAGATTTTCTCCCATTACATAAATTCTCTCTTCGTGTTCTTAATTCTTTCCATTGATGTGTGGATGATTTTAAATTTGATGCTATATCATTTATTAATTCTCAGTATTATTTCCTAAGCTCAAGGAATCCTAATGAGACAGCTGTTACCTCTTCCTACATGTTGGAATGTTGATCAAAGTTTTCTCCTAGCAGTTGCAAAGTTTCTGACCGAATTCCTATGTCTTTAGTCCATTTTAGTTGACTTTGGTGAAGGGTGAGATAAAGGGATCGAGTTTCAGTCTTCTATGTATAGATGTCCAGGTTTCTCAGCACCATTTATAAAAGGCTTTCTCTTCTCCAGTGTATTTTTTGGCACCTTTGTCAAGGATCAAGTGACTGTATCTGTGTGGGTTTATCTCTGTCCTCTATACTATTTCATTGGTGTAGGTGTCTGTTTGTATGCTGGTACCACGCTGTTTTTATTACTATGGCATCTAGAACAATTGAAAATCAGTATTGTGGTGCCTCCAACATTGCTTTGTTTGCTTAGAATTGCTTTGGTGATTCTAGGTCTTTACTCTTCCATTCAATTTTAGGACTGTATTTTCTAGTTCTGTGAAGAATGTCATTGGTATTTTGAGGGGGGTTCCTTTGAATGTATAGATTGCTCTTGCTAATATGGCCATTTTAACAATGTTAATTCTACCTAACCAAGAATATGGGAGGTCCTTCCATCTTCTCATGTCATTTATTTATTTAGTTAGTTAGTTAATTAGTTATTTAGTCAATGTTCTCTAATTTTCTTGGTTGGTTTTATTCCTAGGAAATTTATTATTTTGGAGAATAGAACTATTTTCTTTTTCAGAAGATTATTTTCTTTTTCATTACTGGTATACCGAGAAGCTATTGATCTTTGTATGTTGATTTTCTACCCTATAACTTGGCTGAATTTATTAGCTATAGAAGACTTCTGATGGAGAATTTGGATCTTCTAGATAAAATCACATCATCCACAAACTATGATGTCTTGACTTCTTCCTTTCTATTTGTATTCCTTTTATTTCCTTCTCTTGCCTAATTGTTCTGGTAAAATTTCAAGTACAATATTGAATACTAGTGATGAGCGTGGACATCCTTGTCTTGTTTATGATTTCAGAGGAAATGCTTTCTGTTTTTACCTGTTCAATGGATATTGGCTTTGAGTTTGTCATATATAGTCCTTATGATGTTGAGGTAAGTTCCTTCTCTCCCTAGTTTAGTCAGTATTTTTAACATGAATTAGTGCTGGATTTTATCAAGCTTTTTCTACATCTATTGAGGTGATCTTGTGATCTTTGTCCTTAATTCTCTTTAAGTGATGAATACGTTTTTATTTGTGTATGTTTAAGCATCCTTGCATCTCTGCAATGAAAACAACTTGATCATAATGTACACTCTTCTTAACGTGTTGGTCAAAATGATTTGCCAATATTTCATTAAGAATTTTTTTTACCTGTGTTCATTATAGATGTTGGTATATATCTTCTCTGGATTTGGTAATTAGGGTGATACTGGCTTCATGAATGAACCTGAAAGTGACCTCTCCCACCACACACACACACACACACACACACACACACACACACACACTCACATTTCTGTTTCATGAAGTAATTTGAGGAGCATTAGCATTAATTCTCCTTTGAAGGTCTAGTAGATTCTATCTCATCCTGAGCTTTTTTTTAATTGAAAGATTTTTTATTACTGCTTCAATCTCATCATTTTTACTGTTTTGTTTAGGTCTTTCTATAGCCTTTTGGCTATAGAGTTTTAATAAATCTTATGTATCTAGAAGTTTGTACATTTTTTCTAGATTCACCAATGTATTGGCATATAAATTTCCCAAAACACTCTCTAAAGATCTTATGGATTTCAGAGATGTCTGTGTCTCTAATTTTATTATTTGGGTCTTCTATCACTTTCTTTTGTTTAGTTTGGTGAAGTTCTTAACCAATCTTGCTTATCTTTCCAAAGAATTTAATCTTTGTTTTATTTCATTGCTCCTTTCTACTGCTTATTTACTATTTCATTGATTTGGGGCTCTTATTTTATTTTCCGTTTATTCTATTGATTTTGGAATTGGTTTGTTCTTAATTTTATAGGGTCTTGAGATGCAGCATTAGGTTGTTTATTTGGACTATTTCTCAATTTTTATTTAGCAGCAAACTTTAATTTAAAACTGCCTTAACCATGAACCAGAGGTGATGCGATGTATCCCTATTCCCATTTTCATCTGTTTTTATTTATTTGTTTGTTTGTTTGTTTGTTTGTTTTATACTCAGAATTGAACCCAGGATTGCTTAACCACTGAGGTACATTCCCAGCCTGTTTTTTTTTTTTTTTTGTTCAATTTTGTTGAGACGGGGTATCATTGAGTTGCTTAGGGCCTAAGTTCCTGAGGATGGCTTCAAATTTATGATCCTCCTGTCGCAGCCTCCCTAGTCACTGGGATTTCAGGTGTGCACCACCAGACCTAGCTCATCTAAGAATATTTTTATTTCCCTCTGACTTCTTCTATGACTCATTCATTGTTCAAAGTGCACTACTCAATCTCCATGTGTTTACATAATTTCTATAGTTTTTCTTGATGTTGATTTCTAATTTCAATCCATTATGATCTGATAAGGAGCGATGAACTATATTCTTTTATTTATTTTTTTATATTTCCCAAGACTTCCTTTGTGGCCTAAACTATGTCCTATTTTAGAAAGTATTCTATGAACTGCTTAGAAGAAACTGAATTTGACTGTTTGGGTATAAAATATTCTATAGATGTCTGTTAGGCCCATCTAATGTATCATATGTTTTAGATCTGAAGAGTTTTTACTAATTTTATGTCTGGGTGACCTATCTATTGGTCACAGAGATGTGTTGAAATCACCCAGTACTATTGTATTGGGGTGTGAGTCTATACTGAGCCAGTGTTTATTTTTTGTGATTTGGTGTGCCAACATTTGGGGTGTAAATATTTACTATTATAGTTTCTTGTTGGATTGTTCTCTTTACCAATATGAATTGACTTTCTTTCTCTCTTCAGTTTAATTTTAGCTTGAAATCTGTATTATTGGATATGAGAGTACCTACCCCTGCCTGTTTGGGGGGCTCCATCTACATGGATTATCATTTTCATCCTCTCACTTTCAGCCTTTGGCTGTCTTTAACTATAAGATTAGTTACTTGCAGACAACATATACTTGGGTCTTGTTTTTTAATTTATTCTGAAGTCTTTATTTTCATTGTAAGATGAGACTATTTCCATTCAGTATTCTCATAAAGAGATGTTTAGTCCTATCATTTTGATTTTATTTCTGTTTAAGTTACTCCTGTTTCTCCTTTTCTTAGCTACTCTCATAAAGAGATTTGTCTATTCACAAGCTCTGCAGTTTGTTTTTAATTAGTTGCTCATGACAATACAATGATCTTGACATATCATACATTTGATTCAAATGGGGTGTTTTTAATTGCTGTTCTTTGTAGTATTTCTTTAAGTACTTACGTAGTGCTGGTTTAGTAGTCACATCATTTTTGTGCCTATCTTAGAAGGTTTTGCTTCTTCTTTGATTCTGAAGGACAGCATTGCTGAATATAGAAATATAAGTTGGTAACTATTTTCTTTAAGGGCTTGGAAGCTGAAAGAAAAAACCTAAATCTCAACAAGTCTTCAACCTCTAACACAAAATGCACTGTATTAAAGTATACTAATCAGTATCAGAGAAAAACCAAACACTACCAGGGAAAGTATAGGACAAACTCACATGGAGGTATATTCAACAATTCAAAACAATCTGATAGGCCAGAACGCTTCACTAAGAGAAGTCTTTGTCATAAAGATCCAAGACCTCCTGGATTTTTCTTTCTTCTGAGAAAATAAGTAATTGTGACTGACATATCTCTAAATGTGACCTGATATTTTTCTTTGGAGGCCCTTAAATTCTCTTCTTCTCTATGTTAGGCGCTTTAATTATAAAGTATCATGGAGAGGTTCTTTTTGATCATGTCTGGTTGGGATTCTGAACAACTCTTATATCTGAATGTACATCTCATTCCCAGGATTTGAATTTTTTCTGCTTTTATTTCACTGAAAAGGTTACCCATGCCATTTTCCTGTAGCTTGGATGCCTATTCAATTCTGATAATTCTTAAATATGGTTACTTAATATGGTTCCAGAATTCCTGTATATCTTATCATGGTTATCTATTTTCTCTTCTTTAATACCATCTGAATATTCAAGGCTGATCATTTTATCTTCCAGCATGGAGATTCTGACTTCTACGTGGTCAACTTTCTTGGAGATATTTTCAACAGAATTTTATTTGATTAATTGTAACACGGTTCTTTTGTAAAATTTCTGTTTGGATCTTTTTTTTATATCTTTGCTTATTATTGAATTTCTTGTTCATGTCCTGTTCTGACTTCCTTAATTTGTCTGCTTATTTTTCTACATTCTCTCAGTACTCATTAATCTTTTCATCTACTTTGATGTCCTTGGAGTCAATTGCTGGTGAATTATCAACCTTAGGAGGTGTCATGTTACCTTGTTTTCTCATATTTCTTTTATTCCTATGTGGAGATCTATTGAGATTGAGTTCCATTTCCATGTGAGGACATTTTTATGACACAGCCTTCTCTTACAGAAATGTTCTGGGATATCAAATTGTTTTGAATTGTTGAATATACTTCCATATGGGTTTTGTAGTATAGTTTCCCTTGGGTTTGTGTGTGTGTGTGTGTGTTTGTGTGTGTGTGTGTGTGTATGTGTGGGGTGATTAGTGTACTTTTATATAGTGTATATTGGTGTCCAGAGTCATTCTGTTATTTCTCTTTTCTGTTGCGATAGGAGTGGATGTTCTTGAGTGGAACAGAGGCCTCTTTCTAGCCATTACTACATGAGAATTGGTCATTGCTCTGGGGGTTTTGACCCCCTATGCTTTGCATTGAAGCATTGTTGATGTTTGAGCAGGGTTAGGTTGTGTGTGGAACAAGATCCAGTATCTCTTAGCTGGTTTGGGGGTGAAACTCAGCTGCAGAATATCTACCCAATGAACTTGTAGTATCACATTCAATTCCCAACAACTCACAGAAAGGGTGGAGATAAAGCAACAGTGGCAGTGAACAACATACAGCATGAAAGTAAATACCAGGTGCTTGTTATGGCATCTGTAACACTAATAACCAGAAAAACTGGAAGAGTGGGGTCAGAAACTAACAAAGCAACAACAAACAGCTGTGAACTAGATATAGCATTGAAGTAAACACCAGGTATCAACCACAACATCTACAATACTGACAACCATAAAAACAAGAATAGTGAGGGAAGAAAAGTATCAACTAGTTTTTTAAAATAGTGAAAATATAGAACATTAAGAGAAAAAGAAAATTGAGTAGGATGAGTAAGGCTGTATCTTAGTTGGTTTGGGGGTGCAGTTCAGGTGCAGCATATCTACCCCATAAACTCACACCAGATGCTCAACAACTCACAGAAAGGGTATGTGCACACACATGTACACACACAATCAATCAGAAAACACTACAAAAAAAATTTTTTAAATATTTTTAATTATATATGGACACAATGCCTTTATTTGATTTATTTACTTTTTATGTGGTGCTGAAAATCGAACCTAGTGCCTCACACATGCGCAGCAAGCACTCTACCCCTGAGCCACAATCCCAGCCCCAAGAAAAATTTCTTAGTAAAAGAATTATCTCCACTGAAGTGGCCAAAATATTCCTTGCCTATGCCAGACTGTTCTTTCCTTTTCTTCTTGGGGTATGCATTCCTTCCAGCAAGGGATGGGGCTTATTAAATCCTTCCTCCTTAGCTGCCTCTGCAAGTGCTGGCTGAAGTGGCCTGGAGGTGAGGCTGGCTGGAATGACTTTCAGTTTCCCTGTTCACCAGTATAAAGTGGAATGGAATGGGATGTACCATCTGTTGGCATTTTATCCAGACAGATTAGATCAATGCACCCTCAGGGTAGGGCTGAGGCAGAGTTTTAAATGGGAGGTTCCAGTGGCTGGAGTCCAGCTCTGATCAGAACCTTCACACTTTGTCTGATGGTATTTACTTTGGAGAAATTAGAACAACACAGTCCTAGGGTAGGCAGATGCCTGTCTCTGCTGGGTGTCTGGGTCGCCCAGAGCCCCAGCCTCACCCCCTGGATAAATCTACTCATACAGCAAGGGGCTCGGCAGGTCTCATTTACTCCATCACCCATGAATATGGCCTTCTGAGTCTTAGTCCCCAAATATAACCATGACCACATATTTGATTTCCCAGGCCTCTTCAGCTGGTCTTGCCAGCCACCAGACTCACAGGGAAAGTGAGTTGCCCTCCCTTCTCTTTATCTAACCCAAGTCAGTCCCCAGTATCCTTGGATACAGTCTTCTCTGCGCCTGTTTCAATTGTGTTCTGCCAGGTGTACCCTAGGCCACCCAAGCACTGGCTGGGACAGTGTGGGCAGTCCTTCTATGATCCCCCAGTTTCCCACAACAGCAAGCTCAGGCATGACCTCCACACAACCATAAAAACAAGACATGACAACCATAAAAACAAGAATAGTGAGGGAAGAAAAGTATCAACTAGTTTCCCCCCCTCAGCTCTCTGTTCACAGGTTGAGAAACACAGAGCACTTTCCAAGCACCAACATGCTGTGCAGCCTTCGCTTCAGCTAAGTTCAGACCGTCTTTTAATCCTGCCAGTGTTCCTATGCCAAATTTCCCTGGTATGTTTCTCTCTCTTTCCCTTTGTGTCACCCCTCCACTCTGTGGTGACCCAGCATTGCTACCACAACCAGCTTGACTCTGAGCGACTCTTTCTTGTCTCTGTTTAAAACACAAGAATTTCTGGTCTCTATGAGTCTGACTGTCCAATGGTGCCTGTCAGTGAATTTCCTCAATCGTCCACCTCACTGAGAAGCAGTATTCCCAGAGCTTGTAGCCCCAGCCATGGAGCAAGCAGAAAGTACAGGCTCCCGCCACATCACACTTCTTGGACTCATGTAATAGTGAGATAAATATATGCACAAGAGAAAGTCATTCTAAAATGATAGCTCGTAACCTAATCATTTCTTGCATTGTCTCATTCGTGAGCTTTGGGTGGACATGTCGTATCTAAACCATAACAGAAAGTTGAGAGTATTGGAGAAAATATGAAAGATTAATGGACAGCTGAAGTAGATGATTAGGAGGAAATAGGAGTGAATATAATGAAAGAATGTACTTTGGACTAATGTAATTAGCAGTCGAATAATGGATGGGTAACAGTGAAAGTGTTGGGGGTGAATGAACAGATCAAAGGACTGATGGGAAGGTCTTTGGACGGGAACAGTCAGAGAGGGACACATGGGTAATCCTATTAATGGGTGGGCTTATGTGGCAAGCAGGGTTCTATCTGTTGGGCATGTGTAGGTGGGGTGAGGGCAAGGCAGGTAAGGAAAGGTAAGGTGGCTGAATGGGTTTGAGTGGATAAACAAAGCCTAAGTTGATACTTTAAGAGCTGGAGTAAAAGTAACACAGTATGTTGGAATCAAATGGCCTGATATAGAAGAAGCGTTTCTACAACATATTGTGTGACATTACCTAACCATTGTCACTCTTTTTTTAAGTTGTAGATGGACACAACACAATGACTTTATTTTTATGTGGTGCTGAGAATCGAACCCGGGTCCCACCCATGCTAGGTGAGCACTCTACCACTGAGCCACAATCCCAGCCCACCATTGTCACTCTTGATCTAATTATTTGTAATTTTTAGTGAAATATTAATAATTATCTAAAAAAGGTTAAGAGATTTTAATCAATGTAGAGTCCTGTGAACATATCTTGGACATGGAAAGTGATATATTATATAATATTGTGTATATTTCTATATTGTTGTCATCCCAGGACTTACCTCTACCTGTTATTATTCCTAACCACCTGAGCTTCTCAGTCTCTAAAATCCTTCACTTCTTTGTATGTGTCCCTCCAATCAGACCCCTCTTCTGTGTTCAACTTCATTCCCAGCACCTTGGAAGTTTCAAGGAGTCTACTCCTTGTCCCTGAAGTCATCTGCTTAGGGCTGCCTTCACTACTTCAGGCCCACAAAAAACCTACTGGCAAGAAATCAGTGTACACAGTGGGCACATAGTTGTATTCTCCCAGCACTGGGAGTGAAGGAAGGAGACACAGTGGAGGAGCTCATTGGAAGGACATGCAGAGACAAGGGAAGGATTTTAGAGGCTGTAGAGTCCAGCAGGGCATGAATATAGGAATAACAGGTAAAGTGTAAACCCTGAGCTTGGAAGGGCTATTGGGGGAGAGTTATAGACCTCTAGACTCCTGTGATCCTGGAAGAATCGTCCTGCCCCAACAAGCCTTACTGTTCTCAGTTATACAATGACAGGCTTGTATTAGAATTCCAAGGCACATTCTTCTCTAACTTGATAAATTCCTAGAATGCTGAGAGTTTATGATATTGACTCTCAACAGTTCTAAGGCTACCAGAGTCCAATATTCCTTGCGTATATGAATTTCAGGATGCCTGATCCTTCTTGAATAGGTCCAGGGAAATCAGATGTGTAATATTGTGATACTTGAGATTTAACTACCTGGTATAAATGACAATGAACAGATTGCTTTATCTATGTGTGTGTGTGTGTGTGTGTACACATGCATGCACGCCCACATGCATGTTCAGGGTTAATTTTCTCTGAATTAATTACCCATGTAATGAAAGGTTGAATTCAGCCCATGACACTCACTGTTACCATTCTCCTTTAATCCTATTTCCAGCCCCTGCCCATTGTTTTATCTCAAGTATAAAGTTAGGTTAATGATTTCAGAGTTTTCTTCTTTTATAAAACATGCAGTCTATGCTATTGATTTCCTCCTATGTATTCCTGTGCCAGTATCCTTCAAATTTTAAGTTGTGATTTCATTTCCATCTAGTTCAAATTTTAGGTAAATTTGTCTTAAGATTTCTTCATTGACCACATCTAATGCCTTTGTCGTGTTTAATCTCTGAATATTTGTGGAACTACTGCCCACCTTTATTTTACTGATTTCTTGTTTAATTCATGGTAACCTAAGAGCATACTTTGTATGAGTTCTTTTCCTTGAAATTTCTTGAGGGGCATTTGAAAATCCAGGGAGCAGTCTGTCTCCAGGAATGTTTTAAGGAAGCTGGGGAAGAATTGTATTCTGCTGTGACTTGGCAAAGCATCCCATAAATGTCAATAGACCCATTTGAATTACGGTGCTATTCAGTTCAACTGTATCTTCCTGATTTTCTGCTAAATTTGTCTGAGTCTGTCAAAAACTTGAAAGAGGAGGCTAGGGTTGTAGCTCAGTGGTAGAGTCCTTTCCTTGCACCTGTGAGGCACTGGGTTTGTTCCTCAGCACCACATAAAAATAAATAAATAAAGATATTTTATTCATCTACAACTAAAAAGGTTTTTTAAAAACTGAAAGAGGAACACTGAAGTCTCCAAGTAAAATAAGAAGGTCTTCTACTAATCCTTGCAGGCTTATAATTTTTGGCCTTTTGTATTTTGATGTTTGGTTGGTGGGTGCCTACACATTGAGATTTGTAGTGTCTTCTTGGAGCATTAGCAACATTATTGTTATGTTCAGCCCTTGTTTATCTGATAATTTTGTTTGCTCTGAAGGCTGCTACCTTTAAAATGAATATATAGCTATCAAAGCCCTATTTTGATTTTGTGGTAGCATCATAATCTCCAATCCTTTATTTTTAATCATTCTGTGTTTTTATAATTATTTTTAATAGTAAATATTAATTACACAGGATAATGGATTTCATTGTGGCATATTTGAATATGCATCTAACATATTTTGATAATTTCCATCCCCCACTACCCATCCATCCCCTCCAGGTCTCCCCCTGATCTCCCTTCCTCTTCTCTAACAGTCTCCCTTCTCCATTCATGTCAATTTTTTTCTAGATTTGACATATGAGTAAAAGCACATGATACTTATCTTTCTGGGTCTGACATATTCTACTTAAAATGATGGCCTCTGGTTCCATCCATTTTCCTTCAGATGACATGATTCATTCTTCTTTATGGCTAATAATCTATTGTGTATATATACTACATTTTCTTTATCCATTCAAAGGCACATAGGCTGCTTCCATAACTAGGATATTGAGAATTATACCACAATAAATACAGACATACAGATATCTCTATACACTGTAACTCCTTCAGATATATGCTGAGGAATGGCATAGCTGAATTGTGAAGAAAGCAAAAGGAGACAGAAGCAAGGTGCAGAAGCAGAATGGGAGAAGGGCCCCTTGTCCAAGCAGCCAGCTTTATTTATATCAGTAGGTTACTTTAGGTCACTGGCATCAGTAGTACATTATTGTTCATTGTGTCATTAGGCAGGTTACAGAGTTAGCAACATTATGCAGCTTATTTCTCCGTTACATACTATAGTTGCAATGTGCAATGCTAGGAGCTTTGTGTAGCTCTCAAGAAAGTCCATTGTTTAAAGTCACTTTTATGTGGACAGGTTCAGGTGCAGCAGAGCTTGGTGAAACATTGTAGTTGTCTAACAAGAGAGTTTCTTTATTCCCAGGAGCTGTGTGCCTGAGATCAAGGTCCAGCTGATAAGACTCTAGCACAGAGCATCCTCATGGAGGGCACTGCTATAGCAGCTAGGCATTCTGTACCTTTGCACAGAAACTTTCCCAGACACCCAGCATGCCACAGCCATGAAGTCATTAGAGACCCCAATCCCAAACAGAAAACCCTTACACTGAATCATGTGGTAGTTCTGTTATTATTTTGTTGGAAGAATCTTCCCAATGATTTTCATAGTGGCTGTACTAATTTATATTTCCACTAACAATGTATAAGATTTCTATTTTCTTTGCATCCTCATCAGCATTTAATACTATCTGCGTTCTTGATAATAGTCACTCTAACTGGAGTAACATAGAATCGCAGTGTAGTTTTTATTTATATTTTCTTGATGGCTAAAAACGTTGAATGTTTTTATATAATGATTGAATATTTGTACTACCTATTTTGTGAATTATCTCCTCAGTTCATTTGCCCAAATATTGATTGGAGTGATTGGGGTTTGGGTTTGGGGACAGGAGATTTTGGGGGGATTTGAGTTCTGTATATATTCTGAATATCAATCCTCTTTCAGAAGACAGCTGACAACAATTACCATTTTGTAGGCTCTCTCTTCACTCTGTTGTTTCCTTTGCTGTGCAGAAGCTTTTTAATTTGGTTTATTCCCATTTGTCAATTTTTTCTTTTTTTTCATTTGCCAGTTTTTGCTATTATTTTCTAAGTTATAGAAGTCCTATTCAGAAAGTCATTGCTTATATTTTGAAGGGTTTCCCACATTTCTTCTAGTAATTTCAATGTTGCAAGTCTTATACTTGGGTCTTTGATCCATTTTGAATTGATTTTTGTTTAGGGTGAGGCTGGGGATCTAGCTTCAATCTTCTACACATGGATATCCAATTTCCTCCACACCACAGTTAAAGAGGTCATATTTTCTCCAACATAAGTTTTTGGTGCTTTTGTCAAGAATCAATGGTGTCACTGCATGGGTTTTTCTGTGGTCTATATGTCTGGTTTACGCAAGTAGCATGCTGTTTTGTTACTATGGCTCTGTATTATATTTTGAAGTTACCTATTGCAATACCTCCAACATTGCCACTTCTGCTCAGGATTGCTTTGGTTACATTCCAGGTTACATTTCAGTTGGGCATGACTTGAGGTAGGTAGGTCACTTGGTGCTTTCTCTGGAAAGATGAATCTTCTCTGTGACCTCTGCCCCCCACCAAGTCACCTTCTGGTCTCTGCTGAGAAACTTTCCTCCTCTTTGCCCTTCATCCATGATGCTCCATCCACCTCAGACCCAGAGCAATGGAACCAACCAAACATGGACTAAACCTTTGAAACCATGAGACAAAATAAGCCTTTCCTTCTCTAAAAATATTCCTTATGCCAGGTACTATATAAAGTAGTTTGTTTAGCTTATAATTTTAGAGGCTGACAGTCCAAGAACTGGCTCATTCAGTGGGACCTTCTCAGGGGGGTGCCACCTTGACCTACTTACCTCCTCCAATTCCCCAGCTCTTAATATTGAGGACCAAGTTCTTCCCAGCTCCATGGATTCTCATGTTCTTCATTAGATCAGAAAAAACACACACAAGATAAGAATAAGGCTCTTTATTCTTGTGGTGGAGCACAAGGGACCAATATGTGAGAGACAGAAATTCCAGGCTGACCCAAACAAAACAGGAATGTACACTGCTTTGAATGTTCTTTTAGGGTAGGCAAGAACATGGTCTTCTGATGTCATCACAATAGAGCTGGAGTTCCAGCTGCATCTGGGTTCTTCTTCATCTTGCCTTTTGTGAGACATATGTCTCATTACCACCTTAAGCCTCAAGTGTGTTCTGGCTGTGTTATAAGAAAAAGTAAATGGAGATGATTTTTGTGAATACCCGATGCATGCCTTGCCTCTCACCAAACTGAATCCCTTATCATCTGGGAGAGTACCTAACATTATTTTCACAAGAGGACAAACTGTTCCTCTGTCTCAGTTGGTTTGATTTTAGTGATGTTGTCTTTCCTGGCTCTGGTAGTGGTATTTTTGCTTTTCAAATGGACTGTCTTGAGTTTCTCAAGATGGCAGAATAGAGAAAAAACACAAAAAAAAGGGAACAAAATACCCCGACAAACCAAGATACTTCAGTAGCAGAATCCACCGACATCACAGTGGAAGAAATGTCAGAAAAGGAGTCTAGAATGTTCATAGTTAAACTCATCTGCAAGGTAAAGGGCAATGTAAGGAGTGAAATCTGAGAGAAAATATAGGAGGAGAAAGATCATTTCAATAAAGAGATTCTGGAAAAAAAATATCAAGCAAAAATCATCAAAATGAAGGAATCAATAAACCAAATTTAAAATTCAATGGAAAGCAGCACCAAGACACTAGACTACTTGGAAGACAGAGTTTCAGGTAATGAAAACAAAATATATAATCTTGAAAACAAAGTTGACCATGGAGAAAAGATGTTAAGAGACCATGAACAAAACTTCCAAGAAATATGGGATACCATGAGAAGACCAAACTTAAGATTGGAGATAAACCCAAGAAATGCACACTATTTTTGATGAAACAATTCTGAAATTTCTCTAAACCTTGATAATGAAATGGAAAATCAAATACAGGAGGCATACAAGACCCCAAATATATAAAATTACAACAGGCTGACACAAAGGTACATTATTATGAAAATGCCCAACATACAGAATAAGGATAGAATTTTAAAGGCTGCCAGACAAAAATGATAGGTCACATTTAGAGAGAAACCAATCTGGATCTCAGCTAATTTCTCAACTCAGACTCTCAAAGCTAGGAGGTCTTGGAATAATATATATCAAGCTCTGAAAGAAAATGGATACCCACCAAGAATACTATACCCAGCAAGATTAACTTCAGAATTGATGATGAAATAAAAATCTTCCTTGATAAATAAAAGTTAAAAGAATTCACAGTTAGAAAGCCTGTACTAAAAAACATACTCAATAAAATATTCATGAAGAAGAAAAATAAAATTGAAAACCAGCAAAGGAAGGAGTTACACTTAAAAATAGTCTATCAAAGAAGAAATTAATTTAAATTAAAAAACAAACATCAATCCAAATGGCAGTGAATGAAAATAATTCCTCAATAATAACATTGAATGTACATGACCTAAACTCATCAATCAAAAGACATAAACTGGCAAATTGGATTAAAAAACAAAACCCAACAATATGAAGCCTCCAAGATAGTCACCTCATACGCAAAGACATCCACCAACTGAAAGTAAAAAGATGGGGGAAAGGGGCTGGGGATTTGGCTCAAGCGGTAGCGTGCTCGCCTGGCATGCGTGCGGCCCGGGTTTGATCCTTAGCACCACATACAAACAAAGATGTTGTGTCCGCCAAAAACTGAAAAATAAATATTGAACTTCTCTCTCTCTCTCTCTCTCTCTCTCTCTCTCTCTCTCTCTCTTAAAAAAAAAGATGGGGAAAAATATCATTCACAAGGATCCTACAAACAAGCAGAGATTTATATCTTCATATCAGAAAAAGTGAATTTCAAGTCACAGTTAATCAGGAGGGACAAAGTTGAACATTTCATACTGCTGAAGGGAACTATACATCAACAAGACATAACAATCTTACATATGTATGCCCCAAACAATGGAGCATCTTGATACAAAAACATACATCAAACAAACCCTTCTCAACTTCCAGAATCAAATAGACTATAACACGATAATACCGAGTGACTTAAACACAACTCTCTCATCACTAGATAGATCTTCCAAACAAAAACTAAATAAAGAAGCTATAGAATTAAGAAATGCAATTAATAATATAGACTTGACAGACATATATAGAATATTTCATACATCAGTTACTGAACACAATCTCCTCTCAGCAGCACATGGATCCTTCTTTAAAATATACCATATCTTAGGCCGAAAAAGCCACTCTTAGCAAATACAAAAAGAGATGGGGGGTAATATGTTGCATTCTATTAGATCATAATAGAATGAAATTAGAAATCAATGATAAAATTTTAAAAAGCTATTTTAACACCCAGAGACTAAATATTATGCTATTGAATGATCAATAGATAGCTGAAGAAATCAAGGAAAAATTTTAAAAATATTTGGAGGTGAATGAGAATAGCGACACAACATATCAAAATCTCTGAGATACCATGAAGGTAGTTCTAAGAGGAAAGTTCATTGCATTGAGCTCATTCATTAAAAAGATGGGAAAATTACCAAATAAATAATCTAATATTACATCTCAAAGCCCTAGAAAAAGAACAAATCAACACCAAAATCAGTAGAAGACAAGAAATAATTAAAATGAGAGCTGAAATCAATGAAATTGAAACAAAAACAATTCAAAAATCAACACAACCAAAAGCTGGTTCTCTGAAAAAATAAATAAAAACTGATAAACCCTTAGTCAGGCTAATGAAGAGAAAGAGAGAAAAAACTCAAATTACTAAAATTTGTGATAAAAAAGGAAATATCATGATGGACACTACTGACATACAGATAACAATCAAACTATATTGACAATTTATACCCAAATAAATTAAAAAATCTTGAACATTGAAAATTTTCTAGAGACATAGGACCTATCCAAATTGAATCACAAGGAGATAGAAAATTTAAACAGATCAGTTTCAAGAAATAAAATTGAAGATGCCATCAAAAGCTTACCAATGAAGAAAAGCCCAGGACCAGATAGATTTTCAGCAGAGTTCTACCAGACCTTCGAAACAGAACTTACAACAATCCTCAAATTAGTTCATGAAATAGAAAAGGAGGGAACCCTTCCAAATTCTTTCTATGAAACTAGTATCACCTTGATACCAAAAGCAGAAAAAGACATCAAGGAAAGAAAACTTCTGACCAATATCCCTGAGAAACATAGATGCAAAAAATCTTAATAAAATACCAGCAAATCACATACAAAAACATAGTGCACCATGATCAAGGGGGTTCATCCTATGGATGCAAGGTGTGTTCAACATATGGAAATCAATAAACATAATTCATCACATCAATGGACTTAAAGATAAGAATCACATGATTATCTCAATAGATGAAGAAGAAACATTTCACAAAATACAGTATCCATTCATGTTCAAAACACTAGAAAATCTAGGAATAGTAAGAACATACCTATCATTGTAAAAGCTATATTTGTTAAACCCAAGGCCAACATCATTCTAAATAAAGAAAAATTGAAAGCTTTCCCTCTAAAAACTGGAAGAAGACAAAATGCCCTTTTTCACCATTTCTATTCAATGTAGTCCTTGGACTCTAGCCAGAGCAATTAGGCAGAAGATAGAAATTAAAAGGATATGAATAGAGAAAGAAGAGCTCAAACTACCCCTTGTCAGGAGCTGCCATGGATGCAGACGCCTTCAAGTCCTGATGCCCCAGGTATCTGACCAGTTACTACATTTCATAATGACTTGGGCATTGTCCTAAGTCAGAGAGCAAGGTGTGGCTATAGGTGTAGGCGTCACCATGGGTGATGAGCTACACTCACCTGTGCCTTTGTAATCCTACCCCTTTGCCCTTTGGGGGATAGAATGTTCCCTGGAACCCCTCCTTGTGTGTTCCCTATATAAGAATAAACAATTCCAGTGGCTCTCCCTCTTCAAGGTCACTTAAAGTCGCAGAGCTGCCTCTGGATTACTGAAAAGCTACTTCTGTGTGGTGTGCTTTCTTTGTCATTTTCTTGCATTATTTGGAATAGTCAGATTTTGGGAACCCAGCATTAGTTCACCAGGTAGGATAGATGGTGATAATTCCTATTTGCCCACATGATTTTATATTTAGAAGACCCAGAAAACTTCAAAACTCATAAACAAATTTAGTAAAGTAACAGAATACAAAATTAACATCCATAAATCAATTGTGTTCCTATACCCCAAGGATGAATCAACTGAAAGAGAAATTAGGAAAACTACCCCATTCACACTAGCTCCCCAAAATATAAATAAAATAGTTGGGAATCAATAAAGATCACCCATGTTCTTGGGTAGGCAGAAATAAGATTGTGAAAATGTCCATAATACCAAAAGCACTGTGCAGATTTAATGCAATTCCTATTAACGTTCCAATGACATTCTTCATAGAAATAGAAAAAAATGGTCATGAAATTCATTTGGAAAAGTGAGAGGCCCAGATTAGCCAAAGCAATCCTTAGCAAGAAAAGCAAAACAGGAGGCATCACAATACCAGACCTTAACTACACTACAGAGCTATAGTAACAAAACCAGCATGGTTGGGCCCCAAAATAGACATGAAGACCAATGGTACAGAATAGAAGACACAGAATCAAACCCACCTAAATACAGTTATCTCATACTAGAAAGATGATGAGGCATCATCAACATTCATTGGAGAAAAGAAAGTCCATTCAACAGGTAGTGCTGAGAAATCTATATGTAGCAGAATGAAACTGAACCCCTAACTTTCACGCTGCATAAAACTCAACTCTAATTGGATCAAGGACCTAGGTATTAGAACAGAGCCCCTGCGCCTACTAGAAGAAAATGTATGCCCAAGTCTCCATCGTGTTGGCTTAGGAACCAACTTCCTCATCAAGACCCCTAAAGCACAAAAAGTAAAATCAAAGTCGATAAATGGGATGTTATCAAACTGAAAAGCTGCTTCACAGCGAAGGAAACAATCAAGAACATGAACAGAGAGCCTACGGAATGGGAGAAAAATCTTAGCCTCCTGCACCTCAGGTAGAGCACTGATCTCTAGAATATACAAAGAACTCGAAAAGCTTAACACCAAAATCATCATCATCATCATCATCATCATCTAATTAATAAATGGGCAAAGGAACTGAACAGGCACATCACAGAAAAAGAAATTTGAATTGTCAACAAGTATATGCAAAATGTTCAACATCTCTAGCAATTAGAGAAATGCAAATTAAAACCACACTGAAATTTCATCTTACTCCAGTCAGAATGGCAATTATCAAGAATACAAGCAACAATAAATGTTGGCAAGGATATGGAGAAAAAGGTACATTCACATTGCTGGTGGCACTGCAAATTGGTGCAGCCACTCTGGAAAGCAGAATGGAGATTCCTCAGAAAACATGAAGTGGAACCACCATTTGACCCAGCTATCCCACTCCTAGGTTTATACCCAAAGGACTTAAAATCAGCCTACTCCCATGATACATCCACATAGATGTTCATACCTAAGCTATGGGAACAACCTAGGTGTCCTTCAACAGATGAATGGGTAAAGAAAATGTGGCATCTATACACAATATTATTCAGCCATAAAGAAGAATAAAATTACAGTGTATACTGCTAAATGGATGGAACTAAAGGCTATCATGCTAAGTGAAATAAGCCAATCCCAAAAAACCAAAGGCCAAATGTCCTCTCTGATGTGCAGATGCTGACTCACAATAAGGTGGGGGGAGGGAAGCATAGAAGCTCATTGGATTAGACAAAGGGGAATGAAGGAAGGAGGGAGGTGGGAGTAGGAAAGGCAGTAGAATGAGTCAGACATGACTTTCCTATATTCATATATGAATGAATACACAAAGAAAGTAACGCCCCAACATGTACAACCACAAGAATGGGACCCTAGTTGGAATAAGGCATGCTTAATGTATGTATAATATGTCAAAATACATTCTTCTGTCATCTATATCTTAAAAGAACAAAGAAAAAAGAAAAAAGTGGACTGTCTTTGAGCTCACCAACTTTTTTTCTTATTTGTTTTTGTTGTTGTTATTGTTCATTGAAGGAATAAAGGTTGCATAAAACCCCATCTGGTCTAGATATATGTGTCCTTTCCAGTACATAACATTTCAAATATCAAAGTATATGGCAAACATACAAATAAGGGGAAGGGAACCCGCTCCTATGGACAGTATAGTCTGTGTTAAATCATAAAATAAGCTCCGTAAAGGACAACTGGCAAGTGATTCCCAGCGCACTCACCAGTGAGGTATCAACACTCACCTGAACAACCAACTGCAGCTTAACAATTAATTTAATAAAATGGTCCAAAAATACCCAGATCAAATGAAATATACTTAATCAAAATAATTTCCTTTACTCCCACTTCTTTCTTCTAAATTTAAGCTTTCATTTATACTCGCCTTTCCCAACCCATAACTCCTACCCCTTAAAGGCTCAAAATGGACATTGGTGCTATAAATACAAACACTACTTAAGAAGCATTAAATTAGGCTTCTTTTTTCTTCATGTTTTTTCTTCTAACAATCTGTTAGTTTTCTGAACCAAGACCAAGTATTTAAGTTCCTATGCTGCATACCCACGTTATTACACACACACACACACACACACACACACACTATATATATATATATATATATATATATATATATATATATATATATATATATATATATATTTTTTTTTTTAGACAGGGCCTTGCTGTGTTATTGAGGCTGGCTTTGAATTTGAAATCGTCCTGCCTCAGCCTCCTGAGCCGCTGGGATTACAGATGTGCACCACCATGTCCAGCAAAAAAAAAAAAAAAAAAATATATATATATATATATATATATATATATATATATATATATATATATATATATATATATAATTTCTGCTCTGTACTATGAGTTCACTAATTCTTTCTTCTGTTTGCTCTGTCCCACTATCTATGTCTTCTAACATGTTCTTAATTTATCTTTAATTTAGCTCAAGGATTTCTGTTCGGTGTTTTTAATTGCTTTTCTCTCTGTTAAATTACTCAGACTATTGGATTGGTCTGTGGGTTTCTTGAGTTTCCTTAAAGGAGCTGCTTTAACTTCTCCATCCCAGAGTTTACCCGTACTGAATGCAACTTGGTTTGGCACCTTATTGTGACTGTTCCTGGCATTCACTAGGTAAGTTGGGGCATCGTCAAAGCTCATGGTCCGCATGTCTGATGCCTGCTGTTCTGAGGCCTCACCTGGGCACTGCAGGGTTAGATATTCTTTCCAGTATTCATAATCTGGCTGCTCATCTTCTGTAAACCTGTCGTCACCTCCACTATTTCAACACTAGATGGCGCCCTAGGGCAGAGTTTGCCGTGAGCGTTCTGTTCTGTGTTGCTATTTTGGCACCTCAGGAACTCCGGAAGTGCCTAAAACCGCGTTAGTCCACCCCAGAAGCCTTTCTCTGCAGCCAGAGCAAACCCAGATGCCAATCTACAGTCACCAGCCTCTGGGCACTGCATAATTGTCGCTAGCCGTGGAGAGACTCACTGTGGAAGGACCCTCCTAGTCTCCTATGCCACACCTGTGGCCAACCACAATGCAAAGCTGTGTTTCAGCCCAGACCCCCCAACCCAGACCAGCAATGGGGAGGACCAAGGCTCACACCACTAGGGGTGGCCTGCTGCTTGAAACCCAAGACTGCTGCAACAAGCCGGGGATGATGTCAACTGAGTAGCTCTCCAACAGGTGGGATCCATGGGTTCTTGGTTGTATGGTTGCTCTAGAAGTTCCATCCACAGGAACTACCCTGGGAACAGGTACTGTTGGGATCTGCCCAGTGTTAGGTTTCAGCAGGCCAACACTGGGATCTTAGGCAAAATCCTGAGCTTCCTGACCAGTCCTACCCCACTACCACCCCCACTATTATGACTCCCCACTACTACCACCACCAATAAATGGATTCTTGCACCATGCTATGCTGCTGGAAGTTGGGGTAGTGTTAATGGGACGGCCAGCATAGGACTTTGTCTTGGAGCTCAGAGCTGGCCCACCATGGTGAGACCCAACCAAACAGAAACTAAACGTCCTTATACCGAGGCTGGAAGTCTTAGAGGCTCTGGAAGCAGCAAAGACTGGTGTAACTGACTCAAGTTCCAGCTTGTATCATGGAAGCCTTGGGCTGGGACTTAGGTGCCCTCACCTGTAAAATTGCACAGGTGCTTGTGGCTGAGCCTCAGAGGCCACCTGTGGGGAGCCACTCCTGAGCTATTTGAGCATCTTCACTTGGCCTTGGAGCCAAGGAGATTTTGGTTTGGCATTTCAAGTTTTATTGTGGCTCCTCCCACTTAATGGATTGCACAGTGCACGTGACCCCTGTCTTCAGCTAGGAAGACTGATCTCTTATCTCCATAGTTGGGCGTGACCCATTGGGAACTGGACAGCCCACCACCTGTCTTAATTGGCTAAGAACATTCTGTAGAAAGCCTTTGAAGTTCCCCCAAATAAATAGAGCAAACACGGGCGCTCTCTCTCTCTTTCCAGCACCGAAGCTCAACCTTTAAGGTCAAAGAGCTGTCCTGCCCCCGCTCTTTAAAACTATTTTCTGTGTCCTATGATTTTTCACTGGATTTCTCAGCCAGCCCACTTCACTCGGGGAACCCAGCTTCAATTGCCTGTGCAGGCTGGGGGTGAGAGCAACCCAGTTTGACATCAGCCTTTGTAGTCAAAGGACGAACTCCACCACCTGTTGCTCAGATTTGGGCAGCACAGCTCTCCCTGAACCTGCACTAGCACACGGAAATTCTAGACCAGCCCTGGGTTTAGGCAGAGATCTGTGTCCCAGCGGGACAGATTGTTTTTCTGCCTAAATTACCATCAGACTCAGTGTGGGTCTGCACTGCGTGCAGCTGAGATCCAGGAGTGATCCCACTTAATGTCAGACTGGTGGTCAAGAAACTGCCTCCATAAACACTACTCATTCCTGGGTCTTTGACCAATTTTGAGTTGACTTTTGTGCAGGGTGAGATAAAGGTCTAATTTCATTCTTCTACGTAGGGGTAACCAGTTTTCCCAGCACCATTTGTTTAAAAGGCTGTCTTTTCTCCAGTGAATGGGCACCTTTACCCAGGATCAGATGACTGTATCTGTGTGGATTTGTTTCTGTGTCTTCTATTCTGTACCACTGGTCTATGTATGTGTTTTTATATCTGTACCTTGCAGTTTTTGTTACATAGCTCTGAAGTATAATTTGAAGTCAGTTTTTGTGATGCCTCCAGCATTGTTTTTTCAACTTAGAATTGCTTTGGCTGTTCTGGTCTTTTATTGCTTTGGGTAATATGGCCATTTTAATGATATCAATTCTGCCTGTCCATGAACTTGAGAGGTCTTCCCATCTTCTGTGGTCTTCTTCAGTTCCTTTCCCCAGTGTTCTATAGTTTTCATTGAAGAGGTCTTTCACCTCCTTGGTTAGATTCATTCCTAGGTGTTTGCTTGTCCGTTTGTTTTGAGGCTATTGTGGATGAGATTGTTTTCCTGATTTCTTTCTCAGAGGATTCATTATTGGAGTATAGAAACGCTATTGATTTTTATATGTTGATCTTTCAACCTGCTACTTTGCTGCATTTGTTTATTAGCTTTAATAGTCTTTTGGTAGAGCCTTAGGATCTTATAAGTACAGGATCATATCACCTGCAAACAGTGATAATTTGGCCCAGTGTTTTCTAATAGACCACTCACTCCAGGAGACCTTACTATTATTATGGCCAATTTCAATAGCAGTTCCTTCCATCCCCACCTCAAGTCCTACAATGACCACCTTGGTCAGAGAAATCCTGATTTCCCACCCACCTGTGAAAGAGAGGTGACAGAAAAGGGGAGTAATGTTGGTATTCTCTTTAATCACAAAAAGAGTGGGGAAAGTGTCGTTCTCTCACCAGGAAGTTAGAAAGCCACGTGCTGTGGTCTGGATATTGGTTTGGGTGTCCCCCTAAAGCCCATGTGTCTAAAGCTTGGTCTTCAAGATGATGAGACCTTGGGAGTTAGAACCATGTGGGAGGTCCTTAGGTCACTGGGGTCCTGCACTTGAAGGGGGTTGTGTGAAGGAGAAGACTTAGAAACAAAAAAGATAATGATAGAAGTAGAGCTAGGGAGACATAAAATATTAGTGAGGCAAAGAAGAAGGGAGTCACAAAGACAATCGGGCAGAGAAGAGAATGAACATGGTCTCAGATGACAAGAGAAAGACAGACACCTAAAGCACAGGAGACAGAGAGAGGGAGAGATGAAGAAAGAAAAACTTAGCTGCAAAGACCCAGTGAGGGATGGGATGGTCAAGAGACAGAGAAACCACCCACACCAGTGAAGATGGCACTAGCCAAGTCAGAGTCACCCAGGGGACAATGCAGGGGACACACCATATGCACAGCTGCTAGCTGTCCAGTCACTATTTTTTTCTGCTTTAATATTATTCTAATTTGTTACATATGACAGCAGAATGCATTACAATTCATATTACACATATAGAGCACAACTGTTCATATCTCTGGTTATATACAAAGTATATTCACACCATTCGTGTCTTCATACATGTACTTAGGGTAATGACGACCATCACTTTCCACCATCTTTTCTACCCCCATACCCCCTCCCTTCCCCTCCCACCCTTCTTCCCTATCTAGAGTTTATCTAATCCTCCTATGCTCCCCCTACTAACCCCAATATGAATCAGCCTCCTTATATCAGAGAGAACATTTGGCATTTGGTTTTTTTGGATTGGCTGACTTCACTTAGCATTATATTCTCCAACACCATCCATTTACCTGCAAATGCCATGATTTTATTCTCTTTTAATGCTGAGTAATATCCCACAGTTTCTTTATCCATTCATCTACTGAAGGGCATCTAGGTTGGCTCCATAGTTTAGCTATTGTGAATTGTGCTGCTATGAACATTGATGTGGCTGTGTCCCTGTAGTATGCTGTTTTTAAGTCCTTTGGGTATAGACTGAGGAGTGGGATAGCTGGGTCAAATGCTGGTTTCATTCCCAGTTTTCCAAGGAATCTCCATACTGCTTTCCATATCGGCTACACCAATTTGCAGTCCCACCAGCAATGTAAGAGTGTGCCTTTTCCCCACATCCTTGCCAACACTTATTGTTGTTTCTATTCTTAGTACCTGCCATTCTGACTGAAGTGAGATAAAATCAGTTTTGTTTTGCATTTCTTTAATTGCTAGAGATATTGAACTTTTTTTCATGTATTTGTTGATTGGTTGTATAACATCTTCTGAGAAGTATCTGTTAGTTCCTTAGCCCATTTATTGATTGGGTTATTTGGGTTGGTTTTTTGTTTTGTTTTGTTTTGGTTTGGGTTTTATTTTGTTTTTTGCTGTTTGAATTTTTGAATTATTTATATACCCTAGAGATTAGTGCTCTATCTAATATGCAAGTGGTAAAACTTTGTTCCCAAAATGTAGGCTCTCTGTTCACCTCACTGATTGTTTCTTTTGCTGAGAAGAAGATTTATAGTTTAAATTCATCCCATTTATTGATCCTTGGCTTTAATTCTTGCACTGTAGGAGTCTTATTAAGGAAGTCGGGGCCTAATCTGACACGATGGAGATTTGGACCTACTTTTTCTTCTATCAGACGCAGGGTCTCTGGTTTAATAACTAAGTCTTTGATACACTGTGAGATGAATTTTGTGCATGGTGAGAGATAGGGGTTTAATTTCATTTTATTGCATATGGATTTCCAGTTTTCCCAGCACCATTTGTTGAAGAAGCTATCTTTTCTTCAATGTATGTTTTTGGCACCTTTGTCTAATACAAGATAACTGTAATTATGTGGGTTGGTCTCTGTGTCCTCTATTCTGTACCATTGGTCTACCAGTCTGTTTTTGGTGCCAATCCTATGCTGTTTTTGATACTGTTTGTTGCTCTGTAGTATAAACTCTGGTTTAGTGATGCCACCTGCACCACTTTTCTTGCTAAGGATTGCTTTAGCTTATTTTTCCAGATGAATTTCATGACTGTTTTTTCTATTTCTATGAGGAATGTCATTGGGATTTTGATTGGAATTATATTAAGTCTGTATAGTGCTTTTGAAAGTGTGGTCATTTTGACAATATTAATTCTGCCTATCCAAGAGCAAGGGAGATCTTTCCATCTTCTAAGGTCTTCTTTAATTTCTTTCCTTGGTGTTCTATAGTTTTTGTTGCAGAGGTCTTTCACCTCTTTTGTTAGGTTGATTCCCGTGGTGTTTTTGTTTGTTTGTTTGTTTGTTGTTGTTGTTGTTTGTTTGGGTTTTTTTTTTTTTTTTGAGGCTATTGTAAATGTAGTTTTCCCTGTTTCCCTTTTAGAGGGTTTGTCCCTGATATACAGAAATGCCTTTGATTATGGGTGTTGATTTTGTATCCTGCTACATTACTGAATTCATTTACTAGTTCTAGAAGTTTTCTGGTGGAACTTTTTGGGTCTTCTAGGTATAGAATCATATTGTTGGCAAATAGTGCTAATTTGAATTCTTCTTTTCCTATGTATCTCTTTAATTTCTTTCATCTGTCTAATTGCTCTGGCCAGTATTTCAAGAACTATTTAAATAGAAGTGGGCATCCCTGTCTTATTCCAGTTTTTAGAGGGAATGCTTTCAATTTTTCTACATTTAGAATGATGTTGGCCTGGGGCTTAGCTTTTATGATGTTGAGATATGTTTCTGTTATCCCTAGATTTTTTTAGTGTTTTGAACATAACTGGGTGCTGTATTTTCTCAAATGCTTTTTCTGCATATATTGAGTGATCATATGATTCTTATTTTAAGTCTATTGATGTGATGAATTACATTTATTGATTTTCATGTGTTGCGCCAACCTTGCATCCCTGGGATGAACTCCACTTGATCATGGTGCACTATCTTTTAGATATGTTTTTGTATTTGATTTGTCAGAATTTTATTAAGAATTTTTGCCTCTATGTTCATTAGAGATATTGGTCTGAATTTTCTTTCTTTGATGTGTCTTTGTCTGGTTTTGGAATCAGGGTAATATTAGCCTCATAGAATGAGTTTGGAAGTACTGCCTCTCTTTCTATTTCATGAAATAATTTGAAGAGTATAGGTATTAGTTCTTCTTTATAGGTCTTGTAGAACTCATCTGTGTATCCATTTAGTCCTGGGCTTTTCTTTGTTGGTAGTCTTCTGATGGTATCTTCTATTTCATTGCTTGAAATTGATCTTTTTAAATTGTGTATATCATCCTGATTCAATCTGGGCAAATCACATGACTCTAGAAATTTGTTGATGTCTTGGATATTTTCTATTTTATTGGAGTACAAGTTTTCAAAATAATTTCTAATTATCTTCTGTATTTCCGTAGTGTCTGTCATGATATTTCCTTTTTCATCATGGACATTAGTAATTTGAATTTTCTCTTTCCTTCTCTTTGTTAGCATGGCTATGGGTTTGTTAATTTTATTTATTTTTTCAAAGAACCAAATTTTTGTTTTTTCAATTGTTTCAATTTCATTGAATTTCAGCTCTGATTTTAATTATTTCCTGTCTTCTACTGCTTTTGGTATTGATTTGTTCTTCTTTTTCTAGGGCTTTGAGATGTCATTTGTTGGTTGACTTTTCTTCTTTTAAGGAATGAACTCCATGCAATGAACTTTCTTCTTAGTACTGCCTTCATAGTGTCCCAGAGATTTCAATATGTTGTATCAGTGTTCTCATTCACCTCTAAGAATTTTTTAATCTCCTCCTTGGTGTCTTTTGCAATCCATTATACATTCAGTAGCATATTTTTTAGTCTCCAGGTGTTGGAGTAGTTTTTGTTATTTAATCATTGATTTCTATTTCATTGCATTATGATCTCATAAAATGCAGGGTAGTATCTCTACTTTTTTGTTTTTGCTAAGAGTTTCTTTGTGGCATGATATATGATCTATTTTAGAGAAGTATCCATGTGCTGCTGAGAAGAAACTGTATTCACTCATTGAAGGATGAAATATTCTATATATGTCAGTTAAGTCTAAGTTATTGATTGTATTATTGAGTTCTATAGTTTCTTTGTTCAGCTTTTGTTTGGAAGATCCATTCAGTAGTGAAACAGGTGTGTTAAAGTCACCCAAAATTATTGTGTTGTTGTCAATTTGACTTGAATTTGAGAAGAATTTGTTTGATGAATATAGATGCTCCATTGTTGGGGGTATATATATTTATAATTGTTAAGTCTTGTTGATGTATGGTTCCCTTGAGCAGTATGAAATGTCCATCTTTATCCCTTTTGATTAACTTTAGCTTGACGTCTACTTTATTTGATATGAGGATGGGAAGCCCTGCTTGCTTCCACAGTCCATGTGAGGGGTATAATTTTTCCCAACCTTTCATCTTCAGTCTGTGGATGTCTTTTCCTATGAGATGAGCTCTCTGGAGGCAGCATATTATTGGGTCTTTTTTTAATTCAGTCTGCTAGTCTGTCTTTTGATTGGTGAGTTTAGGCCATTAACATTCAAGGTCATTATTGAGACATCATTTGTATTCCCAACAATTTTTGTTTATTTTGTTATTTAAATTGACTTGATTTCTCCTTTGATTAATTTTTCCTTTAGTGTAACACCTCCCTCTGCTGATTTTCATTGTTGTTTTTCATTTCCTCTTCATGGAATATTTTGCCAAAGATGTTCTGTAGTGCAGGTTTTCTTGCTGTAAATTCTTTTTAGCTTTTGTTTATCATGGAAGGTTTATATTTCATCGTCAATTTTAAACTTCATTTTTCTAGATACAAGATTCTTGGTTGGTATCCATTTTCTTTCAGATCTTGATATATGTAGTTCCAGGGTCTTTTAGCTTTCAGGGTCTAGGTTGAAAAGTCTGCACATAACCGAATTGGTTTCCCCCATAGGTAATCTGATTCCTTTCTCTCTTGGCTTTTACTATTCTTTCCTTATTCTGTATGTTAGCCATTTTCATTATAATGTGCCTTGGTGTGGATCTGTTGTGATTTTGTACATTTGGAATCCTGTAGGTTTCTTGAATTTGGTTTTCCAATTCATTCTTCATGTTTGAAAAATTTTTGATATTATTTTATTGAATAGATTCTTCATTCCTTTGGTTTGTAACTCTATGCCTTTCTCTATCCCAGTAACTCTTAAATTTGGCCTTTGTATGCCCTCCAATATTTCTTGAATGTTCTTCTCATGGTTTCTTACTCTATGGTCTATATTCTTTTCAAGATTATATACTTTGTCATCATTATCCGAGGTCTTCTCTTCCAAGTGGTCTAATCTGTTGGTGATGCTTTCATAATTTGGTTTATTATTTCTTTCATTTCAAGGATTTCTGTTTGGGTTTTTTTTAAAACCTCTATCTCCCTAATAAAGTAATATTTTGCTTCCTGTATTTGTTTATGTAACTCTTTGTCGAATGATCCTTTGCTGCCTGTATTTGCTGCCTTATATCATTCTTTAATTCATAGAACTTTTTAATTATGTGCATCCTGAACTCCTTCCCTGTAATTTCATGTGTTGTGCTGGCCATGGATTCCAATAATGCAGTATCTTGATTTGTTTAGGGCAATTTCCTCCCTTTTCTTTTCATGTTGCTTGCGTGTCTTCCCTTTTAGCACTGTGGATCCGAGGCATAACTGTTTACCCTATAGGTTTATAGTGCCCCTGTAGGGATTCAGTACCTCTCCTTTGAGGGGAAGGACAATGTTAACAGATCCCAGTATAAACAACTTACAACCTAAAAAGAAATAGTTGCTATTAAGACACTTACAGTTTGGTCATAGTATACCGAAATGGTGAATTCAATTATTATCTACAATACAATCAGTAGGTTTGTACAAGGGTTTACAGTTTCTGATGGTGGACAAAGAATTGGGATTGAGATATAGGATGATATCCTGAGGAGGTAGGAGGTGAGGATATAGAGTTATTGTATCTTCGGAAGTGTGAAAGAGAAATCTAAAGAAGAAGGTTAGTAGCAAGAGAATAGAGATGAAGTAATATGGGGTAGACAAGTAAGTGGGAAGACAGTAGAGTACATAAAACAAATGTACAAATATTAAGAAAAATTAAAATGTTAAAATGTTACTTGAACTCTAATGTACTGATATGAATCAAAGTCTGAAACATTGATCTGCTCTTATCCATGGATGATTTTCTAGTATTTGTTAGGTTTTATTACTTGGGGAAACTAAAAATTGGAGGAAAAAAAGAATATACAACACAACTGTTCTATACTATTCAGATGTCACAGTCCTCAAAACCCTAATTCATGCAAAGCAGTTGGTTTCACATATGTTGGGGATGTGAGAAGGAGAAGGGAAAAATATCTCAAAGGAAGAAACAAGGATTGTTTTGGTTGGAGATCAGTACCTTTCCTGCTTCCCTCTCATCCAATAGGTGGGGTCATCTGTTGTTAGCTGGTATCTCCGCCCTCAGGATGGTGAATGTAACCAGGATGTCACTGTGGCAGGTTAGCGGCTTCTGGGGAGAAGAGAGAGTTAGAAACTGAGTACCTGGCCTCCTGGAGTTCCAAATTGGGAGTTTCCCCCACTAAAGGTGGTGATGAAGGTGACCCAAGATGGAGGTGGCAATGGGGTGTCAGGTCGCGTCAGGGAGAGCCGGGTGATGGTGTTGAACATGGACAATGTGTTCAGAGATGGCTGTGTGGCTTCCAGTGTGTGCTGTCTGCTCTGTTCAGAGCCTGTGTGGCCAAAAGTTCTGTGTGGGTGCTGATGCGCATGGTCCTTCTCAGGCACCTGGTAGTCCTGTGTGGGCGAGTAGTTGGGAGACCTACTCTGTCACTGAGGCCTGCAGCCCTGCACAGTAGAGTGGCCATGATTCCTGGATGGGAGCAAGAATATCACTGGCAGAGAAGCAATATTCTCACTGCTTGAGTCCCAGGTCACAGAGCGACACAGAATGCCGCTTCCCTCTGTCCCGCCATCTTGGATCCCCCTGTCCAGTCACTGTTGCATCCACATCTTTTGCAGGCCCAATTCCTACCCCCAATCTGACTCATGGCCTCAGCTGGCGAGTCGGGGGTGGGGTGGCCTGTGTGCAGGGCTGGTGGCCTAAGTACCTGGGAGTCCAAGGACAGGAGTGTGTGTGAGCAGGTAAAGAGAGAGCATATGTGCCTATAGCCAGGACTTAGGGAGCTCCCAGGGCAGAGCTTCCTGGGCTGTGCAATAGTAAATAAACTTAAATAGTATTTTCCTCGAGGAAGGGGTACCATTTTCTAGTTCCTTTAGAAAGGCACCAGGTAATGTCCAAGTAAGTCACAGAAGATTTGTGGAGGGTAAATCTAAAAAAGTTTGTGTTTGTGATTAAATTGGCTATAATTAGCACAGTCAGTTACAGTTACTTGAACTCTAAAGTACTGATATGAAGCAAAGTCTGAAACATTGATCTGCTCTTGTCTACAGATGATTTTCTAGTATTTGTTAGGTTTTATTACTTGGGGAAACTAAGTCTTAAAGGAATTAGGGTTTGTACCTCTTCCAAAGTCTTAAATGATTCCTTTGTAACTGGTTAAACAAACAACTGTTATTTAAGCCTTGCCTAAGAGCTATGTAAAAGTTTAAAAAATGAAAGTTTATGTAAGTTTCCTGACAAGACAACCCATAAATGCTCTCTTTTATACATTGTATCTGATACAGAAGGGCCACACTGTCATTTAAAGATCTGTCTTATATATGTTTGCTTTGAATAAGTCTATTTCTGACCATTAACACTGTTTCCTAACTGTATAAGAGATTTAAGGCTATGCTTTGACTTTGGTTCACCTATGCAGGCCTGTGATTATTGTTACTGTACACTCTGGATTCTAAATTGTATTTTAAAAGTTAAAAATGATAATAATAATAAAACAAGAAAATTTTAAAAGAAAAAAATCAGGCACCATAGGCTCTCTCTGCTTCCTGGCTGTCCTGTCCTGAGCTGCTTTCCCCCACCATGCTCTTCATCATGATGTTCTGCCTCCCCTTGGCCCATAGCTATGGAGTCGGCTGACCATGGACGGAACCTCTGAGGCTGTCACATGTGCCAATTTCACAAATGGTGGAAACTCAGAACTTCTGAAGTCGAGAAGTCGCAAATCCACACTAAAGCACAAGTTGACAGAAAGCAGTGAAGAGTTGTCTATCAGCGGACTCCTGTCACAGACTATTCATGGCAAAGAAAATGATGCAGATTTGGACCTATGATATGACCCCCCAGAACCTCCCTCTGAGCAAGACTCCTGGGACTGGCTGAGGAGATCCACAGATGTTCAAAAGCCTCAGCCCAGGCCTAAGAAAAGGCCCATTGTAAATAAGGAAAAGTTTAAGAAAATGGGGCGATTTTCATTCCAGCATCAAAAACAACAAAGATGAACCTGTTGACAACTGGGGAAATTGTAGATCATAACCATGGGGCATTTAGTGCTTATTTGGGGCATAACCCCACTAGTGGGTGATTGTAACTGTCAGGTCAGTGCCTCCTATAAAAATTGTGGGATTTGACTTGGCTCAATAAACTGTGATGGATGCCAAGGATCCCAAGTCACTTACCTGTCGTGTCAAATATGAAAGGATTGACAAGTCTCTAAGAACTCACTCTGCAACAACAGCTCTTCAAACACCTGTTACCAGGAGCACACCCAAGGCCAAGTGCCCTGGCTCTGCTCCAAGCCCATCCAGGGGCCTGTATTTACATTCCCTTTTATAGTAGATTATAGGCAAGTATAGAAAGTGTCCCCACTCTAACTGTCATGGGGGCCCTACCCCCTGGATGAGGACGGGGAAAAGGGGTGGGGCTGAAGACTGAGAATTAAAGGTCACATGACAGGGCTGTTACCTCAAAGAAGGTCACAGCTGTGGCCGGGAATGTGTCTACCCGGCTGTTCTTGTCTGCGTCAAAGACACTCATGGAAGCAATCTGACGTCACCTCTGCCCAGTCAGCTTCATCTCTCGGTGTGGTTGTAAGACACCACGGGTTTTTTAAATTTATTTTTATTGGTTCTTTTTATTTTTATTTGTTCTAATACATAACATTAGTTTTCATGTTGACAAAATTATGAAAGCATGGAATATAACTTGTTCTAATTCAGCCCCCAGTACTTCCCCTTTCCCTCCCCTTTATGTCCCCTCTAGAGGGAAAAGGGTTCTCTTCTCTCTACTCTACTGATCTTTTGCTATTAAAGTTTTTTTTATTTAGTGTCTTGTGGAAGCGCATGATGGTGAGATTCACTATGTGTATATATACAGGAAAGTCAGGTCAGATTCCTTCCACTGTCCTTCCCTTTCCACCCCTCCTCCCTTCCCTTCATTCCCCTTTGTCTACCCCACTGGTCATTCTTCTATTCTTTTTTTAATCTCCCCTTTATTTTGAATTAGCTTCCACATATCAGAGAAAACATTCAACCTGCAACCTTCAGGGACCTGTTCATTTTGCTTAGCATGATAGTCTCCAGTTCCATCCATTAACCAGCAAATGCCATAAAGTCATTCCTCTTTATGGATGAGTAATACTCCATGGTCACCGCAGATTTTAAAGTCACACTTGAGGACACACTCTTAAGACACACAAACACACACTCATCTACCACTTATCAAGAGGACTTTCATTGGCTTATAATGATTCAAAATAATCTATCATCAAAAGGAGAAACTAAGCAGAAAATATTTTTAACACTCACTGCTCTGGAAATCTCTTTGAAAGTCTTCAGTTATACTAATTAATAATCCCCACTGAGGCATTCCTGAGCTTCAGGTAGCTAAACTGGTAAACACTACTGCATATGCTTATTAAAATGCAAAAAAAAAGTGTCTTTAGAGCTCTGTATTCTTTATTTTATGAACACAAAGGGTAGCCACTTTTTTTCCAGCATACAGTAGGCACATTCAAGGTGATACAAAATGACTCTTCCACTCCTCTCCCCGCTGTGGAGGGAGGCTCTTTTCAGTAAAGTTGAGCAAACATTTGGCATCTACATGTGGGCAGACATTGGGATTACAGATTTCATTGCCAATCTTTGGATATTTGCAAAGTTGAGATGTACTAAGGTCACTTAAAACAAGTTACAATCCTTATCTAAGAAGGGAAAGGCCTGTCTTATCTTTACTACACATAGGGTAACAAATTCAATATCCTACTCTTCATTTGTTTGAATTGTTTATATTGTACGTAGTTTAACCAAGTGTTATTTGAGCTGCTTATTAAAATTAAATTGTTCTTGTCTTTCTACTTGTTATTTGTTCAAAAAGGAATTCATTTAATCAATGTAGCCGTGAACTCCATTAAAAAGATCAGCAGTGTCAAAAGCATGTATTCAGCTCAAGTATTACTGAAAGCTATGTCGATATATTATTTATGGAAAAAACAAAATATATATAAAAATAAAACAAAGTTGAGTTCAAAAAAAAAAGGCACCTCAGATGCTGGCAGGGGCCTTGTGGGACTGTTACTCAGAAGTCAGAAGCAGGGAGAGATTAAATAACCGCCTCCCCTTCCAGGATCAGAACTGTTGGGAGTTGCCGGGGCTCCAAAGACTAACTTCCCCATCCCCCAAGAAGAGGCGTCCAATGGTGAGCCCTGCTGGCTCACATAATCCTTACCCACCAATCAGATTAGCCCTGCTGGCTCACATGATCCTTACCCACCAATCAGATTAGTCCTGCTGGCTCACATGATCCTTACCCACCAATCAGACTGGCCCTGCTGGTTCACCTGATCCTTACACACCAATCAAAAAGGAACCCCTGCCAACTCTCAGACCACTCCCAGCTCTATAAATATGCAGAGCTGTTTCTCAATAAATGGGCATTTTCTCCGAAGGCAAGCCTTGATTGTTCTTTCAAGAACCACTGTCCCTTCCTGCTCCTGAGCTCAGGACAGGGAACTCCAGGTCCCATCCCAGATTCCTGGCCCATCCTGGAATCTTTGACCTCATGTGGATATAGAAGGAGCTGAGGATGGTGAATGTTTCCTTCAGTAACTCTGCAGATGTAGGAATTTGGGGTCCTGGTAACTAAAGTGTTCACCAAAGACAATGGCACAGATGAGGTTGTCCGTGATGGAGTGAAAGAGGAGGGTGGGGTCCGGATAGGTCCCTGGGGATGAGAGGGCCATGGTGGAGGTCTGCCTCTCCCTGCATTACACTGCCCTCCTGCGTGACTCTGACCTGGCTGGGCCATCTTCACTTGCGTGGTTGGTTTCTGTCACTTGGCAGCCATCTTTCATGGGTCTTTCAGTTGAGCTCTCTCTCTTCACACCCCTCTGTCTCTAGTATTTCAGGGTCTGTCTTGGTCTCACTTTCTGTGTACATCTCTCTCTCTCCACCTCTGACCCTCTGTGAGGCTGTCCACTCTCTTTTCTGTGCCCATCAGTCCTTGATCCCCGTCCCCTACACCTCACTAACCCTCTGTTTCACCCCTGATTCTAGCTTTAGCTTTTTCATTTATAAATCTGTTCTTTGGATTTTCTCTTTCTAGATCTATCTTGGCCTCCCGGGCTTTTCTCTGTCTTTTTTTGTTTTTTGTTTTATTTTGTTTTCTCTCTCCTCTCTCCCTGCCCTTCTCCTCCCTCCCTGACTCCTCTGTCTCCATGTTTCTGATTCCCTTTCCCTTCCCTGTGTCTCTGTCTCCCTCTCTCCCTGAATCTGTCTATATCTCCCTGTCCCTGTCTCTTATCAGTCATTTCTTCCTCCCTATGTCCCCATCTTGAGTCCCCACGGGGCTCATCCTGAGGTGTCCACAGCTCCTCCACCAAACTCTCAGCCTCCTCCTTGATTCACTCCTCAAAACTCCACTTCCCCTCCCCCAAGTCCTTCATGGTGATCAGACAGAACCGCTGGAGGACTTGCCAAGGCTTTCCACTGGCAAAGCTCACTCCTGATTGTGGGACACAGAGGGAGTATGGGAGGACTCGTACTCCCCCATGTCCCCCCAGTCCCCGCCCTGTCTCCCAACACCAGTTCCTAGAAGGTGGAGTCAGTGATGGCAATGAGCCCTTGGCTGCAGAAAGCCTCAGCTTGACCCACTAGAGCCTCATGCATGACCTCGTATCCACACAGGCTGAAGGCAGGATGGGGTCCCAGTGCCCTGTGAGGATGTTCCCATATTTCTCCCCCCAGCTGTGAGACAGGGTCCAGACCTCACTATCGAGCACAAGAGAAGCGTCTTCCCCACTCACACCTGAATGACACCTTCCAGGGAATCCTGAGCCTGGCTGGCTGTAGCCTCATCAGGGAAGAGCCAACCCTCGAACTCCGTGCTTTGTCCAAGCCTCACACGCGCCCTTCCCCAATCATCCTGTCTCAGCTTTCCCAAGGATCGTCCAATCTTTGAATTTCACAAATAGCACCACTCCCCACACCCAGCCTCTCCTCCCCCACTGCAGGACCAAACTCAAAGCCTCAAGTCTGATACCCCTCCAAGTGATCCTCCTCCCTGCTTTCTCCAGACGCTTCTCTACGGGGCATGCTGGGCCAGATCCCTGCTGAAAGAAGAGAATTCCCAAGCTGCTGTGAGACTTTCACCCCAAGTTGGACCTCCAGCCCCCTTGCTGCCTTGAGCTGCTCCTCCTCCTCCCACCCCCCTCCTCACCATCTGTGGTTGTTGGAGGAGGGTGTGCCAGGACCTACCTTGGCAGAGCTCCTAGCAACTCTTCAGGGAGCCCGAGGGAGGCAGGCACTGCGCAGGCCACGTTTAGTCCCAGAGCCAGCTTCCCATTGGCCACTTGCTGCAGGAAGACAGCTCCTAGAATGTGTCACATGTCCCTCAAGAACATGCCAATGGGTGGGATGTGTCCAGGCTGGTTTCGAGTGGTTCCATTGCTAAGTGGCTCTCAGCCATTTTCGTCAGGGGATGGCATCCAGCATGAGAGGTGAAGAGACCTGGCAGGCAGAATGGGGGCCTCCCTGAGCACTTTGGTGGCAGGAAGTTATTCTGGGTATTAAAAGACGGTGACCACAGAGGTGACATGGTCTGATGGCAGAGGTCTGGTTGGGCTTAGGGTGGGTGGAGGGTGGCTGATGTTGTCTTTTATCCACGCACATCCAGCAGGTATTCTGAAGGCCCGTCAGAGGCCACACACTGCTGGGGCGCTCCGAGGGCAGCAGTGAAGGAGACGGCAGGCTGTCCCTTCACAGAGCTGGCAGTCCTTCTGAAAAGTGCCTGGGGACATGACCATCAATAAGCCATGGGCAAAATGGTGGGGTCCCCTCCTGACGTGGGAGGTCAGGCTTTGGATGTTGGTTTGATTTCAGAAGATTTCAAATAAATGTCCAGGGATCCAAGGTGCCACCGTGGAATCGTGCTGTTCAGGACACGTGGGCTGAGGAGGCCCCTCCCTGGAGAGAAGCTGCAGGGACAGGCAGCCAGGAACAGCAGGGAAGGACCACGGCGGGCAAGACTGCGTCCTCGGTGTGGGGGACCCAACACACGCGACCACACGTCGGACGATTCCTTTATGTGAGATGACTGGACCAGGCAGGTCCATCAGACAGAAACGAGGTTGGTGTTTGCAGGGTCTGGGACAGTGGGACTGAGGATGGCTGTTTAATAGGTGCAGGGGTTTGGGGAGGAGTGACATGAACATCGGGAACGAGATGGTGGTACTTGTTCACCATTGGGAATGAACTAAATTCTACACTTCAAAATGGTTGATTTTGTGTTATGTTAATTTATCTCAATATAAATATATATATATTCATATACAGGTATACATATATATGTATGTATGTATATATGTACATGTATATGGAGGAAGGGTCTGTGGGGAGAGTTTGGGTTCTGGAGCCAGAGTGCAGCCTGGCTCCTCCACCCGCTAGCTCTGGGACCTCAGGAGAAAAGGATCTCTCCTGTCCTCGGTTACTGATCTGTAAAATGGGCATGATCACCACACCCAATTCAGGGGGCTGTTGGGGAGAGGCCTTAAGAGAGGGCTGCCAGGTTTGGGGTTGGAAAGCCAGTAATCCAAGTGCCGCAGGAGGATTGCAAGTTCAAAGCTAGCCTTAGCCACTTAGCAGGGCCTTAGCAACTTAGTGCAACCCTGACTCTAGGGGGGCGGGTAAATGTCCCCTGCCGCAGTCTGGGCACAAAATCACGAGCCACCATCTACACCTTGTAGATTCAAACAGCAACTCTTTATTCTCGAACTGTCACTGGCACTTACAGACACGTTCTGGGCCAAATCCATGTTCTGGATCCCAAATACTGTCTGAATCCCACGGGAACTCAAGGAGTGGGTGCGCCTGAGGCAGCAGAATATGCCCTATTCCCAGCAGGGTACACCTTAAACCTGGAACCGCCCTAAACCCAAGGAGCGGGATACTCCCTAATCCCAGCAGCATACACCCTAAACCTAGATCCGCCCTGGTCCTTGAGCAAGGTCAACTTACATGCAATGTCACTGCAAATGACCTGGGTTATGCCATGCATCATACCTACTTGGCAATGGCCCTCAGCATCTCCCCCCTTCTGATTAATTAAAAGACAAGCAATGTGGCTTAAGGACCATGCCTGGTAGGTTGTCCAATTCAACATATGGTTCTTACCCGTCATGGGAAAAACTGACCTCTAGGGGTCAGCCTCCTGTCTTAGGTTGATACCACTGCAATTGGATCATACCCGTCACTGACTACCGGTCCAGCATACAGCCATACTTGTGGATAGGCCTATGCACCAGTGGGGGGGTGAGGTTCTTGCCTCACCTCTGTTGGCCCCCAAATTTTAGACCATCACTAGCAGAAGGGAGGAGGATACAGAAATGCCACGACACCAAGCCAATTGACGGCTCCTTTGGAAAAATTGCATCACTGGTGACACCATCAGCAAAGATATGCCAGCACTACCACAATTCGCTGCACCAAACGAGAGTTCACAATGCATACAAGTGATATATAGTCCAGGCAAGTTCTGCAGGCAGTTCAAAGCGGAGGAGTCTATCAATATGTCCATTTCCTCCCAAAGTAAATCGAGTCCTTGATTGACCATTACTTGTTGAGTTATATTCATTGATGCATCAGTTTATACAGTTTACTGTGATAGCTATCATAGAAGCTGGAGTTTGGTTTTATCTTTGTCTTCACCGGCACTGGGATGAAGATAGGAATTCTGGCAATGATGCTAAAGAGACATTATCCTGAAAAGAATTATTAAATATAATGAAAAGGAAAGGTGAAAGTAAACAAACAGATCTGTTAACCTCCTTTAAAAACAATCCTTAACAGTTGTTTACCTAATTTAAATTAGTAAACAAACAGATCTGTTAACCACCTTTAAAAACAATCCTTAACAGCTGTTTACCTAATTTAAATTAAACCATTTAAATCACGTGAATAAAAAAAATTCACGTTCTGGGCCCAAATCACGTTCTGGGGCGAATTCACGTTCTGGGCCAAATCCCCGTTCTGGATCCCAAATACTCTCTGAATCCCGGAGAACTCAATGGGAAGTCAAGGAGTGGGTGCGCCTGAGGCAGCAGGATACGCCCTATTCCCAGCAGGGTACACCTTAAACCTGGAACCGCCCTAAACCCAAGGAGCGGGAACTCCCTAATCCCAGCAGGATACACCCTAAACCTGGATCCGCCCTGGTCCTTGAGCAAGGTCACCTTACATGCAATGTCACTGCAAATGACCTGGGTTATGCCATGCGTCATACCTACTTGGCAATGGCCCTCAGAATAAAGAGTTGCTGTTTGAATCTACAAGGTGTGTGGTGGCTCGTGATTTTGTGCCCAGCCAGACTGCGGCATTTGGTGGTCCGTACACGGAACGTCTAAAACTTGGAGGTAAGTGAAATTGCTCGTCCCTGAGGGAAGGCGAGAGAATGGGTGACCATTTCAAAAAACAATGTGTTCTTGTTTTGATTTATTTTGCTTTTATTTCAAGTTGCCTGTCCCTAGAATTTTCTCAGGCAAACTGGGGAAAATGGTTGACTCAAGATTTGAAGTTGTTCGCCTCTGAGGAAGAGAAATTGTTAGAGAAAGGAGGCACCCCAGTAAGACCAAGAACAGTTAGGACATATGTTGATACAATACAAAAATGTAGCCCATGGCTTTTTAAAGACGAGTTATTAAGTATATCAATGGGACCATCATGGTATCCTGTAGAAGGATTTTTCTTCAACAAGAAAAAGATGGCTAGTTCTGTTTACTACACTTGTCAAAGATCTTGGTTTTTACAGACATCTGATTAATTTACAAAGCTAAAGTGTTAAAATATCAACCACTAAATATAAATATAAAATCAAGTACTCTTTACTTATTAAGTACCATAAGGTAATATATTTAAACATTATGTGTGTTTTCATAAATTGGTAAATGGAAAAAGGCTTAATATTGCTTTGTGTCTGTGTCTTTGCTAAAACAAGGTTACTAAGAGTTAAGATTCTATCATGTATAATTTATATACAAAGAGTATAAGAAGTTTCAGTTGGGTTTCAATTATAATATTATAGTACCATAAAAAAACATGAAATTATTTCATCTTATTAAAGTGGAGTAATTTGTCTAAATCAGAAATTTTATAAGAGTTGTTTCAGAATGTGAATTTATAAAAAGGGTTAATGGCTAGAAAAGAGATAGTTAAAGATTGAAGATGTGGAAATATATTTTAATATGGAAGGTTAAAAGAAAAAGAAATGTCTCTAGATGAGATAATCTCTGTGTGGTAAAGTAAAAAGTTGTAAAATGCCATTTAAAAAGATTTTGAGGAAACTAGACTTACTTTAAAAGCTTGAGAAACGAAGAAAGAAGAAAAAGGTATTTGTACATGGCAGATTGAGACAAAGCTTCGTAATGGAGTTAAAAAAAAAAAAAGCCTTTGGTTGAAGGGCAGCCATGTAAACTAACATTGAAGCGATTTAAACAGAATCTAAGCCTCGTTTAAAAGAGTGAAGCTGTAGGTGGTGAAAAAGTACATTTAAAAGTGCAGTATAGATGATAATTGGAAGGCTTTAAAAGGTTAAATTGAAGGTGGTTGAGATACCCTCATGGCGGAAAAAAGAAAAAAGAGATATAAAAAGATTCAAGATGTGGAAATATATTTTAATATGGAAGGTTAAAAAAAAGAAATGTTTCTAGATGAGATAATCTTTGTGTGGTAAAGAAAATGTTGTAAAATGTCTAAGTAAGTTACAAAGGCTTTAAAAGGTTAAATTGAAGGTGGTTAAGATGCCTTCATGACAGAGGAAAAAAAAAACACATGAAAATGGGAAGATAATAGGATAAAAGATACTTAGATAAAAAAGATTAAAAATTTGAAGTGAAAAACTTTAAAGACAGAAGTATAGAAATTTAAAAAGAAAAAAAAAGATAGAAAAGATGTAGGAAGATAAAAAAGATGTAGGAAGACATAATTTTAAACCCACAAAATAGGAAACAAAAGAAAACTAAGAGGAAAAAAAAGCACCTAAGGGTGAATGTACAAACCTTAGGAAAAACAAACAAACAAACAAACAAAAAACTAGAAGATAGAAATACGATAAAAAATGGTTAAAAATGTCAAGTAAAGGTATTTCAGATAAAAAATACAAAAAGCTAAGACAACTATTAGATACAGACATTCAAGATAGAACAAGGTACAAGAGAGAAGTTTACAGTCAAATATTGGATAAAATAGAAGAACAAAGAGATTATTAGTATTTTTTTTCAAAAAGCCCATCAACTTTAATTCCTGGTGGTGCAGATATTAGAAGACTCAGATGAGGGTGTTAAAATTTATAGACAAGAGCCAATTTAGAAAACATTAAACTAGAAGGAAATTGGTTTAAAACCACATCAAAAAATTAAAAGGACTAAAGTAATTCTAAAAACTAAGGCAGAATGCTTTTGAAAGACTTAAATTTAAAAGGATCTTTAAGGGGTATATATCCCCCAAAGATAAACTTAAAATAATGCTTTTTACTCTAAACTTTTTAAATTTGGATTCGTCAGGACGTAGTGCTGCTGAAAGACATATGTATCCAAAAAATGTACATAAGCCTAAGGTACTTTGGAAAGATATTCTAACAGGACAATGGAAAGGTCCTGACCCAGTGATTGTCTGGAGTCGGGGTTCTGTTTGTGTTTTTCCACAGGGAGAACAGCAACCGATCTGGATTCCAGAGAGACTAACTAAAGCAATTTCTACAGACCAAAAAGAAGATGATTTGACTCAAATCCATAACAGCTGATATCCAGAGCTCCAGCTTGGCTATTCTTACATCTGCGACAGTGATTAACCAGGATGCTTTTTTCAATATCTATTTTATTATTGCCTTTTCCCACATCCTAAAGTTCTATTTTATTTTTTGAGCTCATACAAACCTAGGTTAATGTTTTTCTGATCAGTTTTATTTTTTGACTGTGGAGTTTTTAAACATTGCAATGGAGATTTCACCTAGGTAAAGCTACAAGGCCTTTACTATTGTCTTATGTGTTGTATGTCATGTGTGCACACTTCTGTTTTGTGTTGTATGTCTATATGTGCATATGTCCATAGATCTTATATGAGGAGCTCTCATGAAAAAATGGATCAGAATTTTTTTTATTCACGTGATTTTGTGCCCAGCCAGACTGCGGCAGTCCCTGAATTCATTCCCTATTGCCAAAACAAGAGAGAGATGACAGAAAGAGAGAGAGAGGTCATATGTGAAGCCCTTCAGCACAGATATGGAGCACAAGGAGTGGATAAATGGGACTGTATTTATTCTGAGCAAGGGAGAATTTATTCAGCATGAGCTGTGTCCTGGGAGGCAGAACTGCAGAAGGACCTACTGCCAAGTTTCCTCTTCTGTCCCCAGTTATATACACCTAGAAAGGTACTTGAATACCTTCAAGGTTGGTTCTGACTTTTGAAATTCTATGAATAGGGGAAAGGAGTACACCTGAGAGCCTGGGAAGAGCTACAGCATGATGGAAGGAAGTAGGACTACACAAAGGACCTTCCCATGTTGATGCAGACAAGGACAGGGAAGATGCTGGTCCACAGCAGGTCTCTCAGACACAGGAAAATGTGGAGGCCATCGCGGTCATTCCCTACAGGGTAGAAACAATGACCCTGGATCCTTTGGCCCTTTTCCCTCAGCCCATTCAGTGGGGCAGGAAGCGGATCTGGTATGTTGGGGGCACTCTGCCCACACCACTCTCCTGGGGAGTGAGGTCGATGTCCTGGGGAGTCACGGGGCTGGCCACAGAGAAGTTCTGGAGGATGGTGGTGAAGAAGAGGAACAGTTCGTTGCGAGCGATGCCTTCACCAAGACAGATGCGCTTCCCTGTGGGCACAGAGGATCACCATGTGGGCTCAGGGCCAGGGCACATGCTTTGCCTGCCATACCCCAGAGCCCAGGCACCTGTGCACTGCTACGGATTTTCACAGGCTTGATCTTTAACCTGTTGGGTCTTCAGGATAAATGTCCCAATCTTCAGCTGGTGGATCTTCATGTTGATTGTTATAGGAGAGAGTTTATAGCTATTGTTTGATGTTCAAAGGGTTCAGTGGCCTCATAGGAGATAAGAACCCACTTATGTTTGGGTGTGTCAGTGTGTAGGTATGTGTGTGTATATTTCTGACTTGACATTTTTAATGTTCTTCTTTTCTCACGAAGAGCATAGTACTTATCAGGCACTGGCAGGATGACTAAAGGTAAAGATGGAATTTGTAGAAACTCCTAGACTAACACCTGGCTTGCATTAGGAATCCTACAGGTGTAGTTATTGCTATGTCTGGATCTAAGAACCAGTAAGTGTGTGTGTGTGTGTGTGTGTGTGTGTGTGTGTGTGTGTGTGTGTGTGTGTTTCTGGCACTCTGTGTTATTCAGCATGAGCTGTGTCCTGGGAGCAGAACTGCAGAAGGACCTACTGCCAGGTCACTATATATACACACTATACTATATGTCTGTCTCTGGTTTTCTTCTAGTTTCAACCTGAAATCCACCAGCTTCAAAAATTCTCCCCCAAAAATTATTCATGAAGTTGTCAATGGGACCAATGCCCATAAGCTGGTTTTCTATGGGTTCCCTCAGATGGATACTCAGAGGGGTTTGGAAAAACCCCTCTTATTTCCAGACCACAGGCTTAGAGAGGATGGAGGACAGAGACAGCCTGAAAAGTCAGGCAGGGACACAGAGCGCCTCCAGGTACTTCAGTCCTTCCTCATCTGCAATCTGACCACCCTGGGAAGGCCCAGTGGAGGGCAGGATTCCAGGCATCCACCTCACCTTTCAAGCTGCTGCAAAGTTGTGCCTGCTTGGATGCATCTGGCAAGGGGTCTGTGTTCTTTTGGCATTTCCAGATGTCAGGAGATGGGACCTTGGAAGTACTCAGGGCAGTTCTCTGGGAGGGTTCTTCTCCTGGAACTGGCTGGGGATCCAGATCTTTCCAAGTCCCTAAGGCCTGTTATCTTCTCTCAGCACACCCCCCCCCCCTTCTTAGCCTCCTTTATTCCAATACTCTTTTGGTTCACTTTGCTCTTCTTCCGCCTTCTTTCACTCTGCCTCTGTCTTGGTCTATACCTAAGAAGCACTGTTTTGTTTTGGTTTTTGTTTGTTTTATCCATTTTACATTTTCTTCTTCACTCCTGTCTATCCATTCTCTCTCTCTCTCTCTCTCTCTCTCTCTCTCTCTCTCTCTCTCTCTCTCTCTCTCTCCTTCCTCTGTGGTCTCAGGTTCTCTGTCTCTAATAGACTGTCTCCATCCCTCTCTCTGTCTAGTCCCCATCTCTTCTCCGTTGCTTAGCTCTGTTTCAGTCCTTACTCCTCTAAGTCTCTGTCTCTCCCTAAACTTAGGACGGGGCTACTGGATGGGGAGCTGACCTTCACTTACCACCCCATGTGTTCCCTGCTCTCACTGAAGACAGAACAAGGACCCTGAGGATCACATTCCACTGAGCCGGGAGCTAAGCCAGAGCCCTGGGCCACTGAAGTCACTGATGGAACTCATAAATAGGATCTTGTTTCTGGGGCCTTCCTTCCTCCCCAAACATGAGGAACCTGGATGTTGGGGTTTCCTTGGGTGGAGCTTTCAAGTTAAATCTGGCCTAAACCCCTCTGAGTAAACTGCACAGTAACTTAATATTAACTAAAGGGCAACCGAACTGAGACCACATTCCTGGAACAAATAACCAAGCCTCAGCCAATCCCAGCGCTGCTCTTCAGCCAATCCCAGCGCAGCTCTTCAGCCAATCACAAGCTACCAACTGCTCAGACACTCCAAAGGCGGCCACGTGGACCAGCCTCTGGACCAACCCAGCTGTTTCTGCTATTTGGTTCCTTTTTCTTTCTATGTCACTACCTGCCCATGCAGCTGGGTGGAACTCTCTAAAGCTTCACCACTGCAGGATGTGGTCCAATTCGTGAATCGTTACTTTGCTCAAATAAACTCTACAAAATTTACCTTGTCTGAAATTTTCTTTTACCAAACCAGAGTGTGGAGTGGGAACAGGGCCAAGTGTGTCCAAGACTTTCCCCAAGCCGTGCAAGGCGCCCCATGCCTGTAATCCCAGAGGATGGGGAGCCTGAAGCATGGTTGTAAATTCAATGCCAGCCTCAGTACTTAGCAAGGCTGTAAGCAATTTAGCGAGACCCTGTTTCTGAATTTAAAAAATAAATAAAAAGGGCTGGGATGTGGTTAAACATTCCTGGGTTCAATCCGTGGTACAAAAAAATAAAATAAAATAAAAGATTTTCCCCAGACCCATTGCTCACAGATCAATCTAAATTCCTCCCCAGCCCTCAAGGCCCTTCCCAAGTGAGCTCCTCACACTTAATCCCTTTCCTAATCTACACCCGGGGCTTCTTACAGTTGCTCTAATGGGCCACCTAACTCTGCCCTGCTGTTGCCTCCACCTGGAACCTTCTTTCCCATAGCTGATCAACACTCACCCACCAGGCCTCTGCCTGGAAACCAGTTTCTCAGGTGAGCTTTTCCTCACCTACCCACCAAAATTAATATTTCCTACTTTGTGCTCCCAAATAACGCCAGATTATTAACCATAGTAACTGACTTTGTGCCAGGCGGTTCTAAGCGCCAGGCATTTAATAATTTAATAAGATCATTATTTGGGGACAATTTGATGAACATCCTTCTCCCCCTGGAGCAGGAATTGTATCTGTATATTTTTATTGATGCATTATAATTAGACATCAGAGATTCACTGTGACATATTTATATGTGCACATAATGATCTTGGTTCCCAGGACTTCTCTATACTTCCTTCCTCCCTCCCCTCACTGAGCCAGAGCCGTGTCCCCACCTTCCTCTTCTTTACTGGTTTCCCCTCTATTTATTTATTTTTTAGTTGTTGTATTATAATTATAGATAAAAGTGGGGTTTGTGAGTCTGTACATGCACAGAGCATAAATTGGTCAGTTTTATTCCCAAGTAGCTCCCTTTCCTTCTCCTTCGCCCTCTGCCTGGATCCCCTTCCTCTGCTCTACTGGTCTCACTTCTGTTTTCATGAGATGGCTTTTTTATTCCTTTTTTTCCCCTGTAGTTTCCACATGAAAGAAACATTTCACACTTGACTTTCTAAAGCTGGCTTATTTATATAGCATAATGTTCTCCAGTTCCATCTGTTTATCAATTTACCAGCAAATGATATTATTTCATTCTTCTGTGTGGACGAATACACACCCCATATTTTCTTTTCTTTTTTTTTTTTTTTTGGTACTGGTATTGAACATTGAACTCAGGGGTGCTTAACCACTAAGCCACATTCCCAGTCCTTTTTTACATTTTATTTACAGACAAGGTCTCACAGAGTTACTTAGGACCTTTCTAAGTTGCTGAAGCTGGCTTTGAATTTGCAATCCTCCTGCTCAGCCTCCCAAGCTGCTGGGATTAGTCATGCCTTGCAACTATATGACATTTTCTTTATCCCTTTATCTGCTGACACACACCAAGGCTGGTTCCATAACATTGCTATTGTGAATTCTGTCATTATAAACATTGGTATGCATTTATAGCTATAGTATGCTGATTTTAGTTCTTCTGGATGAAAACCAAGGAGTGGGATAGCTGGGTCATATGGAGGCAATAGACTAGGGATGAAACCTCTCTGAGTTTGTAGCTGCATTATCTTAGCCCTTTATTAAGCACTGGGCTTGGAGTCATGCTAATAAATAATTTTTGGTTGTTGATTTTTAAGAAAACGACTTTGCTCAGGTCTAGGGATTTTCCAACATTTGCCCAAAGGTCCTGCTTATCAAGGCGAGTCTTGGGACATAATGTCATTTCTCAAGTCTCCTAGCAGGGCGGTAGTGAAGATGGAATGGGACAGTACAGGTAAAGCAACTGGAATATGCTGAGCCCTCACAAAACAAAGACCTATCATGTCTGATGGGACCTGCCCCTGGTGTCTGCAAAGGGATCCCAGGTCCAGCCTACCTGCCGAGAAGGGGATAAAAGCTTCGTTCTTCTTCAGTGCCCCGTTGGCATCCAGAAAGTGGTCAGGGTTGAAGGTGTCTGGTTCTTCAAAGTAATGCGGGTCATGGAGAGCAGAGCTCAGGATGGGGTACACTTCAGTGTTCTGAGGAAAGGTTGAAAGATCAAGAGACAGTGCCATTCGTGGCCCCATGAAAAATAAGTAAAGTGATAAAACAAACAAAAATGAAAACAAGGGGCCCTGCCAAGAAACGCACAGGAGGTTGAAACTAGGCATTAAGTGAATCAAGGACGCCCACAGAGAGCAGACCCAAACCCAGCTGGGCTCACCTTGGGGATGAGGTACCCTCGGAAGACAGTGTCTTTAGTGACTATGTGGGGCACACCAATGGGGAGGATGTCTCCAAATCTCTGAATCTCGTAGATGACTGCCTCTGTGTATGGCATTTTGGAGTGATCATCGAGGGCAGGTGGCCTATGTGAGCCAATCACCTGTGCAATCTCCTCTTTGACTCTTTCTGCACAGAAAAGGGGACCAATGAGCTGTTTCATCAGTGAGGCTGTTCTCTGTGGACTACTAAGCCACAAAATTCCTACATCAAGGCTCAGATCATTGATACCCTCAGAACAATCAGCTGGGGGATGGGAAGAGGGAGATGCAACCACAATTCTCATCATTTGAATTCTAATGAATGTATAAGTCATCTCCCCCGTGCACAGGTACTCTGTGTGTGTACAAACACACACACACACACACACACACACACACACAAACCATGATTTCACAGGCAATTTTAGATGAAGGACTCCAAGCTAAAAACCTGTCAAACCCATCCAAGATGAATAAAAAATATCTAATATTTATCCTGAGTGCATTACAGGTGAAGCTCTGGGTTAGTTCCTCCGGAACACAACAGTGGAAAAGACCAGTGGTGAATCCGTGAACAAATGATAAAGAAATGGCCACCTACATCAATCCTATCAATAATAAATCAATGCCTGAATGTGAAGATTAATGAATGAATGAGCAGACCAATGAATGGATGATGTATTCAACTTATCAAGGTGGAAAAATTAATAAATCCATTAATAATGGTTCTTGGACAAAAAATAAACCTTATGAATCACTAATCACATGAATGCTTGATTTATGAAGTACATAGATGAATAATTAGTGGAGGTATGCATAAATAATGGAGAAAATGAATGCATAGATCAAAGGATAAATAAATGAGGAATGAATAAATGAACTATTTACTTAATGCAAGAAGGATGGACTGAAGACTATTTGATGGAATGATTAAGGAATGAGATCTAGTTCAGGGAAGGATGGGTGGGTCCAGGCCTATGAATGAGCCATGAATCAATAACGAGTTCACTCACTGTCCAAGTGAGTGAAGAATGTGAATGTCCTTGGATGAATCATTGATGAAAGAATCAGGGAGTCTCAATGTATGTGAATCAATAAAAGGTTGGATAAATAAATGAAAGATCCCAGAAAACCTTAGAAGATCAAGTCAACAGATTCTACGTTCACCACCGGCCCACAGCACGGGCTCAGCGGGAGACCTCCTGAGCTCCTGAAACAGAGGGGAGGTTGCCTCTCATCCATGGAGGACCCCAGCCCCACCTCTGCAGCCAGGAGGGGACCAGAGGACCCTCCCCACCTGCTCTCCCGGGCCCACCTGCCACGTGAGGGTACTTGAGCATGAGCAGGAAGCCGTAGCGCAGAGTGGTGCTGGTGGTCTCGGTGCCCGCGAAGAAGAGGGACAGCAAGGTAATGGCGAGGTTCTTGTGGTGGAACTCGCTCTGCAGGTTGGACTTCTCCTGGGCCCAGAGGTGTGGAGAGGGAGGGCAGGTCAGGGCCTGGAGCCCACTGGGGACGCGCCTGCCCCCCAGGCCCCTCCCTCTGTCTCTGGGTCTCCCCCGGGGTCCCTGGGTCTCAGCAGGGCCAACCCCGAGTCTCTCTCCTCCTCATGGCTCTGCCTGGCTTGGTGTCTCTCTCTCTCTCTCTCTCTCTCTCTCTCTCTCTCTCTCTCTCTCTCTCTCTCTCTCTGTCTCTTTGGCTTGTTTCTGGTTTTTGTCCCCAGTCCCTTCCTGCCTCTAAGGGTCTTTTCTCCTGTTTCTTTTGGTCCCTGTGTGTCCCCATCACCCAGCGCCCCTTCCCCTCTCCCTCTCATGTCCGTCCCCTCCTCCTTTCCCTGGTCTTCCTCTCCCCCCCCAGCTCCTCCCCCTCCTCCGTCCTTCCCGCCCCTCCCCCCTGCCTACTCCTTCCTCCAACCTCCCTCTTTCCCCCACCTCCCCGCCCCAGGCCTCACTTTGTCCATGCGGAGCAGGTAGGCGTCGATGAAGTCTCTGGGGGCGCTGGGGTCCAGGGTTGCTCGGTGCTTCTCCACACTGTGGCCGATGAAGGTGAGGACCTCCTGCAGGTTCTCGTAGACTTGCCTGTGGGTGCCGGGAAAGTGCTTCAGGACGTCGGAGAAGAACTCAAACACCTGCAAGAAGGAAGGGGCACTGAGGAGTTCCAGGGGCCTAGCTAGCAAGTCACGTGGAGGGCAGCCATGCAGGGCCCAACGCCTCTGTGGGGAACCTCTGTCTTTCCCCTCCCCCCCTTCTCTTCTTCACCCTCTCCCTCCTCCACCCCTCATCAGAATCAATCTCTATCCCCGCTCTCTTTGTCTTCTCTTTTTTCCTTTATTCTTTCTCCCAAGCCCTCATTTGCTTTTTTCTTTTCCTTCTTGGTTTTTAAAAAATATTTTTGGCACCTTGTAATTGTACATAACAGTGCAAATCACTATGCCATATTCATACATGCACATACTCTAATTTGATCAATTTCAATCCCCAGTACCTTCCCTTTCTCTTCCCTTCTCTCCCCATCCACTCTGCCCATCCTTTTTCTGTTGGTTCTACTATTATCTTAATTAGTACATCATGATTTATATACACATGAATCCTTGTATGATATTTGTACACCGACATAACATTATTCAGCCCCCAGTACTTCCCCAATCCTCCCCTTCTCCATACCTCCCAATCTTGTTCCTCTACTCTGTGGTACTGGGGATTGAACCCAGGGGCACTTAAGCATGGAGAGACAGGGTCTTTCTGAATTGCTAAGTGACTTAGGCTGGATAAGTTGCTGAGGCTGGCTTTGAATCCCTGATACTCCCGCCTCAGCCTCTTGAGCTACTGAGATTATAGGTGTGCACCACCACACTCAGTTCTTTCTTCTGTTTTTTGAGAGACACCTCATTTTTAATATGTCTTCTCCCCTGCCCTTTGGCTTCTACATACAAGAAAAAAAAACATTCAATCCATAACTTTCTGAATCTGGCTATATCACTTAATTTCTCCCATACATCCATTTACTTGCAAATGGCATAATTTCATTCTTATTTATAGCTGAGTAGAATGCCATTGTGTATAGACACCACATTTTCTTTATCTTAGTCTGTTGATTGGCACCTATGCTAGATCCATAATATGACTATTGTGAATTGCACATCTATAAACATTAGTATTCACATATCACTATAGTATCCTGATTTTAGATCTTTTGGATACATACCAAGGAGTGGGATATCTGGTTCATGTGGTGGTTCTATTTCTAATCTTTTGAGGAATCTCCATACTGCTTTCCAAAGTGGTTGTACTAATTTTAATTCCCACCAAAAATATGAGTGTACCTATTTCCCCACATCCTCACCAGAAATTATTATTATTTGTATTCTTGATGATTGCCATTCTGACTAGAGTCAGATGAAATCTCAGTGTAGTTTTCATTTGCATTTCCCTGATTGCTGTGGATGTTGAACATTCTTTCATGTATTTGTTGGCCATTTTTATTTTTCTTTTGAAAATGTTTATATAGATCTTTTGCCCATTTATCAACTGGGTATTGTTTTTGAGCTTTTTATATATTCTGGGTATTTATCTTCTGTCAGAGGAGTAGCTGGCAGGGATTTTCTCCCATTCTGTAGGCCCTCTCTTATGCTCTTTAATTTCTTTTGCTGTGCAGAAACTTTTTTAATATGGTGGCATCCCACTTACTGATTTTTGGTTTCCTTTCTTGAGCTTTAAGGGTCTTGTTAAGGAAGTTGGTTCCTGTGCCAATATGGTGGATTTCTGCCCCTAAGTTTTCTTCTAGCAGTTGCAAAGTTTCCTCTCTAATTCCTAGGTCTTTGATCCATTTTGAGTTGATTTTTCTGTGCTAAACATGGAGATCTAGGGCCTGGGGTTGTGGCTCAGTGGTAGAGCTCTTACCTAGCATGTGCAGTGCACTGGGTTTGATTCTCAGCACCACATATAAATAAAAATGATTTTTTAAAAAAAGCTCCATCAACATCTTAAAATACTTTTTTAAACATAGAGATCTAGTTACAATGTTCTACATATAGATACCCAGTTTTCTTAGCACCATCTGTTAAATTTCTCCAACATATATTTTTGTCACCTTTGTGAAGGATCAGGTGACTGTGTCTGTGTGGATTTGTCTCGTGCCTTTCATTCTGTTCCACTGGTCTTGGTGAGTGTTGGAAGGCCAAGACCATGCTGTTTCGTTTCTGTCTCTGCAGTATGATTTGAGACCAGATATTGTGATGCCTCCACTGTGGCTCTTCTAACTCATTATTGCTTTGGCTATTCTGGGTCTTTTATTCTTCCAAATGAATTCTAGACCTGTTTTTCCTAGTTCTGCAGAGAATATCACCTGGTGTTCTGGTTTAGATGTGGTGTCCCCTAGAAGTTCACGTGTAAGACAATACAAGAAAGTTTGGAGGAGAAATTATTGGGTTATGGCCTTAACCTAATCAGTGAATTAATCCCTGGTGGGATTAACTGAATGGTCACGGGAGGCAGGTGGGGTGTGGCTGGAGGAAGTGGACAAGGTATCTGGGTATATATTTGTATCTGGAGAGTGGAGTCTCTTTCTCTGCTCTCTGATCGCCATGTGACCTCCTTCCCTCTGCCACACTCTCCTGCCTTGTGGCTCTTGTCTCATCTGGAGCCCTGAGCGATGGAGCCTGCTGTCTATGGATTGAGACCTCTGAAACCCTGAGCCCTTAAATAAACTTTTCCTCCTCTACAATTCTTCTGGTCAGATACTTTAGTGAGCAGCAAAAAAAAAAAAAAAAAACACTGATTAAAACACCTGGCCTTTTGATGGGGACTGCATTGAACCTGAAGAGAGCTTTGAGTAAATGATGACTTCGACCATATCAATTGAGCCTGTCCGGGAACAGCCACGCCCTAGTTTTCTTAGTCTTTCTGACCCTGTGTTTCTCCCTCCCCTTCCCTCCCCTTCCTTTCTTTCAACCTTCCTACTCCCTTCCCCCTCTTCCCCTCCAGGAGTCAACATCCCTTTCTCTCCATGTGGTCTCTGTCCTTCTTCGGCCCTAAATGCATTTCTTTGCCCCCAGAACTGACCATCCTTTCCCACCTCCCTGAATGTCCCCCTCGTCCTCTTCTCCTCCTGCCACTGACCTGGCTGGAGAAGGAGCTGATCAGCGCGAATGACTGGTAGAACATGTCCAACAGCCGCAGGAACTCTCGGTCTTTATAGTCGAAGCGTTCTCCAAAGACGATGGAGCAGATGATGTTGGCCGTGATGGACTGGAAGAGGAAGGTGGGGTCCAGGAGGGCCCCTAGGAGGAGAAGGCGGCAGGTCACAGGTCACAGACTCCAGAGCCTGGGGACAATCTGGCTGCTGCCCCATCTCTCTGTGACTGTCCACCACTGCTCCAAAATAAAAAGAATAATTGTAACAGCTTGCGCTGGCACAGACTGTCAGGCCCTACTCTTAGAACTCACATTTCTTTCAATCAGTTTTTACCAAAACTTTGTAAGGAAGATGCTCTTCTATTATTACCTCCCACTTTACAGTTGGTCAGACAGGTCGAGTAATGGAAGGTTGCACAGCTTCTCCTTCCTGAGGGCAGCATTCAGACCCAGAGACAGAGCCAGTGCTGTTGGCCACTCCCCTGCCTCTCTTCTGGACCCCACCTCTGACTGTGTGACCTCCTAGAGTCAAGTCTTTGGGGCAGGGCTGCAAAGCAGAGCTCCATCGATGCCTTGTGCAGATTCAGAAGCCCCGATGGCTGCACCCCTCACTCCCACACCCAGGTAGTATCTTCGCTCCATGCCAAGGACTCTCTGGTCTTGTTTGAATCATTCTTCATTTGCTCGCTGAAGCCTGTGCTTCGCAGGTGCAGTCCTGGTCCCTGAGGCTGGGAAGGAGGGAGCTGGGAGCCCAGGAACCTCAGGTGAGTGCAACCCCTGTCTCTGGATCTCACCTGCTTTTGCTCATTCCTCTGCAGACCTTTCTTTGAGGTTTGTCTGTCTGTCCCTCTAATTTTCTATCTCCAATTGTCTTCCTTTCTTTTTACCTCTCTCATTCTCTTTCTCTCTCTCTCTCTCTCTCTCTCTCTCTCTCTCTCTCTCATTTTTCTCTTTCTTTTTTTCCATCACTGTCTCCTTCTCCTTCCCTGTCTCTGTCGCTCTGTTCCTGTGTCCTTCTTATCAGTCTCTCTGTCCCTGTCACTCCTTCCTGGCTCTACATAGATGTCTCAGAGTCTCCTGAGAAGTGTTGCTAAGAGTGAAGATGAAGGCCTGGTATAAATGAGGTGGACGTGCTGATAAAGGGCCTGCCACCTACACACCACATTATGAAGAATCTAAAATCACCAGAAGTGTCCTGGGGCTGCCCCAGAGCAGAACACAGCCCCTGCCTCTTTGCTTGCTGGCACATCACCCAAGGAAAGAAAAACACAGTTCATTATTTTCCATGTCTGCCAATCTGTTGCTTCTCTTTGCTTTCTTTGACATGTCCTATTTTTGACTTTGACACATACGATCAATCCATAAATTGATTTCCCTGAACACAAGTGAATGGCAAGCTAATCACTCAGTCTGTCTTGGAAGCTAAAAACTTCACATCTCTTTCCCTAACTTTCTTGGTTTCTCACTTGCCGTCTCCATCTCCATTCCCATCTCTCTGTTTCTTTATCTCTGTCTCTGCCCTTCTTTCTCTGCCCACATGTACCTCTCTGTCTTTCTGTTGCTGTGCACCCCACATCCCTCTCTAGTCCACTGTCTTTCTTTCCTGTGCATCCCTGGGCCTCACCCTTGGATTTCCTCAGCTCCTCCACCAGACACTGAGCCTCCTCCTGAATCCGTTCCTCAATGCTCCGCTTTCCCATCCCGAAGTCCCTCATGGTGACCAGAGAGAATCTCCGAAGGGTTTTCCAACGTTCTCCATTGGCAAAGGTCACACCTGGGGGTGTAGGAGAGGCATGGGTTGCAGAGGAAGTTGGAAGGAGTCTGGCTCTGTCCCCACCCCTTGTCCTCCCTTCTCAGACTCCCCTTTCCCAGGTCCCATCTTCCATCCCACCCCATCCCAGGGACTTCTAGGTCCTCACCGTATCCCTGGAAGATTGGCTCAGTGATGGCCAGTGTTCCCCGACCAGAGAAATCCTCAGCTTGGTCCACCAGGGCCTCCCGTATGGCCTCTGTCCCACACAGCATGACCACGGGCTTTGGTCCCAAGTACACCGTGAACACATCCCCATATTTCTCTCGAAGCTGCCAAGCACATCCACACCAGGGTTGATGTTAGTCCGTGCACACCTCCGTTGTTAACCATGAAATGCTAAGATGCAGATTGGTCCAGAGGTGTCTCCCACAAGACCCTCCTCCCTCAGCCGCCAGCTCCCTTCTCAGGACCCAGCCACTAAGGGGTCAATGCACAGTCCGGGCAAGCCACTCTGATTGGTTGGGCCCTAAGAATCCTCATGCTTCAGTATTTTAATGCCATCCTGCCTGTGCCCTTGAGTCTGGCCACATCTCCTGCGCCTCTCAAAGAATCTCCTGTGACCCAACTGCTTTCTGCCTCTTGACCATTTCCTGAGAGGACGACTCTGACCCACCCACTTGGCAGATGTGAAGGGACAGTGATGGCCTTCTAGCCTTGCTCATGAAATGGTAAAAGCCATCGTATCAGCCACTTGGGAAACGGCTGGGCAGTACAGTCACTCCTTGGCATCCACATGAACTGGCCCACGACATCCCTGGAATACCAAAACCCCTCGAATGCTAAAATTAAGTACTTAAAATGGTGTAGTATTTACATATAATAAATGTTCATCCTCCAATATACTTTAAATCATCTCTAGATTACTGATAAACCTGGAGGAATATATTGCGTCTGTCCCAGCCCTGACTCAGGCCAGCCTCTGCTCCCTCTTGTTGGCAGAAATAATATGCCCTGGACTGGTGCCACCCTGTTCCTCTCTTCCAGGGATAGGCAGGCACCCAAGGTCACAGCCGAGGGTGAAAGAGGACAGCAAAGGTCTGCACCGCAGCTCACATCCACACACCTCTGCACGGCCACCCGCCCCCTCGAGGACAGCGCCCCTCGCACAGCTCCAGCTGAGCAGGGATGCCTCTGGCCATCTGACCACTCTCCATCAAGATTCAGGCTCAGGCCCTTCACACACCAGCCGTCCACCCAACCCCTGAGCTGGAAGGAGGCCTTGCTCTTCCTGCTGAGGGATCCCCAAGTACAGAGGCAGCAACCAGCCCGCCTCAGGGCCCCGTCCATCTGTCTCACCCTCAGGAAGGAATTGAGCAAGCCTCCTCTCTGTAGCTGCAGAAGGTTCCCCAAGAAAGGCAGAGGACGGGGGCCTGGTGGGAGGCGGCCTCGGGCCTTTGGGCGACCCCTGACCAGCAGAAGGAAGAGGCCTGTGAGCAGAGCAAGGAACAGGAGGACACTGAGCTCCATGGTCCTGGTCTGACCGCCGTCCACTAGCTGCAGCCTCAGCTGGACCTTTTATCCTGAGCCTCCTCCCCACCCAGTTATGCAACCCCATCTGCTCCCCGCCTCCCTCCCATCACTGTCCAACTGTCCATAGTGTGAAGGTAGCAGAGAGGTGCTGAGTGCTCACATTTCCTGCTTGCTTGATCCCGCAACCCGCCCCCTCCCTAGATGTTGGCAGGGAATCTGGGAAAGTGATAACACAATGCATGGGGTGGGGGCTTGCTGGTGTGTGCGTGTGTGTGTGTGTGTGTGTTGCATCTTTTCTTCTATAGTTGTGTGTGGTTGAGCGTGTAGCTGTCCACAAGATTTGTCTGCTTGTTTATACTGGCCTGCACTTGTCCGTACCTACTTGCCACCGTGTGAGTGTTGGTGTGCTTTTGATATGCCAAGGGATGTTTCCTACACGTGAAGGGACATTTTTTTCGTGAAGGTGCTGGTGTGTATTTCTGTGCTGTGACAACCTGCACATCATCAGCTCATCAGTAGCCTGAGCTTACATCACAATTTCTATGTCCTTCACTTCGCCTCCTCTCATCCCCTGGCCGCAGCACCATCTTACATCACAAGAAGGGGGAGCACAGTACAATGGGATATTTTGAGAGAAAGGCCATACTCATAACTTTCATTACAGTCTATTATTGTAATCATGTTATGTTTTTCTATATGCTACTTTTGTTCATCTCCTACTGAGCCTAACTTGCCAATTAAACTTCCATACAGATATTTGTAAAGCAAAGTGTCTACAGGGTTCAGCAGTATCCAAAGTTTCAGGTATCCCCGAATTTGCTATGGAAGGGTTCTATATGCTGCTCTGTAGAGATCCAAAAGCTGCGATCTCTTAAGACTGTCAAGGTGGCAACAAATATCAGCACGAACTTTGGCGGGAACATTCAAACCATAAGATGGCTCCGGGTTTCTCTGGCCACTCTGCTCCAGTCTATCTCTCCTTTGCTGTGAGCCTTCACCCATGTGGCTTCTGGTGTGGTCAGTCCATATTTGTCAAATATGAGAATAAAGGTTTCCATCCCCTGCACCCCGTGTTGGCCTGGGCCCACTCTCTACCTCTCTGTTTTAAGGGGTCCTCCCAGGACGGAGACGTAGCTCAGTGGTGCAGCACTTGCCTAGCACGTGTGAGGTCCTGGGTGGGATCCCTGAGTCTGAAATCATAAAATAAAGTAAATGCACCTCCTTCTCTTTAAGGGGGAGTGAGGGAAGAGTGAGAGGGGATGAAGCAGCATCGTTCTTTTTAAAAATAGTTATTTATTGGTTCATATTAATTATACACAATGGTGGACTTCGTTGTGACTCATTCCTACGTGCATGTAAAGTAACATGGTTGATATTCCTCCCAAGTACGTCCTCTTTCCTGCTCCTCCTCCCTCCCAGTCCCCTTCTTGTTTCCTAATGTTTCCCTTCAGTCTTCACCCCTCTCTCCCTCTCTAGTTTCCACATATGTGAGAAAACACAACCCATTTCCTTCTGAGTCTCACTTATCTGACTTAACATTGTGCTCTCAAGTTCCACCCATTTTCCTACAAATGATAGAATTTAGTTCTTCTCTACGGCTGAGTAAACTTGACGTTTTAATAGACCACATTTTCTTTATCCATTCATCTGTTGACCAACATCCAGGCTGGTTCCGTAACATAGCTATTGTGAATTGTGCTGTAATAAACCTGGGTACGCATATGTCACTCTAATATGCTGACTTTGATTCTTTTGGATAAAATACTGAGGAGCGGGAGAACTGGGTCATATGGTGGTTCCATTCCTAGTCTTCAAAGCAACTTCAACATTGATTTCCATGGTGCTTGTACTAGTTGACAGTCCTACCATCACTTATGAGTCTTTTCCCCTGTTCTCTTGCCATCATTTATTCTTATTTGTATTCTTGATGACTGCTATTCAACGGGAGTGAGATGAAATCTCCCTGTAGTTTTGATTTGCATTTCTCTGAAAGCTAAAGACTTGAACATTTTTTTCATACAATTGTTGGCCATTTGTGTGTCTTCATTTGAGAATGGTCTGTTCAGTTCATTCACTCATTTATTGAATGGGTTATTTCTGGGGATTTGTTTTTTTTGTTTTGGGGTTGTTTTTGTTTTTGTTTTTGTTTTTTTGGTTTGACAGGGCAAGGGGTGGTCTTTGGAAATTTAACCCAGAGACACTTTACAACTGAGCTACAGCCCCAGCCAAGGTTTTGTTTTGTTTTGTTTTGTTTTGTTTTGTTTTGTTTTTGAGACAGGTTCTTGCGAAGTTGCCCATGGCTTTGCAAAATTGCTGAGACTGGCCTTGAACTTGCGTCCTCCTGCCTCAGCCTACCAAGCTGCTGGGATTACAGGCATGGGCCACCGTGCCTGGCTGGCTTTGTAAAAAAAATTTTAATGTTGAGGGGTTGTTTTAGTTCTTTGTATAATCTGAATATTAATCCTCTACCAGAAGAGTAGCTGGCAAAGATCTCCTCACATTCTGCAGGGTCTCCCTTCTCCTCATTGCTTCCACTGCTTTCCAGAAGCTCTTTGCTGTGATGAGGCAACAAAGTTAAGCAGACCTTTTGCCGGACCCAGGACCCTGACCCTGACATCTGAGTCACAATCCATTGACCAATGATTGATGAGAGGACAGAAAAACATAATGTGTTTTCAGGGGTGAAAATTTGCTTTTCTGATATTGGAGAGGTGCTACCATAGACTTTCCTGACCTTAGAACCTTGCTCCCCTGTGCTGGGTCATCTGGCGCCAAGCCTGGGTTACCATGCCAGCCCAGGACTTCCTGGTGAAGGGCGCATGAAGTGCTTTTTGCTCTTACAGAGAAATTCACTGAATCTTTATACTTTGAGGGAGATATTATTGTCATCCCAATTTTATTGAAAAGCCTGAAAAAAGAAGTTGAGAGTCTCCCCCAAGATCGCCCAGTGGGTTGGAGCTACATCATCCAATGTGGTACCAGCTTGCCACACAGGGCCTCAAATATCTTCAAGTTTACATGCTCCATCAAATTTAAATTTGATTTTAACTTTAAAAGTTGATATTCAATTCAGCTCTTGGGGAACTGTTAGCTATTTTGGGAAAATTTTTATGAATCCGCTTTATAAATGGTAAGTGGGATGCCCTGTCAAGGCCACTAACTGAGACTATTATGGGTTCCTGTTCTTTGTTGCCATCCCTCAGGGAACACTGACCTTATTGCCTGGTGCCCTGTGCCTTGGAAACAGTTTTTAGAACAAGTTCTCTGTTGTGTGGTTATTTCTTTGGGAAGGTTGGTCTGACCACTGTGTCTTCACCTTGGCTCCAAGATGCCCTGTTTGTATTTGTGTGGTGTTGTGTTGTGTGCTTCTGTGTGTATCTGCTTGTGCTTGTCCTGTTTATATGTGTGTGTGTGTGCGTGTGTATGTGTGTGTGTGTGTGTCCTGGTCTCTGCCTTTGTGGTGGTCTGCAAGTGCTCAGTGTCTTTCTCCTTCACTTCTCCTCCTCTGGGATAACCATAGGCACAGAGATGATGAGAGAAACAGACAGAGGATGGGAAAGCCATAATGGGTGAGACCCAGGCAAGGATGTGACCTAGGACATCAGGACATAACCGCAGAGAGCTCTGGACCCCTGTGTCTCTCTGAGCTGGACACTTGTCTCCCTGTTTCTGAGTACTTTCATCTTCCTCTGGTGGGCCTCCCTGCCCCTCCCACATCCCTCTCACTCTGTATCTGTTCTTTTCTAATCTCTGAGCTCTAGGAGCACAGTGTTGGGTCCAGTGTGATTGATGTCGGATGTGCTTGGCTCTGTCTACATCAGCATTGTGCACCTGTACTCTCCCCGTCCCCAGCAGAAGGTCAGGCCCTAATTGCCCAACATGAGAATTAGTGTGTACACATCTGCCCATCTCTTTCTTTCTTGTTCCTTTCTTACATCTTGCTTGCCAATGCAAAACCAACCAGGAGCCTGGCAGAGGAGATGGGGTGGCACCAGGGTGGGGTGAAGCCAGTGCTCTATGTGAGTCTGAAAGTCCAAGCTGTTGGGTCCAGCCTCAACCCAGCCTCCTCTGACCCAGGAAGAAGGAAGCAACAGGGTGCACTCTGTTCATCCCTGACCTTGGAGAGGTGTCACTGTGGACTTTCCTGACCTCAGGATCTTGCTTCTGCTGTACCGGGCCACGTGGCACTAGGTTGCAAAATGGTCCTCATTCCAGACCCAGGAAACACTCACTGGGAGGCAAAAAAAAGTGCTTTCCACTGAGTTCTCACCCTTGAAGGGAGGTACCATCATTCTCCCCATTTTACCGATGGAGGGAGTAGAGCACAGGCAGATCAAGAATCTCACCCGAGGTCGCGCAGAAGTTTGAGCTACATTGTTCAACAGGGCAGCCACTTGCCACACTCGGCCTTTAAACTTGAAATGTGGTGTGGCCAAACCAATTCACGCTTCATTTAACTTAATCCCAAAAGTCAGCATGCAATTCAGCTATTGTGAAACTTCCAAGTATGCTGGTACAACTGAGATACGCCAATCAGTTCTTCCAATGGTAAAATTCATGAAAGCTAAAAAAATATCAGGGATTTCTAAAGAAAATTTAGGGTCCTGATTAAGGACACCAGATTTCAAAGATACAGTTTAAAAATGAGAGAAAGAGAAAGATAATGGATGGCAGAGACAAAAAGAGGAAGAAACTCAGAGATAAAGAGGACAAGAAAGATAGACCGGGAGATAAGACAGAGATACAGCTAGAGAACAAGAAGGATCAAGACTCACAGAGAGAGAGAGGAGAAGAGCAAGGGGGGGGGCAGAGACTGAGAGACCCAGGAACAGAGGGGCGCAGTCCTATTGCACTGCTAAAGCCTTTAAAAAATGTCAAGTGGGGCAGGCACCTGTGAAGGCGCTTGTTTTCATATCCAAAAGGACGCTTATATTATATTCAAAAATTTTAACAGATTTCCTGTACAATCAATGACATGCAATTCACTGTGTGCATCAAACTGTACAATTAGGCAAGATTTGAGCTATTATACATCCACACCCACCTCCTCTAAGCATCTGGGTCCCCTCTTGTACCTCCTCCCTCCTCCCGTTCCAACCCCTCCAGAGGCATCCACTCATCTGCTATGGTCACCTTGTTACATTTCCTAGCATTTGTATAAATGGAATCATAAATTATCCTTTTTTTGTCTGCCTTCTTCTTCCGCAACACTCTTTTGAGGTTCCCAGTAGGTTGAAGAAGGGCTTCCCAAGTATGTGTGCATCCTCATACCTGGAACCTGGGATTGTTCCTTTATATAGCAAAAGGGACTTTGTAGGTGTGATTAGATTAAGGATCATGAGATAAAGAAATGAGCAGTAGGAGATGTAAGATGGGAAACAAGAAGTTGCCGAGATGCTGAGAAAGGGGCACCAGTCAGGAAGAGCCGGCTGGGAAAGGCAAGGAAGAGCACCCTCCATTCCACTCAGGGCTCACAGAAAAACACCTTGACTTTAGTAGGCTGAGGTTCGTAAGCTCCAGAATTGGAAAAGGATAAACTGAATTGACTTTAACCACTAAACTTATGGATTGACTCCAACAGTCCTAAGCAACTAGTTGAAGGTTCACTTGTGTTGGTGCAAATATCAGCAGCTCACACCTTTTTACTGCTGAGAGTTTAACATGGTGTGGAGACACCCCAGTGGGGTTACTCCTTCCTCAGTCAGTGGACATTCAGGAGATTTTCTGTCTGGGACTCTTAGAATTAAAGCTGCTCTAGACCATTTGCCTACTAGACTGGTAAGCACATGGCATTCTTCTCTCTTCAGTGAATGCCAGATTGTAGGAAGACTGGGTGATTTGATAGGTCAGAGAATCTACTAAGGAGTTATGTAATTTACTTTCCCACCAGGAAAGTACAAGGGTTCCAATTACTTCACCTCTCCACTCCACCAATATTTGCCTTCAATTGTCTTTTTCATTTTAGCCAGTGTGATAGTTGTGTAAGGAAATTTGTTACACTTTTTATTTTTATTTCTTAATAACTAATAACACTGAGCACCTTTTCCTTTGCTTATTTGCCCCAAATATGTCACCTTGAGTGAAGTGTCTGGTCAGGAACTTTCCTTTTAAAACAAAAACTATGCTGAATGAAAGAAGGCAGACAGTAAAGACAGTAAAATTCTCAAAAAATGAAAATTTATTTATAATGACAGAAGAGACACCAGTGGTTACCTTGTGATGGGGAAGGATAATATGGATAAATAAATGGATTACAAAGAAACATGTGAGCAGAGGGCGATGGATTTGTCCCTTATCTGAATTGCAGTGATGTTTTCATAGTATATAAATATGTAAAAACTGAAAGAAAAAAAAAAGTTTGTGGCACATCCTGTAATCCCAATGGCTCAGGAGGCTGAGGCTGGAGGATCACAAGTTCAAAGCCAGGCTCAGTAACTTAGTGAGGCCCTAAGAAACTCAAACCCTAACTCAAAATAAAAAATAAAATGTGCCTGGGCCAGGCCTGGTGGCCCATACCTGTAATTCCAGTAGCTCGGGAGGCTGAGGCAGAAGGATCACAGGTTCAAGGCCAGCTTCAGCTGTTGTTAATGAGGCCATACACAACTTAGCGAGACCCTGTCTCAAAATAGAAAATAAAAGGCGCTGGGAATGTGGCTTAGTGGTGAAGCACCCCTGAGTTCAATCTCTGACCAAAAGAAAAAAAACCACAACTTTAATTTTTCTAGTTAGATTATTTGTTTTCTTATTGAGTTTTGAGAGTTGTTTAGATATTCTCAAGACAAGCCCTTTTGTCACATATGTAATCTGTAAATATTTTGTCCAAGTCTATGTCTTCTTTATTTTCTTAACAGTGTTACACACACATACACACACACACACATACACTGAGGAATGAACCCAGAGGCACTTAACCATTGAGCCACATTTTTGTTGTTGTTGTTCTTATTTTGAGACAGGGTCTCATTAAGTTGCTGAGGCTGGCTTTGAACTTGCAATCTTCCTGCCTCTGCCTCCCCAACAGCTGGGGTTATAGGATGTGCCACTGTTCACAGTATCTTTTAAGGAGCTAACTTTTTGATTATGCTGACTTCAACTTATCATTTTATATTTGAGGTCTCTTTCAGCTCTATGATCCACTGAGTCTTTTCTTGCATGAGGTGAGGATGTGGATGAAAGTTTCTCCTTTGGCATGTAGATGTCCAATTTTTCTAGCAATATTTGTTTAAAAATGTACTAATTCCACTGAACTGCCTTTTCATCTCTGTCAAAAACCAGCTGAACATATGTGCTAGTCAATTTCTTTTTCTTTTTTTTTTTTTTTTGAGGGTGCTTGGGATCAAACCCAGGGTCTATCTGGAGGGGAAAACACCCTTGCAGGAGCTCATGGCTGAGCAGAACAAACAGCTCACCTCTTAGCCAACACTCAAAAAAGAAAAGGAAGGCCCAGGGGTCCCAGGCTCCCAATCAAGGGAACACCTGGTAACTCAGAGACTTCCCACAGAGCACCATCTTTTTAAGTTTCCATCCCCCCCAGTAACACCACACTGAGGACCAAGCCTAGCACATAGACACTTGGGGAACATTCCAGACACACACTGCAGCAAGCATTAAGTTTGGCATTAGTTGCAGGGGTTTTTTTTTTTTAATACTATTTTTATCTGTAGATGCGTACAATATCTTTACTTTATTAATTTATTTTTATGTAGTGCTGAAGAGCGAACCCAGTGCCTCCCACGTGCTAGGCCAATGCTCTACCACTGAGCCACAACCCCTGCCCATACTTGCAGGTTTGTTATAGATGCCTCTCATGAGGTCGAGGGATTTCCTTTACTTCTAGTTTGCTGAATAACTTACCATGGATTCGTATTTAAGTGTGTTTCTCATGTATTTAGAGATTGTATTTATTTTTCTCCAATAACATTTTGGTTTGGGTATTTAGATCATTTCCATTAAATATGATTATAAATGTTATTAGGTATAAGTTTGTATGTATCTCTTTGTCCCCTCCGTTCTTTATTCACTGTTTTCTCTTTTCGGCCTTTATTTAGATTAAATATGTTTGTGATTCCATTTTGTCACCTGGCTTACCAGCTCCAACTCCCTGTGATTGTTGTGACTGTGTTAGGGCTCCGCTGGCCTCCTCCTTCCTGCACTGCAGCCTGGAGGGCCTGCTGAGGCCGCTAACTGAGGCGGTCATAGGGTCCTCTCTTCTATTTCCCATCCCCTGGAGATTGCTGAGCTTGTAGCATGATGCCCAGCACCTTGAAAACATTTTCCATCCATGTTCTCCACTTTCTTGAGGTTGGTCTGATCACCATGACTTCACCTTGACCTTAGGATGCCCTGTGTTTGTATTTGCCTGCTGTTGTGGTGTGTGTTCCTGTGTGTGTCTGCTTGGGCTTGCTGTGTGTGTGTGTGTGTGTGTGTGTGTGTGTGTGTGTCCTGGTCTCTGCTTTTTTGTTTTCTGCAGGTGCTCAATGTCTTTCTCCTTTTCTGCCACAGCCATAGACATAGAGATGATGAGATTAACAGAGAGGATGGGACATAACAGGTGAGACCCAGAGGCGGGGGTGGAGCAGGTGGAGAAGGGCAATGAGACTGTGACAGGGGACATAAGGACAGTGATGTTAGCTGGACACTGTCTCCCTGCCTTTCCCTGTCTGCTATGTCTCTCTCACTGAGTACTTTTATCTGTCCTCTTGTGGATCTCTCCCCCCTCCCTCTCTCTCCCCCCCTTTCTGTCTGTCTCTCCCTCTTTCTCTGTATCTGTTTTTTCCTAGTCTCTGAGCTCTGGGAACACAGACTTGCCTCCAATGTGATTGATGTTCTCTCTGTCTCCATCGTCATTGTAAACCTGCTCCCTCCCTGTCCCTCACAGGGGTCAGGACATAATTACCCATTAGGGAATAAATTTGTCCATATCTGCCTGTTCTCTCTCTCTCTCTCTCTCTCTCTCTCTCTCTCTCTCTCTCTCTCTCTCCTCTCCTCTCATCTCTCATCTCTCATCTCTTTTAATGTGGGAAACATCTTGCTACAAAGGCAAACAAACCACTCACCACCACCCAAGGTCCCGATGGGGGAACAGAGTGGCTACGTCACCCCGTGCATGAGGCCAAGGTGAAGGTGATATTTTGTCTGAGTCTGAAACTCGGAGTTGCCAGAATTTTCACAACCAACTTGATCTGAATCTAGATATACTAAATCTGTTACAAATTCTCGTGTCAAATCTGTTTTGATAAATTCATCCAATATCATATTTCCACTCATATTAATTCAAAATGAAATCCAATTCTAGTTTTCACAATCCACACGTTGCCAGTGCTCATATGTCACACATAGCTAGTGGCCACTGTTCTGGACAATGCAGCACCAGAGAAAGATCTACTTGCTTTATTCCCTACTTTCTGCACCAACACTGGAAGAAAATGCTATGATTATCTGTTGTTAAAACTATTTACTCCAGGGCTGGGGATGTGGCTCAAGCAGTAGCACGCTCGCCTGGCATGCGTGCGGCCCAGATTCGATCCTCAGCACCACATACAAAGATGTTGTGTCCGCCAAATACTAAAAAATAAATATTAAAATTCTCTCTCTCTCTACCTCTCTCTCACTCTCACTCTCTCTTTAAAAAAAAAAACTATTTACTCCAGTGGCAGCAGAAGGACCCTTGGAGGCCTGCCCCTTTAGTACAGGGAGCTGGTCATCCTCTCCCTGCTTTGGGAGGTGCCTGCATTGCTCAGATCCTCGCAGAGAATGAAGAACCTATGCAGGTATGACCTGATTTTTTTCTTAATGTGATTTTTACATAAAATGAAAAAGACTTGTTTAAATAATGACTTTTTATCTTATTGAAGGAAAAGTACACACTAATCATTCAAGATCTTGCAAGAGAGAAGTCTTTGATCCTGTTTGCACAGGTTTCTAGAAGCTAGTTCTGTACTAGTTCAGTGGAAATGATAATGGAATGTTTATTAATAACTATCATTCAATCATATTTGTAATATAACCATATGTGACTGAATTTAGATTTTTATTTTTCATTATTTAACCATTGTCCATGGAGTAGAGTACTAATCCTCCATTGTTGAACATACCAGTTAGGTTTCTTGTTTTGCATTCCTGTATTCAAGCGTTGTTGGAATGAACATTCTCTGTCTTCATATTCTGACACTACGGTTTTACAACTTGCATGATTTCTTTTTCAAATTGGTGCATTATAGTTATACATAATAGTGAGCTACTTTGTGTTAAATTTGTACTAGTGCACAACATAACTGGGTCCATTTCACACCCTGATGCCTCCTCTTTCTTCTCTCCTCCCTCTCTTCCTTCCCTTCCTCTACTCTGTTGGTCTTCTTTCTAATTTCATGAGATAATCACCTTTTTTCTTTCTTCTCTCTAGCTTTTGCCTTTTGAGAGAGAACATACCCCCTTGACTTCTGAGTCTGGCTAATTTTGTTTAACACAGCACTTTCAAGTGCCTTCCATTCTTGTGCAAGTGACATGATTTTATTCTTCCTTGTGGTTGAATAAACTTCCATGTGTATATATCGCACATTTTCTTTATCCATTCATCTCTAGATGGACAACTCAGCCAGTCCCATAACTTGGCAATTGTAAATTGTGCTGCTATAATACCAAGGAAGTGGTAAGTATCTATAGCTGGGTCATATGGTAGCTCCATTTCTACTCTTTAAAGAAATCTCCAAGCTGATTTCCACAGAGGTTGTACTAATTTACAATGCAACCATCATCCTCTCCACCATTTGACATTGTTCACATTCTTGGTGGCTACTGTTCTAGCCAGAGTGAAATTAAACCTTGGTGAAGTTTTGATTTGCATTTCCCTGACTGCTAAAGATGTTGAACATTTTTTCATATGTTTCTTGGTCATTTTTATTTCTTCTTTTGAGAAGTGTCAGTTTAATTCCTATGCCCATTTATTAATTGGGATATATAATTTCTTGGTCATTAGTTTTTTGAGTTCTTTCTATATTATTCCTCTGTTAAAAGAGTAACTGACAAAGATTTTCTCCCATTACATAAATTCTCTCTTCGTGTTCTTAATTCTTTCCATTGATGTGTGGATGATTTTAAATTTGATGCTATATCATTTATTAATTCTCAGTATTATTTCCTAAGCTCAAGGAATCCTAATGAGACAGCTGTTACCTCTTCCTACATGTTGGAATGTTGATCAAAGTTTTCTCCTAGCAGTTGCAAAGTTTCTGACCGAATTCCTATGTCTTTAGTCCATTTTAGTTGACTTTGGTGAAGGGTGAGATAAAGGGATCGAGTTTCAGTCTTCTATGTATAGATGTCCAGGTTTCTCAGCACCATTTATAAAAGGCTTTCTCTTCTCCAGTGTATTTTTTGGCACCTTTGTCAAGGATCAAGTGACTGTATCTGTGTGGGTTTATCTCTGTCCTCTATACTATTTCATTGGTGTAGGTGTCTGTTTGTATGCTGGTACCACGCTGTTTTTATTACTATGGCATCTAGAACAATTGAAAATCAGTATTGTGGTGCCTCCAACATTGCTTTGTTTGCTTAGAATTGCTTTGGTGATTCTAGGTCTTTACTCTTCCATTCAATTTTAGGACTGTATTTTCTAGTTCTGTGAAGAATGTCATTGGTATTTTGAGGGGGGTTCCTTTGAATGTATAGATTGCTCTTGCTAATATGGCCATTTTAACAATGTTAATTCTACCTAACCAAGAATATGGGAGGTCCTTCCATCTTCTCATGTCATTTATTTATTTAGTTAGTTAGTTAATTAGTTATTTAGTCAATGTTCTCTAATTTTTTTGGTTGGTTTTATTCCTAGGAAATTTATTATTTTGGAGAATAGAACTATTTTCTTTTTCAGAAGATTATTTTCTTTTTCATTACTGGTATACCGAGAAGCTATTGATCTTTGTATGTTGATTTTCTACCCTATAACTTGGCTGAATTTATTAGCTATAGAAGACTTCTGATGGAGAATTTGGATCTTCTAGATAAAATCACATCATCCACAAACTATGATGTCTTGACTTCTTCCTTTCTATTTGTATTCCTTTTATTTCCTTCTCTTGCCTAATTGTTCTGGTAAAATTTCAAGTACAATATTGAATACTAGTGATGAGCGTGGACATCCTTGTCTTGTTTCTGATTTCAGAGGAAATGCTTTCTGTTTTTACCTGTTCAATGGATATTGGCTTTGAGTTTGTCATATATAGTCCTTATGATGTTGAGGTAAGTTCCTTCTCTCCCTAGTTTAGTCAGTATTTTTAACATGAATTAGCGCTGGATTTTATCAAGCTTTTTCTACATCTATTGAGGTGATCTTGTGATCTTTGTCCTTAATTCTCTTTAAGTGATGAATACGTTTTTATTTGTGTATGTTTAAGCATCCTTGCATCTCTGCAATGAAAACAACTTGATCATAATGTACACTCTTCTTAACGTGTTGGTCAAAATGATTTGCCAATATTTCATTAAGAATTTTTTTTACCTGTGTTCATTATAGATGTTGGTATATATCTTCTCTGGATTTGGTAATTAGGGTGATACTGGCTTCATGAATGAACCTGAAAGTGACCTCTCCCACCACACACACACACACACACATACACTCACACATTTCTGTTTCATGAAGTAATTTGAGGAGCATTAGCATTAATTCTCCTTTGAAGGTCTAGTAGATTCTATCTCATCCTGAGCTTTTTTTTAATTGAAAGATTTTTTATTACTGCTTCAATCTCATCATTTTTACTGTTTTGTTTAGGTCTTTCTATAGCCTTTTGGCTATAGAGTTTTAATAAATCTTATGTATCTAGAAGTTTGTACATTTTTTCTAGATTCACCAATGTATTGGCATATAAATTTCCCAAAACACTCTCTAAAGATCTTATGGATTTCAGAGATGTCTGTGTCTCTAATTTTATTATTTGGGTCTTCTATCACTTTCTTTTGTTTAGTTTGGTGACGTTCTTAACCAATCTTGCTTATCTTTCCAAAGAATTTAATCTTTTTTTATTTCATTGCTCCTTTCTACTGCTTATTTACTATTTCATTGATTTGGGGCTCTTATTTTATTTTCCGTTTATTCTATTGATTTTGGAATTGGTTTGTTCTTAATTTTCTAGGGTCTTGAGATGCAGCATTAGGTTGTTTATTTGGACTATTTCTCAATTTTTATTTAGCAGCAAACTTTAATTTAAAACTGCCTTAACCATGAACCAGAGGTGATGCGATGTATCCCTATTCCCATTTTCATCTGTTTTTATTTATTTGTTTGTTTGTTTGTTTGTTTGTTTTATACTCAGAATTGAACCCAGGATTGCTTAACCACTGAGGTACATTCCCAGCCTGTTTTTTTTTTTGTTGTTGTTCAATTTTGTTGAGACGGGGTATCATTGAGTTGCTTAGGGCCTAAGTTCCTGAGGATGGCTTCAAATTTATGATCCTCCTGTCGCAGCCTCCCTAGTCACTGGGATTTCAGGTGTGCACCACCAGACCTAGCTCATCTAAGAATATTTTTATTTCCCTCTGACTTCTTCTATGACTCATTCATTGTTCAAAGTGCACTACTCAATCTCCATGTGTTTACATAATTTCTATAGTTTTTCTTGATGTTGATTTCTAATTTCAATCCATTATGATCTGATAAGGAGCGATGAACTATATTCTTTTATTTATTTTTTTATATTTCCCAAGACTTCCTTTGTGGCCTAAACTATGTCCTATTTTAGAAAGTATTCTATGAACTGCTTAGAAGAAACTGAATTTGACTGTTTGGGTATAAAATATTCTATAGATGTCTGTTAGGCCCATCTAATGTATCATATGTTTTAGATCTGAAGAGTTTTTACTAATTTTATGTCTGGGTGACCTATCTATTGGTCACAGAGATGTGTTGAAATCACCCAGTACTATTGTATTGGGGTGTGAGTCTATACTGAGCCAGTGTTTATTTTTTGTGATTTGGTGTGCCAACATTTGGGGTGTAAATATTTACTATTATAGTTTCTTGTTGGATTGTTCTCTTTACCAATATGAATTGACTTTCTTTCTCTCTTCAGTTTAATTTTAGCTTGAAATCTGTATTATTGGATATGAGAGTACCTACCCCTGCCTGTTTGGGGGGCTCCATCTACATGGATTATCATTTTCATCCTCTCACTTTCAGCCTTTGGCTGTCTTTAACTATAAGATTAGTTACTTGCAGACAACATATACTTGGGTCTTGTTTTTTAATTTATTCTGAAGTCTTTATTTTCATTGTAAGATGAGACTATTTCCATTCAGTATTCTCATAAAGAGATGTTTAGTCCTATCATTTTGATTTTATTTCTGTTTAAGTTACTCCTGTTTCTCCTTTTCTTAGCTACTCTCATAAAGAGATTTGTCTATTCACAAGCTCTGCAGTTTGTTTTTAATTAGTTGCTCATGACAATACAATGATCTTGACATATCATACATTTGATTCAAATGGGGTGTTTTTAATTGCTGTTCTTTGTAGTATTTCTTTAAGTACTTACGTAGTGCTGTGTCGCGACCCCTTGCCCGCAAGGAAGACGCAACACTCAGGAATCTTCTCTCAGCAGTTTATTCAGGTCCCTTGATATTTCTTATTCTTTCTTCTTCTCCCTTCCCGGATGCCCTCCCAGCCTTAATAAAGCATCCCAAGCCCCAATGCAAAGCTGCCGCGTGGAGCTTTCTCACAGGGTGGTGAAAAATCATGTGCCAACTCTCTCAGATAAGGAGTTGTTTGTCACATACCACAGCGGAGCCAGCGCCATCTCGTAATGGCGACCATAGTCTGCAGAAATGGCAGAAGCGGCTCACCACAGTTCCCCCTTTCTGTTTTATTAAAACAATACAGGCGAGAGTAGAGGTCCTATCCCACTGTGCAGAAGTGGCTGCATAGTATGGCTCAGTCCTAAGGAGGGCCCTTCCCCAGATCCGAGGCCATATCAGCCGACGCCTTTTTTCGTGGGGCGGGGCGTGGACGCGTCTAACCCGCATGCAATAGGACATGCTCTCCTTGAGGTCCACGTCAAGGATCACTCAAGTGCAGTGCCTTGCCTCGCATCCTGTATCGTGACGATGGTGGACGAAGGGGGATAGCTGAGGCTGAACTGTGGCTGTATTAATGACAAACAAGTTGACAGCACCCTGAAAGAAAGGCACGGACTTTAAAGCGATAGAAAAGCACTAGTGTGGAAACCCATCTGCGTGCAATGGCAGCAAGACCGGCAGAGTGCAAGGGCTTTCCAACACTAAGAGAATAACAAGGAAAGTCATGTCGATCCCAGTGCAATGTTATAATAACTTGGGGTGCAACGACCATGACAAAGGTTTACTGTTTAAGATGCGCAAGCCAGACTTGAGGTGAGTTGCCATTTTCTAAAGCTGCAAGAGCTTGTATGATCATAGCCTTTTCTTGTGCATGGCGAGTTTTAAGGCGACAGAGAAACCACAAACAAAGTATAACACTGAAGCAACACATTGCACCAAAAATGCCTACTCCCACCCACTCTTTGAAGAAGGAAAAAGCAGAAGATATCCAATCGGTGAATTGACCCAAAGTCACTGGTTCAACACGGGTACTATTCAAAACAGCAATCTGAGTTAGTTGAGACTGGATCATGTCTTCCGCTGCCATGGACCAATTTCCAGCCAAATATTCGCCAATGATGCGGGAGGCATTTCTGGAATCATTAAATCTGACAGAGGTTATGCATAAATGTGCACGTTGATCAACACAACCCAAAAGCACTAAGTCAGCCAATTCTTCTACCTGAGCTTGGAGTAAATCTATCCTTTGGTTGGCAGCTAAAATCCCTGACAAAATATGTTGATTAATTGAATTTTGGGATTCAAGTATGGTGGAAGTTTGTTGAACAACTTGATTAATGGTGGCAGCAGTTTGTACTTGACTGGCCATGGCTACTCCAGCTGTAACTGCTGCAGCAGCAGACACTGCCACAGCTGTCACTATAGCTGCCGTAATTCCAAAATCTCTGCGGACTCTAAGTAGTTCAACAATGGGGAATTTATCTGGGTCCGCAGTGACTGGGATTGGGACAAAGGTTGGAATTTTCATAACCACTGCTACAGTCCAAGAACCATTCCAACACTCAGATAAGAGACAGGTAACACTAGAACAATCCAGCATCCCCGACGAGGTATTATTAGCCAAAAGGAGCAAGAACGGGGATTGGACGCAGACCATTGCAGGAGGCAATGTGGCATTACATAGCAAAGAGTTGAGCGAAACAGATGTGAGCCTATTACCTCGTTCACTTTTCCTAACAGTGCCAGAAACATTAGCCAGCCAGCTTTTGGCTCCCAGCAATTGAGCCAATGCAGAAATATCAGCTGAAGCCCCCTTCTCATTGGAAATCAGCCATTGAAACCAGGACCAACCTACTCCTGTAGAGGAGTTGGCACTATGGTTAAAATTATAAACATACCTCTTAAGAGAGGGGGAAAAGGAGAAACCCTTAGCAACTTGAAGTTTCTCCCAAGAATGATCCTGACAAGGCGTAAATGTTGGGGGGAAACCAAGATTAGGGGTACAGTAAGGAGAGGCCTTGAAATGAGTGGCATTGTAAGTACTATTAGAAGAAGGAAGCACTGGGATTAGTACCCTGGAGATCATAGCCAAGGTAGTTATGTTTAAAGCAGAGCTATTTACAGGGGTCCCTGAACCTGATTGCTTCCCCGAAACTACTTGGCTCAGTACAGCATTAATAATACTCCCTGAGACCTGATTGGACCGCAATGGGTCCTCCCAGTTAGTCAAATTTTTGGTCTTAAGGCTAATGCAATTAGCGTTTCCAAGGCTGAAACAAAAAACTCCTGTGAGATTAACCTGAGATCGATTAAAAATGCTCTCCACGTCCCCTCTAGGAGAGGCACAGGGAGCAGACATCTCACATGAGGTAGAGAAAAGAGTGGGGAGGACACTAGAACTACCATGAACCGGCATCGGCATTGGCCAAGCCCGTGCCACTGCCCACCACTGCATTGGTGTCGTCTGTGCCATCGGCACCAGCACCAGAACCAGAGCACGTAGCAGAGTGAAGATCCTCATCACAGGGTTGCTGTGGTATCTCTTGTTGCTGGTTGGTTGATGTCAAGACTCTTCTTGTCAGGCATTCAGGGACCCACAACGGCTCCGTGCGATCCTGGGGAAAAACACATACAGATCCTCGTGCCCATGTCAGCACGGGGTCGGGGCCGTTCCATTGGCCTGTAAGAACATCCTTCCACTTAACATAACCAATCACAGAGGGCTGAGGGGACACATGTCTATCAGCCACAGAGCGACCATGAATATCCAAATTTAAAAAATTAATGGTAAAGAGAGCTAAGGACAGGCGTTCTTTAGGAGTGTGTTCAGCTCCTATTCCCCCTTTTTGTTTTTGTAAAGTTTCCTTTAAGGTGCGATGAGCACGCTCAACAATGCCTTGTCCTTGAGGATTGTAAGGCAGACCATGAGTAAGTTGCACTCCCATGGTAGAACAAAAGGATGTAAATTGTCTGCCAGTATAAGCAGGTCCATTATCAGTCTTAAGGGATGCAGGAGCACCCCATGCTGCCCATGCTTCTAGGCAATGAGTGATAACATTACGTGCCTTCTCTCCCGACAAAGCAGAGGCATGAATAACTCCAGAGCACGTATCAACAGAAACATGTACATACTTGAGGTTACCAAAGTCAGGTATGTGCGTCACATCCATTTGCCAGACAACCAATGGTTTTAATCCCCGTGGGTTCACTCCATAAGTAGGGGGATGAAGAAATGTGACACAATGGGGACATTGTAATACTATCTGACGAGCATCCGCTCTTGAAATGGAAAAACGCCTGCGCAGCGTTAAAGCATTAACATGGAAATTTTGGTGAAATAATTTAGCCCCCTCTAAGGAGGAAGCCAAGCATATCAACTGGCCTCTAGTGGCTGAGTCCGCACAGGCATTACCCTGTGATAACGGACCAGGAAGAGAAGTGTGAGCCCGTATGTGCATTGGATAAAAAGGAGCAGTGTGGCTACAAATAAGTTGTTGAAGCTGATTAAAGTAAGCAGATACATTATGGGCATTACTAATAGCTCCCACGGCCTCCAGGACTTTGAGTGCTTGTACCACATAAATGGAGTCCGAGATAAGATTAAAAGGAAAAGAATACTGTTTAAAAACCTCAATAACAATTTGCAGTTCAACCCATTGTGGATTACCAGGAGCAAATTGATGCTGAACAGGGGGAGAATCATTAATTACATAAGCTCCCATTCCAGACTTGGAACCATCAGTGAAAATATTAACAGCCCCCGGAATTGGATTGGGTGAAGTTACCTTAGGGAAAATGATGGGATGTTCTTTAACAAAATGGAGTAATGGATGGGAAGGGTAATGATTATCAATATCCCCTTGAAACGAGCAACATAGAATAGCCCAGTTGTCTAGAGTAGCACACAAAACATTAAGTTGAGCCTTAGTATAGGGTATAATAAGAGAAGAAGGTGATTGTCCGAAAAATTGAATGCTTTGGTGAATCCCTTTAAGTGCTAACGCTGCAACAGCATCAGGATAGTATTCTAAAGATTTTCCTGGGGATATATGTGGATGGATCCATAGTAAAGGCCCATCTTGCCACAGTACTCCAGTAGGCTGCCGCATAGTGGCAAGCACACATAACTGGAAAGATTTATCACTTTGGAGCCTGCATAGAGTAGCATGTTGTATAGCTTCTTCTACTGTTATAAGGGCCGCTCTAGCCTCTTTGGTGAGGCTACGAGGAGAAGCAAGATCTGGATCACCCTTAAGGGTAGCATATAAAGGCTGGAGCACACCATTAGGAATATGTAAATATCCCCTTATCCAATTAATATCTCCCAGCAGTTTTTGAAAATCATTCAGAGTTTGGAGATCTTGAGTTCTTATGGTGATTTTTTGTGGTTTTAATTTATCATACCCAATTATTGCTCCCAAATACTCAATAGAATTTCCCGTTTGAACTTTTTCAGGTGCAATATGTAGCCCATATTGAGCTAACAGCTTTACTAAGTCTCTATAGGCCTCATTAACTATCTGCTCTAACTTAGCGGCCAATAACACATCATCCATATAATGAATAATCTTGATGGAGGAATACTTATGTCTGAGAGGTGCGAGTGCCTTTCCCACATACATCTGGCACATCGTGGGACTATTAGCCATTCCCTGTGGCAACACTACCCACTCAAACCTAAGATCTGGCTCCTCGTGGTTACACGAGGGAAGGGTGAAAGCAAAACGTTGTGAGTCTTTAGGATGCAAAGGAATAGAAAAGAAACAGTCTTTAATGTCAATAGCAATAATATGCCAGCCCTGAGGAATAGAGGAGAGCAGAGGTAGCCCTCTTTGAATGGGCCCCATAAGTTGCATTTGAGCATTAACTGCTCGTAAATCATGCAATAGGCGCCACTTTCCTGATTTTTTCCTAATAACAAATATGGGAGTATTCCATGGAGAAGTAGAAGGTTGGATGTGACCCAAGTTTAGTTGTTCTTTGATTAAATTATGGGCCGCTGCCAATTTAACCGAGGGAAGAGGCCACTGAGGCACCCAAACAGGCTCCTCGGTGAGCCATGTTATGGGTATTTGAGCCCCAGTGGCCCCTAGGAAAAACCCAGACCAAATCTGTTAAGCTTTTGATGACCTTGCACAGGATGCCTACACCCCTGTAGGTGTTTTCCTAGTCCTAGACCTGGCCTATACCCCATATTTTGCATAATCTGTTGAGACACCGGAGAATAATCATTACTAAGAGTGAACCCCATGTCTTTCATCAGATCACGACCCCATAAAGAGATAGGTAAATCAAGTACATAAGGCTGAAAGGTGCCATTGTGTCCTTCTGGGTCCTTCCAAGATAGATGTCTACAGCTGATTTGAGGGGCTTGGGCATATCCCAAACCTCTTAGTGATTGATCTGAGAGCTGCACCGGCCACCCCTTTGACCAGTCCTTTTGTGCTATTATACTACGATCTGCTCCAGTATCTAGCAACCCCAAAATTGATTTGCCTTCTATGGTTAAGTTTAAAGTAGGACGGTCATTCATATCTAAGGACAAATAAACAGAATTCCCTCCAGTGACTCCAATCTCATCACTTGTCCTTGAAAAGGAATCAGCAGGAAAGCGGGTATGCAGACTGGGTAGAATTAGCAATTGAGCAATCCGGTCTCCTGGGGAAATGGACACAATACCCCTTGGAGCTTCCACCATAACCTTTACTGATCCTACAGTATCAGGACTAATGACTCCAGGAAAGACATGAAGACCTTGTAATATAGAGGATGCACGTCCAATTAGCAAACCTACAGTGCCAGGTGGTAAAGGCCCTTTGAATTCAGTTTCCACCAATTGGACTCCCATCTTAGGTGTTAGTACGAGTCTGGAGGTGGAACAGAGGTCCAATCCCGCGGCACCTGTAGTGGCTCTCCGCGTCTCATGGGATGGCGTAGAGATGGCCATGTCTCGGGTTTGGGTGTGACATTCTCCATTGCCCCATATATTTGTGGGCCCTGGGGTCGGGGGCCCCTTCGGCCGTTTTTTGGCCCAGCTGAAACAGGCTGTCCATAGATGTCCCTCACTGATCTACACTCTTTTGCCCAATGCTTTCCCTTTTTACATTTTGGACACAGCCCCGGTTGACGAAGGCCATTGAAAGGGCCACCGCGAGGGGGTCCAGTAAAATTATCTTTTTTAGGACATTCACGTCTGAAATGACCAGGTTGACCACAATGGAAGCATGTTCCGGCACCAGGACTGCCCCCTTTTGCCATCCGAAGGACAGCAGCTGCAAGACCTGCATTAGTTAAAGGTCCTCCAATCTCTCTACACACTTTCATCCATGCTTCTATGCCCTTATTTTTATAAGGAGTGATTGCTGCTTTACATTCCTTGGTGCACTGCTCAAAAACCAATTGCTTGATAAGGGGCATGGCTCTATCAGGATCCCCAAAAATCTTTCCAGCGGCATCCACCATCCTTGCTACAAAATCTGAAAAGGGTTCTGTAGGGCCTTGTAGAATCTTGGTCAAATTACCAGACACCTCTCCTCTATTTGGAAGCGACTTCCATGCCCGAATGCAAATGTTGTTAATTTGATCATATGCCTCAAGAGGAAATCCTGTCTGTTGATTTGCAAATCTACCCTGCCCTAAGAGCATATCCTTGTCCCAATGGGGATGTCCCGCCGCATGGTTTTGGGCGGCCTGCTCTATTGCGCCCTCTAGCACGAATGCTCTCCAGTCCAGATATTTACCCAGGGAAACGCAAGCCCGAACAAGGCTAGCCCAATCAGAGGGAGTCATACAGTATCTAGATAGATTCTCCACCTGAGTCAGTGTGAAGGCGGCATCCACCCCATAAGTGCGCACAGACTCCGCCAGGGTCTTTACAATTTTAAAATCTAAGGGTTCATGGACTCTTCCCCTGTTGTCATCCTGAAAAACTGGATAAGCAAGACCCATCTCAGCGTGAACAGCCCTCCATGTTTGGGCATGGAAAGCTCTCCCCGTAGTGCCCCCACCATACGGCGGTGGATCCGGGGGATCGTTCTTCCTGAGCCCTTGTTTCTTTTTGTTCCCTTCTCCTATAGCTAAACTCCCTAGCTGACAAGACAGCCTCCCGAGCTCTTCCTCCTCATCCTCCTCCTCCTCTGACCCACTTTCGCATGGGGGTGTACGCAGCGTACTGAGATCTGGATACAACCGTCTCCTCCCCCGTGTCATGCTCCGCACACTCCCCTCCCCCCGAGTCACTTCGCTTTCTGCCGTCTCCGACTTTTCCTCATGTAATCGCTCTAAAACCTCCTGTCCTTTAGCAAGTGCTTCCTGGCATCTGCCATCCGTAAGGCAACCACGGACCATTTTCCAAAGGGGTATCACCCCACCCTCTAATATGCCCTGCTCAGATGCAAAGTCAAGATCTTTGCCTAATTTATCCCAACTAGGCACAGTAAGGCTGCCCGAAAATGCAAACCACGGTGCAGCGATATCTACCTTCTGTAAAAATCTCTGTAAAGTACTATGCTTCACTTCCAGTCCCTTGGAATGTAACAGGCTATCTAGGGCCAGAATAAGCGGACTTGAAGATGCGGCACCCATGACACAACGACAAAAAAAATACAGACAGCAGAAACACACTGACACAGCGAAAGAAACACAGAAAACAAAAGCGAAAGAAGCGAAAGTACACGGTGCAGCTGCAATAAAATGCAAGGCTTCCTCTTTCATTACAGAGGAACTGCCCCGCTTTAGACGCGGATCCCACTTACTAGGGACTAACCCCGCTTTGATCGCGGATCCCACTTACTAGGGACTAACCCCGCTTTGATCGCGGATCCCACTTACCTGGGACTAACCGGTGCACCACCCCTGACTACTGAGAGTTCTGAGTCCCGGGTCTCGGCACCACTTGTCGCGACCCCTTGCCCGCAAGGAAGACGCAACACTCAGGAATCTTCTCTCAGCAGTTTATTCAGGTCCCTTGATATTTCTTATTCTTTCTTCTTCTCCCTTCCCGGATGCCCTCCCAGCCTTAATAAAGCATCCCAAGCCCCAATGCAAAGCTGCCGCGTGGAACTTTCTCACAGGGTGGTGAAAAATCATGTGCCAACTCTCTCAGATAAGGAGTTGTTTGTCACATACCACAGCAGAGCCAGCGCCATCTCGTAATGGCGACCATAGTCTGCAGAAACGGCAGAAGCGGCTCACCACAGTGCTGGTTTAGTAGTCACATCATTTTTGTGCCTATCTTAGAAGGTTTTGCTTCTTCTTTGATTCTGAAGGACAGCATTGCTGAATATAGAAATATAAGTTGGTAACTATTTTCTTTAAGGGCTTGGAAGCTGAAAGAAAAAACCTAAATCTCAACAAGTCTTCAACCTCTAACACAAAATGCACTGTATTAAAGTATACTAATCAGTATCAGAGAAAAACCAAACACTACCAGGGAAAGTATAGGACAAACTCACATGGAGGTATATTCAACAATTCAAAACAATCTGATAGGCCAGAACACTTCACTAAGAGAAGTCTTTGTCATAAAGATCCAAGACCTCCTGGATTTTTCTTTCTTCTGAGAAAATAAGTAATTGTGACTGACATATCTCTAAATGTGACCTGATATTTTTCTTTGGAGGCCCTTAAATTCTCTTCTTCTCTATGTTAGGTGCTTTAATTATAAAGTATCATGGAGAGGTTCTTTTTGATCATGTCTGGTTGGGATTCTGAACAACTCTTATATCTGAATGTACATCTCATTCCCAGGATTTGAATTTTTTCTGCTTTTATTTCACTGAAAAGGTTACCCATGCCATTTTCCTGTAGCTTGGATGCCTATTCAATTCTGATAATTCTTAAATATGGTTACTTAATATGGTTCCAGAATTCCTGTATATCTTATCATGGTTATCTATTTTCTCTTCTTTAATACCATCTGAATATTCAAGGCTGATCATTTTATCTTCCAGCATGGAGATTCTGACTTCTACGTGGTCAACTTTCTTGGAGATATTTTCAACAGAATTTTATTTGATTAATTGTATCACGGTTCTTTTGTAAAATTTCTGTTTGGATCTTTTTTTTATATCTTTGCTTATTATTGAATTTCTTGTTCATGTCCTGTTCTGACTTCCTTAATTTGTCTGCTTATTTTTCTACATTCTCTCAGTACTCATTAATCTTTTCATCTACTTTGATGTCCTTGGAGTCAATTGCTGGTGAATTATCAACCTTAGGAGGTGTCATGTTACCTTGTTTTCTCATATTTCTTTTATTCCTATGTGGAGATCTATTGAGATTGAGTTCCATTTCCATGTGAGGACATTTTTATGACACAGCCTTCTCTTACAGAAATGTTCTGGGATATCAAATTGTTTTGAATTGTTGAATATACTTCCATATGGGTTTTGTAGTATAGTTTCCCTTGGGTTTGTGTGTGTGTGTGTGTGTTTGTGTGTGTGTGTGTGTGTATGTGTGGGGTGATTAGTGTACTTTTATATAGTGTATATTGGTGTCCAGAGTCATTCTGTTATTTCTCTTTTCTGTTGCGATAGGAGTGGATGTTCTTGAGTGGAACAGAGGCCTCTTTCTAGCCATTACTACATGAGAATTGGTCATTGCTCTGGGGGTTTTGACCCCCTATGCTTTGCATTGAAGCATTGTTGATGTTTGAGCAGGGTTAGGTTGTGTGTGGAACAAGATCCACTATCTCTTAGCTGGTTTGGGGGTGAAACTCAGCTGCAGAATATCTACCCAATGAACTTGTAGTATCACATTCAATTCCCAACACCTCACAGAAAGGGTGGAGATAAAGCAACAGTGGCAGTGAACAACATACAGCATGAAAGTAAATACCAGGTGCTTGTTATGGCATCTGTAACACTAATAACCAGAAAAACTGGAAGAGTGGGGTCAGAAACTAACAAAGCAACAACAAACAGCTGTGAACTAGATATAGCATTGAAGTAAACACCAGGTATCAACCACAACATCTACAATACTGACAACCATAAAAACAAGAATAGTGAGGGAAGAAAAGTATCAACTAGTTTTTTAAAATAGTGAAAATATAGAACATTAAGAGAAAAAGAAAATTGAGTAGGATGAGTAAGGCTGTATCTTAGTTGGTTTGGGGGTGCAGTTCAGGTGCAGCATATCTACCCCATAAACTCACACCAGATGCTCAACAACTCACAGAAAGGGTATGTGCACACACATGTACACACACAATCAATCAGAAAACACTACAAAAAAAATTTTTTAAATATTTTTAATTATATATGGACACAATGCCTTTATTTGATTTATTTACTTTTTATGTGGTGCTGAAAATCGAACCTAGTGCCTCACACATGCGCAGCAAGCACTCTACCCCTGAGCCACAATCCCAGCCCCAAGAAAAATTTCTTAGTAAAAGAATTATCTCCACTGAAGTGGCCAAAATATTCCTTGCCTATGCCAGACTGTTCTTTCCTTTTCTTCTTGGGGTATGCATTCCTTCCAGCAAGGGATGGGGCTTATTAAATCCTTCCTCCTTAGCTGCCTCTGCAAGTGCTGGCTGAAGTGGCCTGGAGGTGAGGCTGGCTGGAATGACTTTCAGTTTCCCTGTTCACCAGTATAAAGTGGAATGGAATGGGATGTACCATCTGTTGGCATTTTATCCAGACAGATTAGATCAATGCACCCTCAGGGTAGGGCTGAGGCAGAGTTTTAAATGGGAGGTTCCAGTGGCTGGAGTCCAGCTCTGATCAGAACCTTCACACTTTGTCTGATGGTATTTACTTTGGAGAAATTAGAACAACACAGTCCTAGGGTAGGCAGATGCCTGTCTCTGCTGGGTGTCTGGGTCGCCCAGAGCCCCAGCCTCACCCCCTGGATAAATCTACTCATACAGCAAGGGGCTCGGCAGGTCTCATTTACTCCATCACCCATGAATATGGCCTTCTGAGTCTTAGTCCCCAAATATAACCATGACCACATATTTGATTTCCCAGGCCTCTTCAGCTGGTCTTGCCAGCCACCAGACTCACAGGGAAAGTGAGTTGCCCTCCCTTCTCTTTATCTAACCCAAGTCAGTCCCCAGTATCCTTGGATACAGTCTTCTCTGCGCCTGTTTCAATTGTGTTCTGCCAGGTGTACCCTAGGCCACCCAAGCACTGGCTGGGACAGTGTGGGCAGTCCTTCTATGATCCCCCAGTTTCCCACAACAGCAAGCTCAGGCATGACCTCCACACAACCATAAAAACAAGACATGACAACCATAAAAACAAGAATAGTGAGGGAAGAAAAGTATCAACTAGTTTCCCCCCCTCAGCTCTCTGTTCACAGGTTGAGAAACACAGAGCACTTTCCAAGCACCAACATGCTGTGCAGCCTCCGCTTCAGCTAAGTTCAGACCGTCTTTTAATCCTGCCAGTGTTCCTATGCCAAATTTCCCTGGTATGTTTCTCTCTCTTTCCCTTTGTGTCACCCCTCCACTCTGTGGTGACCCAGCATTGCTACCACAACCAGCTTGACTCTGAGCGACTCTTTCTTGTCTCTGTTTAAAACACAAGAATTTCTGGTCTCTATGAGTCTGACTGTCCAATGGTGCCTGTCAGTGAATTTCCTCAATCGTCCACCTCACTGAGAAGCAGTATTCCCAGAGCTTGTAGCCCCAGCCATGGAGCAAGCAGAAAGTACAGGCTCCCGCCACATCACACTTCTTGGACTCATGTAATAGTGAGATAAATATATGCACAAGAGAAAGTCATTCTAAAATGATAGCTCGTAACCTAATCATTTCTTGCATTGTCTCATTCGTGAGCTTTGGGTGGACATGTCGTATCTAAACCATAACAGAAAGTTGAGAGTATTGGAGAAAATATGAAAGATTAATGGACAGCTGAAGTAGATGATTAGGAGGAAATAGGAGTGAATATAATGAAAGAATGTACTTTGGACTAATGTAATTAGCAGTCGAATAATGGATGGGTAACAGTGAAAGTGTTGGGGGTGAATGAACAGATCAAAGGACTGATGGGAAGGTCTTTGGACGGGAACAGTCAGAGAGGGACACATGGGTAATCCTATTAATGGGTGGGCTTATGTGGCAAGCAGGGTTCTATCTGTTGGGCATGTGTAGGTGGGGTGAGGGCAAGGCAGGTAAGGAAAGGTAAGGTGGCTGAATGGGTTTGAGTGGATAAACAAAGCCTAAGTTGATACTTTAAGAGCTGGAGTAAAAGTAACACAGTATGTTGGAATCAAATGGCCTGATATAGAAGAAGCGTTTCTACAACATATTGTGTGACATTACCTAACCATTGTCACTCTTTTTTTAAGTTGTAGATGGACACAACACAATGACTTTATTTTTATGTGGTGCTGAGAATCGAACCCGGGTCCCACCCATGCTAGGTGAGCACTCTACCACTGAGCCACAATCCCAGCCCACCATTGTCACTCTTGATCTAATTATTTGTAATTTTTAGTGAAATATTAATAATTATCTAAAAAAGGTTAAGAGATTTTAATCAATGTAGAGTCCTGTGAACATATCTTGGACATGGAAAGTGATATATTATATAATATTGTGTATATTTCTATATTGTTGTCATCCCAGGACTTACCTCTACCTGTTATTATTCCTAACCACCTGAGCTTCTCAGTCTCTAAAATCCTTCACTTCTTTGTATGTGTCCCTCCAATCAGACCCCTCTTCTGTGTTCAACTTCATTCCCAGCACCTTGGAAGTTTCAAGGAGTCTACTCCTTGTCCCTGAAGTCATCTGCTTAGGGCTGCCTTCACTACTTCAGGCCCACAAAAAACCTACTGGCAAGAAATCAGTGTACACAGTGGGCACATAGTTGTATTCTCCCAGCACTGGGAGTGAAGGAAGGAGACACAGTGGAGGAGCTCATTGGAAGGACATGCAGAGACAAGGGAAGGATTTTAGAGGCTGTAGAGTCCAGCAGGGCATGAATATAGGAATAACAGGTAAAGTGTAAACCCTGAGCTTGGAAGGGCTATTGGGGGAGAGTTATAGACCTCTAGACTCCTGTGATCCTGGAAGAATCGTCCTGCCCCAACAAGCCTTACTGTTCTCAGTTATACAATGACAGGCTTGTATTAGAATTCCAAGGCACATTCTTCTCTAACTTGATAAATTCCTAGAATGCTGAGAGTTTATGATATTGACTCTCAACAGTTCTAAGGCTACCAGAGTCCAATATTCCTTGCGTATATGAATTTCAGGATGCCTGATCCTTCTTGAATAGGTCCAGGGAAATCAGATGTGTAATATTGTGATACTTGAGATTTAACTACCTGGTATAAATGACAATGAACAGATTGCTTTATCTATGTGTGTGTGTGTGTGTGTGTGTACACATGCATGCACGCCCACATGCATGTTCAGGGTTAATTTTCTCTGAATTAATTACCCATGTAATGAAAGGTTGAATTCAGCCCATGACACTCACTGTTACCATTCTCCTTTAATCCTATTTCCAGCCCCTGCCCATTGTTTTATCTCAAGTATAAAGTTAGGTTAATGATTTCAGAGTTTTCTTCTTTTATAAAACATGCAGTCTATGCTATTGATTTCCTCCTATGTATTCCTGTGCCAGTATCCTTCAAATTTTAAGTTGTGATTTCATTTCCATCTAGTTCAAATTTTAGGTAAATTTGTCTTAAGATTTCTTCATTGACCACATCTAATGCCTTTGTCGTGTTTAATCTCTGAATATTTGTGGAACTACTGCCCACCTTTATTTTACTGATTTCTTGTTTAATTCATGGTAACCTAAGAGCATACTTTGTATGAGTTCTTTTCCTTGAAATTTCTTGAGGGGCATTTGAAAATCCAGGGAGCAGTCTGTCTCCAGGAATGTTTTAAGGAAGCTGGGGAAGAATTGTATTCTGCTGTGACTTGGCAAAGCATCCCATAAATGTCAATAGACCCATTTGAATTACGGTGCTATTCAGTTCAACTGTATCTTCCTGATTTTCTGCTAAATTTGTCTGAGTCTGTCAAAAACTTGAAAGAGGAGGCTAGGGTTGTAGCTCAGTGGTAGAGTCCTTTCCTTGCACCTGTGAGGCACTGGGTTTGTTCCTCAGCACCACATAAAAATAAATAAATAAAGATATTTTATTCATCTACAACTAAAAAGGTTTTTTAAAAACTGAAAGAGGAACACTGAAGTCTCCAAGTAAAATAAGAAGGTCTTCTACTAATCCTTGCAGGCTTATAATTTTTGGCCTTTTGTATTTTGATGTTTGGTTGGTGGGTGCCTACACATTGAGATTTGTAGTGTCTTCTTGGAGCATTAGCAACATTATTGTTATGTTCAGCCCTTGTTTATCTGATAATTTTGTTTGCTCTGAAGGCTGCTACCTTTAAAATGAATATATAGCTATCAAAGCCCTATTTTGATTTTGTGGTAGCATCATAATCTCCAATCCTTTATTTTTAATCATTCTGTGTTTTTATAATTATTTTTAATAGTAAATATTAATTACACAGGATAATGGATTTCATTGTGGCATATTTGAATATGCATCTAACATATTTTGATAATTTCCATCCCCCACTACCCATCCATCCCCTCCAGGTCTCCCCCTGATCTCCCTTCCTCTTCTCTAACAGTCTCCCTTCTCCATTCATGTCAATTTTTTTCTAGATTTGACATATGAGTAAAAGCACATGATACTTATCTTTCTGGGTCTGACATATTCTACTTAAAATGATGGCCTCTGGTTCCATCCATTTTCCTTCAGATGACATGATTCATTCTTCTTTATGGCTAATAATCTATTGTGTATATATACTACATTTTCTTTATCCATTCAAAGGCACATAGGCTGCTTCCATAACTAGGATATTGAGAATTATACCACAATAAATACAGACATACAGATATCTCTATACACTGTAACTCCTTCAGATATATGCTGAGGAATGGCATAGCTGAATTGTGAAGAAAGCAAAAGGAGACAGAAGCAAGGTGCAGAAGCAGAATGGGAGAAGGGCCCCTTGTCCAAGCAGCCAGCTTTATTTATATCAGTAGGTTACTTTAGGTCACTGGCATCAGTAGTACATTATTGTTCATTGTGTCATTAGGCAGGTTACAGAGTTAGCAACATTATGCAGCTTATTTCTCCGTTACATACTATAGTTGCAATGTGCAATGCTAGGAGCTTTGTGTAGCTCTCAAGAAAGTCCATTGTTTAAAGTCACTTTTATGTGGACAGGTTCAGGTGCAGCAGAGCTTGGTGAAACATTGTAGTTGTCTAACAAGAGAGTTTCTTTATTCCCAGGAGCTGTGTGCCTGAGATCAAGGTCCAGCTGATAAGACTCTAGCACAGAGCATCCTCATGGAGGGCACTGCTATAGCAGCTAGGCATTCTGTACCTTTGCACAGAAACTTTCCCAGACACCCAGCATGCCACAGCCATGAAGTCATTAGAGACCCCAATCCCAAACAGAAAACCCTTACACTGAATCATGTGGTAGTTCTGTTATTATTTTGTTGGAAGAATCTTCCCAATGATTTTCATAGTGGCTGTACTAATTTATATTTCCACTAACAATGTATAAGATTTCTATTTTCTTTGCATCCTCATCAGCATTTAATACTATCTGCGTTCTTGATAATAGTCACTCTAACTGGAGTAACATAGAATCGCAGTGTAGTTTTTATTTATATTTTCTTGATGGCTAAAAACGTTGAATGTTTTTATATAATGATTGAATATTTGTACTACCTATTTTGTGAATTATCTCCTCAGTTCATTTGCCCAAATATTGATTGGAGTGATTGGGGTTTGGGTTTGGGGACAGGAGATTTTGGGGGGATTTGAGTTCTGTATATATTCTGAATATCAATCCTCTTTCAGAAGACAGCTGACAACAATTACCATTTTGTAGGCTCTCTCTTCACTCTGTTGTTTCCTTTGCTGTGCAGAAGCTTTTTAATTTGGTTTATTCCCATTTGTCAATTTTTTCTTTTTTTTCATTTGCCAGTTTTTGCTATTATTTTCTAAGTTATAGAAGTCCTATTCAGAAAGTCATTGCTTATATTTTGAAGGGTTTCCCACATTTCTTCTAGTAATTTCAATGTTGCAAGTCTTATACTTGGGTCTTTGATCCATTTTGAATTGATTTTTGTTTAGGGTGAGGCTGGGGATCTAGCTTCAATCTTCTACACATGGATATCCAATTTCCTCCACACCACAGTTAAAGAGGTCATATTTTCTCCAACATAAGTTTTTGGTGCTTTTGTCAAGAATCAATGGTGTCACTGCATGGGTTTTTCTGTGGTCTATATGTCTGGTTTACGCAAGTAGCATGCTGTTTTGATACTATGGCTCTGTATTATATTTTGAAGTTACCTATTGCAATACCTCCAACATTGCCACTTCTGCTCAGGATTGCTTTGGTTACATTCCAGGTTACATTTCAGTTGGGCACGACTTGAGGTAGGTAGGTCACTTGGTGCTTTCTCTGGAAAGATGAATCTTCTCTGTGACCTCTGCCCCCCACCAAGTCACCTTCTGGTCTCTGCTGAGAAACTTTCCTCCTCTTTGCCCTTCATCCATGATGCTCCATCCACCTCAGACCCAGAGCAATGGAACCAACCAAACATGGACTAAACCTTTGAAACCATGAGACAAAATAAGCCTTTCCTTCTCTAAAAATATTCCTTATGCCAGGTACTATATAAAGTAGTTTGTTTAGCTTATAATTTTAGAGGCTGACAGTCCAAGAACTGGCTCATTCAGTGGGACCTTCTCAGGGGGGTGCCACCTTGACCTACTTACCTCCTCCAATTCCCCAGCTCTTAATATTGAGGACCAAGTTCTTCCCAGCTCCATGGATTCTCATGTTCTTCATTAGATCAGAAAAAACACACACAAGATAAGAATAAGGCTCTTTATTCTTGTGGTGGAGCACAAGGGACCAATATGTGAGAGACAGAAATTCCAGGCTGACCCAAACAAAACAGGAATGTACACTGCTTTGAATGTTCTTTTAGGGTAGGCAAGAACATGGTCTTCTGATGTCATCACAATAGAGCTGGAGTTCCAGCTGCATCTGGGTTCTTCTTCATCTTGCCTTTTGTGAGACATATGTCTCATTACCACCTTAAGCCTCAAGTGTGTTCTGGCTGTGTTATAAGAAAAAGTAAATGGAGATGATTTTTGTGAATACCCGATGCATGCCTTGCCTCTCACCAAACTGAATCCCTTATCATCTGGGAGAGTACCTAACATTATTTTCACAAGAGGACAAACTGTTCCTCTGTCTCAGTTGGTTTGATTTTAGTGATGTTGTCTTTCCTGGCTCTGGTAGTGGTATTTTTGCTTTTCAAATGGACTGTCTTGAGTTTCTCAAGATGGCAGAATAGAGAAAAAACACAAAAAAAAAGGGAACAAAATACCCCGACAAACCAAGATACTTCAGTAGCAGAATCCACCGACATCACAGTGGAAGAAATGTCAGAAAAGGAGTCTAGAATGTTCATAGTTAAACTCATCTGCAAGGTAAAGGGCAATGTAAGGAGTGAAATCTGAGAGAAAATATAGGAGGAGAAAGATCATTTCAATAAAGAGATTCTGGAAAAAAAATATCAAGCAAAAATCATCAAAATGAAGGAATCAATAAACCAAATTTAAAATTCAATGGAAAGCAGCACCAAGACACTAGACTACTTGGAAGACAGAGTTTCAGGTAATGAAAACAAAATATATAATCTTGAAAACAAAGTTGACCATGGAGAAAAGATGTTAAGAGACCATGAACAAAACTTCCAAGAAATAAGGGATACCATGAAAAGACCAAACTTAAGATTGGAGATAAACCCAAGAAATGCACACTATTTTTGATGAAACAATTCTGAAATTTCTCTAAACCTTGATAATGAAATGGAAAATCAAATACAGGAGGCATACAAGACCCCAAATATATAAAATTACAACAGGCTGACACAAAGGTACATTATTATGAAAATGCCCAACATACAGAATAAGGATAGAATTTTAAAGGCTGCCAGACAAAAATGATAGGTCACATTTAGAGAGAAACCAATCTGGATCTCAGCTAATTTCTCAACTCAGACTCTCAAAGCTAGGAGGTCTTGGAATAATATATATCAAGCTCTGAAAGAAAATGGATACCCACCAGGAATACTATACCCAGCAAGATTAACTTCAGAATTGATGATGAAATAAAAATCTTCCTTGATAAATAAAAGTTAAAAGAATTCACAGTTAGAAAGCCTGTACTAAAAAACATACTCAATAAAATATTCATGAAGAAGAAAAATAAAATTGAAAACCAGCAAAGGAAGGAGTTACACTTAAAAATAGTCTATCAAAGAAGAAATTAATTTAAATTAAAAAACAAACATCAATCCAAATGGCAGTGAATGAAAATAATTCCTCAATAATAACATTGAATGTACATGACCTAAACTCATCAATCAAAAGACATAAACTGGCAAATTGGATTAAAAAACAAAACCCAACAATATGAAGCCTCCAAGATAGTCACCTCATACGCAAAGACATCCACCAACTGAAAGTAAAAAGATGGGGGAAAGGGGCTGGGGATTTGGCTCAAGCGGTAGCGCGCTCGCCTGGCATGCGTGCGGCCCGGGTTTGATCCTTAGCACCACATACAAACAAAGATGTTGTGTCCGCCAAAAACTGAAAAATAAATATTGAAATTCTCTCTCTCTCTCTCTCTTTAAAAAAAAGATGGGGGGAAAATATCATTCACAAGGATCCTACAAACAAGCAGAGATTTATATCTTCATATCAGAAAAAGTGAATTTCAAGTCACAGTTAATCAGGAGGGACAAAGTTGAACATTTCATACTGCTGAAGGGAACTATACATCAACAAGACATAACAATCTTACATATGTATGCCCCAAACAATGGAGCATCTTGATACAAAAACATACATCAAACAAACCCTTCTCAACTTCCAGAATCAAATAGACTATAACACGATAATACCGAGTGACTTAAACACAACTCTCTCATCACTAGATAGATCTTCCAAACAAAAACTAAATAAAGAAGCTATAGAATTAAGAAATGCAATTAATAATATAGACTTGACAGACATATATAGAATATTTCATACATCAGTTACTGAACACAATCTCCTCTCAGCAGCACATGGATCCTTCTTTAAAATATACCATATCTTAGGCCGAAAAAGCCACTCTTAGCAAATACAAAAAGAGATGGGGGGTAATATGTTGCATTCTATTAGATCATAATAGAATGAAATTAGAAATCAATGATAAAATTTTAAAAAGCTATTTTAACACCCAGAGACTAAATATTATGCTATTGAATGATCAATAGATAGCTGAAGAAATCAAGGAAAAATTTTAAAAATATTTGGAGGTGAATGAGAATAGCGACACAACATATCAAAATCTCTGAGATACCATGAAGGTAGTTCTAAGAGGAAAGTTCATTGCATTGAGCTCATTCATTAAAAAGATGGGAAAATTACCAAATAAATAATCTAATATTACATCTCGAAGCCCTAGAAAAAGAACAAATCAACACCAAAATCAGTAGAAGACAAGAAATAATTAAAATGAGAGCTGAAATCAATGAAATTGAAACAAAAACAATTCAAAAATCAACACAACCAAAAGCTGGTTCTCTGAAAAAATAAATAAAAACTGATAAACCCTTAGTCAGGCTAATGAAGAGAAAGAGAGAAAAAACTCAAATTACTAAAATTTGTGATAAAAAAGGAAATATCATGATGGACACTACTGACATACAGATAACAATCAAACTATATTGACAATTTATACCCAAATAAATTAAAAAATCTTGAACATTGAAAATTTTCTAGAGACATAGGACCTATCCAAATTGAATCACAAGGAGATAGAAAATTTAAACAGATCAGTTTCAAGAAATAAAATTGAAGATGCCATCAAAAGCTTACCAATGAAGAAAAGCCCAGGACCAGATAGATTTTCAGCAGAGTTCTACCAGACCTTCGAAACAGAACTTACAACAATCCTCAAATTAGTTCATGAAATAGAAAAGGAGGGAACCCTTCCAAATTCTTTCTATGAAACTAGTATCACCTTGATACCAAAAGCAGAAAAAGACATCAAGGAAAGAAAACTTCTGACCAATATCCCTGAGAAACATAGATGCAAAAAATCTTAATAAAATACCAGCAAATCACATACAAAAACATAGTGCACCATGATCAAGGGGGTTCATCCTATGGATGCAAGGTGTGTTCAACATATGGAAATCAATAAACATAATTCATCACATCAATGGACTTAAAGATAAGAATCACATGATTATCTCAATAGATGAAGAAGAAACATTTCACAAAATACAGTATCCATTCATGTTCAAAACACTAGAAAATCTAGGAATAGTAAGAACATACCTATCATTGTAAAAGCTATATTTGTTAAACCCAAGGCCAACATCATTCTAAATAAAGAAAAATTGAAAGCTTTCCCTCTAAAAACTGGAAGAAGACAAAATGCCCTTTTTCACCATTTCTATTCAATGTAGTCCTTGGACTCTAGCCAGAGCAATTAGGCAGAAGATAGAAATTAAAAGGATATGAATAGAGAAAGAAGAGCTCAAACTACCCCTTGTCAGGAGCTGCCATGGATGCAGACGCCTTCAAGTCCTGATGCCCCAGGTATCTGACCAGTTACTACATTTCATAATGACTTGGGCATTGTCCTAAGTCAGAGAGCAAGGTGTGGCTATAGGTGTAGGCGTCACCATGGGTGATCAGCTACACTCACCTGTGCCTTTGTAATCCTACCCCTTTGCCCTTTGGGGGATAGAATGTTCCCTGGAACCCCTCCTTGTGTGTTCCCTATATAAGAATAAACAATTCCAGTGGCTCTCCCTCTTCAAGGTCACTTAAAGTCGCAGAGCTGCCTCTGGATTACTGAAAAGCTACTTCTGTGTGGTGTGCTTTCTTTGTCATTTTCTTGCATTATTTGGAATAGTCAGATTTTGGGAACCCAGCATTAGTTCACCAGGTAGGATAGACGGTGATAATTCCTATTTGCCCACATGATTTTATATTTAGAAGACCCAGAAAACTTCAAAACTCATAAACAAATTTAGTAAAGTAACAGAATACAAAATTAACATCCATAAATCAATTGTGTTCCTATACCCCAAGGATGAATCAACTGAAAGAGAAATTAGGAAAACTACCCCATTCACACTAGCTCCCCAAAATATAAATAAAATAGTTGGGAATCAATAAAGATCACCCATGTTCTTGGGTAGGCAGAAATAAGATTGTGAAAATGTCCATAATACCAAAAGCACTGTGCAGATTTAATGCAATTCCTATTAACGTTCCAATGACATTCTTCATAGAAATAGAAAAAAATGGTCATGAAATTCATTTGGAAAAGTGAGAGGCCCAGATTAGCCAAAGCAATCCTTAGCAAGAAAAGCAAAACAGGAGGCATCACAATACCAGACCTTAACTATACTACAGAGCTATAGTAACAAAACCAGCATGGTTGGGCCCCAAAATAGACATGAAGACCAATGGTACAGAATAGAAGACACAGAATCAAACCCACCTAAATACAGTTATCTCATACTAGAAAGATGATGAGGCATCATCAACATTCATTGGAGAAAAGAAAGTCCATTCAACAGGTAGTGCTGAGAAATCTATATGTAGCAGAATGAAACTGAACCCCTAACTTTCACGCTGCATAAAACTCAACTCTAATTGGATCAAGGACCTAGGTATTAGAACAGAGCCCCTGCGCCTACTAGAAGAAAATGTATGCCCAAGTCTCCATCGTGTTGGCTTAGGAACCAACTTCCTCATCAAGACCCCTAAAGCACAAAAAGTAAAATCAAAGTCGATAAATGGGATGTTATCAAACTGAAAAGCTGCTTCACAGCGAAGGAAACAATCAAGAACATGAACAGAGAGCCTACGGAATGGGAGAAAAATCTTAGCCTCCTGCACCTCAGGTAGAGCACTGATCTCTAGAATATACAAAGAACTCGAAAAGCTTAACACCAAAATCATCATCATCATCATCATCATCATCTAATTAATAAATGGGCAAAGGAACTGAACAGGCACATCACAGAAAAAGAAATTTGAATTGTCAACAAGTATATGCAAAATGTTCAACATCTCTAGCAATTAGAGAAATGCAAATTAAAACCACACTGAAATTTCATCTTACTCCAGTCAGAATGGCAATTATCAAGAATACAAGCAACAATAAATGTTGGCAAGGATATGGAGAAAAAGGTACATTCACATTGCTGGTGGCACTGCAAATTGGTGCAGCCACTCTGGAAAGCAGAATGGAGATTCCTCAGAAAACATGAAGTGGAACCACCATTTGACCCAGCTATCCCACTCCTAGGTTTATACCCAAAGGACTTAAAATCAGCCTACTCCCATGATACATCCACATAGATGTTCATACCTAAGCTATGGGAACAACCTAGGTGTCCTTCAACAGATGAATGGGTAAAGAAAATGTGGCATCTATACACAATATTATTCAGCCATAAAGAAGAATAAAATTACAGTGTATACTGCTAAATGGATGGAACTAAAGGCTATCATGCTAAGTGAAATAAGCCAATCCCAAAAAACCAAAGGCCAAATGTCCTCTCTGATGTGCAGATGCTGACTCACAATAAGGTGGGGGGAGGGAAGCATAGAAGCTCATTGGATTAGACAAAGGGGAATGAAGGAAGGAGGGAGGTGGGAGTAGGAAAGGCAGTAGAATGAGTCAGACATGACTTTCCTATATTCATATATGAATGAATACACAAAGAAAGTAACGCCCCAACATGTACAACCACAAGAATGGGACCCTAGTTGGAATAAGGCATGCTTAATGTATGTATAATATGTCAAAATACATTCTTCTGTCATCTATATCTTAAAAGAACAAAGAAAAAAGAAAAAAGTGGACTGTCTTTGAGCTCACCAACTTTTTTTCTTATTTGTTTTTGTTGTTGTTATTGTTCATTGAAGGAATAAAGGTTGCATAAAACCCCATCTGGTCTAGATATATGTGTCCTTTCCAGTACATAACATTTCAAATATCAAAGTATATGGCAAACATACAAATAAGGGGAAGGGAACCCGCTCCTATGGACAGTATAGTCTGTGTTAAATCATAAAATAAGCTCCGTAAAGGACAACTGGCAAGTGATTCCCAGCGCACTCACCAGTGAGGTATCAACACTCACCTGAACAACCAACTGCAGCTTAACAATTAATTTAATAAAATGGTCCAAAAATACCCAGATCAAATGAAATATACTTAATCAAAATAATTTCCTTTACTCCCACTTCTTTCTTCTAAATTTAAGCTTTCATTTATACTCGCCTTTCCCAACCCATAACTCCTACCCCTTAAAGGCTCAAAATGGACATTGGTGCTATAAATACAAACACTACTTAAGAAGCATTAAATTAGGCTTCTTTTTTCTTCATGTTTTTTCTTCTAACAATCTGTTAGTTTTCTGAACCAAGACCAAGTATTTAAGTTCCTATGCTGCATACCCACGTTATTCCACACACACACACACAATATATATATATATATATATATATATATATATTTTTTTTTTTTTTTTTTTTTTTTGAGACAGGGCCTTGCTGTGTTATTGAGGCTGACTTTGAATTTGAAATCTTCCTGCCTCAGCCTCCTGAGCCGCTGGGATTACAGATGTGCACCACCATGTCCAGCAAAATATATATATATATATATATATATATATATATATATATATATATATATATATATATATATATAATTTCTGCTCTGTACTATGAGTTCACTAATTCTTTCTTCTGTTTGCTCTGTCCCACTATCTATGTCTTCTAACATGTTCTTAATTTATCTTTAATTTAGCTCAAGGATTTCTGTTCGGTGTTTTTAATTGCTTTTCTCTCTGTTAAATTACTCAGACTATTGGATTGGTCTGTGGGTTTCTTGAGTTTCCTTAAAGGAGCTGCTTTAACTTCTCCATCCCAGAGTTTACCCGTACTGAATGCAACTTGGTTTGGCACCTTATTGTGACTGTTCCTGGCATTCACTAGGTAAGTCGGGGCATCGTGAAAGCTCATGGTCCGCATGTCTGATGCCTGCTGTTCTGAGGCCTCACCTGGGCACTGCAGGGTTAGATATTCCTTCCAGTATTCATAATCTGGCTGCTCATCTTCTGTAAACCTGTCGTCACCTCCACTATTTCAACACTAGATGGCGCACTAGGGCAGAGTTTGCCGTGAGCGTTCTGTTCTGTGTTGCTATTTTGGCACCTCAGGAACTCCGGAAGTGCCTAAAACCGCGTTAGTCCACCCCAGAAGCCTTTCTCTGCAGCCAGAGCAAATCCAGATGCCAATCTACAGTCACCAGCCTCTGGGCACTGCATAATTGTCGCTAGCCGTGGAGAGACTCACTGTGGAAGGACCCTCCTAGTCTCCTATGCCACACCTGTGGCCAACCACAATGCAAAGCTGTGTTTCAGCCCAGACCCCCAGACCCCCCAACCCAGACCAGCAATGGGGAGGACCAAGACTCACACCACTAGGGGTGGCCTGCTGCTTGAAACCCAAGACTGCTGCAACAAGCCGGGGATGATGTCAACTGAGTAGCTCTCCAACAGGTGGGATCCATGGGTTCTTGGTTGTATGGTTGCTCTAGAAGTTCCATCCACAGGAACTACCCTGGGAACAGGTACTGTTGGGATCTGCCCAGTGTTAGGTTTCAACAGGCCAACACTGGGATCTTAGGCAAAATCCTGAGCTTCCTGGCCAGTCCTACCCCACTACCACCCCCACTATTATGACTCCTCACTATTACCACCACCAATAAATGGATTCTTGCACCATGCTATGCTGCTGGAAGTTGGGGTAGTGTTAATGGGACGGCCAGCATAGGACTTTGTCTTGGAGCTCAGAGCTGGCCCACCATGGTGAGACCCAACACCAAACAGAAACTAAACGTCCTTATACCGAGGCTGGAAGTCTTAGAGGCTCTGGAAGCAGCAAAGACTGGTGTAACTGACTCAAGTTCCAGCCTGTATCATGGAAGCCTTGGGCTGGGACTTAGGTGCCCTCACCTGTAAATCTACACAGGTGCTTGTGGCTGAGCCTCAGAGGCCACCTGTGGGGAGCCACTCCTGAGCTATTTGAGCATCTTCACTTGGCCTTGGAGCCAAGGAGATTTTGGTTTGGCATTTCAAGTTTTATTGTGGCTCCTCCCACTTAATGGATTGCACCGTGCACGTGACCTCTGTCTTCAGCTAGGAAGACTGATCTCTTATCTCCATAGTTGGGCTGACCCATTGGGAACTGGACAGCCCACCACCTGTCTTAATTGGCTAAGAACATTCTGTAGAAGGCCTTTGAAGTTCCCCCAAATAAATAGAGCAAACACGGGCTCTCTCTCTCTCTCTCTTTCCAGCACCGAAGCTCAACCTTTAAGGTCAAAGAGCTGTCCTGCCCCCGCTCTTTAAAACTATTTTCTGTGTCCTGTGATTTTTCACTGGATTTCTCAGCCAGCCCACTTCACGCGGGGAACCCAGCTTCAATTGCCTGTGCAAGCTGCGGGTGAGAGCAACCCAGTTTGACATCAGCCTTTGTAGTCAAAGGACGAACTCCACCACCTGTTGCTCAGATTTGGGCAGCACAGCTCTCCCTGAACCTGCACTAGCACACGGAAATTCTAGACCAGCCCTGGGTTTAGGCAGAGATCTGTGTCCCAGCGGGACAGATTGTTTTTCTGCCTAAATTACCATCAGACTCAGTGTGGGTCCGCACTGCGTGCAGCTGAGATCCAGGAGTGATCCCACTTAATGTCAGACTGGTGGTCAAGAAACTGCCTCCATAAACACTACTCATTCCTGGGTCTTTGACCAATTTTGAGTTGACTTTTGTGCAGGGTGAGATAAAGGTCTAATTTCATTCTTCTACGTAGGGGTAACCAGTTTTCCCAGCACCATTTGTTTAAAAGGCTGTCTTTTCTCCAGTGAATGGGCACCTTTACCCAGGATCAGATGACTGTATCTGTGTGGATTTGTTTCTGTGTCTTCTATTCTGTACCACTGGTCTATGTATGTGTTTTTATATCTATACCTTGCAGTTTTTGTTACATAGCTCTGAAGTATAATTTGAAGTCAGTTTTTGTGATGCCTCCAGCATTGTTTTTTCAACTTAGAATTGCTTTGGCTGTTCTGGTCTTTTATTGCTTTGGGTAATATGGCCATTTTAATGATATCAATTCTGCCTGTCCATGAACTTGAGAGGTCTTCCCATCTTCTGTGGTCTTCTTCAGTTCCTTTCCCCAGTGTTCTATAGTTTTCATTGAAGAGGTCTTTCACCTCCTTGGTTAGATTCATTCCTAGGTGTTTGCTTGTCCGTTTGTTTTGAGGCTATTGTGGATGAGATTGTTTTCCTGATTTCTTTCTCAGAGGATTCATTATTGGAGTATAGAAACGCTATTGATTTTTATATGTTGATCTTTCAACCTGCTACTTTGCTGCATTTGTTTATTAGCTTTAATAGTCTTTTGGTAGAGCCTTAGGATCTTATAAGTACAGGATCATATCACCTGCAAACAGTGATAATTTGGCCCAGTGTTTTCTAATAGACCACTCACTCCAGGAGACCTTACTATTATTATGGCCAATTTCAATAGCAGTTCCTTCCATCCCCACCTCAAGTCCTACAATGACCACCTTGGTCAGAGAAATCCTGATTTCCCACCCACCTGTGAAAGAGAGGTGACAGAAAAGGGGAGTAATGTTGGTATTCTCTTTAATCACAAAAAGAGTGGGGAAAGTGTCGTTCTCTCACCAGGAAGTTAGAAAGCCACGTGCTGTGGTCTGGATATTGGTTTGGGTGTCCCCCTAAAGCCCATGTGTCTAAAGCTTGGTCTTCAAGATGATGAGACCTTGGGAGTTAGAACCATGTGGGAGGTCCTTAGGTCACTGGGGTCCTGCACTTGAAGGGGGTTGTGTGAAGGAGAAGACTTAGAAACAAAAAAGATAATGATAGAAGTAGAGCTAGGGAGACATAAAATATTAGTGAGGCAAAGAAGAAGGGAGTCACAAAGACAATCGGGCAGAGAAGAGAATGAACATGGTCTCAGATGACAAGAGAAAGACAGACACCTAAAGCACAGGAGACAGAGAGAGGGAGAGATGAAGAAAGAAAAACTTAGCTGCAAAGACCCAGTGAGGGATGGGATGGTCAAGAGACAGAGAAACCACCCACACCAGTGAAGATGGCACTAGCCAAGTCAGAGTCACCCAGGGGACAATGCAGGGGACACACCATATGCACAGCTGCTAGCTGTCCAGTCACTATTTTTTTCTGCTTTAATATTATTCTAATTTGTTACATATGACAGCAGAATGCATTACAATTCATATTACACATATAGAGCACAACTGTTCATATCTCTGGTTATATACAAAGTATATTCACACCATTCGTGTCTTCATACATGTACTTAGGGTAATGACGACCATCACTTTCCACCATCTTTTCTACCCCCATACCCCCTCCCTTCCCCTCCCACCCTTCTTCCCTATCTAGAGTTTATCTAATCCTCCTATGCTCCCCCTACTAACCCCAATATGAATCAGCCTCCTTATATCAGAGAGAACATTTGGCATTTGGTTTTTTTGGATTGGCTGACTTCACTTAGCATTATATTCTCCAACACCATCCATTTACCTGCAAATGCCATGATTTTATTCTCTTTTAATGCTGAGTAATATCCCACAGTTTCTTTATCCATTCATCTACTGAAGGGCATCTAGGTTGGCTCCATAGTTTAGCTATTGTGAATTGTGCTGCTATGAACATTGATGTGGCTGTGTCCCTGTAGTATGCTGTTTTTAAGTCCTTTGGGTATAGACTGAGGAGTGGGATAGCTGGGTCAAATGCTGGTTTCATTCCCAGTTTTCCAAGGAATCTCCATACTGCTTTCCATATCGGCTACACCAATTTGCAGTCCCACCAGCAATGTAAGAGTGTGCCTTTTCCCCACATCCTTGCCAACACTTATTGTTGTTTCTATTCTTAGTACCTGCCATTCTGACTGAAGTGAGATAAAATCAGTTTTGTTTTGCATTTCTTTAATTGCTAGAGATATTGAACTTTTTTTCATGTATTTGTTGATTGGTTGTATAACATCTTCTGAGAAGTATCTGTTAGTTCCTTAGCCCATTTATTGATTGGGTTATTTGGGTTGGTTTTTTGTTTTGTTTTGTTTTGGTTTGGGTTTTATTTTGTTTTTTGCTGTTTGAATTTTTGAATTATTTATATACCCTAGAGATTAGTGCTCTATCTAATATGCAAGTGGTAAAACTTTGTTCCGAAAATGTAGGCTCTCTGTTCACCTCACTGATTGTTTCTTTTGCTGAGAAGAAGATTTATAGTTTAAATTCATCCCATTTATTGATCCTTGGCTTTAATTCTTGCACTGTAGGAGTCTTATTAAGGAAGTCGGGGCCTAATCTGACACGATGGAGATTTGGACCTACTTTTTCTTCTATCAGACGCAGGGTCTCTGGTTTAATAACTAAGTCTTTGATACACTGTGAGATGAATTTTGTGCATGGTGAGAGATAGGGGTTTAATTTCATTTTATTGCATATGGATTTCCAGTTTTCCCAGCACCATTTGTTGAAGAAGCTATCTTTTCTTCAATGTATGTTTTTGGCACCTTTGTCTAATACAAGATAACTGTAATTATGTGGGTTGGTCTCTGTGTCCTCTATTCTGTACCATTGGTCTACCAGTCTGTTTTTGGTGCCAATCCTATGCTGTTTTTGATACTGTTTGTTGCTCTGTAGTATAAACTCTGGTTTAGTGATGCCACCTGCACCACTTTTCTTGCTAAGGATTGCTTTAGCTTATTTTTCCAGATGAATTTCATGACTGTTTTTTCTATTTCTATGAGGAATGTCATTGGGATTTTGATTGGAATTATATTAAGTCTGTATAGTGCTTTTGAAAGTGTGGTCATTTTGACAATATTAATTCTGCCTATCCAAGAGCAAGGGAGATCTTTCCATCTTCTAAGGTCTTCTTTAATTTCTTTCCTTGGTGTTCTATAGTTTTTGTTGCAGAGGTCTTTCACCTCTTTTGTTAGGTTGATTCCCGTGGTGTTTTTGTTTGTTTGTTTGTTTGTTGTTGTTGTTGTTTGTTTGGTTTTTTTTTTTTTTTTGAGGCTATTGTAAATGTAGTTTTCCCTGTTTCCCTTTTAGAGGGTTTGTCCCTGATATACAGAAATGCCTTTGATTATGGGTGTTGATTTTGTATCCTGCTACATTACTGAATTCATTTACTAGTTCTAGAAGTTTTCTGGTGGAACTTTTTGGGTCTTCTAGGTATAGAATCATATTGTTGGCAAATAGTGCTAATTTGAATTCTTCTTTTCCTATGTATCTCTTTAATTTCTTTCATCTGTCTAATTGCTCTGGCCAGTATTTCAAGAACTATTTAAATAGAAGTGGGCATCCCTGTCTTATTCCAGTTTTTAGAGGGAATGCTTTCAATTTTTCTACATTTAGAATGATGTTGGCCTGGGGCTTAGCTTTTATGATGTTGAGATATGTTTCTGTTATCCCTAGATTTTTTTAGTGTTTTGAACATAACTGGGTGCTGTATTTTCTCAAATGCTTTTTCTGCATATATTGAGTGATCATATGATTCTTATTTTAAGTCTATTGATGTGATGAATTACATTTATTGATTTTCATGTGTTGCGCCAACCTTGCATCCCTGGGATGAACTCCACTTGATCATGGTGCACTATCTTTTAGATATGTTTTTGTATTTGATTTGTCAGAATTTTATTAAGAATTTTTGCCTCTATGTTCATTAGAGATATTGGTCTGAATTTTCTTTCTTTGATGTGTCTTTGTCTGGTTTTGGAATCAGGGTAATATTAGCCTCATAGAATGAGTTTGGAAGTACTGCCTCTCTTTCTATTTCATGAAATAATTTGAAGAGTATAGGTATTAGTTCTTCTTTATAGGTCTTGTAGAACTCATCTGTGTATCCATTTAGTCCTGGGCTTTTCTTTGTTGGTAGTCTTCTGATGGTATCTTCTATTTCATTGCTTGAAATTGATCTTTTTAAATTGTGTATATCATCCTGATTCAATCTGGGCAAATCACATGACTCTAGAAATTTGTTGATGTCTTGGATATTTTCTATTTTATTGGAGTACAAGTTTTCAAAATAATTTCTAATTATCTTCTGTATTTCCGTAGTGTCTGTCATGATATTTCCTTTTTCATCATGGACATTAGTAATTTGAATTTTCTCTTTCCTTCTCTTTGTTAGCATGGCTATGGGTTTGTTAATTTTATTTATTTTTTCAAAGAACCAAATTTTTGTTTTTTCAATTGTTTCAATTTCATTGAATTTCAGCTCTGATTTTAATTATTTCCTGTCTTCTACTGCTTTTGGTATTGATTTGTTCTTCTTTTTCTAGGGCTTTGAGATGTCATTTGTTGGTTGACTTTTCTTCTTTTAAGGAATGAACTCCATGCAATGAACTTTCTTCTTAGTACTGCCTTCATAGTGTCCCAGAGATTTCAATATGTTGTATCAGTGTTCTCATTCACCTCTAAGAATTTTTTAATCTCCTCCTTGGTGTCTTTTGCAATCCATTATACATTCAGTAGCATATTTTTTAGTCTCCAGGTGTTGGAGTAGTTTTTGTTATTTAATCATTGATTTCTATTTCATTGCATTATGATCTGATAAAATGCAGGGTAGTATCTCTACTTTTTTGTTTTTGCTAAGAGTTTCTTTGTGGCATGATATATGATCTATTTTAGAGAAGTATCCATGTGCTGCTGAGAAGAAACTGTATTCACTCATTGAAGGATGAAATATTCTATATATGTCAGTTAAGTCTAAGTTATTGATTGTATTATTGAGTTCTATAGTTTCTTTGTTCAGCTTTTGTTTGGAAGATCCATTCAGTAGTGAAACAGGTGTGTTAAAGTCACCCAAAATTATTGTGTTGTTGTCAATTTGACTTGAATTTGAGAAGAATTTGTTTGATGAATATAGATGCTCCATTGTTGGGGGTATATATATTTATAATTGTTAAGTCTTGTTGATGTATGGTTCCCTTGAGCAGTATGAAATGTCCATCTTTATCCCTTTTGATTAACTTTAGCTTGACGTCTACTTTATTTGATATGAGGATGGGAAGCCCTGCTTGCTTCCACAGTCCATGTGAGGGGTATAATTTTTCCCAACCTTTCATCTTCAGTCTGTGGATGTCTTTTCCTATGAGATGAGCTCTCTGGAGGCAGCATATTATTGGGTCTTTTTTTAATTCAGTCTGCTAGTCTGTCTTTTGATTGGTGAGTTTAGGCCATTAACATTCAAGGTCATTATTGAGACATCATTTGTATTCCCAACAATTTTTGTTTATTTTGTTATTTAAATTGACTTGATTTCTCCTTTGATTAATTTTTCCTTTAGTGTAACACCTCCCTCTGCTGATTTTCATTGTTGTTTTTCATTTCCTCTTCATGGAATATTTTGCCAAAGATGTTCTGTAGTGCAGGTTTTCTTGCTGTAAATTCTTTTTAGCTTTTGTTTATCATGGAAGGTTTATATTTCATCGTCAATTTTAAACTTCATTTTTCTAGATACAAGATTCTTGGTTGGTATCCATTTTCTTTCAGATCTTGATATATGTAGTTCCAGGGTCTTTTAGCTTTCAGGGTCTAGGTTGAAAAGTCTGCACATAACCGAATTGGTTTCCCCCATAGGTAATCTGATTCCTTTCTCTCTTGGCTTTTACTATTCTTTCCTTATTCTGTATGTTAGCCATTTTCATTATAATGTGCCTTGGTGTGGATCTGTTGTGATTTTGTACATTTGGAATCCTGTAGGTTTCTTGAATTTGGTTTTCCAATTCATTCTTCATGTTTGAAAAATTTTTGATATTATTTTATTGAATAGATTCTTCATTCCTTTGGTTTGTAACTCTATGCCTTTCTCTATCCCAGTAACTCTTAAATTTGGCCTTTGTATGCTCTCCAATATTTCTTGAATGTTCTTCTCATGGTTTCTTACTCTATGGTCTATATTCTTTTCAAGATTATATACTTTGTCATCATTGTCCGAGGTCTTCTCTTCCAAGTGGTCTAATCTGTTGGTGATGCTTTCATAATTTGGTTTATTATTTCTTTCATTTCAAGGATTTCTGTTTGGGTTTTTTTTAAAACCTCTATCTCCCTAATAAAGTAATATTTTGCTTCCTGTATTTGTTTATGTAACTCTTTGTCGAATGATCCTTTGCTGCCTGTATTTGCTGCCTTATATCATTCTTTAATTCATAGAACTTTTTAATTATGGGCATCCTGAACTCCTTCCCTGTAATTTCATGTGTTGTGCTGGCCATGGATTCCAATAATGCAGTATCTTGATTTGTTTAGGGCAATTTCCTCCCTTTTCTTTTCATGTCGCTTGCGTGTCTTCCCTTTTAGCACTGTGGATCCGAGGCATAACTGTTTACCCTATAGGCTTATAGTGCCCCTGTAGGGATTCAGTACCTCTCCTTTGAGGGGAAGGACAATGTTAACAGATCCCAGTATAAACAACTTACAACCTAAAAAGAAATAGTTGCTATTAAGACACTTACAGTTTGGTCATAATATACCGAAATGGTGAATTCAATTATTATCTACAATACAATCAGTAGGTTTGTACAAGGGTTTACAGTTTCTGATGGTGGACAAAGAATTGGGATTGAGATATAGGATGATATCCTGAGGAGGTAGGAGGTGAGGATATAGAGTTATTGTATCTTCGGAAGTGTGAAAGAGAAATCTAAAGAAGAAGGTTAGTAGCAAGAGAATAGAGATGAAGTAATATGGGGTAGACAAGTAAGTGGGAAGACAGTAGAGTACATAAAACAAATGTACAAATATTAAGAAAAATTAAAATGTTAAAATGTTACTTGAACTCTAATGTACTGATATGAATCAAAGTCTGAAACATTGATCTGCTCTTATCCATGGATGATTTTCTAGTATTTGTTAGGTTTTATTACTTGGGGAAACTAAAAATTGGAGGAAAAAAAGAATATACAACACAACTGTTCTATACTATTCAGATGTCACAGTCCTCAAAACCCTAATTCATGCAAAGCAGTTGGTTTCACATATGTTGGGGATGTGAGAAGGAGAAGGGAAAAATATCTCAAAGGAAGAAACAAGGATTGTTTTGGTTGGAGATCAGTACCTTTCCTGCTTCCCTCTCATCCAATAGGTGGGGTCATCTGTTGTTAGCTGGTATCTCCGCCCTCAGGATGGTGAATGTAACCAGGATGTCACTGTGGCAGGTTAGCGGCTTCTGGGGAGAAGAGAGAGTTAGAAACTGAGTACCTGGCCTCCTGGAGTTCCAAATTGGGAGTTGCCCCCACTAAAGGTGGTGATGAAGGTGACCCAAGATGGAGGTGGCAATGGGGTGTCAGGTCGGGTCAGGGAGAGCCGGGTGATGGTGTTGAACATGGACAATGTGTTCAGAGATGGCTCTGTGGCTTCCAGTGTGTGCTGTCTGCTCTGTTCAGAGCCTGTGTGGCCAAAAGTTCTGTGTGGGTGCTGATGCGCATGGTCCTTCTCAGGCACCTGGTAGTCCTGTGTGGGCGAGTAGTTGGGAGACCTACTCTGTCACTGAGGCCTGCAGCCCTGCACAGTAGAGTGGCCATGATTCCTGGATGGGAGCAAGAATATCACTGGCAGAGAAGCAATATTCTCACTGCTTGAGTCCCAGGTCACAGAGCGACACAGAATGCCGCTTCCCTCTGTCCCGCCATCTTGGATCCCCCTGTCCAGTCACTGTTGCATCCACATCTTTTGCAGGCCCAATTCCTACCCCCAATCTGACTCATGGCCTCAGCTGGCGAGTCGGGGGTGGGGTGGCCTGTGTGCAGGGCTGGTGGCCTAAGTACCTGGGAGTCCAAGGACAGGAGTGTGTGTGAGCAGGTAAAGAGAGAGCATATGTGCCTATAGCCAGGACTTAGGGAGCTCCCAGGGCAGAGCTTCCTGGGCTGTGCAATAGTAAATAAACTTAAATAGTATTTTCCTCGAGGAAGGGGTACCATTTTCTAGTTCCTTTAGAAAGGCACCAGGTAATGTCCAAGTAAGTCACAGAAGATTTGTGGAGGGTAAATCTAAAAAAGTTTGTGTTTGTGATTAAATTGGCTATAATTAGCACAGTCAGTTACAGTTACTTGAACTCTAAAGTACTGATATGAAGCAAAGTCTGAAACATTGATCTGCTCTTGTCTACAGATGATTTTCTAGTATTTGTTAGGTTTTATTACTTGGGGAAACTAAGTCTTAAAGGAATTAGGGTTTGTACCTCTTCCAAAGTCTTAAATGATTCCTTTGTAACTGGTTAAACAAACAACTGTTATTTAAGCCTTGCCTAAGAGCTATGTAAAAGTTTAAAAAATGAAAGTTTATGTAAGTTTCCTGACAAGACAACCCATAAATGCTCTCTTTTATACATTGTATCTGATACAGAAGGGCCACACTGTCATTTAAAGATCTGTCTTATATATGTTTGCTTTGAATAAGTCTATTTCTGACCATTAACACTGTTTCCTAACTGTATAAGAGATTTAAGGCTATGCTTTGACTTTGGTTCACCTATGCAGGCCTGTGATTATTGTTACTGTACACTCTGGATTCTAAATTGTATTTTAAAAGTTAAAAATGATAATAATAATAAAATAAGAAAATTTTAAAAGAAAAAAATCAGGCACCATAGGCTCTCTCTGCTTCCTGGCTGTCCTGTCCTGAGCTGCTTTCCCCCACCATGCTCTTCATCATGATGTTCTGCCTCCCCTTGGCCCATAGCTATGGAGTCGGCTGACCATGGATGGAACCTCTGAGGCTGTCACATGTGCCAATTTCACAAATGGTGGAAACTCAGAACTTCTGAAGTCGAGAAGTTGCAAATCCACACTAAAGCACATGTTGACAGAAAGCAGTGAAGAGTTGTCTATCAGCGGACTCCTGTCACAGACTATTCATGGCAAAGAAAATGATGCAGATTTGGACCTATGATATGACCCCCAGAACCTCCCTCTGAGCAAGACTCCTGGGACTGGCTGAGGAGATCCACAGATGTTCAAAAGCCTCAGCCCAGGCCTAAGAAAAGGCCCATTGTAAATAAGGAAAAGTTTAAGAAAATGGGGCGATTTTCATTCCAGCATCAAAAACAACAAAGATGAACTTGTTGACAACTGGGGAAATTGTAGATCATAACCATGGGGCATTTAGTGCTTATTTGGGGCATAACCCCACTAGTGGGGGATTGTAACTGTCAGGTCAGTGCCTCCTACAAAAATTGTGGGATTTGACTTGGCTCAATAAACTGTGATGGATGCCAAAGATCCCAAGTCACTTACCTGTCGTGTCAAATATGAAAGGATTGACAAGTCTCTAAGAACTCACTCTGCAACAACAGCTCTTCAAACACCTGTTACCAGGAGCACACCCAAGGCCAAGTGCCCTGGCTCTGCTCCAAGCCCATCCAGGGGCCTGTATTTACATTCCCTTTTATAGTAGATTATAGGCAAGTACAGAAAGTGTCCCCACTCTAACTGTCATGGGGGCCCTACCCCCTGGATGAGGACGGGGAAAAGGGGTGGGGCTGAAGACTGAGAATTAAAGGTCACATGACAGGGCTGTTACCTCAAAGAAGGTCACAGCTGTGGCCAGGAATGTGTCTACCCGGCTGTTCTTGTCTGCGTCAAAGACACTCAGGGAAGCAATCTGACGTCACCTCTGCCCAGTCAGCTTCATCTCTCGGTGTGGTTGTAAGACACCACGGCTTTTTTAAATTTATTTTTATTGGTTCTTTTTATTTTTATTTGTTCTAATACATAACATTAGTTTTCATGTTGACAAAATTATGAAAGCATGGAATATAACTTGTTCTAATTCACCCCCAGTACTTCCCCTTTCCCTCCCCTTTATGTCCCCTCTAGAGGGAAAAGGGTTCTCTTCTCTCTACTCTACTGATCTTTTGCTATTAAAGTTTTTTTTATTTAGTGTCTTGTGGAAGCGCATGATGGTGAGATTCACTATGTGTATATATACAGGAAAGTCAGGTCAGATTCCTTCCACTGTCCTTCCCTTTCCACCCCTCCTCCCTTCCCTTCATTCCCCTTTGTCTACCCCACTGATCATTCTTCTATTCTTTTTTTAATCTCCCCTTTATTTTGAATTAGCTTCCACATATCAGAGAAAACATTCAACCTGCAACCTTCAGGGACCTGTTCATTTTACTTAGCATGATAGTCTCCAGTTCCATCCATTAACCAGCAAATGCCATAAAGTCATTCCTCTTTATGGCTGAGTAATACTCCATGGTCACCACAGATTTTAAAGTCACACTTGAGGACACACTCTTAAGACACACAAACACACACTCATCTACCACTTATCAAGAGGACTTTCATTGGCTTATAATGATTCAAAATAATCTATCATCAAAAGGAGAAACTAAGCAGAAAATATTTTTAACACTCACTGCTCTGGAAATCTCTTTGAAAGTCTTCAGTTATACTAATTAATAATCCCCACTGAGGCATTCCTGAGCTTCAGGTAGCTAAACTGGTAAACACTACTGCATATGCTTATTAAAATGCAAAAAAAAAAGTGTCTTTAGAGCTCTGTATTCTTTATTTTATGAACACAAAGGGTAGCCACTTTTTTTCCAGCATACAGTAGGCACATTCAAGATGATACAAAATGACTCTTCCACTCCTCTCCCCGCTGTGGAGGGAGGCTCTTTTCAGTAAAGTTGAGCAAACATTTGGCATCTACATGTGGGCAGACATTGGGATTACAGATTTCATTGCCAATCTTTGGATATTTGCAAAGTTGAGATGTACTAAGGTCACTTAAAACAAGTTACAATCCTTATCTAAGAAGGGAAAGGCCTGTCTTATCTTTACTACACATAGGGTAACAAATTCAATATCCTACTCTTCATTTGTTTGAATTGTTTATATTGTACGTAGTTTAACCAAGTGTTATTTGAGCTGCTTATTAAAATTAAATTGTTCTTGTCTTTCTACTTGTTATTTGTTCAAAAAGGAATTCATTTAATCAATGTAGCCGTGAACTCCATTAAAAAGATCAGCAGTGTCAAAAGCATGTATTCAGCTCAAGTATTACTGAAAGCTATGTGGATATATTATTTATGGAAAAAACAAAATGTATATAAAAATAAAACAAAGTTGAGTTCAAAAAAAAAAAGGCACCTCAGATGCTGGCAGGGGCCTTGTGGGACTGTTACTCAGAAGTCAGAAGCAGGGAGAGATTAAATAACCGCCTCCCCTTCCAGGATCAGAACTGTTGGGAGTTGCCCGGGCTCCAAAGATTAACTTCCCCATCCCCCAAGAAGAGGCGTCCAATGGTGAGCCCTGCTGGCTCACATAATCCTTACCCACCAATCAGATTAGCCCTGCTGGCTCACATGATCCTTACCCACCAATCAGACTGGCCCTGCTGGTTCACCTGATCCTTACACACCAATCAAAAAGGAACCCCTGCCAACTCTCAGACCACTCCCAGCTCTATAAATATGCAGAGCTGTTTCTCAATAAATGGGCATTTTCTGCGAAGGCAAGCCTTGATTGTTCTTTCAAGAACCACTGTGCCTTCCTGCTCCTGAGCTCAGGACAGGGAACTCCAGGTCCCATCCCAGATTCCTGGCCCATCCTGGAATCTTTGACCTCACGTGGATATAGAAGGAGCTGAGGATGGTGAATGTTTCCTTCAGTAACTCTGCAGATGTAGGAATTTGGGGTCCTGGTAACTAAAGTGTTCACCAAAGACAATGGCACAGATGAGGTTGTCCGTGATGGAGTGAAAGAGGAGGGTGGGGTCCGGATAGGTCCCTGGGGATGAGAGGGCCATGGTGGAGGTCTGCCTCTCCCTGCATTGCACTGCCCTCCTGCGTGACTCTGACCTGGCTGGGCCATCTTCACTTGCGTGGTTGGTTTCTGTCACTTGGCAGCCATCTTTCATGGGTCTTTCAGTTGAGCTCTCTCTCTTCACACCCCTCTGTCTCTAGTATTTCAGGGTCTGTCTTGGTCTCACTTTCTGTGTACATCTCTCTCTCTCCACCTCTGACCCTCTGTGAGGCTGTCCACTCTCTTTTCTGTGCCCATCAGTCCTTGATCCCCGTCCCCTACACCTCACTAACCCTCTGTTTCACCCCTGATTCTAGCTTTAGCTTTTTCATTTATAAATCTGTTCTTTGGATTTTCTCTTTCTAGATCTATCTTGGCCTCCCGGGCTTTTCTCTGTCTTTTTTTGTTTTTTGTTTTATTTTGTTTTCTCTCTCCTCTCTCCCTGCCCTTCTCCTCCCTCCCTGACTCCTCTGTCTCCATGTTTCTGATTCCCTTTCCCTTCCCTGTGTCTCTGTCTCCCTCTCTCCCTGAATCTGTCTATATCTCCCTGTCCCTGTCTCTTATCAGTCATTTCTTCCTCCCTATGTCCCCATCTTGAGTCCCCACGGGGCGCATCCTGAGGTGTCCACAGCTCCTCCACCAAACTCTCAGCCTCCTCCTTGATTCACTCCTCAAAACTCCACTTCCCCTCCCCAAGTCCTTCATGGTGATCAGACAGAACCGCTGGAGGACTTGCCAAGGCTTTCCACTGGCAAAGCTCACTCCTGATTGTGGGGCACAGAGGGAGTATGGGAGGACTCGTACTCCCCCATGTCCCCCCAGTCCCCACCCTGTCTCCCAACACCAGTTCCTAGAAGGTGGAGTCAGTGATGGCAATGAGCCCTTGGCTGGAGAAAGCCTCAGCTTGACCCACTAGAGCCTCATGCATGACCTCGTATCCACACAGGCTGAAGGCAGGATGGGGTCCCAGTGCCCTGTGAAGATGTTCCCATATTTCTCCCCCCAGCTGTGAGACAGGGTCCAGACCTCACTATCGAGCACAAGAGTAGCGTCTTCCCCACTCACACCTGAATGACACCTTCCAGGGAATCCTGAGCCTGGCTGGCTGTAGCCTCATCAGGGAAGAGCCAACCCTCGAACTCCGTGCTTTGTCCAAACCTCACACGCGCCCTTCCCCAATCATCCTGTCTCAGCTTTCCCAAGGATCGTGCAATCTTTGAATTTCACAAATAGCACCACTCCCCACACCCAGCCTCTCCTCCCCCACTGCAGGACCAAACTCAAAGCCTCAAGTCTGATACCCCTCCAAGTGATCCTCCTCCCTGCTTTCTCCAGACGCTTCTCTACGGGGCATGCTGGGCCAGATCCCTGCTGAAAGAAGAGAATTCCCAAGCTGCTGTGAGACTTTCACCCCAAGTTGGACCTCCAGCCCCCTTGCTGCCTTGAGCTGCTCCTCCTCCTCCCACCCCCCTCCTCACCATCTGTGGTTGTTGGAGGAGGGTGTGCCAGGACCTACCTTGGCAGAGCTCCTAGCAAATCTTCAGGGAGCCCGAGGGAGGCAGGCACTGCGCAGGCCACGTTTAGTCCCAGAGCCAGCTTCCCATTGGCCACTTGCTGCAGGAAGACAGCTCCTAGAATGTGTCACATGTCCCTCAAGAACATGCCAATGGGTGGGATGTGTCCAGGCTGGTTTCGAGTGGTTCCATTGCTAAGTGGCTCTCAGCCATTTTCGTCAGGGGATGGCATCCAGCATGAGAGGTGAAGAGACCTGGCAGGCAGAATGGGGGCCTCCCTGAGCACTTTGGTGGCAGGAAGTTATTCTGGGTATTAAAAGACGGTGACCACAGAGGTGACATGGTCTGATGGCAGAGGTCTGGTTGGGCTTAGGGTGGGTGGAGGGTGGCTGATGTTGTCTTTTATCCACGCACATCCAGCAGGTATTCTGAAGGCCCGTCAGAGGCCACACACTGCTGGGGCGCTCCGAGGGCAGCAGTGAAGGAGACGGCAGGCTGTCCCTTCACAGAGCTGGCAGTCCTTCTGAAAAGTGCCTGGGGACATGACCATCAATAAGCCATGGGCAAAATGGTGGGGTCCCCTCCTGACGTGGGAGGTCAGGCTTTGGATGTTGGTTTGATTTCAGAAGATTTCAAATAAATGTCCAGGGATCCAAGGTGCCACCGTGGAATCGTGCTGTTCAGGACACGTGGGCTGAGGAGGCCCCTCCCTGGAGAGAAGCTGCAGGGACAGGCAGCCAGGAACAGCAGGGAAGGACCACGGCGGGCAAGACTGCGTCCTCGGTGTGGGGGACCCAACACACGCGACCACACGTTGGACGATTCCTTTATGTGAGATGACTGGACCAGGCAGGTCCATCAGACAGAAATGAGATTGGTGTTTGCAGGGTCTGGGACAGTGGGACTGAGGATGGCTGTTTAATAGGTGCAGGGGTTTGGGGAGGAGTGACATGAACATCGGGAACGAGATGGTGGTACTTGTTCACCATTGGGAATGAACTAAATTCTACACTTCAAAATGGTTGATTTTGTGTTATGTTAATTTATCTCAATATAAATATATATATATTCATATACAGGTATACATATATATGTATGTATGTATATATGTACATGTATATGGAGGAAGGGTCTGTGGGGAGAGTTTGGGTTCTGGAGCCAGAGTGCAGCCTGGCTCCTCCACCCGCTAGCTCTGGGACCTCAGGAGAAAAGGATCTCTCCTGTCCTCGGTTACTGATCTGTAAAATGGACATGATCACCACACCCAATTCAGGGGGCTGTTGGGGAGAGGCCTTAAGAGAGGGCTGCCAGGTTTGGGGTTGGAAAGCCAGTAATCCAAGTGCCGCAGGAGGATTGCAAGTTCAAAGCTAGCCTTAGCCACTTAGCAGGGCCTTAGCAACTTAGTGCAACCCTGACTCTAGGGGGGCGGGTAAATGTCCCCTGCCGCATTCTGGGCACAAAATCACGAGCCACCACACACCTTGTAGATTCAAACAGCAACTCTTTATTCTCGAACTGTCACTGGCACTTACACACACGTTCTGGACCAAATCCATGTTCTGGATCCCAAATACTGTCTGAATCCCGCGAGAACTCAATGGGAACTCAAGGAGTGGGTGCGCCTGAGGCAGCAGAATATGCCCTATTCCCAGCAGGGTACACCTTAAACCTGGAACCGCCCTAAACCCAAGGAGCGGGATACTCCCTAATCCCAGCAGGATACACCCTAAACCTAGATCCGCCCTGGTCCTTGAGCAAGGTCAACTTACATGCAATGTCACTGCAAATGACCTGGGTTATGCCATGCATCATACCTACTTGGCAATGGCCCTCAGCATCTCCCCACTTCTGATTAATTAAAAGACAAGCAATGTGGCTTAAGGACCATGCCTGGTAGGTTGTCCAATTCAACATATGGTTCTTACCCGTCATGGGAAAAACTGACCTCTAGGCGTCAGCCTCCTGTCTTAGGTTGATACCACTGCAATTGGATCATACCCGTCACTGACTACCGGTCCAGCATACAGCCATACTTGTGGATAGGCCTATGCACCAGTGGGGGGGGTGAGGTTCTTGCCTCACCTCTGTTGGCCCCCAAATTTTAGACCATCACTAGCAGAAGGGAGGAGGATACAGAAATGCCACGACACCAAGCCAATTGACGGCTCCTTTGGAAAAATTGCATCACTGGTGACACCATCAGCAAAGATATGCCAGCACTACCACAATTCGCTGCACCAAACGAGAGTTCACAATGCATACAAGTGATATATAGTCCAGGCAAGTTCTGCAGGCAGTTCAAAGCGGAGGAGTCTATCAATATGTCCATTTCCTCCCAAAGTAAATCGAGTCCTTGACTGACCATTACTTGTTGAGTTATATTCATTGATGCATCAGTTTATACAGTTTACTGTGATAGCTATCATAGAAGCTGGAGTTTGGTTTTATCTTTGTCTTCACCGGCACTGGGATGAAGATAGGAATTCTGGCAATGATGCTAAAGAGACATTATCCTGAAAAGAATTATTAAATATAATGAAAAGGAAAGGTGAAAGTAAACAAACAGATCTGTTAACCTCCTTTAAAAACAATCCTTAACAGTTGTTTACCTAATTTAAATTAGTAAACAAACAGATCTGTTAACCACCTTTAAAAACAATCCTTAACAGCTGTTTACCTAATTTAAATTAAACCATTTAAATCACGTGAATAAAAAAAATTCACGTTCTGGGCCCAAATCACGTTCTGGGGCGAATTCACGTTCTGGGCCAAATCCCCGTTCTGGATCCCAAATACTCTCTGAATCCCGCGAGAACTCAATGGGAAGTCAAGGAGTGGGCGCGCCTGAGGCAGCAGGATACGCCCTATTCCCAGCAGGGTACACCTTAAACCTGGAACCGCCCTAAACCCAAGGAGCGGGATACTCCCAAATCCCAGCAGGATACACCCTAAACCTGGATCCGCCCTGGTCCTTGAGCAAGGTCACCTTACATGCAATGTCACTGCAAATGACCTGGGTTATGCCATGCGTCATACCTACTTGGCAATGGCCCTCAGAATAAAGAGTTGCTGTTTGAATCTACAAGGTGTGTGGTGGCTCGTGATTTTGTGCCCAGCCAGACTGCGGCATTTGGTGGTCCGTACACGGAACGTCTAAAACTTGGAGGTAAGTGAAATTGCTCGTCCCTGAGGGAAGGCGAGAGAATGGGTGACCATTTCAAAAAACAATGTGTTCTTGTTTTGATTTATTTTGCTTTTATTTCAAGTTGCCTGTCCCTAGAATTTTCTCAGGCAAACTGGGGAAAATGGTTGACTCAAGATTTGAAGTTGTTCGCCTCCGAGGAAGAGAAATTGTTAGAGAAAGGAGGCACCCCAGTAAGACCAAGAACAGTTAGGACATATGTTGATACAATACAAAAATGTAGCCCATGGCTTTTTAAAGACGAGTTATTAAGTATATCAATGGGACCATCATGGTATCCTGTAGAAGGATTTTTCTTCAACAAGAAAAAGATGGCTAGTTCTGTTTACTACACTTGTCAAAGATCTTGGTTTTTACAGACATCTGATTAATTTACAAAGCTAAAGTGTTAAAATATCAACCACTAAATATAAATATAAAATCAAGTACTCTTTACTTATTAAGTACCATAAGGTAATATATTTAAACATTATGTGTGTTTTCATAAATTGGTAAATGGAAAAAGGCTTAATATTGCTTTGTGTCTGTGTCTTTGCTAAAACAAGGTTACTAAGAGTTAAGATTCTATCATGTATAATTTATATACAAAGAGTATAAGAAGTTTCAGTTGGGTTTCAATTATAATATTATAGTACCATAAAAAAACATGAAATTATTTCATCTTATTAAAGTGGAGTAATTTGTCTAAATCAGAAATTTTATAAGAGTTGTTTCAGAATGTTAATTTATAAAAAGGGTTAATGGCTAGAAAAGAGGTAGTTAAAGATTGAAGATGTGGAAATATATTTTAATATGGAAGGTTAAAAGAAAAAGAAATGTCTCTAGATGAGATAATCTCTGTGTGGTAAAGTAAAAAGTTGTAAAATGCCATTTAAAAAGATTTTGAGGAAACTAGACTTACTTTAAAAGCTTGAGAAACGAAGAAAGAAGAAAAAGGTATTTGTACATGGCAGATTGAGACAAAGCTTCGTAATGGAGTTAAAAAAAAAAAGCCTTTGGTTGAAGGGCAGCCATGTAAACTAACATTGAAGCGATTTAAACAGAATCTAAGCCTCGTTTAAAAGAGTGAAGCTGTAGGTGGTGAAAAAGTACATTTAAAAGTGCAGTATAGATGATAATTGGAAGGCTTTAAAAGGTTAAATTGAAGGTGGTTGAGATACCCTCATGGCGGAAAAAAGAAAAAAGAGATATAAAAAGATTCAAGATGTGGAAATATATTTTAATATGGAAGGTTAAAAAAAAGAAATGTTTCTAGATGAGATAATCTTTGTGTGGTAAAGAAAATGTTGTAAAATGTCTAAGTAAGTTACAAAGGCTTTAAAAGGTTAAATTGAAGGTGGTTAAGATGCCTTCATGACAGAGGGAAAAAAAACACATGAAAATGGGAAGATAATAGGATAAAAGATACTTAGATAAAGAAGATTAAAAATTTGAAGTGAAAAACTTTAAAGACAGAAGTATAGAAATTTAAAAAGAAAAAAAAAGATAGAAAAGATGCAGGAAGATAAAAAAGATGTAGGAAGACATAATTTTAAACCCACAAAATAGGAAACAAAAGAAAACTAAGAGGAAAAAAAAGCACCTAAGGGTGAATGTACAAACCTTAGGAAAAACAAACAAACAAAAAAAAAAACTAGAAGATAGAAATACGATAAAAAATGGTTAAAAATGTCAAGTAAAGGTATTTCAGATAAAAAATACAAAAAGCTAAGACAACTATTAGATACAGACATTCAAGATAGAAAAAAGGTACAAGAGAGAAGTTTACAGTCAAATATTGGATAAAATAGAAGAACAAAGAGATTATTAGTATTTTTTTTTTCAAAAAGCCCATCAACTTTAATTTCTGGTGGTGCAGATATTAGAAGACTCAGATGAGGGTGTTAAAATTTATAGACAAGAGCCAATTTAGAAAACATTAAACTAGAAGGAAATTGGTTTAAAACCACATCAAAAAATTAAAAGGACTAAAGTAATTCTAAAAACTAAGGCAGAATGCTTTTGAAAGACTTAAATTTAAAAGGATCTTTAAGGGGTATATATCCCCCAAAGATAAACTTAAAATAATGCTTTTTACTCTAAACTTTTTAAATTTGGATTCGTCAGGACGTAGTGCTGCTGAAAGACATATGTATCCAAAAAATGTACATAAGCCTAAGGTACTTTGGAAAGATATTCTAACAGGACAATGGAAAGGTCCTGACCCAGTGATTGTCTGGAGTCGGGGTTCTGTTTGTGTTTTTCCACAGGGAGAACAGCAACTGATCTGGATTCCAGAGAGACTAACTAAAGCAATTTCTACAGACCAAAAAGAAGATGATTTGACTCAAATCCATAACAGCTGATATCCAGAGCTCCAGCTTGGCTATTCTTACATCTGCGACAGTGATTAACCAGGATGCTTTTTTCAATATCTATTTTATTATTGCCTTTTCCCACATCCTAAAGTTCTATTTTATTTTTTGAGCTCATACAAACCTAGGTTAATGTTTTTCTGATCAGTTTTATTTTGTGACTGTGGAGTTTTTAAACATTGCAATGGAGATTTCACCTAGGTAAAGCTACAAGGCCTTTACTATTGTCTTATGTGTTGTATGTCATGTGTGCACACTTCTGTTTTGTGTTGTATGTCTATATGTGCATATGTCCATAGATCTTATATGAGGAGCTCTCATGAAAAAATGGATCAGAATTTTTTTTATTCACGTGATTTTGTGCCCAGCCAGACTGCGGCAGTCCCCGAATTCATTCCCTATTGCCAAAACAAGAGAGAGATGACAGAAAGAGAGAGAGAGGTCATATGTGAAGCCCTTCAGCACAGATATGGAGCACAAGGAGTGGATAAATGGGACTGTATTTATTCTGAGCAAGGGAGAATTTATTCAGCATGAGCTGTGTCCTGGGAGGCAGAACTGCAGAAGGACCTACTGCCAAGTTTCCTCTTCTGTCCCCAGTTATATACACCTAGAAAGGTACTTGAATACCTTCAAGGTTGGTTCTGACTTTTGAAATTCTATGAATAGGGGAAAGGAGTACACCTGAGAGCCTGGGAAGAGCTACAGCATGATGGAAGGAAGTAGGACTACACAAAGGACCTTCCCATGTTGATGCAGACAAGGACAGGGAAGATGCTGGTCCACAGCAGGTCTCTCAGACACAGGAAAATGTGGAGGCCATCGCGGTCATTCCCTACAGGGTAGAAACAATGACCCTGGATCCTTTGGCCCTTTTCCCTCAGCCCATTCAGTGGGGCAGGAAGCGGATCTGGTATGTTGGGGGCACTCTGCCCACACCACTCTCCCGGGGAGTGAGGTCGATGTCCTGGGGAGCCACGGGGCTGGCCACAGAGAAGTTCTGGAGGATGGTGGTGAAGAAGAGGAACAGTTCGTTGCGAGCGATGCCTTCACCAAGACAGATGCGCTTCCCTGTGGGCACAGAGGATCACCATGTGGGCTCGGGGCCAGGGCACATGCTTTGCCTGCCATACCCCAAAGCCCAGGCACCTGTGCACTGCTACGGATTTTCACAGGCTTGATCTTTAACCTGTTGGGTCTTCAGGATAAATGTCCCAATCTTCAGCTGGTGGATCTTCATGTTGATTGTTATAGGAGAGAGTTTATAGCTATTGTTTGATGTTCAAAGGGTTCAATGGCCTCATAGGAGATAAGAACCCACTTATGTTTGGGTGTGTCAGTGTGTAGGTATGTGTGTGTATATTTCTGACTTGACATTTTTAATGTTCTTCTTTTCTCACGAAGAGCATAGTACTTATCAGGCACTGGCAGGATGACTAAAGGTAAAGATGGAATTTGTAGAAACTCCTAGACTAACACCTGGCTTGCATTAGGAATCCTACAGGTGTAGTTATTGCTATGTCTGGATCTAAGAACCAGTAAGTGTGTGTGTGTGTGTGTGTGTGTGTGTGTGTGTGTGTGTGTATGTGTTTCTGGCACTCTGTGTTATTCAGCATGAGCTGTGTCCTGGGAGGCAGAACTGCAGAAGGACCTACTGCCACGTTTCCTCTTCTGTCCCCAGTTATATACACCTAGAAAGGTACTTGAATACCTTCAAGGTTGGTTCTGACTTTTGAAATTCTATGAATAGGGGAAAGGAGTACACCTGAGAGCCTGGGAAGAGCTACAGCATGATGGAAGGAAGTAGGACTACACAAAGGACCTTCCCATGTTGATGCAGACAAGGACAGGGAAGATGCTGGTCCACAGCAGGTCTCTCAGACACAGGAAAATGTGGAGGCCATCGCGGTCATTCCCTACAGGGTAGAAACAATGACCCTGGATCCTTTGGCCCTTTTCCCTCAGCCCATTCAGTGGGGCAGGAAGCGGATCTGGTATGTTGGGGGCACTCTGCCCACACCACTCTCCCGGGGAGTGAGGTCGATGTCCTGGGGAGCCACGGGGCTGGCCACAGAGAAGTTCTGGAGGATGGTGGTGAAGAAGAGGAACAGTTCGTTGCGAGCGATGCCTTCACCAAGACAGATGCGCTTCCCTGTGGGCACAGAGGATCACCATGTGGGCTCGGGGCCAGGGCACATGCTTTGCCTGCCATACCCCAGAGCCCAGGCACCTGTGCACTGCTACGGATTTTCACAGGCTTGATCTTTAACCTGTTGGGTCTTCAGGATAAATGTCCCAATCTTCAGCTGGTGGATCTTCATGTTGATTGTTATAGGAGAGAGTTTATAGCTATTGTTTGATGTTCAAAGGGTTCAATGGCCTCATAGGAGATAAGAACCCACTTATGTTTGGGTGTGTCAGTGTGTAGGTATGTGTGTGTATATTTCTGACTTGACATTTTTAATGTTCTTCTTTTCTCACGAAGAGCATAGTACTTATCAGGCACTGGCAGGATGACTAAAGGTAAAGATGGAATTTGTAGAAACTCCTAGACTAACACCTGGCTTGCATTAGGAATCCTACAGGTGTAGTTATTGCTATGTCTGGATCTAAGAACCAGTAAGTGTGTGTGTGTGTGTGTGTGTGTGTGTGTGTGTGTGTGTGTGTGTTTCTGGCACTCTGTGTTATTCAGCATGAGCTGTGTCCTGGGAGCAGAACTGCAGAAGGACCTACTGCCAGGTCACTATATATACACACTATACTATATGTCTGTCTCTGGTTTTCTTCTAGTTTCAACCTGAAATCCACCAGCTTCAAAAATTCTCCCCCAAAAATTATTCATGAAGTTGTCAATGGGACCAATGCCCATAAGCTGGTTTTCTATGGGTTCCCTCAGATGGATACTCAGAGGGGTTTGGAAAAACCCCTCTTATTTCCAGACCACAGGCTTAGAGAGGATGGAGGACAGAGACAGCCTGAAAAGTCAGGCAGGGACACAGAGCGCCTCCAGGTACTTCAGTCCTTCCTCATCTGCAATCTGACCACCCTGGGAAGGCCCAGTGGAGGGCAGGATTCCAGGCATCCACCTCACCTTTCAAGCTGCTGCAAAGTTGTGCCTGCTTGGATGCATCTGGCAAGGGGTCTGTGTTCTTTTGGCATTTCCAGATGTCAGGAGATGGGACCTTGGAAGTACTCAGGGCAGTTCTCTGGGAGGGTTCTTCTCCTGGAACTGGCTGGGGATCCAGATCTTTCCAAGTCCCTAAGGCCTGTTATCTTCTCTCAGCACACCCCCCCCTTCTTAGCCTCCTTTATTCCAATACTCTTTTGGTTCACTTTGCTCTTCTTCCGCCTTCTTTCACTCTGCCTCTGTCTTGGTCTATACCTAAGAAGCACTGTTTTGTTTTGGTTTTTGTTTGTTTTATCCATTTTACATTTTCTTCTTCACTCCTGTCTATCCATTCTCTCTCTCTCTCTCTCTCTCTCTCTCTCTCTCTCTCTCTCTCTCTCTCCTTCCTCTGTGGTCTCAGGTTCTCTCTCTGTCTCTAATAGACTGTCTCCATCCCTCTCTCTATCTAGTCCCCATCTCTTCTCCGTTGCGTAGCTCTGTTTCAGTCCTTACTCCTCTAAGTCTCTGTCTCTCCCTAAACTTAGGACGGGGCTACTGGATGGGGAGCTGACCTTCACTTACCACCCCATGTGTTCCCTGCTCTCACTGAAGACAGAACAAGGACCCTGAGGATCACATTCCACTGAGCCGGGAGCTAAGCCAGAGCCCTGGGCCACTGAAGTCACTGATGGAACTCATAAATAGGATCTTGTTTCTGGGGCCTTCCTTCCTCCCCAAACACGAGGAACCTGGATGTTGGGGTTTCCTTGGGTGGAGCTTTCAAGTTAAATCTGGCCTAAACCCCTCTGAGTAAACTGCACAGTAACTTAATATTAACTAAAGGGCAACCGAACTGAGACCACATTCCTGGAACAAATAACCAAGCCTCAGCCAATCCCAGCGCTGCTCTTCAGCCAATCCCAGCGCAGCTCTTCAGCCAATCACAAGCTACCAACTGCTCAGACACTCCAAAGGCGGCCACGTGGACCAGCCTCTGGACCAACCCAGCTGTTTCTGCTATTTGGTTCCTTTTTCTTTCTATGTCACTACCTGCCCATGCAGCTGGGTGGAACTCTCTAAAGCTTCACCACTGCAGGATGTGGTCCAATTCGTGAATCGTTACTTTGCTCAAATAAACTCTACAAAATTTACCTTGTCTGAAATTTTCTTTTACCAAACCAGAGTGTGGAGTGGGAACAGGGCCAAGTGTGTCCAAGACTTTCCCCAAGCCGTGCAAGGCGCCCCATGCCTGTAATCCCAGAGGATGGGGAGCCTGAAGCATGGTTGTAAATTCAATGCCAGCCTCAGTACTTAGCAAGGCTGTAAGCAATTTAGCGAGACCCTGTTTCTAAATTTAAAAAATAAATAAAAAGGGCTGGGATGTGGTTAAACATTCCTGGGTTCAATCCGTGGTACAAAAAAAATAAAATAAAATAAAAGATTTTCCCCAGACCCATTGCTCACAGATCAATCTAAATTCCTCCCCAGCCCTCAAGGCCCTTCCCAAGTGAGCTCCTCACACTTAATCCCTTTCCTAATCTACACCCGGGGCTTCTTACAGTTGCTCTAATGGGCCACCTAACTCTGCCCTGCTGTTGCCTCCACCTGGAACCTTCTTTCCCATAGCTGATCAACACTCACCCACCAGGCCTCTGCCTGGAAACCAGTTTCTCAGGTGAGCTTTTCCTCACCTACCCACCAAAATTAATATTTCCTACTTTGTGCTCCCAAATAACGCCAGATTATTAACCATAGTAACTGACTTTGTGCCAGGCGGTTCTAAGCGCCAGGCATTTAATAATTTAATAAGATCATTATTTGGGGACAATTTGATGAACATCCTTCTCCCCCTGGAGCAGGAATTGTATCTGTATATTTTTATTGATGCATTATAATTAGACATCAGAGATTCACTGTGACATATTTATATGTGCACATAATGATCTTGGTTCCCAGGACTTCTCTGTACTTCCTTCCTCCCTCCCCTCACTGAGCCAGAGCCCTGTCCCCACCTTCCTCTTCTTTACTGGTTTCCCCTCTATGTATTTATTTTTTAGTTGTTGTATTATAATTATAGATAAAAGTGGGGTTTGTGAGTTTGTACATGCACAGAGCATAACTTGGTCAGTTTTATTCCCAAGTAGCTCCCTTTCCTTCTCCTTCGCCCTCCGCCTGGATCCCCTTCCTCTGCTCTACTGGTCTCACTTCTGTTTTCATGAGATGGCTTTTTTATTCCTTTTTTTTCCCTGTAGTTTCCACATGAAAGAAACATTTCACACTTGACTTTCTAAAGCTGGCTTATTTATATAGCATAATGTTCTCTAGTTCCATCTGTTTATCAATTTACCAGCAAATGATATTATTTCATTCTTCTGTGTGGACGAATACACACCCCATATTTTCTTTTCTTTTCTTTTTTTTTTTTTTTTTTTTTTTTGGTACTGGTATTGAACATTGAACTCAGGGGTGCTTAACCACTAAGCCACATTCCCAGTCGTTTATTACATTTTATTTACAGACAAGGTCTCACAGAGTTACTTAGGACCTTTCTAAGTTGCTGAAGCTGGCTTTGAACTTGCAATCCTCCTGCTCAGCCTCCCACGCTGCTGGGATTAGTCATGCCTTGCAACTATATGACATTTTCTTTATCCCTTTATCTGCTGACACACACCAAGGCTGGTTCCATAACATTGCTATTGTGAATTCTGTCATTATAAACATTGGTATGCATTTATAGGTATAGTATGCTGATTTTAGTTCTTCTGGATGAAAACCAAGGAGTGGGATAGCTGGGTCATATGGAGGCAACAGACTAGGGATGAAACCTCTCTGAGTTTTTAGCTGCATTATCTTAGCCCTTTATTAAGCACTGGGCTTGGAGTCATGCTAATAAATAATTTTTGGTTGTTGATTTTTAAGAAAATGACTTTGCTCAGGTCTAGGGATTTTCCAACATTTGCCCAAAGGTCCTGCTTATCAAGGCGAGTCTTGGGACATAATGTCATTTCTCAAGTCTCCTAGCAGGGCGGTAGTGAAGATGGAATGGGACAGTACAGGTAAAGCAACTGGAATATGCTGAGCCCTCACAAAACAAAGACCTATCATGTCTGATGGGACCTGCCCCTGGTGTCTGCAAAGGGATCCCAGGTCCAGCCTACCTGCCGAGAAGGGGATAAAAGCTTCGTTCTTCTTCAGTGCCCCGTTGGCATCCAGAAAGTGGTCAGGGTTGAAGGTGTCTGGTTCTTCAAAGTAATGCGGGTCATGGAGAGCAGAGCTCAGGATGGGGTACACTTCAGTGTTCTGAGGAAAGGTTGAAAGATCAAGAGACAGTGCCATTCCTGGCCCCACGAAAAATAAGTAAAGTGATAAAACAAACAAAAACGAAAACAAGGGGCCCTGCCAAGAAACGCACAGGAGGTTGAAACTAGGGATTAAGTGAATCAAGGACGCCCACAGAGAGCAGACCCAAACCCAGCTGGGCTCACCTTGGGGATGAGGTACCCTCGGAAGACAGTGTCTTTAGTGACTATGTGGGGCACACCAATGGGGAGGAGGTCTGCAAATCGCTGAATCTCGTAGATGACTGCCTCCGTGTATGGCATTTTGGAGTGATCATCGAGGGCAGGTGGCCTATGTGAGCCAATCACCTGTGCAATCTCCTCTTTGACTCTTTCTGCACAGAAAAGGGGACCAATGAGCTCTGTTTCATCAGTGAGGCTGTTCTCTGTGGACTACTAAGCCACAAAATTCCTACATCAAGGCTCAGATCATTGATACCCTCAGAACAATCAGCTGGGGGATGGGAAGAGGGAGATGCAACCACAACTCTCATCATTGGAATTCTAATGAATGTATAAGTCATCTCCCCCGTGCACAGGTACTCTGTGTGTGTACAAACACACAGACACACACACACACACACACACACACACACACCATGGTTTCACAGGCAATTTTAGATGAAGGACTCCAAGCTAAAAACCTGTCAAACCCATCCAAGATGAATAAAAAATATCTAATATTTATCCTGAGTGCATTACAGGTGAAGCTCTGGGTTAGTTCCTCCGGAACACAACAGTGGAAAAGACCAGTGGTGAATCCATGAACAAATGATAAAGAAATGGCCACCTACATCAATCCTATCAATAATAAATCAATGCCTGAATGTGAAGATTAATGAATGAATGAGCAGACTAATGAATGGATGATGTATTCAACTTATCAAGGTGGAAAAATTAATAAATCCATTAATAATGGTTCTTGGACAAAAAATAAACCTTATGAATCACTAATCACATGAATGCTTGATTTATGAAGTACATAATGAATAATTAGTAGAGGTATGCATAAATAATGGAGAAAATGAATGCATAGATCAAAGGATAAATAAATGAGGAATGAATAAATGAACTATTTACTTAATGCAAGAAGGATGGACTGAAGACTATTTGATGGAATGATTAAGGAATGAGATCTAGTTCAGGGAAGGATGGGTGGGTCCAGGCCAATGAATGAGCCATGAATCAATAACGAATTCACTCACTGTCCAAGTGAGTGAAGAATGTGAATGTCCTTGGATGAATCATGGATAAAAGAATCAGTGAGAGTCCATGTACGTGAATCAATAAAAGGTTGGATAAATAAATGAAAGATCCCAGAAAACCTTAGAAGATCAAGTCAACAGATTCTACGTTCACCACCGGCCCACAGCACGGGCTCAGCGGGAGACCTCCTGAGCTCCTGAAACAGAGGGGAGGTTGCCTCTCATCCATGGAGGACCCCAGCCCCACCTCTGCAGCCAGGAGGGGACCAGAGGACCCTCCCCACGCGCTCTCCCGGGCCCACCTGCCACGTGAGGGTACTTGAGCATGAGCAGGAAGCCGTAGCGCAGAGTGGTGCTGGTGGTCTCCGTGCCCGCGAAGAAGAGGGACAGCAAGGTAATGGCGAGGTTCTTGTGGTGGAACTCGCTCTGCGGGTTGGACTTCTCCTGGGCCCAGAGGTGTGGAGAGGGAGGGCAGGTCAGGGCCTGGAGCCCGCTGGGGACGCGCCTGCCCCCCAGGCCCCTCCCTCTGTCTCTGGGTCTCCCCCGGGGTCCCTGGGTCTCAGCAGGGCCAACCCCGAGTCTCTCTCCTCCTCATGGCTCTGCCTGGCTTGGTGTCTCTCTCTCTCTCTCCGTCTCTTTGGCTTGTTTCTGGTTTTTGTCCCCAGTCCCTTCCTGCCTCTAAGGGACTTTTCTCCTGTTTCTTTTGGTCCCTGTGTGTCCCCATCACCCAGCGCCCCTTCCCCTCTCCCTCTCATGTCCGTCCCCTCCTCCTTTCCCTGGTCTTCCTCTCCCCCCCCAGCTCCTCCCCCTCCTCCGTCCTTCCCGCCCCTCCCCCCTGCCTACTCCTTCCTCCAACCTCCCTCTTTCCCCCACCTCCCCGCCCCAGGCCTCACTTTGTCCATGCGGAGCAGGTAGGCGTCGATGAAGTCTCTGGGGGCGCTGGGGTCCAGGGTTGCTCGGTGCTTCTCCACACTGTGGCCGATGAAGGTGAGGACCTCCTGCAGGTTCTCGTAGACTTGCCTGTGGGTGCCGGGAAAGTGCTTCAGGACGTCGGAGAAGAACTCAAACACCTGCAAGAAGGAAGGGGCACTGAGGAGTTCCAGGGGCCTAGCTAGCAAGTCACGTGGAGGGCAGCCATGCAGGGCCCAACGCCTCTGTGGGGAACCTCTGTCTCTCCCCCCCCACTTCTCTTCTTCACCCTCTCCCTCCTCCACCCCTCATCAGAATCAATCTCTATCCCCGCTCTCTTTGTCTTCTCTTTTTTCCTTTATTCTTTCTCCCAAGCCCTCATTTGCTTTTTTCTTTTCCTTCTTGGTTTTTAAAAAATATTTTTGGCACCTTGTAATTGTACATAACAGTGCAAATCACTATGCCATATTCATACATGCACATACTCTAATTTGATCAATTTCAATCCCCAGTACCTTCCCTTTCTCTTCCCTTCCCTCCCCATCCACTCTGCCCATCCTTTTTCTGTTGGTTCTACTATTATCTTAATTAGTACATCATGATTTATATATACATGAATCCTTGTATGATATTTGTACACCGACATAACATTATTCAGCCCCCAGTACTTCCCCAATCCTCCCCTTCTCCATACCTCCCAATCTTGTTCCTCTACTCTGTGGTACTGGGGATTGAACCCAGGGGCACTTAAGCATGGAGAGACAGGGTCTTTCTGAATTGCTAAGTGACTTAGGCTGGATAAGTTGCTGAGGCTGGCTTTGAATCCCTGATACTCCCGCCTCAGCCTCTTGAGCTACTGAGATTATAGGTGTGCACCACCACACTCAGTTCTTTCTTCTGTTTTTTGAGAGACACCTCATTTTTAATATGTCTTCTCCCCTGCCCTTTGGCTTCTACATACAAGAAAAAAAAACATTCAATCCATAACTTTCTGAATCTGGCTATATCACTTAATTTCTCCCATACATCCATTTACTTGCAAATGGCATAATTTCATTCTTATTTATAGCTGAGTAGAATGCCATTGTGTATAGACACCACATTTTCTTTATCTTAGTCTGTTGATTGGCACCTATGCTAGATCCATAATATGACTATTGTGAATTGCACATCTATAAACATTAGTATTCACATATCACTATAGTATCCTGATTTTAGATCTTTTGGATACATACCAAGGAGTGGGATATCTGGTTCATGTGGTGGTTCTATTTCTAATCTTTTGAGGAATCTCCATACTGCTTTCCAAAGTGGTTGTACTAATTTTAATTCCCACCAAAAATATGAGTGTACCTATTTCCCCACATCCTCACCAGAAATTATTATTATTTGTATTCTTGATGATTGCCATTCTGACTAGAGTCAGATGAAATCTCAGTGTAGTTTTCATTTGCATTTGCCTGATTGCTGTGGATGTTGAACATTCTTTCATGTATTTGTTGGCCATTTTTATTTTTCTTTTGAAAATGTTTATTTAGATCTTTTGCCCATTTATCAACTGGGTATTGTTTTTGAGTTTTTTATATATTCTGGGTATTTATCTTCTGTCAGAGGAGTAGCTGGCAGGGATTTTCTCCCATTCTGTAGGCCCTCTCTTATGCTCTTTAATTTCTTTTGCTGTGCAGAAACTTTTTAATATGGTGGCATCCCACTTACTGATTTTTGGTTTCCTTTCTTGAGCTTTAAGGGTCTTGTTAAGGAAGTTGGTTCCTGTGCCAATATGGTGGATTTCTGCCACTAAGTTTTCTACTAGCAGTTGCAAAGTTTCCTCTCTAATTCCTAGGTCTTTGATCCATTTTGAGTTGATTTTTCTGTGCTAAACATGGAGATCTAGGGCCTGGGGTTGTGGCTCAGTGATAGGGCTCTTACCTAGCATGTGCAATGCACTGGGTTTGATTCTCAGCACCACATATAAATAAAAATGATTTTTTAAAAAAGCTCCATCAACATCTTAAAATACTTTTTTAAACATAGAGATCTAGTTACAATGTTCTACATATAGATAAGCAGTTTTCTTAGCACCATCTGTTAAATTTCTCCAACATATATTTTTGTCACCTTTGTGAAGGATCAGGTGACTGTGTCTGTGTGGATTTGTCTCGTGCCTTTCATTCTGTTCCACTGGTCTTGGTGAGTGTTGGAAGGCCAAGACCATGCTGCTTCATTTCTGTCTCTGCAGTATGATTTGAGACCAGATATTGTGATGCCTCCACTGTGGCTCTTCTAACTCATTATTGCTTTGGCTATACTGGGTCTTTCATTCTTCCAAATGAATTCTAGACCTGTTTTTCCTAGTTCTGCAGAGAATATCACCTGGTGTTATGGTTTAGATGTGGTGTCCCCTAGAAGTTCACGTGTAAGACAATACAAGAAAGTTTGGAGGAGAAATTATTGGGTTATGGCCTTAACCTAATCAGTGAATTAATCCCTGGTGGGATTAACTGAATGGTCACATGAGGCAGGTGGGGTGTGGCTGGAGGCAGGTGGGTGTGGCTGGAGGAAGTGGACAAAGTATCTGGGTATATATTTGTATCTGGAGAGTGGAGTCTCTTTCTCTGCTCTCTGATCGCCATGTGACCTCCTTCCCTCTGCCACACTCTCCTGCCTTGTGGCTCTTGTCTCATCTGGAGCCCTGAGCGATGGAGCCTGCTGTCTATGGATTGAGACCTCTGAAACCCTGAGCCCTTAAATAAACTTTTCCTCCTCTACAATTCTTCTGGTCAGATACTTTAGTGAGCAGCAAAAAAAAAAAAAAAAAAAAAAAAAAACACTGATTAAAACACCTGGCCTTTTGATGGGGACTGCATTGAACCTGAAGAGAGCTTTGAGGAAATGATCACATCGACCATATCAATTGAGCCTGTCCGGGAACAGCCACGCCCTAGTTTTCTTAGTCTTTCTGACCCTGTGTTTCTCCCTCCCCTTCCCTCCCCTTCCTTTCTTTCAACCTTCCTACTCCCTTCCCCCTCTTCCCCTCCAGGAGTCAACATCCCTTTCTCTCCATGTGGTCTCTGTCCTTCTTCGGCCCTAAATGCATTTCTTTGCCCCCAGAACTGACCATCCTTTCCCACCTCCCTGAATGTCCCCCTCGTCCTCTTCTCCTCCTGCCACTGACCTGGCTGGAGAAGGAGCTGATCAGCGTGGATGACTGGTAGAACATGTCCAGCAGCCGCAGGAACTCTCGGTCTTTATAGTCGAAGCGTTCTCCAAAGGCAATGGAGCAGATGATGTTGGCCGTGATGGACTGGAAGAGGAAGGTGGGGTCCAGGAGGGCCCCTAGGAGGAGAAGGCGGCAGGTCACAGGTCACAGACTCCAGAGCCTGGGGACAATCTGGCTGCTGCCCCATCTCTCTGTGACTGTCCACCACTGCTCCAAAATAAAAAGAATAATTGTAACAGCTTGCGCTGGCACAGACTGTCAGGCCCTACTCTTAGAACTCACATTTCTTTCAATCAGTTTTTACCAAAACTTTGTAAGGAAGATGCTCTTCTATTATTACCTCCCACTTTACAGTTGGTCAGACAGGTCGAGTAATGGAAGGTTGCACAGCTTCTCCTTCCTGAGGGCAGCATTCAGACCCAGAGACAGAGCCAGTGCTGTTGGCCACTCCCCTGCCTCTCTTCTGGACCCCACCTCTGACTGTGTGACCTCCTAGAGTCAAGTCTTTGGGGCAGGGCTGCAAAGCAGAGCTCCATCGATGCCTTGTGCAGATTCAGAAGCCCCGATGGCTGCACCCCTCACTCCCACACCCAGGTAGTATCTTCGCTCCATCCCGAGGACTCTCTGGTCTTGTTTGAATCATTCTTCATTTGCTCACTGAAGCCTGTGCTTGGCAGGTGCAGTCCTGGTCCCTGAGGCTGGGAGGGAGGGGGCTGGGAGCCCAGGAACCTCAGGTGAGTGCAACCCCTGTCTCTGGATCTCACCTGCTTTTGCTCATTCCTCTGCAGACCTTTCTTTGAGGTTTGTCTGTCTGTCCCTCTAATTTTCTATCTCCAATTGTCTTCCTTTCTTTTTACCTCTCTCATTCTCTTCCTCTCTCTCTCTCTCTCTCTCTCTCTCTCTCTCTCTCTCTCTCATTTTTCTCTTTCTTTTTTTCCATCACTGTCTCCTTCTCCTTCCCTGTCTCTGTCGCTCTGTTCCTGTGTCCTTCTTATCAGTCTCTCTGTCCCTGTCACTCCTTCCTGGCTCCACATAGATGTCTCAGAGTCTCCTGAGAAGTGTTGCTAAGAGTGAAGATGAAGGCCTGGTATAAATGAGGTGGACGTGCTGATAAAGGGCCTGCCACCTACACGCCACATTATGAAGAATCTAAAATCACCAGAAGTGTCCTGGGGCTGCCCCAGAGCAGAACACAGCCCCTGCCTCTTTGCTTGCTGGCATATCACCCAAGGAAAGAAAAACACACTTCATTATTTTCCATGTCTGCCAATCTGTTGCTTCTCTTTGCTTTCTTTTACATGTCCTATTTTTGACTTTGACACATACGATCAATCCATAAATTGATTTCCCTGAACACAAGTGAATGGCAAGCTAATCACTCAGTCTGTCTTGGAAGCTAAAAACTTCACATCTCTTTCCCTAACTTTCTTGGTTTCTCACTTGCCGTCTCCATCTCCATTCCCATCTCTCTGTTTCTTTATCTCTGTCTCTGCCCTTCTTTCTCTGCCCACATGTACCTCTCTGTCTTTCTGTTGCTGTGCACCCTACATCCCTCTCTGGTCCACTGTCTTTCTTTCCTGTGCATCCCTGGGCCTCACCCTTGGATTTCCTCAGCTCCTCCACCAGACACTGAGCCTCCTCCTGAATCCGTTCCTCAATGCTCCGCTTTCCCATCCCGAAGTCCCTCATGGTGGACAGAGAGAATCTCCGAAGGGTTTTCCAACGTTCTCCATTGGCAAAGATCACACCTGGGGGTGTAGGAGAGGCATGGGTTGCAGAGGAAGTTGGAAGGAGTCTGGCTCTGTCCCCACCCCTTGTCCTCTCCCTTCTCAGACTCCCCTTTCCCAGGTCCCATCTTCCATCCCACCCCATCCCAGGGACTTCTAGGTCCTCACCGTATCCCTGGAAGATTGGCTCAGTGATGGCCAGTGTTCCCCGACCAGAGAAATCCTCAGCTTGGTCCACCAGGGCCTCCCGTATGGCCTCTGTCCCACACAGCATGACCACGGGCTTTGGTCCCAGGTACACCGTGAACACATCCCCATATTTCTCTCGAAGCTGCCAAGCACATCCACACCAGGGTTGATGTTAGTCCGTGCACACCTCCGTTGTTAACCATGAAATGCTTTGATGCAGATTGGTCCAGAGGTGTCTCCCACAAGACCCTCCTCCCTCAGCCGCCAGCTCCCTTCTCAGGACCCCGCCACTAAGGGGTCAATGCACAGTCCAGGCAGGTCCAATCTGATTGGTTGGGCCCTAAGAATCCACATGCTTCAGTATTTCTAATGCCATCCTGCCTGTGCCCTTGAGTCTGGCCACATCTCCTGCGCCTCTCAAAGAATCTCCTGTGACCCAACTGCTTTCTGCCTCTTGACCATTTCCTGAGAGGACGACTCTGACCCACCCACTTGGCAGATGTGAAGGGACAGTGATGGCCTTCTAGCCTTGCTCATGAAATGGTAAAAGCCATCGTATCAGCCACTTGGGAAACGGCTGGGCAGTACAGTCACTCCTTGGCATCCACATGAACTGGCCCACGACATCCCTGGAATACCAAAACCCCTCGAATGCTAAAATTAAGTACTTAAAATGGTGTAGTATTTACATATAATAAATGTTCGTCCTCCAATATACTTTAAATCATCTCTAGATTACTGATAAACCTGGAGGAATATATTGCGTCTGTCCCAGCCCTGACTCAGGCCAGCCTCTGCTCCCTCTTGTTGGCAGAAATAATATCCCCTGGACTGGTGCCACCCTGTTCCTCTCTTCCAGGGATAGGCAGGCACCCAAGGTCACAGCCGAGGGTGAAAGAGGACAGCAAAGGTCTGCACCGCTGCTCACATCCACATACCTCTGCACGGCCACCCGCCCCCTCGAGGACAGCACCCCTCACACAGCTCCAGCTGAGCAGGGATGCCTCTGGCCATCTGACCACTCTCCATCAAGATTCAGGCTCAGGCCCTTCACACACCAGCTGTCCACCCAACCCCTGAGCTGGAAGGAGGCCTTGCTCTTCCTGCTGAGGGATCCCCAAGTACAGAGGCAGCAACCAGCCCGCCTCAGGGCCCCGTCCATCTGTCTCACCCTCAGGAAGGAATTGAGCAAGCCTCCTCTCTGTAGCTGCAGAAGGTTCCCCAAGAAAGGCAGAGGACGGGGGCCTGGTGGGAGGCGGCCTCGGGCCTTTGGGCGACCCCTGACCAGCAGAAGGAAGAGGCCTGTGAGCAGAGCAAGGAACAGGAGGACACTGAGCTCCATGGTCCTGGTCTGACCGCCGTCCACTAGCTGCAGCCTCAGCTGGACCTTTTATCCTGAGCCTCCTCCCCACCCAGTTATGCAACCCCATCTGCTCCCCGCCTCCCTCCCATCACTGTCCAACTGTCCATAGTGTGAAGGTAGCAGAGAGGTGCTGAGTGCTCACATTTCCTGCTTGCTTGATCCCGCAACCCGCCCCCTCCCTAGATGTTGGCAGGGAATCTGGGAAAGTGATACCACAATGCATGGGGTGGGGGCTTGCTGGTGTGTGTGTGTGTGTGTGTGTGTGTGTGTGTGTGTTGCATCTTTTCTTCTGTAGTTTGTGTGGTTGAGCGTGTAGCTGTCCACAAGATTTGTCTGCTTGTTTATACTGGCCTGCACTTGTCCATGCCTACTTGCCACCGTGTGAGTGTTGGTGTGCTTTTGATATGCCAAGGGATGTTTCCTACACGTGAAGGGACATTTTTTTTGTGAAGGTGCTGGTGTGCATTTCTGTGCTGTGACAACCTGCACATCATCAGCTCATCAGTAGCCTGAGCTTACATCACAATTTCTATGTCCTTCACTTCGCCTCCTCTCATCCCCTGGCCGCAGCACCATCTTACATCACAAGAAGGGGGAGCACAGTACAATGGGATATTTTGAGAGAAAGGCCATACTCATAACTTTCATTACAGTCTATTATTGTAATCATGTTATGTTTTTCTATATGCTACTTTTGTTCATCTCCTACTGAGCCTAACTTGCCAATTAAACTTCCATACAGATATTTGTAAAGCAAAGTGTCTACAGGGTTCAGCAGTATCCAAAGTTTCAGGTATCCCCGAATTTGCTATGGAAGCGTTCTATATGCTGCTCCGTAGAGATCCAAAAGCTGCGATCTCTTAAGACTGTCAAGGTGGCAACAAATATCATCACGAACTTTGGCGGGAACATTCAAACCATAAGATGGCTCCGGGTTTCTCTGGCCACTCTGCTCCAGTCTATCTCTCCTTTGCTGTGAGCCTTCACCCATGTGGCTTCTGGTGTGGTCAGTCCATATTTGTCAAATATGAGAATAAAGGTTTCCATCCCCTGCACCCCGTGTTGGCCTGGGCCCACTCTCTACCTCTCTGTTTTAAGGGGTCCTCCCAGGACGGAGACGTAGCTCAGTGGTGCAGCACTTGCCTAGCACGTGTGAGGTCCTGGGTGGGATCCCTGAGTCTGAAATCATAAAATAAAGTAAATGCACCTCCTTCTCTTTAAGGGGGAGTGAGGAAAGAGTGAGAGGGATGAAGCAGCATCGTTCTTTTTAAAAATTGTTATTTATTGGTTCATATTAATTATACACAATGGTGGACTTCGTTGTGACTCATTCCTACGTGCATGTAAAGTAACATGGTTGATATTCCTCCCAAGTACGTCCTCTTTCCTGCTCCTCCTCCCTCCCAGTCCCCTTCTTGTATCCTAATGTTTCCCTTCAGTCTTCACCCCTCTCTCCCTCTCTAGTTTCCACATATGTGAGAAAACACAACCCATTTCCTTCTGAGTCTCACTTATCTCACTTAACATTGTGCTCTCAAGTTCCACCCATTTTCCTGCAAATGATAGAACTTAGTTCTTCTCTACAGCTGAGTAAAACTTGATGTTGTAATAGACCACATTTTCTTTATCCATTCATCTGTTGACCAACATCCAGGCTGGTTCCGTAACATAGCTATTGTGAATTGTGCTGTAATAAACCTGGGTACGCATATGTCACTCTAACATGCTGACTTTGATTCTTTTGGATAAAATACTGAGGAGTGGAAGAACTGGGTCGTATGGTGGTTCCATTCCTAGTCTTCAAAGCAACTTCAACATTGATTTCCATGGTGCTTGTACTAGTTGACAGTCCTACCATCACTTATGAGAGAGTCTTTTCCCCTGTTCTCTTGCCATCATTTATTCTTATTTGTATTCTTGATGACTGCTATTCAACGGGAGTGAGATGAAATCTCCCTGTAGTTTTGATTTGCATTTCTCTGAAAGCTAAAGACTTGAACATTTTTTTCATACAATTGTTGGCCATTTGTGTGTCTTCATTTGAGAATGGTCTGTTCAGTTCATTCACTCATTTATTGAATGGGTTATTTCTGGGGATTTGTTTTTTTGTTGTTGTTGTTTTGGGGTTGTTTTTGTTTTTTTGGTTTGACAGGGCAAGGGGTGGTCTTTGGAAATTTAACCCAGAGGCACTTTACAACTGAGCTACAGCCCCAGCCGTTTTTTGTTTTGTTTTGTTTTCTTTTGTTTTGTTTTGTTTTGTTTTGTTTTTGAGACAGGTTCTTTCGAAGTTGCCCATGGCTTTGCAAAATTGCTGAGACTGGCCTTGAACTTGCGTCCTCCTGCCTCAGCCTACCAAGCTGCTGGGATTACAGGCATGGGCCACCGTGCCTGGCTGGCTTTGTAAAAAAATTTTAATGTTGAGGGGTTGTTTTAGTTCTTTGTATAATCTGAATATTAATCCTCTACCAGAAGAGTAGCTGGCAAAGATCTCCTCACATTCTGCAGGATCTCCCTTCTCCTCATTGCTTCCACTGCTTTCCAGAAGCTCTTCGCTGTGATGAGGCAACAAAGTTAAGCAGACCTTTTGCCGGACCCAGGACCCTGACCCTGACATCTGAGTCACAATCCATTGCACAATGATTGATGAGAGGACAGAAAAACATAATGTGATTTCAGGGGTGGAAATTTGCTTTTCTGATATTGGAGAGGTGCTACCATAGACTTTCCTGACCTTAGAACCTTGCTCCCCTGTGCTGGGTCATCTGGCGCCAAGCCTGGGTTACCATGCCAGCCCAGGACTTCCTGGTGAAGGGCGCATGAAGTGCTTTTTGCTCTTACAGAGAAATTCACTGAATCTTTATACTTTGAGGGAGATATTATTGTCATCCCAATTTTATTGAAAAGCCTGAAAAAAGAAGTTGAGAGTCTCCCCCAAGATCGCCCGGTGGGTTGGAGCTACATCATCCAATGTGGTACTAGCTTGCCACACAGGGCCTCAAACATCTTCAAGTTTACATGTTCCATCAAATTTAAATTTGATTTTAACTTTAAAACTTGATACTCAATTCAGCTATTGGGGAACTGTTAGCTATTTTTGGAAAATTTTTATGAATCAGCTTTATAAATGGTAAGTGGGATGCCCTGTCAAGGCCACTAACTGAGACTATTATGGGTTCCTGTTCTTTGTTGCCATCCCTCAGGGAACACTGACCTTATTGCCTGGTGCCCTGTGCCTTGGAAACAGTTTTTAGAACAAGTTCTCTGTTGTGTGGTTATTTCTTTGGGAAGGTTGGTCTGACCACTGTGTCTTCACCTTGGCTCCAAGATGCCCTGTTTGTATTTGTGTGGTGTTGTGTTGTGTGCTTCTGTGTGTGTCTGCTTGTGCTGGTCCTGTTTATATGTGTGTGTGTGCGTGTGTATGTGTGTGTGTGTGTCCTGGTCTCTGCCTTTGTGGTGGTGTGCAAGTGCTCAGTGTCTTTCTCCTTCACTTCTCCTCCTCTGGGATAACCATAGGCACAGAGATGATGAGAGAAACAGAGAGAGGATGGGAAAGCCATAATGGGTGAGACCCAGGCAGGGATGTGACCTAGGACATCAGGACATAACCGCAGAGAGCTCTGGACCCCTGTGTCTCTCTGAGCTGGACACTTGTCTCCCTGTTTCTGAGTACTTTCATCTTCCTCTGGTGGGCCTCCCTGCCCCTCCCACATCCCTCTCACTCTGTATCTGTTCTTTTCTAATCTCTGAGCTCTAGGAGCACAGTGTTGGGTCCAGTGTGATTGATGTCGGATGTGCTTGGCTCTGTCTACATCAGCATTGAGCACCTGTACTCTCCCCGTCCCCAGCAGAAGGTCAGGCCCTAATTGCCCAACATGAGAATTAGTGTGTACACATCTGCCCATCTCTTTCTTTCTTGTTCCTTTCTTACATCTTGCTTGCCAATGCAAAACCAACCAGGAGCCTGGCAGAGGAGATGGGGTGGCACCAGGGTGGGGTGAAGCCAGTGCTCTATGTGAGTCTGAAAGTCCAAGCTGTTGGGTCCAGCCTCAACCCAGCCTCCTCTGACCCAGGAAGAAGGAAGCAACAGGGTGCACTCTGTTCATCCCTGACCTTGGAGAGGTGTCACTGTGGACTTTCCTGACCTCAGGATCTTGCTTCTGCTGTACCGGGCCACGTGGCACTAGGTTGCAAAATGGTCCTCATTCCAGACCCAGGAAACACTCACTGGGAGGCAAAAAAAAGTGCTTTCCACTGAGTTCTCACCCTTGAAGGGAGGTACCATCATTCTCCCCATTTTACCGATGGAGGGAGTAGAGCACAGGCAGATCAAGAATCTCACCCGAGGTCGCGCAGAAGTTTGAGCTACATTGTTCAACAGGGCAGCCACTTGCCACACTCGGCCTTTAAACTTGAAATGTGGTGTGGCCAAACCAATTCACGCTTCATTTAACTTAATCCCAAAAGTCAGCATGCAATTCAGCTATTGTGAAACTTCCAAGTATGCTGGTACAACTGAGATACGCCAATCAGTTCTTCCAATGGTAAAATTCATGAAAGCTAAAAAAATATCAGGGATTTCTAAAGAAAATTTAGGGTCCTGATTAAGGACACCAGATTTCAAAGATACAGTTTAAAAATGAGAGAAAGAGAAAGATAATGGATGGCAGAGACAAAAAGAGGAAGAAACTCAGAGATAAAGAGGACAAGAAAGATAGACCGGGAGATAAGACAGAGATACAGCTAGAGAACAAGAAGGATCAAGACTCACAGAGAGAGAGAGGAGAAGAGCAAGGGGGGGGAAGAGACTGAGAGACCCAGGAACAGAGGGGCGCAGTCCTATTGCACTGCTAAAGCCTTTAAAAAATGTCAAGTGGGGCAGGCACCTGTGAAGGCGCTTGTTTTCATATCCAAAAGGACGCTTATATTATATTCAAAAATTTTAACAGATTTCCTGTACAATCAATGACATGCAATTCACTGTGTGCATCAAACTGTACAATTAGGCAAGATTTGAGCTATTATACATCCACACCCACCTCCTCTAAGCATCTGGGTCCCCTCTTGTACCTCCTCCCTCCTCCCGTTCCAACCCCTCCAGAGGCATCCACTCATCTGCTATGGTCACCTTGTTACATTTCCTAGCATTTGTATAAATGGAATCATAAATTATCCTTTTTTTGTCTGCCTTCTTCTTCCGCAACACTCTTTTGAGGTTCCCAGTAGGTTGAAGAAGGGCTTCCCAAGTATGTGTGCATCCTCATACCTGGAACCTGGGATTGTTCCTTTATATAGCAAAAGGGACTTTGTAGGTGTGATTAGATTAAGGATCATGAGATAAAGAAATGAGCAGTAGGAGATGTAAGATGGGAAACAAGAAGTTGCCGAGATGCTGAGAAAGGGGCACCTCCTCCCTCCCTGACTCCTCTGTCTCCATGTTTCTGATTCCCTTTCCCTTCCCTGTGTCTCTGTCTCCCTCTCTCCCTGAATCTGTCTATATCTCCCTGTCCCTGTCTCTTATCAGTCATTTCTTCCTCCCTATGTCCCCATCTTGAGTCCCCACGGGGCGCATCCTGAGGTGTCCACAGCTCCTCCACCAAACTCTCAGCCTCCTCCTTGATTCACTCCTCAAAACTCCACTTCCCCTCCCCAAGTCCTTCATGGTGATCAGACAGAACCGCTGGAGGACTTGCCAAGGCTTTCCACTGGCAAAGCTCACTCCTGATTGTGGGGCACAGAGGGAGTATGGGAGGACTCGTACTCCCCCATGTCCCCCCAGTCCCCACCCTGACCCCCAACACCAGTTCCTAGAAGGTGGAGTCAGTGATGGCAATGAGCCCTCGGCTGGAGAAAGCCTCAGCGGGACCCACTAGAGCCTCATGCATGACCTCGTATCCACACAGGCTGAAGGCAGGATGGGGTCCCAGTGCCCTGTGAAGAAGTTCCCGTATTTCTCCCCCCAGCTGTGAGACAGGGTCCAGACCTCACTATGGAGCTCAAGAGAAGCGTCTTCCCCACTCACACCTGAATGACACCTTCCAGGGAATCGTGAGCCCGGCTGGCTGTAGCCTCATCAGGGAAGAGCCAACCCTTGAACTCCGCGTGCTTTGTCCAAGCCTCACACGCGCCCTTCCCCAATCATCCTGTCTCAGCTTTCCCAAGGACCGTCCAATCTTTGAATTTCACAAATAGCACCACTCCCCACACCCAGCCTCTCCTCCCCCACTGCAGGACCAAACTCAAAGCCTCAAGTCTGATACCCCTCCAAGTGATCCTCCTCCCTGCTTTCTCCCCAGAACTCCAGACGCTTCTCTACGGGGCATGCTGGGCCAGATCCCTGCTGAAAGAAGAGAATTCCCAAGCTGCTGTGAGACTTTCACCCCAAGTTGGACCTCCAGCCCCCTTGCTGCCTTGAGCTGCTCCTCCTCCTCCCACCCCCCTCCTCACCATCTGTGGTTGTTGGAGGAGGGTGTGCCAGGACCTACCTTGGCAGAGCTCCTAGCAACTCTTCAGGGAGCCCGAGGGAGGCAGGCACTGCACAAGCCACATGTTTAGTCCCAGAGACAGCTTCCCATTGGCCACTAACTGCAGGGAGACAGCTCCTGGAATGTGTCACATGTCCCTCAAGAACATGCCAATGGGTGGGATGTGTCCAGGCTGGTTTCGAGTGGTTCCATTGCTAAGTGGCTCTCAGCCATTTTCGTCAGGGGATGGCATCCAGCATGAGAGGTGAAGAGACCTGGCAGGCAGAATGGGGGCCTCCCTGAGCACTTTGGTGGCAGGAAGTTATTCTGGGTATTAAAAGACAGTGACCACAGAGGTGACATGGTCTGATGGCAGAGGTCTGGTTGGGCTTGGGGTGGGTGGAGGGTGGCTGATGTTGTCTTTTATCCACGCACATCCAGCAGGTATTCTGAAGGCCCATCATAGGCCACACACTGCTGGGGCGCTCCGAGGGCAGCAGTGAAGGAGACGGCAGGCTGTCCCTTCACAGAGCTGGCAGTCCCTCTGAAAAGGTGCCTGGGGACATGACCATCAATAAGCCATGGTCAAAATGGTGGGGTCCCCTCCTGACGTGGGAGGTCAGGCTTTGGATGTTGGTTTGATTTCAGAAGATTTCAAATAAATGTCCAGGGATCCAAGGTGCCACCGTGGAATCCTGCTGCTTCAGGACACGTGGGCTGAGGAGGCCCCTCCCTGGAGAGAAGCTGCAGGGACAGGCAGCCAGGAACAGCAGCGGGAGGACCACAGGGGCAAGACTGCGTCCTCGGTGTGGGGGACCCCGAGGTGCTGTGTGAAGGAAAAGAACCCGACACACACGACCACACGTCGGACGATTCCTTTATGTGAGACGGCTGGACCAGGCAGGTCCATCAGACAGAAACGAGGTTGCCATTTGCAGGACCTGGGCCAGTGGGACTGAGGAGTGGCTGTTTAATAGGTGCCGGGGTTTGGGGAGGAGTGACGTGAACATCGGGAACGAGATGGTGGTACTTGTACAGCATTGGGAATGAACTAAATTCTACATTCCAAATGGTCAATTTTGTGTTGTGTTAATTTATCTCAATGTAAATATATATAGGTATACATATATATGTATGTATGTATATATGTACATGTATATGGAGGAAAGCTCTGTGGGGAGGTTTGGGTTCTAGAGCCAGAGTGCAGCCTGGCTCCTCCACCGGCTAACTCTGGAACCTCAGGTGAAGAGGATCTCGCCTGTCCTCGGTTACTGATCTGTAAAATGGGCATGGTCACCACACCCACCTCAGGGGGCTATTGGGGAAGGGACTTAAGAGAGGGCTGCCAGGTTTGAGGTTGGACAGCCAGTAATCCAAGTGGTGCAGGAGGATTGCAAGTTCAAAGCCAGCCTCAGCCACTTAGCGAGGCCCTGAGCAACTTAGTGCGACCCTGACTCTAGGGGGCTGGGTTAAATGTCCCCGAATTCAATCCCTGTTACCAAAACAAGAGAGAGAGGGGAGAAAGAGAGAGACAGGTCATATGTGAAGCCCTTCAGCACAGATGATGGAACACAAGGAGTGGATAAATGGGACTGTATTTATCCTGAGCAAGGGAGAATTTATTCAGCACAAATTGTGTCCTGGGAGGCAAAACTGCAGAAGGACCTACTGCCAAGTTTCCTCTTTTGTCCCCAGTTACTATATATACACCTATAAAGGGGCTTGATTACCTTCAAGGTTGGTTCTGACTTTTTAAATTCTATGAATAGGGGAAAGGAGTACACCTGAGAGCCTGGGAAGAGCTACAGCATGATGGAAGGAAGTAGGACTACACAAAGGACCTTCCCATGTTGATGCAAACAAGGACAGAGAAGATGCAGATCCACAGCAGGTCTCTCAGACACAGGAAAATGTGGAGGCCATCACGGTCATTCTCTACAGGGTAGAAACAATGACCCTGGATCCTTTGGCCCTTTTCCCTCAGCCCATTCAGTGGGGCAGGAAGCGGATCTGATATGTTGGGGGCACTCTGCCCACACCACTCTCCCGGGGAGTGAGGTCGATGTCCTGGGGAGCCACAGGGCTGGCCACAGAGAAGTTCTGGAGGATGGTGGTGAAGAAGAGGAACAGTTCGTTGCGAGCGATGCCTTCACCAAGACAGATGCGCTTCCCTGTGGGCACAGAGGATCACCATGTGGGCTCAGGGCCAGGGCACATGCTTTGCCTGCCATACCCCAAAGACCAGGCACCTGTGCACTGCTATGGATTTTCACAGGCTTGATCTTTAACCTGTTGGGTCTTCAAGTTGATTGTTATAGGAGAGAGTTTATAGCTATTGTTTGATTTTCAAAGGGTTCAGTGGCCTCATAGGAGATAAGGACCCACTTGTGTTTAGGTGTGTCAGTGTGTGTAGGTATGTGTGTGCATATTTCTGACTTGACATTTTTAACGTTCTTCATTTTCACAAGGAGAATAGTACTTAGCAGGCACTGGCAGGATGACTAAAGACAACG